>NC_035445.2:63325550-63994724 GCF_002127325.2 Helianthus annuus
AATTAAGGCATAAAACTAACCCTTTTTAAGTACTAATGTTGGAAAAAGAGTGTTTTTGTCTTCCTTTTGTATTTTCAGGATGAAATGAGCTCAAAATCACAAAAGAAGCAAAAAGACCACTAATTCTACCATAAATACAAGAAAAGGAACAAAAGTGGACTGCCCGGACCCTCAACGGCACCTCCCAAGACAAAGAGAAGAAAACAGAGTCTGAACACGCCCCGTGTCCAGCGAACACGGGGGCGTGCCCAGGAAGCAGCAGAAAAGACAAACCAGTAGAAGCTTCCATTGCTCACCACGGGGCCGTGCCCAGCGGGCACGGGGGCGTGTTGAAAGTACAGCAGGCGCATTAATTGTAATTCGTAATTACAATTAATGAAGAGAGAGAGTGTCAGACGGGCACGGGGCCGTGTCCAGCGGACACGGGGCCGTGTCCAGCGTTCTGTCCAGCCTATAAATAGAGGAGCTTGGTTTCATTCTCTCTCATCCCTTGGCACACCACCTCTCTCACACCTCATCCACCACCCACCACCACCATATCACCATCATCCACCACCATCATCCATTGTCCATCGTAGAGTGTGTGAGTCGTCTCGGGATCCAAGATTGATCGTAAGAGTTCTTGACAATCAAGGCCATGTTTGCCTAAGTCTCTTACATCACTTGGTGAAGACAAGTGTTTAGTATAATACTTTTTATTTTTAATCTTTTGCACTTTTTATTTGGTTTTGTATTAATGACTTTAATAACTAGTTACTTATGTTGAAGGTGATCTTTCCTTATCGTTTGTCCGTGGTGTCTTGGCATTATTTTACTGTCTATATAAAATAAAAGATTTTCACCATTCATATCTCCACGGTCTATATGGAGGTATGTTGGCTACCTGGTCGGGGGTTAAGGGAACGGTTTGGTAAGGGTCTTGCCCTTGTTCAGCGTTTAGAGGTCCTGCTTGGGACCTGGGTCAAATTTAGTAGGATCTCCTTCGATGCCCATAGGTATTGGATGGCGGGGATCCAAACTCTTTGACCCCCTCATAAGCTAACTGCTATTAATACTATAACCCGGCTATTTAGGACTGTATCCCTGCTGACTCAGACTACTTAGCCGAGGGTAACGTCACCGCCAAAAGCGGGGCCTACCACAATTTGCATTAATAACTTAATTCATTATCTTTCAATAATCCGACCCTTTAGGATTGTATCCTTGCTGACTCAAACTACTGGGTTGAGGGTAACGTCACCTTCAAAAGAGGGGCCTACTACAATAACTAAGATAATCTCTTAAACAAGTGCAAAAGTGCGAAAATAATCAAAGGTTATACTAATACACGTGTCGGATCCAAGTGATTCATCTTGTCTATCTGTTTTTATTTTATTTTAATTTTCAGCATTTAGTTAGTTTTTATTTTTCTTAGTTTAAAACATTTTTCTAACTTTTTGATTTGGTTAGACGTTGAGGATAAACCGGTATTAAAAGCTCTTGTGTCCTTGGACGACCTCGGTATTTTACCAACACTATACTACGTCCACGATGGGTGCACTTGCCCATATGTGTGTTTAGTGTTAGTAAATATCGTGTTTTATAAATTTAAAACTTGGCAAAAAGTGTAAAAAGGGCTTAATTATATATTAAAAACATATACACACTGACACGCATCACCTCACGAGGTAACAAATACATCCTAGTTGCTGTAGACTATGTCTCAAAATGGGCCGAAGCTCAACCTTTGCCTACAAACGATGCTAGGGTAGTCGTGAGGTTCTTAAAAAGTTTATTTGCCCGATTTGGTGCTCCAAAAGCACTAATCAGTGACCGTGGAACGCATTTTTGTAATGCGCAGTTAGAACAAGCATTGTCCCGTTATGGTGTTCATCACAGATTGGCTACGTTATATCACCCTCAAACCAGCGGGCAAGTTGAGGTAACAAATCGGGGTTTAAAAAGAATCCTTGAGCGGTCCATTAATAATAACCACAAGGATTGGTCAGACAAGCTAGATGATGCTCTATGGGCTTTTAGAACAGCATTCAAAACACCTATCGGGACCACACCCTTTAGGTTGGTTTATGGGAAAGCCTGTCATCTACCTGTCGAGCTAGAACACAGGGCATTCTGAGCCTTGAAGACGGCAAATATGGATTTAAAAAGCGGAGGTAAAACCCGTTTTCTGCAAATCCACGAGCTTGAGGAGCTAAGAAACCACGCCTATGAAAGTTCTAGCAGGTACACAGAACGAGTCAAGAGGTTTCATGACAAGATATTGAGAGACCATAAGGATCTCCGTATAGGGGATCTTCTCTTGTTATATAACTCAAAACTGCGTTTATTCCCCGGGAAGCTAAAATCCCGATGGATGGGTCCATACAAAGTTAAAGAAATATTTTCGTACGGGGTCGTAACTATCGAGGATCCAAACGGGGCAAGTTTCAAAGTCAACGGTCATCATCTAAAACTCTACATCAAAGGACCGGTTGACCCGGTGGAGGAAATTCTCGAACTCCACATCCCGCGCACTTAAAACAAGTGTGGGGAGAATGAGTCTACCTATCGACTCGCTGACAAATTTAGCGAGCGTGTTTTCACACGCTAAGGGTAATTTTGTATATATTAGTTTTTAATGTTTATTTCGTAATTTATTAAATTTTTAGTTTTTAAACGTAGGTACATACGACCTTGATCCATAATTTTTGGATTGTTGAAGTTGAATAATTGTTATAATATATGAAATAATGCAAAAATGGAAATTTTTGGTAAAATTTCGGAGTTAAAAGCTTACTGTGAAAAATTAAACAAAAAAGGCCCAGGTGTTGCACGATCGTGCCAAATCGGCACGATAGTGCAGCCCTTAGTCAAAACTGACCAGAAGCTCGTACACAGGGCGGTCATCGGATCGCACTACCATGCGACCTTTGCACTACCTTGTTACCCGATAACACAGAGTGACCCAGGCCAGCGATCCGGATTGGCACGACTATGCCAAATCCGCACGACCGTGCGCCTCGAAAACCGAACAGGAAAAACCAGGGTATTTAAACGAATCTGCAGTAAAAATACTTCATTTTTCTGAAACCCTAAGCGCCGCACGGGAGTTCCAGGTCGCCCACACCCGAAAATCACCTAATTTTTGCCTAGATTTTATTTCAATCATCCTCCAAGGTATGTTTCCTACTTATTTTATAGATTAAACTTAGTTTCTGATGTAGATCTGATGCTTGAACCAAGAAATTTTGGGGTTTTCTTCATAAATGTCAAATAAACCCTAGTTCTTGGGTGATTAGTGTTAAATCAGTAGTTCTGATGCTTGATTCAAAGTTTATTAACTGATTACAAGTCAAATTTTGAAATATACACGTTAAAATCAGTAAAATAAACTATTTTCTGGTAAAAATTGTTGTCGCACGATCACGTCGCTTGAACGGCATGACAGTGTCGGTTAAAAATCAAGTTCAGGTCTTTGATTTAGAGCTGCGATGCCGAGCCGCACGACAGTGCCGATTTGGCACGGTGGTGCGATGCTGGTTACCAGTAACAAGCTGTTGAACGATCATGTAATGGCACGGCAGTGCCACCAGTGGCATGACCGTGCGACTGCTGAAACAGAAACAGAAGCTCGTAAACAGCCTGTTCCGGTGGCAGCAGTGAAATTTTTATGTTGTGCTCTTATTTTGTTGTATTCATGTGTGCAGATGAATCACAGATTCCTCCAGTTCAGCGAGAACAAAGCGAAAGAACAGCCGTGTATTGCCAGATTAGAGGCTTTATGGAATAGACGGTGACAAATTGGTGAACCAAGAAGGATCAACTGGGATACTCTGACAGCCCTGAACCAAGAAGAGAGGCTATCTAACATGATGTCACATTCGATGTCAAGGTTGTTCAACATTGCACAACCCGTTTATATTGAACTAACATTGGAATTCTTTGCTTCATACACTTATGAAAAACCAAGAACCGAGAATCCAGACTTCAAAAACAGAGAGACAATACAGTTCAGGTTGGGGAAAAAGTGGCACAAATGGTCAGTTGCTAGACTTGGAAGAAGATTGGGGATATACTCATCCGAAGACATCGATTCAGAACTTTTCACCAATATCTACAAGTTTGCTAATGATCAACAACGGGCCAACTTTTGGGCACAAGTGGCAGTCGGACCACCTTATGAAGCTAGAAAAGCTAAAGCTTCACGACTACGAGACCCGCTTCTAAGGGTCCTTCTTCAAGTCATGAGTCACACCATCTGTGGACGCATGGACAGTGCAGGAAACTGTCCCACTCCAGATCTTCTTTTCATATATTCCTTAGTGACTGGAGTACATGTCAACCTTGCAGCCAGAATGGCTAAATTCTTTATACACAGCGCGGGTAGAACCACAAGCAGTGAAATCCATGGTGGTAAATATGTGACTCAGTTGGCATACAACTTGGGTATTATGAAAGATGATGTAGTCAGCGGTCTCACGATGGTTCACGCAGGAGGAGATGTGGATATGAGGTCTCTACGAGCGATGGGGTTGGTAGTAGATACAAATAATGGCCCACGACTGAGGGGTCTAAATGGGGAAATATGGGATCTACTACCGTTACTACCACAGAATGAAGATGTCAACATGGCAGAGATCGAGCCACCACCACACGATTAGCCACAACATGAGGAGCATGAGCACCAGCATCAGTATCAGCACCAACAAAACTGGCCTCCAGGTATACCTTCCTACCATGAATTATACCAGCAGTTCCAGCATATGCAAGTTACTCAAGACAATATAAGAGCCGACCAGTTAGCTATGCGGACATCTCAACAGACCATGCGGGAGGAAATGTATGCAGGATTTTCCTACATCTTTGGAGAGCTACAAGATGTATACCCAGGCCATTTCGCCAACCCTCCACAGTTTCCATTTGGAGACACAGGTACCTATGGGGCGGGTTCATCTGGAACACGTCACCATGATGGTGATGATGATGAGGAGTAGGAGTAGGAGGAGGTAGGGTGAAACAGTTCAGAAACTTATGTTTATGTTATTTCTATTCAGTACTTTGTTTGGGATATTTTTACTTTATGTCTGTTTTAAGTACTTTAGTATGTTTGCTTTGTTTAAATAACGGATCTGGTTGAATTATCTAACATTTTGATCAATGGTAATGTTGGCTATTTTAGCGAGTGAAATAATTGGCAGATTTGTAAAGAAATGCACACAGAGTTGAGACGACTTCAAACAAAAAGTCTACTCAAACAAGTCAACTCCAACTCTGAGGGAGTACATCTTTCCCTTTTCACATTACTAGTTTAGCTCTTCATAATTGCTTAACTAATATGTATTTCACATTGGGGACCATGTGAAGTTCAGGTGGGGAGGGGTTTAAAAGTTTTTAAACTTTGTTTGTCCTTAATTGTTCTCATTTCTGTATATATTTTCGAAAAATAAAACAAAAACGGTCAGTTTGTGCTCTTTAGGAAGCATCAAATTTGATAAAAATCGACAAGTCAAATTAATGTTGAAAAAAAAGATAACTAAAAAGCAGTGATAAAACAAAAATGAAAGACTTGCATGTTTATCTTTATATTTATACTCATTCCTTTCGTTTACGTGAGCATATTTTTGAGCCTTTAAAAGCTTTCTTGTCAAATGCTTCTTTGTTTTTGCGGAAAAATGAGTGAGCCGGATGTCTTATGTAATTTAGAACTTGTCATTTGTATACGTTTCAAAATCATAAATATGTGAAAATTACATAGAAATGATAGAGGCAATTAAGATAACCCCTTTGTCAGCCTTTTTCTTTGTCTATATCCCGCACCCAACACTATCCATTAGTTCGCCATGTTGAGTTGAGCCTATTTTCCGTATTTGTTAAACTTTACCCAAATTTAAAACCCAAATATAACCTTTTCATATTTACCCCTTAATTTTCGTTAAAAATCGGCCATAAGCTTTCTAGTTTAATATAAGTTTCACTGTAAACCTGTTTTTCTTCTTGTAAAAAAAAAAAAAAAAAAAAAAAAAAAAAAAAAAAAAAAAAACCGTTTGTCAAAACTCTCGAATGAAAGTAAGGAAAGACTATCAAGGAAGAAAAATAGAGAGTTGTTATATAAATAGAATAAACTCTGAAGACCTACACAAGTAGCTTAGCAACGTGTTCAGAATCCTAGAAAATAAAGCACCAAGTTTTTTGCCAAGTTTTAACCTTTCTTGCTACTTTCAAATATCCATTCCATACCCTTAACCATAGCCAATCATTTCAACCATCAAAGACCTCTTGATTTATGCTTTTTTGCATATTAGTTGGTGGAGATTAGATCTTTTGACAAGCTTATGATATTGCATGATCCATTGACTAGGCATCGAGTGTTTAACATACACATTATATGTATGATTTAGAAATTTAACCGAGTGTGTGTGAACATTGTGAGAAATATAAGGATTTGCATGCTAAAGTCATTCGAAAGTTGAATTATTGCTTTATAAATTATCCTTTCAAACATCTAACAAAGCTTGTTTATTTTAAATCTTTGATGATGACTTTTTGAAAACCAACTTGACCACCAAACAAATTAGTAAACCTTCAGATTTGGTTCCGTATTTTATTTTTAAGTTTGCTTGAGGACAAGCAAAGTTCAAGTGTGGGGATGTTTGATATACGTTAAATTATACATGTTTTTATACCCCAAAACACTTCCGTTTTAAGCATTTTTCACCGAAAAACGCAACGTTTAGGTACCAAATCTGGTACTTTTATATTTTCAGGTCTTAAACAGAGCATAATGGAAAAATCTGATGAAAACGGACAAAATCTGATGCATTTCTGATGAAAATGGCAAAAATCTGATGAACTGCCAGGTGTGGCACGACCGTGCCACCGGTGGCACTACCGTGCCGCTGCTACAATCTCGGAAGCACTGCCAGTGCAACCAGGAGTGCCGACTGTTTCTCGGGCCGCACTACCGTGCCACCCAAAGCATAACCATGCCATTGCCAAATCAAGCCTTTTGACCAACATTTCTGAGGAGTGGGACTACCGTGCCACCAGCGGCACTACCGTGCCGATCTGATGACTCAGGCAACTTGTCCACTAGTCCACTTGGCTGACTCGGGATCGTTGAAACTGACGTCACCCGACAAGACCTGACCGCACGACCGTGCCAAATCCGCACGGCCGTGCCAACCTGGAAATTGCCTATAAATAGCAGCATTTGCTACTGATCAAAATGTTGGGTTTTTCTCCATGTTTCTGGGCGATTTATGGGTTACGAAGCAGTCCTGATCAGACCCTTTTGAGGCTTGAAGATCGAATGGAAGCATAACCGATCCAACCCATCAATTCCTTGCTTGTTTATGGTTCGATTCCTTGTTCTTGAACATGTATTCTGATCATTTTGCAAGTTATGAGCTGATGTTAGTTTATGTTTAAAGTAGTTTATGTAATAGTAGTTATAAACTTGTTTCTTGAATAATCTTTATGTTGTAATCTTATTTATATGAAACTTAGTACTTTTTCTTGTTGAATCTTCATGATTATATAACGAATGTTTCATTGATGTTGAGTTCCTGATTATGTTTGATTGTCTTGGATAATGAATCTGTGGTTAGTGGGATGGTAACTGTTTCTTGATTAATCACTTGTTTGTAGACTTTGTTTACACCATGAAACCAAACCAAGGTATTGGTTTTATACAAGATATATCTTATTTTGATTAGGAATACTTTCTTGCACGTAAGAGTTCTAACGAATTATATGGTGTTGATTGCATGTTCTTAGATGCGGTTTATGATCCTTGTTTAGTAGTTTTGGTCTGAAATTGCTGACATGGTAGATTTGTGTTTAAGACGTGTAAAGGTGAAATTGTTTGTTATATGATCTACATAATTGCTTATCCTCGTGGCTGTATTGTGACCATCGGTATTGCTTTCTTTGATAAGTGAGGTTAGGAATCCAGACCCGGTAAATAACCTATCTTTAAAGATTCGCATGAATAAATATCAATAGCTCGCTAATGAATGATTTTAGGTGGTTAACGTGTGACCATCGCGTTAACTTTCTGAAGAATCATAATGCTAGAAATCCAGACCCGGTAACTAGCTGTCTCGAAATTGGAAAATTGATTAAGTGCTTTTGTGACATATCTGATAAATAACATGTTTAAGTTGTTTGTGAAACAAGATAATAGTAGTATAGTTATGTTTTAGATATAATTTAGATAAATTAGTTAAACAACCATTCACCTATCTTTTTATCTGGTAAAATAATGACAAAGATTTAATACATTATAACGCCCATGTTCCATGGATCGATATCCGGATCTTACCAATACTTTGCTGCATATATGACGGGATACACTTGTCCTTTGTTGTGTGTGTTTTAATGTTAAGGTATAAACCATTTTTATAAATATAAAACACATTTCGTTGCATGTGAAGATACTGTAAATAAATATGTATACGAACATGTACGTCATACCACCATCTGAAACCAATCTGAAACACAACCCGTCTCCTTCCCACCTTCTCACCACCTTCCCACATCTGACACACCTCACCACCTTCCCTCACCATCAGCCACCATTCCACCTTAACTTTCGACACACCTCACCACCCACCCCCGACACACCACTCATCCCCTTTCACCTCCGACAAACCTCACCACCCCCCTCCGATGCACCAGCCACTTCCAACCACCACAAACCTCCACCTTTACCATATTCTCCACCCTAATAACAATCCACGACCATCTTCACCACATGTTTCCATCATCATCTACCATCATAACCAACCCGCAATCAACACCGACCCGACACCATCACTACTACACCTGGAGCAAATCGAACCAAACGGCATAACCCCTAATTGCACCCGCAAACCACCACATCAAACCCCTAATTGCACCTGCAAACCGTCGTAACAATCACACAGCTGATCTGAACACCCTAATTGCAGCAATTATGCGTTGGATTTTACAAAAGATTGGTGAGTTGGTGAGTGGGGTAGTGGATGGTGAGTTAGTGAGTTGTGCAGTGGCAGTTGCACCTGTAGTGGTTGATGTGGGTGCGTCTGTTAGAGCCAAGACTTCTGGTTTCGTTGGGCAAAGGTCTTTTAAAAGAACAAAACCAGATGTGGTTGCCTTCACAGGTGCGTATCTACTGTCTTCTAAAAACTTGATAAATTTCTCTTGGGCAGGGACAACTCTAGTTGGGTTTGTCAAAATCTCAAATGTAGGCTCAGGCTCAGCCTTTTTCTCCTTCTCGGCAGCAGGACCATCCACTTGTCAGATCCATAAATAACCAAAGATAGTCAATTTTTAGTGTGCAGTTTTAAACTTAAGCTTACCTTTCATCTATACGCACATTCACTCGGATTAAGTGGTGGTTGATTGGCTGAAGAGGCGATGATTGGAGGCGGTAGGCGGTGGTGGTGGGGGTAGTGGTTCTCCGGTGGAGGGTAGTGGTGGGTGTAGTTGAGATTGGTGGGTATAGTGAACGAGAAAGAGAGAGAGAGAGAAAGGAGGGATAGGTTTATAATAAACCATGCCCCACCTGAATTAATATATTAATTATTTTATTTTAATGACCTAATAGTTATTTTTTATAGAGTAAACTTCCATTTTGCTCCCTGTGGTTTGGTCATTTTAACGGTTTTGCCCTAATCCTTTAAAAATAGCCATTTTACTCCTTGATCTATGAAGCTTATCTCTATTTCACTCCCCGCTCCTAATGTCATCCAATTCAACTGTTAAATATTGGTCACATGCCCTCACATAAGGGGCATTTTAGTCTTTTCCCACCCAAGATATGTTTACCATTTTTTTATTGATAAAACAAAAGGAGATGGGCCACTCCTAATAACAGTCTCCTGCCACTTGTTGCACAGCTCGGTTTTCGACATTCCCTGGTTGTACACCTCAAACTCCAACCCCTCTGCTGCTTTCTTCTCCCTGGGGATACGCACCCGTAGTTGTTCATATCACAATTATAACAACTTACTTTATTAGGCCAGGTTGTGAAATTGAATAAAGCCTTAAAGCATTCGTCCCTTTTAAGAAAAAATACATAAATTCAATTCTAAAGTCAAACTTTACATAACATATCAATTGAAAATGTCTAATGAATGGTCAAAATATCTTAAACAGATTGAATAATAAAAATCAGATCTAATTCAGGCATTGATTAACAAACACTTACCGATTGACCTAAGGAAGGAGTTGTAATACAGCTGCTGGTATTCGATACAAAGACCGTCAACCTCTGTAACACATTCATGTAAGCTCGCGAGACACATTGTGTAGCTATTATACAGCTGCTGGTGCTCGAGGATGAAACTCGCTTGACTGATGCAATTCTCCGTTGCGATTGCATTCGCGCTGAACGCATCGACATCGAAGGAACAGTCAGATGGAGAAGAGAATGACAGCTGTGAGTGCGATAGCAGTTTTGGTTCGCGGTGCTGGTTTCAGGTGGTGGTTCACGGTGGTGAACGTTGGTGTTCGGAGGTGGTGGTTGTGGTGGCCAAAGATGATGGCTGATGGTGGTTGTGTTTTCAGAGAAAGAAAGAAAGGGGTGAAGAAGATGATGGGGTGGCCCATCTCCTTTTGTTCTATAAATAAAAAAATGTTAAAAACATCTTGGATTGGAAAAGACTAAAATGCCCCTCATGTGAGGGGCATGCGACCATGATTTAACAGTTGAATTGGATGGCGTTAAGAGCAGGGAGTGAAATAGAGATAAGCTTCATAGATCAGGGAGTAAAATGACTATTTTTAAAGGATTGGGGCAAAACGTTAAAATAACCAAACCACATGGAGCAAAACGGAAGTTTACTCTTTTTTTATTAAGTGCATTATAGTCATTTTACACCAACTTAACTGATAAAACTAACCCCTATTCGTTTCAGGAACTATCCGGGAATGAAAATTGAAAAGTTGAGGACTATAGAGGTAATTTTAGAAAGTTATGGACTAAAGGTGTAAAAAGGCCAAACGACAGGGACTATCCGGACATTTAACTCTAAAAATTTATACAATTTTAGGACCATTCATCTATAGAGGCTAGAACAAACACTAAACGTGCATTGTTTAACGCGCAAGTTTGTATCAAATGGGTCATATTTAACATTGAAATTTAACTCTATAAATAAGTTAGGGGTTGTTTGGCAACATCTGAATAGTTAAGTGCTGAACCAGTAAGAGGTAGAGGTCTGAATCATTAAGAGCCTGTATAATGCTTAACGGTTCAGAGGCAAATGTCTGACCAATTCAGATTAGGGGTCTTAACCATTCACTCTGTATAAATCTTAACCATTCAGAGGCAAATGTCTGAACCATTCAAATATCAGCTCGTAAAACAAACAGTCTGAACCATTAAATGCTGAACCAGTAAGAGATCTGAACCATTAAGAACCTCATTAAAAGGTAAACAAACAGCCCCTTAAAGTTTCAAACTAAATATATAGTAGCTAAAAACTCTTTTCTAGAATTAATTAGCTAAAAACTCTTTTCTAGAATTAATGCAACATAGAGATCTGGAGCTAAATATATTATCTCTCACATCTTACCAGAGCTACATACAATGTGATTCAATTTAGGCTAAAAGTACGAGTTGTAGTGTTAGGGTGTAATGGCACTCGCTTAAGAGGGGAGTCCCTTCTCTTACGCCCCATCAATCTTCGTGTGCCACGTCAACTCTCCTCTTAAACTCCCCTAACACCCTAAATTGATGGCGGCACTCTCCTCTTAGGTGATTTGGTTTTTTATTTTTTTATTTTTTTATTTTTTTGTTTTTTTATTTGTTGAAATTATGCATGTTTATAAAAAAAAATTAAATAAAATTTAACAAAAGACATTTCAAAGTAGAAAATAAAAATAAAAATTAAATTCAAACTAGAAATTTAAAATTACATTCAAACTAGAAAATAAAAATTACATTAAAACTAGAAAATAAAAATTTTAGAAATCGCATGGCCACCCGTACTTGTTAGCGATGTCGCGCTTTCGGGCGAGGATGAATGGCAACATATTTGGCGGAGCATCGTCGTGCGGCTTGAGGAATGTTTTCATATCTTGATCGTAATTGTAGTTTTTCATCGTCTCGCGTTGTTCCGATATGAGCTCGCGAGCCTCCGACTCTCTTTTCTTCCTCAATTCGATCGCCTCCAATTCCATCGCGTGCTTCGCTTCTTTCATGGCGGTGTACTCTTTAAATTGTGCCGCCAACTCGGCCGAGCTTCCCTCGGACGATGTCGCTTGACGCTTGTCTCGCCGTTGTGGTCTTTGTGGCGAGGGGTCTTCGTTCATATCCGGTATCGAAGGGTCCACGTCAACGGGCTTTCTTTTATGTGCCGAACCTTCACCTTCCTCACCCAATAATGGGACTTGGGCCCATTTGTCGTGTTTTCGAACGACCTCCCACGCCTCGACATGTTGAAAACCGTTTGGAAATCTCTCTTTAAATTCTTTTAAAGCGACTTTCATCACGTCGAGATCCTTACATCCGCTTCCTCGTGTGCGATCCTACATATTATAAAATAATAAGTGTTAAAAAAAATATGAACTTAGTAAATAAAATTAAAAAATATACAATGTCAAAAAAATATAATTTTTACCGCTTGTTGGTATAGGCCGTTGAAAAAGTTTATTTTCATCAACATCGGGTTCCATTTAGACCGTACTTGATGCACGGTCCGGTTACTTCCACTGACGGTGGCGTTAAAATGATCTAAAATCTTACGCCAAAAACTATCGCGGTTTTGTTGATTGCCTTTCTTTTTGTTGGTAGAGCAATGTACCCACGCCTTCGCCAACGCCTCTTCTTGGACCTTTGTCCATTTTTCGCTCACCGTTTTTCCCTTTTTATCACGAGCGTCATCTTCTTCGTTGCCCGCGTCTTCATCCACATTATATTCATCATCCTCGTTCTCGTCCTCGTCGCCCAAATTTTGAGTTTCGGGCACTACCTCATCGTCCTCGTCGTCGTAAATAGGTAGAGGACGTTCGACATTTCCTCGTGTAGATGGAACTTGTGGGGCACGAAAAGCATATGGGTCGAAGGCGGGGGATTGAGGAGGAGCGTCCATTGATAACAAATTTTGAAAATAGCCGAAATTGGCTTGAAGGTTGGGTGGTTGGGTGTTGTAAAAGGAGGGGTGTGAAGGTTGTTGGAAAAAAAAACGGGGGTTGTGAAGTGTATCCGAAAGGGGGTTGTGGTTGTGCACTTGCACCGCTCGAACCACCACGAGACGGTTGTGAGCCCCGTCCCTTAGTTTTTTTCTTGGCTTCGCGGGGTTGGTTTTCCATTGCTCGGTTTGAAGTGGGTGTGGTTTGAGAATATAAAAAATGAGTGAAGTGAGTGTGGTTGGAGAGTATAAAAAATGTGTGAAATTGTTGTGGTTTGAAAGTATAAAAATGGATGAATGGTGTGGTTATTTATATATGTTTAAAAAGTGATTTTTTTTTAAAATTCGACCGTTAATAATCGACCGTTCCTCAATATTCGTGCCCATTCAACGCGGTGAATACACACCGACTCCCTTCCCCGAATCGGGTCCCCGCGTTGATGGCGGCGGTGTTCCCGATCGGGGTTAGGGGTCACCGCATGCACTCCCCGAGTGTGCCCCGGATACCCTTACTAAAAACTAAAGATGAAAGTTGCAAATTTATGTAAAGTAGATGTTGCAGAAGCTGGAGATTTACCCAAGATTCAAGATTTGGATAGTAATGTTACAAGTATTTATACTACATTCAATCACCGAGGAACTAGCTCGACCGAGGGTCCGTGGGTAGACGAACAAAGTCAATCGACCAAGGGAGTTTAATGGAGGTTTCAAACCGCCCACATTTGTTCAATTAGTTGGACCACGTCTCGGTGGCTTCTTAGACTAACATAACCGTGTTCACAATCAGAGCCTTCTCGTGGTACCCTTCGCCCAAGACTTGAATCAGGAGATATTTATGCAAGCCTTTTCCCCTATAGGAGATCTCCCTTTTCGAAATGTTGAAAGTTCACTTCACCCAACTCTATACCGAGCTCTTTCTTCCCTGTTCCATGATTACTCAGAACAACCGGCTTCTTCACTCATTTATTCCCAGATTTAAAACGCAAACCAACTGTGTTGTATGTGTTCTCACAATCTTCAACAAATTAGTAATGTCAGAACGAGATGTTCAAAATCACATGAGTTGCAGGCGACCATCTATAGAAGATGATCATCATCGACATTATAAAGCGTCACGCACCACTGAATTGAAATATTACGAGTGAATCAATATATCAAATATGTTGGGTACTTGTTGTGTGGAATCCGTAAGAGAATTTTGTAATTGTTAGACGAGTCGTTCATAGTAAAAGATTTTTCTAGAACATATGTTAGAATATGGTTACCTATGAGTTTTTATAATTCATGCTCATCATCGTTTATGTGTTTTTTTCTCATAGATTATATAATTTTTGTAACTCATTATTCATCATAATTCATTTTCTTAGTAACTAGATATAAGACCCCGCCGCGTTGCGGTCGGGGCTTACAAATTCAGCCAGCATGGGTGAAGGGGTATGGTCCCAGATCTCGCGTCAGCATCGACCGCGAGTGACCATTACTCTTATCAAAACCCCCACCAGCTAACAACCTACTCGTGCCCATGCGAGAACGCGTCGGCACAATGGTTGAATCCAATCTATCTAGTAACAAAGGAGGACTTACATGGAACATGAGAACGGTAGAGCGATGCGACATAGCATCACATCTGGTGTATGAAAACGGAAGTATTCACAGCGATGCGGCCTCGCACCGCGTCCAGTGAACACTTCTATCAATACAAGAAAGCCTTACCTTAGGCATAGAAGAAGATGAACATAACGGTGCGGCTGGCACCGCACCATATGGGCATTTTCGTCACGACAAGGGATGCAGGCAAATAGTCTCCGCGGACGACGATGCGGCCAGCACCGCATCTCGCGTATTCCTTGATCACAAGTAGGAGACGCGGTAACCTCAGACGTTACCGCATGCAGCGATGCGGCTTGCACCGCATCCTATGCACTCAACAAGTGGGACTGACACCACAGTGCAAGTGGCACCAATGGCAGTTACCTGTCAGAGCTACGTAAGCAATGGACTGACGTGGCGTAACCTCCACAACCGACAAGCCTGACACACCTGCAAAGGTGCAGCACGTCGTCAGTCCATCCATCATCCTCCTCCTTCACTCCTCGGCTATAAATACCAACCCCAAACCAGGTTTGAGGTATCTCTTCACAAAGCTCTCACTACTACTACTGTCTTACTTTGCTTCTCAAGCAAACTACTGATTCTCACGCCGGAGAGTGGTAACAAGGAGCACCCCCCACCCTATCCTCCTTGTTACGAGTCACGGCTTGTTTCCTTGTGCAGGAGATCAACCACCGGTGATCCAGCCAGCGATCCTCGAGAGGAAGGGATTAACCCTTCTTGACGAGACCAGTGTGTTAACCCTGCCCGGTTAACCATTGTTTCATCATTGGCGCCCACCGCTACTCTTAGCATTTTCTCATCTATCCTTTTCCCTCTCTCAAGATCATGACTGATCACCAAAACAACACTGCGGATAACCCAAATCCCTCAATCCCACCTCCGGTAGGGGTCAATGCCTCGACCTCCCAACCCGGACACATCGGCACGTCCACACAAAGGAGTCCCTCCTTTATGTTTGGACATGACTTATCACAGTTCGCATCTGTGATCCCACCAGGCATGACCGTTCATACCTGGTACGAGCAGCAGGCAGCCCTGCTGACAGCAGCATACAACCGCGCTTGTACGGAAGCGAATATACAAGCTGGGCCTACCCCAGCACCGCACACCCCTACTGAGCGTATTTTACAATACGACGGCAGGATACATTCACGCCCGGCTTCAAGAAGCCGACGTGAAGACCGCGGATCGTCTTACTGTTCGGTCCACACCCTCAACGAGGACGATTCCTCATACGGGTCCCACACCAGAGGACCAGTGCATACCCGCCTTGGCTCCCATGGCGAGGACAGGAGGCGATCAACCTCCCGACGCGGCCCAGGCATTCAGAGCCGATTGGGCCCACAACCATGCACCGAATGGTACGGTCATACCGACCCTGACGACTGTACCTACCGCGGGGATTCACATGACACCAGCAGCAGACCGAGAGGACGCAACTACGTTCCTCCCAGTCACCCCCGCAACACATACCTCAGGGCGGCTAAGCGCCCTGCGAATGAACCATACAGACCAAAGGCAGCGGCCGAAAATTCCAATTTCGGCACGCGGATCGCCAACGCCCATGTCACCACGACAAAGTTCCCATTCAACGTTGGGAAATACAGTGGTTCGACCGACCCGGACGACCACATGAACATCTTCATGGGCGCGGGCATCAACGGCCAGTGGGATGAACCCACTTGGTGTAACTTTTCCCCCCAGACCCTTACGGGCCTGGCCAGGGCATGGTTCCATTCTTTGCCAGTGGGATCACTGGATTCATTCGAGGACTTGCGTACCAAGTTCCTCGCCCATTTTAGCCAGCAGCGACGCCACGAACGTGATTCGTTGGACGTCATGAACATCTGGCGAAGGGACGACGAATCCCTCGAGGCATTCGTCGTCCGTTACAATAAAGAGTGCCTGGAGATAGGTGACGTGGCAGACCAGATGGCACGAAACCACTTCATCCGGGCCGTCAAAGACAGAGAGATGATCATGACCATCTCTGGCAAGGAGGGCCTGCCCAAAAAATGGGAGTATGTTACGACCGCGGTCAAGACATACGCCCAGACACAGCGGTTACTCGAACCGCACGTGGCAAAGGCAAAGCCCCAAGCCGAAACGTCCCACCAAGGGTCCAAGCGTAACAATAAACGCAACCGGGACGTGGGAAATCGTGATATTTCCAAACCGTATTTCCCGCGAACCAACACGTTCGACCCAAGGAACTACAACCCCGCCCGAGACAGTCGGGCATCAAAAAAAGATTCTCGGGACCGCAACTGGACCGAGATCACCATGTCGCCAAGTGAGGTCCTCCTTGCGGACCCACAGTTCTTGCGACCGGCCCAACCAATGAAGTACAAGAAAAATCAGGACCTCACACTCTATTGTGAGTACCACAAGGACTCGAGCCACACCACCAACAACTGCATCAGTCTCCGGCTGGAGATTGAGCGGGCCTTAAAGGAGGGGAAACTGCAACACCTTTTGCCAGGTGGGCAAAAACCCACCAAGCGCATCACCCCTCATGGCGAAGGTACCTCCTCCGGGAAGAGAACCATGTACGTGGCTTCCACCCACATGATCCACGGAGGCAAAGGCAGGCCGCGCAAAGCGGCGAGAAGGCCGGAATGTGACTGGAAAGACGAGCAAGTCGTCTTTCCAAAAGTCCGAGGCGGACCGCGCGATAGGCGCGCCGTCGTTATTTCAGGCCAACTGGCACACTACTGCACCGAGCGTCTATTCATTGACCCGGGCAGTACTTCTGATATAATCTACGAATAATGCTTCAACCAGTTCGACCAGGAGGACAAAGATCAGTTGCAAGCAGTAGATTACCCATTGACTGGGTTCGCAGGGGAAACTGTCTTTCCCCTGGGCCAAATTACTTTTCCTGTGCGTCTTTCCAGCGGAAATCGCACAAGGACAGAAGAGGTAAACTTCATGGTTTTACCTCACACCTCCAGATATGACGTACTCCTCGGGAGAGAATCCCAAGGAGATTTCAATATGATTACATCCGTCCCTCACTCTGCGGTTGGTTTCCCAACCGAATCGGGGGTCGCGATAATCTATGCCCGCAGGGACGTCATGATGTCGGACGAAGTACGTCCGACCAAGGTCGCAAGGCCCACTCCCAATGACCAACCAGAAAAATGGGTTCTCAACGCGAGATACCCAGAACAAACGGTCACATTGGGTCACGCCTTGTCCCCAACCACCAAAGCGCACCTGAAGCAACTTCTCTTCAGGAACCAAGACATCTTCGCGTGGACACCTGCAGACATGACCGGGGTCCCACGTGATATTGCGCAACATCACTTGAATACCTTGCCAGGTATTAAGCCAGTGATCCAAGGCCAACGCCACCTTGGGTCAGCTAAAAATCAGGCGATGCAAGAGCAGATCGAAGAACTGCTCTCCGCAGGCATCCTGCGGGAAGTTAAATACCAGACTTGGTTATCCAACCCAGTCATGGTAGAAAAACCGTCCGGGGGCTGGCGCATGTGCGTCGATTACAAAGACCTTAACAAAGCCTGCCCAAGGATTGTTACGCGCTTCCAGAAATCGACGAAAAAGTCGATAATCTCGCACCATTCAGGTGGAAGTGTTTCCTCGATTGCTACAAAGGGTACCACCAAGTACAAATGGCAATCGAGGATGAAGACAAAACGGCATTCCGGACTCCCACCGGAAATTACTGTTATACAAAGATGCCGTTTGCGTTACGCAACGCGGGCTCAACCTATCAAAAGTTGATGAACGACACTTTCCGCGGGCAAATAAGCAAAAGTGTCGAAATCTACATGGACGACCTGGTCGTCATGAGCATGGAAGAGGATACCATGCTCACGGATATTGAAAGAACATTCCAAACTCTGCGAAGCGTTAACATAAAGCTCAATCCAGGGAAATGCTCGTTTGGAATGGAAGAAGGCAAATTCCTTGGGTTCATCGTGACTAAAGATGGATTCAAGGTAAACCCGGAGAAAGTCCAGGCGATCGAGCGCATGCCATCGCCTTCATCGATGAAAGATATGCAACGGCTAGCCAGCAGGCTAGCGGCACTCAACAGATTCTTAGCCAACCATGCAGCTAAGTCTTATCCGTTCATCAAGACCCTGCGGAGCTGTTCAAAGAAAGAACAATTCCAATGGACCGCAGAGGCTGAACAGGCCTTCCGGGAAATGAAGGAGTGTTTGATACAACTCCCAACTCTAACCGCACCACGCAAGGATGAGCCACTCATATTATACCTATCCGCCGCGGATAACGCGGTGGGTGCGGTATTGATAGTCGAGCGAAAGGGGGTTCAAAAACCCATCTATTACATCAGCAAGATGCTCAACGACCCAGAGACGAGATACTCAATAATGGAAAAATTGGTGCTAGAATTAGTACACGCTTCAAGACGGTTACGACGCTACTTCGTAAACCACGTCATCACAGTGCTAACCAATTACAGGATCGGCCCGATCCTATCCAAACCTGACATCTCTGGGAGATTAGCAAAATGGGCAATCGAGCTGGGCGCGCACACAATACACTATAAACCGCGCCCCGCGATTAAATGCCAGATCTTAGCTGATTTCGCCGCCGAAGTACCGGTGAATCGCATCCAAGAATGCGAAGAAGCACAAACTCCTGCACCAACGCCATCCTCCTCAGAAACATGGGCACTATTTACCGATAGTGCCTCCAACAAGGAAGGTGCGGGTGCAGGTCTGCGACTCGTCAGCCCTGACGGCCAAGAGCTTACATATGCAATCCGCCTCGATTTCAAAAGCACAAACAACGAGGCATAATATGAGGCCCTGTTAGCGGGGCTACGTTTAGCAGTCAAAATCGGCGTGCAATATTTGGAAGCACACGTCGACTCTTTGTTAGTTGCAGGCCAAATACGCGGCGACTATGCCGCAAAAGGGGATATCATGATCCTCTACCTCGAGCAAGCCCTGCAACTAATATCCAAATTCCCTTCGTTCAATATTCGCCATATTAATCGAAGCGAAAACAAGTCCGCAGATGCACTATCAAAACTTGCATCTACCAGCTTCCAACACTTGGCAAAGGAGATACGCATTGAAATTCTGCAAAATCCCTCGGCACCCCTACGCCAAGTCAATGTCATTCAATACGGTACAACATCATGGATGACACCTATTATCGCATATCTACAATCAGGTGTGACTCCCGAAAGCAAATCAGAGGCACGCAAGCTACAATACAAAGCGTGCCACTATCAAATGGGAGACGGTATCTTATACCGAAAGTCATACCTCGGGCCACTCCTGCGATGCATCAACCCGCAGGATGCCACATACCTCATCTGAGAGATACACGAGGGCATATGCGGCATACATGCTGGACCACGCATGGTAGTGGCCAAAATCATAAATGCCGGGTATTACTGGCCCGGCATGCACCTGGACGCCGTCAAAGAGTTGCGCAAATGCATTGACTGTCAACGGCATGCTCCAAAAACCTTGCGGCCAAAGAACAACTTAGTCCCCGTCACAACCGCATGGCCCTTTCAGAAATGGGCAATTGACGTTGTGGGACCCTTCCCTGACGCTCCGGGTGCGGTCAAATTTATCATAGTAGCGGTCGATTACTTCACAAAATGGGTAGAAGCAAAACCGCTCGCCTCAACCACTGCTATGATAACAAGAAAGTTCATTTGGGAACACATCATCTGCCGTTTCGGATTACCAATGTGCATTGTCACCGATAACGGCACCAACTTCGCTGCCGACGAATTTCAAAAATGGCTAGAAGAACTACATATTGAGCACATATTCTCATCAGTCGCACACCCGCAAGGGAACGGCCAAGTTGAGAGTATCAATAAAAGCCTATTCGAAGGGATCAAGGCGCGGTTGGGAACGGCCAGGCGTGGCTGGGTCGATGAACTCCCAAGTATCTTATGGGCTCACCGTACAAGCCCAAAAACAAGCAATGGGGAAACACCCTTCAGCCTAGTCTACGGTTCAGAAGCGATGATCCCCGCAGAAGTCGGTCTCCCCTCTCCTAGAATGTTGGCTATTGAAAAACTAGACAACAACATGGAACGCAGGATCGATTTGGACCTCTTGGAAGAAAGGCGCGAAAACGCTGCCATCAACGAGGCCAAATATAAATCCAAACTTGAAAAGTACTACAACACGCGCGTCCGCGTTTGTACTTTCAACCCAGGAGACTACGTCCTACGCGACAATGAGGCATCTAATGTCGAGCGCCCAGGCAAACTCGCCCCCAAGTGGGAAGGAACCTACCTCATCAAAGAGGTCTTAGGGAAAGGCGCGTACAAATTACAAACGCTAGAAGGCGAACCTATCGCACGAACATGGAATGCACAACAGCTTCGACGCTGTTATATGTAAGCCATGTTCTTACATTTCTCTATGTAACCTATCGGGCCGCAGACCATTTGCAAATAAATAAATAAGCAATTTTATACATTATTGTTTGTTACTACTATTACAAATGCGTGTTCCACTTTGCGGTATCCCAAAAACAGATTGGCAAAATCTTCATTCGCGATACCCATACAAAGTGGTAACCACACACAAATATTGTAATAGGCCAGCAAAAGGCAAAAAGACTTGCATATTTATCCGGCCGGATAAACAAGTTTTTTGTTAACACTTAACACAATTCCTGAGCCCAAAAAGGCAAACAATGGAATTGACGCGTACTCATACGACAAAGGTATGGAGTACACTTGACCCCATTCACAAATGGGTAGAGTTCCGGATATATAAGCTGTTACAAAGCTTACGCAATTCTAAAACCCTAACGCGGTAAATAACAGAATTGACGCGTACTCATACGACAAAAGTATGGAGTATACTTGACCCCATTCACAAATGGGTAAAGTTACGCGTACATACGTTTAGACATGCAAGAATTAAAAACACTTGTACAAACTGAACAAAAAGCTTTATATTCAAAAAATTCAAGCACCCACGCGATGCTTAATGAATTTACATAAAGTTTCTATTCTATACAAGAGGAAAACAAAAAGGAGGCACACTAGCCAACCTAAACCCTATTTTGTACCGCTGGTTCCCGCATCTCCTACGGCGCCACCAGCGGGATCTTCCTCTTCCGCGTCCGGATAAAGCATCCGCAGGCGATCAACATAGTCCGCAGCCTCCAAACAATTGTCCAGTTCCTCTACACAGGCAAGGGACGTATCATAAAAGGAGACTTCGGCCGCTTTAAGAAGCGACTCGGTATCCACGTCCCGAAAGCCGGATCGCTCTTCGATATCACTGCCTATAGACATGACGTTCATATGGGAAATACAGCGGTTGTAACCAGCTTTAAAACCAGCGTCACGAGCACGCTGCTTGACCAAGTCCAAGCCAGCTGCGGTCTCAGGGGCATCCATGATAGCCTCAACAATCTGCAACAAAAAGATCATAAGTCTCGGATGATAATCCAAGCAAATATAAAGGCAACGGATACTTACACGCGCGATACCGTGAGTCCGCAACCACTCACGGTCAGCCTTCAGCTGGTCAAAAGAGGACACCAAGGCATCCTTGGCCTCAACAGCGGCATCAGCCCGCTCCTCCGCAACCGACACGCGGGCAGTGAGGTCTGTAACCGCGACCTCCCGAGCCTGAACCTCAGCCTGTCAAAAAACAGAAAACAGTTTACTCGATAAACATTTTCAAAACAATGAAGGAAATATACAACAGAGGTAACGAGACATACCTGAAGGCTGGCAACAACTTTATCCAAACGAATGCGCTCCGCATTCGCCTCTTCAAGAGCCTTAGAAGAACGGCTCTCCTTCTCTGCGGCTTCTTCAAGGGCCTTTGCAGCACGCGCCCCGGCTTCCTTGGCCTCTTCAAGCGCCTTTATGGCCTCGGCCTTCGCTTGCTGCGCTTTAACCGCAATGGCCTCAGCTGCAGCTTTTTCCTTGCCCAAGGCAACGTTCGCTGCCTTGGCATTCGTTAACTCCTGCCGAGCACGAAACAGAGTGTCATTCTGCTTAGCCCAAGATTCATTCCACTTCTTACGCTCATTGGACAACTTTTCGTTCCAACTCTTGCGTTCATCAGAAAGGAGTTTGGCAAGAGTACGAACCTGTTTCAGCTGAGCAGTCGCAGCCCACTCCGCGGTCTGCTTCTGCTTCTTAAAAGCAGCTCTATCCTTCTCAAGCTGCTCCGCACCCGCACGAGCAGCCTCGACCAACTTTTCCGCTTCAGCCCGCATGCGAGCAGCTTCTTCCTCGCGGCGGCCCAACAACTTGTAATCTTCCAAAATGGCATTCGCCACAATGGAAGATCCTATTAACATTGTTGAGAGCTGGTTTATACGCAGCTCACGAGGTGCGGCACGGGCACGTTCCACTTCAAAAGGGGTGCCCAGACCACCCAAAATCTCCTTGCATGCAGAAGTGTCATTGGAAATATCATCCCCCTGCATAACAGTCCAGGGGGGTCGGTGATACACAGTGCTTCGACCCTGGGTATAGGTGCGGTAGTAATACTCCAATTCAGACTCCCCAGGCTGAATTGGAGGCCCATCATAACCCGCACCACCGGCAGACGAACCGGTAACTTTCTCACCAGCAGGAGACCTCCGCGGCTCAGCATCATGCTACCGCGCTTCAGCACCAGTTTTTTGCGGTTCGGCATCAGACCGTTGCTTCCCAGTATCAGCAAACCGCACACTCAAATTATCTCCCTCATTGGGAGAGATCAGATTGTTGGACGAGTCAACGGTATCGAATATCTGGGTCGCAACATTCTCTGCGGTATCCTCCTTCCGCACGGTTGACTCGGGCACCACCTTGACAGGAGGTGTCGAAGGTTCCTCAGTCACACCCGCACCCGCATCATGCGGGGGTGACTCTGGAGCATCGAAGATAGAGAAATCCTTATCTTGAAGCTCTGCAAAACAAAATCAAATAGCTGTCAAAACACATGTTATACATCACACTTGAGACCAGCTAAACAAAACTTACCAACAGTAACCGCAGGTTTCTTCGATGTCGGTACAGTCCTCTTAGACTGCAACCTCCGACGTTTCGGTCCACCAGCACCAGCAGCCGTCTCTTCTACTGGCCTTTTCCCAGCACCAGACTGCGAGCCCGCAGCTGTACCCAAACCCTCAAGGGTATCAGATACTATCACATAATCCAAGTATCTACGAAAAGAAGAGTGAGAGATACCTGCCGCCTGCGGTACCAAATGAGGCACAACAGGGACCTCCGATATTTTCTTTTGGCGAAAGCGCACGCCTTTCACCGTCTGCCTCTTAGGCACACCCTTCGCATCAGGGTCCCCTAAGGCCCCAAGATCACCAGCATGAAAACCATGCAAGAGGTGAGTCAGTGCAACCATTATTGTTATCACAAGAATAAAGGATTCGTAAAACATACCTTTGCCCCGCGGCAACTCAACTGCTAATGCGGCTTCAGTAGGCACCCGGAAGTTATCTCGAATGATAACATTAAACTCCTCCTCGCCATCCGCACAAACAACTTTTTCCACCTGACCCTGGAAATCCGGGGCAAACATCCTCCATACGGGAGCGTCCTCTGATAACAAATGCACAAGTCAGTAACGCATACAAGGATAAGAAAGTTAAACAAATGAAAAGTACGTACCACCACTTTTCTCCCGCACCACGGGCTTCGACTTCTTGTTCCTCCTTGACAACATCATGCGCAACACCCACAACTGTGTGTTGGTCAACTTCACAGACTCAATGGTCTGCAACTGCGGAAACCACTCCACAGTTTTCAAACTTGGGACCGCAATGGTCTCTGCTATGATCGTCTCGGTCACATTCCGAAACGTCATCTTTACAACAATGGCAGCAGCCTTGATGTAAAAGAACTTCTTTTTCCACATCGTCATCCCCTTGGGAGGAGTCATCAGCTTGGGACTACCCTCTCGCTGACGGAAAGAAAAGAACCCCAAGGAGCACGTCATTTGATAAAACCGTCGGAAATCTCCAACGGTAGGCTCTATGCCAAGAGCACGAAAGGTGAATTCAAAATTTCGAATCCGAATCATACCAAGCGGACTCAGTTGAGAAATGTGGACCTTGTACCACTCCAAAACCTCGACAACAAAAACAGTCAAAGGTAACCGGAGATTACAGTCACCGAAAAAATCTGCCCACATGGTCACGTAACTGGCCGGAGCATCGGCACCGGTGTCACCCTCCGATGGGTAACAGGCCCCATATTCAGGAGGCATTTGAACATCCAGAATCAGACGATCAAAGCTCTTCCTGGTCCACTTTAATGCCGGTAACCCGCCACCGGCGGTTATCTCCTCCTCCTCCGCCGCCACCGGCGAGGATGGCTCTGGGTTTTCACCCTCCACATTGTGTGGATTTGATGGTTCAGCCATCAGAAAATATCGAAGAAA
This sequence comes from Helianthus annuus, assembly GCF_002127325.2. Classification (NCBI taxonomy): domain Eukaryota; kingdom Viridiplantae; phylum Streptophyta; class Magnoliopsida; order Asterales; family Asteraceae; genus Helianthus; species Helianthus annuus. The sequence continues at coordinate 63,350,650 of NC_035445.2, forward strand.
TGAAAGAACGTGAGTGGAAAAACTAAAAACCTCACCGGAACTTCAGGAAATATCGTTGGAGAAGACAAAGAACAAGTTTTCTCTCACCGGCAAATTTTTGAAATTTCGAACAAGTGAGGGGACACCACGAACGGTTTCCCCTTATATACCCATCGCAATTAATGCGGAGGGAGAAAACGAATCATCACGTTCAAAAAGAACGAATCTCACGACACCACGTGTCAAGCGCCGTTTTCGCTGACGGTTATCACGCGCGCGTGGCCGCCCACGCGCCTGACAAAAGAGACGTTTACACTCTTTGCTACAGTGCATTTAATGTCTCGGGCAGTGCAAACGTCCTTTCATTTCAGCACATGCCAGGAAGATCTCACCAACTTCCACCAACTCACACGTGAGATCAGCCACGTATGCAACAAAAAGCGACTACGTTATCCAATTATAAGCGGCATGCGGTTTCTCTGGTGTACCGCACCATAACCCATACCGCATGTCGTTTTTTAACATACCCCTAAAAATAGGTAAAAATATATATCTCTACACTGTAAGGGGGTATATTACCTATCCGCACTACCCACGAGCACACGTGGAATATGCGGACATGACACACACGAGCCCGTTCAGGTGTGTCAGATGCTCAGAACCAGCGTTGTTCTTTGGACTGAACCGCATCTCAGACACAGGTAAACCGCATCGCCTTCATTCTCTTCAAGCTTCAAATCCCTCCTGTCCGGTTCACAACCGCAGAGGGTACATGAACACCTTCTTTAACATAAAGAAGGAAGGGAATGTACGCGCGCGCACATCAGCAACCCTGACTCCTGAACCTTCAAGAGCTACATCCGAGCAACACACCCGCTTCGAGCGAATATGGTAATGCAAAACCGCAGACACTCACGAGTAGCTACGGACATAACCATAGCTTCCGCAGACTGGTTGCTACGGAAAAGCCAAGCTCACTCCACATCACCGAGCGAAGCTACTTCAAGGCAAACTCGGTATTGGAGCGTGAAGGTAAGTGGCTCCAAAACGAACGCAGATAAGCGCTCTAAACAAGCCCTTGTGTAACACCTCGAATTTTTGTGTCCAATGATGTGTTAACACGTGTCATTTGTTTACACGTGGCATCTATAATAAATAAAGGACTAATTTTGACAAACCTTGAAAGTATATAAATTCGAGGGTTATAAATGTCAACAAGGGTAAAAATACTGTATAGTATCCCTAAATAATGCTTAAACCTTCAAACGAATAAATTATAGATCGTACAAAAACAAAACGCGGAAGAAAGTGAGAGATTACAAACTACAGGGGTTAACTGTGTCAACATGTTTAATAATACCTCTGAGTGACCCTTTAACGTTCCAAAGACTTTGTAACGGTATTATACCCTCACTAAAATAATATATATGAATTTCGCGAAGTTTCGATATGAAACGAGAAAGTTACGATCGAATTCGTAGAAGAAGGGTTAAAAGCGTCAACAGTGAAAGTTAAGGCTTTCCAATATAATTAATAAATAAACCGGGGACTTAATAATGCGGGTAAATAACACGAGGCCCCTATCGGTAAATAACCGAGGGCCAAACCGCAAAGTTACCCCTTCAAAACCGAAAGGTCAGGTAAATCATTACGAAAGATTTCGTTATTAATGGCCAGATTCTGTAATCATAACAAAAGATTTTAAAAATTCTGAAATCTTAACCTCTCGCGACCCGCGTGAAGGTTATGGTTAAGTTGAGGCGGGCCGCGAGCCACCTCAAATACGCGCCTGATTTCTTAAACTCAAGCGACCCGCGTTAAAGTGCATGGGAACTCCCATGCGGGCCGCGTAAAGTGCCCAGATGCAGAATTGTTGTAACTACTTGGCCTTTGGACCATTTGAACGATCAAACCTCAATCAATGAGGCATGGGCACCCTACAATTGACCCATAACACTCTAGGCCACCTGCCCATCATCCATGGTCACTTATAGACCAATGTGTGATGATCTTGGAGCTTGGTTTGCACTATAAATAGCAATGTTGTAGTTACAACATTCACACAACTCAAAACACAACTACTGACCATTCTAAGAAGCTCCAAGCATCTTTCTCTGCTCCATAAGCAAGAACACAACTTCTTTAAGTGATCTAACCCTTTGTGGTTCCACATTTCCTTAATAAATGGCTAAGAACCAAACCGTCGTAACTACGGTTTGACTTTACAATAAATCAGTAATGGTTCAGTCTTATGACGAATCAAAAGTGGTTATGAGTTGGTATTTACGTGGGTAATAAACCTCTAAAATGGTTCCCCCTGATCACCACTCTAACTATGTCAAATGTCGAGTCAAACGTGCGGTTAAAAAGTCAACAGAAAGCTATTTTAGCGATTTATGCATAATCTGTAATATATATGTTATGGAACCTGTTTTGATAATCATAAAACATGATAATAAGTATATAAACATGTTTGCGCTCGTTTGAATCGATCATTTGCTATATTGAACCGGTTCGGAGCCGAAAGTCGCAAAAGTTTGACTTTTGCTTTGACTTCAGTTCTGACCCGTTTTAGTGAGGTATAAATATACCTTAGGACTCTCTTAGGACCAGGTCACATGTTGGTATACGCCTCTGTGGTCGGTTCATGAGTTATCCGAGTCTTTTACGTATTTCCGTCATTCGCCTAAAAGTTGACCGTAACGGCCTTTTAAAATTAAAACGAGTATTTCGGACACGTGAACGGACCAAAACCTTGCTTGTTAAATTATAAGCATGTCCTTAAAGTTTCACGTCAATCCGAGGCCTAGAATGAGAGTTATGCTAAAAGGCGCACTTTTAAGAAAGTTTTGTAATTAACGGCGCAATTAGCATAACGCCCATCTAACCCAAGTTTTCGTCACCAAAACTTTTACCCACTGTGGTAAAATAATATTTTGGGAATTTTAAAGATTTTTAATAATTTTTACCTTGCTCATAACCTGCGGTTATGGCTACGGTTCGGTAAATAATAAATAAATAAAGTATTTTAAGCTTTATAAGCTGTTCGGGAAACTCAGATTTCCTGTAGAACTCGAAAAGCCCTTTTAAAGTCTTTAAAATGACCGAAAAGCCCCTACGGGGCATAATATTAACTTAAACTCGTTACGGGCATTACGGAAGGTATCCTACTGATACCAAAATACTTTTAAGGCATATTGACTTAGGAAATAAGCGTAGGACACTTATGGTTAACCGTTTCGCCTATTGCGCACACGGTACGGCTCATGGAACTAGTTTTCGTGCAATAGCCGATATGGGTCAAATTATATTATTTGAACCCCAAAATCCAGAGTATGAACTATAAACCCATATAAAACAAGTCACTGAACTTGTTGGGTCCAAATCATACTCCATTCTCGGTTTTCGCCTTTTCGTGCGAATTAACCATATCTATATATATCGGAATCAACCGGTTTAAGCTACGGCTAATACAAGGACCGTTAGGATTCTAAGAGGTTAATTAAAACCTTCGTTCCAGATTAGGAGCCCCAGTAAAAGCTATCGGTGACTTGATCTTAATTAAGGATTTATACTTGCAAAGGTAAATACTTTAACTTATTTCCCCTATATGGGCTTGGGTTACGGTATATTAATACCGCTTGATTGAGCATTATATAATTCCATCGCTTAGGTGGTTAATTGATTAAATATGATCGGCTCATTTAAACAGTTTTGTTGCTTATAAGCCTTTGGGGGGTTTAATGACCGTTGTCCCGGATATCCTTGGCATCATTTTACGAAATGGCCACGACCATCGACATCCCGGTGTAGGCGTACACCCGGTATAAAGTGTCGACATTAAAATTAAAAGACGTAGCCGTTGGTTTTTATACTACGGTTTTACGCAAACGTGGTGTGTCTATAAATCTTTAACCCGGCACGACCCGGGCTACTGAACGCATAAAAGAACATGTAAAACGTTCACAAGTTCAATATGAATTTTCCCAAGTTATAAAAGAGTTTGTGCCCTGTGCATTCAAATCAATTTTTAATAAACATTTTCAAATGTGTCAGTTGAATGTATTTACCAGTGTAAACTGACGTATTTTCCCCAAAAAGATTAAGTGCAGGTACCTAAACGTAATTGGCTGGTATTAGCTCCCTAGCGTCGGGATAAGCCTCGCAAGCTTGATTGCAGTATCTGATGGAACAATACTTTATGTTTACTTACGATCCACTGTGGATATATCCAACCCCTGTAATACATTTTGATATTACAATCAGAGGTTGAAATTATATATTTATCTTATGCTTCCGCTGTGCATTATATAATTGTGTGGTTTGACTATATTGTTGCCAACATCGTCACGGAAATCCCCCACCGGGCCCACCGGTGAGACACGTGGAAATCGGGGTGTGACAGGTTGGTATCAGAGCCAACATTGAGTGAATTAAACACTATCCTAATGTGTTTAATCTCAATAACACAATTGCACATACTTGAGTCTAGACAAGAACTTAGGACAAATTCGGGTTATTACTCCTTTTTGTCTTTATTTTCGATTTGATTTTTAATAAGTTTTGGAGCAGGAAAATGCCACCTGTTATATTCCGAGGAAGAGGAAGGGGAAGAAGAGGCCGAGGAGAAATCGTGACACATCACGATACCGAAGCTGGACCATCTGGTACAAGACATCCTTCGATGACACGAAGCGAAGAGCCACAACGACGAAGAGATCTTTACGAACCCGCGAGGCATTCCACTTCGCACAGCTCGACGCCATCCTACCGGCACTCCTTTGGGCCAGACTCATAAAATGATCCCAACAACCCACAACCTTCCTTCATACCTCTACAACGTTCGGTATCGCACCGAAATTATGACGACCCTACTCCATACTACGTAGCTCAGTTTAATCCGGCTGACTACATACAGGAACCTTCAGGTTTTGTTCCACTAGGGCCACAAGACCATTTTTCTGAAGACCCCATGGAGGAGGATGAGGATCCAACTGAACCAGCTCGTGGTACGCCCACGCATCCGATAGAAGTATCTGATGGATCATCCTTCCATGGAACGCCCTATCAAGGACCTGACAGTTTCCAAGCGATGTTTGACCGACATGAATGGTACTACACGCCATCTCGACAGACATCTCAACAACCGAGACATCCACAGGATCCCTCTGAGGATTCACGCTTTGAGGCAGTTACGCCACCACCTCCGCCACCGGCACAACCAGTAATACCTGATCCGCCGAGGCGTAGGAGGACAAATGCTCGTATGTCTACACGAGGAGGAGGAGGTATCCACTTCAGCACTCCTCGACATTATAGTAGTAGCCACTATCCGCCGCTACAAGAAGAAGGACCTTCAAGTCCTATACAGGAGGCGAACTCCGCACCAGCTGCACGAAATTCGCCACCATTCGGGTATGACCAACCCATACCTGCTTATACGGGTCCGACGGCTTACAACCCGTTCGAACCGTCACAAGCACAATACAACTACGGTTATAAGCGCGACCCATATGTGGTGTCGGCTAGATATAATGCGCACTACCCTGACGGAGCACATGGAAACATGGGACCACCGGACTACTCAGCTCATGGGTATCCAATACCTCCCAGACCTCCAGTTCCGCATCAAGCGCCACAACCACGATTCTCTCCTCCTGAACAGGAAGAAATACTCCATCGACTAGATCGTGTGGAGAGAGAGTTCGAGGAAGAAAAGAAAAGCCACCGAGGATTTCTCAAGGGCTTGGCGAACCTACTAAAGGGCAAAAAGAAGAAACGTGACCACTAGCCCTTAATAGTTGTACTAATGTAATTTCTACTTTGAAATAAGTCCCTGCGTGGACAACTTATCATATTTCAGTCCCTACGTGGACTTATATTTAGTCCTTGCCTGGACACCTATCTTGTATTAGTCCCTGCGTGGACTTGTCACTTATTTTAAAACCTCTATGGAGGTATGTATTAATTGAAAGACCCGTTTAGGGCAATATGTAATTGTATTTGAAATTTTGGAATGTATGTTATGAGTTTTGTTTTAATATATATAAAAATAAATCAAAACCATTCCTTTTATATTGATCTGCCTAAATAAGGAATCTTAAAAGGTGAAACCTAGCTTGGGGTCTGTTAAGATCTAGTCAAGATGGTACGACCTAACTGAAAAGATTCTGATTCCCTGTTAACCTCTGTACGCATGTTAACATTCATGGCATATGTGATTCGTTAAAATCACGCACGTCATTCTTATACAATAATCCTTTAAGGATTTCAAAACCCAACTAAATGATATATAAATCGTGGGTTAAATCACCAATGAAGGTGATCAATATTATAAAGACATCCATTAGTGATGCAATGCCTACGGGCCAGTATTATAAAGACATCCATTAGTGATGCAATGCCTACGGGCCAGTATTATAAAGACATCCATTAGTGATGCAATGCCTACGGGCCAGTATTATTAAAACATCTATTAGTGATGCAGTGCCTACGGGCCAGAATTATTAAAACATCCATTAGTGATGCAGTGCCTACGGGCCAGAATTATTAAAACATCCATTAGTGATGCAGTGCCTACGGGCCAGAATTATTAAAACATCCATTAGTGATGTAGTGCCTACGGGCCAGTATTATTAAAACATCCATTAGTGATGTAGTGCCTACGGGCCAATATTATTAAAACATCCATTAGTGATGTAGTGTCTACGGGCCAACCATATTAAGACATCCATTAGAGGTGTAGTACCTATGGGCCATAATAATTGTCTTATAAAGACAAAAGGCAGTGGTAGTCTATGACTCTCTGTCAGAAAGAGATAAAAGAACTACGGTTCAACTTTCTATGCCTTTGATTCTCTGAAATCTCGGCTAACATTATAAAACATCATCATGATTAGGCTTTATGCCGCCAATACTATTTATATAGTTAAAATAGGATATATTCAAATCCTAATATTTAATGAAATAAAAAGTTAACCAAATATGGTCTCTGAACCATGGTTGACAAATTGTCATAAAAGACAATCATATAATAATCTCCTAAATTAAAATTTTGTTATCTTCTGTAACAGATTCAAGTTACAATGGCGGATCCCAATGGAGAGAACAGCCACACAAACGAAGATGACTATGACAATGCGTCAGTGCATTTGACAGGCGCACAACTGAAGGCTCTGATTGACAATGCTGTCCAGGCAGCTATTGATCGTCAAAATACTGAGTCTCAAGGCAGAACTGTGTCAAAACCACCCTCTAAACCAAAGACACACTCCAAACCACCCTCTGAACCCAAGAAAGATGACGACAAGCACTCGTCTACTGAGCACAGCGTTCATCGCGATAGAGAATATACTGATGCGTCAAGTGCTAAGGGTTGCACCTACAAATACTTTGTATCATGTAAGCCCCGTGAATTTACAGGGGAGAAGGGTGCGGTTGATTGTATCACCTGGCTGGACGAGATGGACACGATTGTGGACATCAGCGGGTGCGCTGAGAGGGACGTGGTTAAGTTTGTGTCTCAGTCATTCAAGGGCGAGGCCCTGGCGTGGTGGAGAGCTCTGGTGCAGGCTTCAGGTAAGTCTGCCTTGTACAAAATGTCATGGGGGGAGTTTATTACCCTCATAAAAGAAAACTACTGCCCTCAGCACGAGGTTGAGAAGATTGAGGCAGATTTTGTCTCACTAGTGATGACAAACCTGGATTGTCAAGCATATCTGACAAGTTTTAACACTATGTCACGCCTGGTGCCATATCTTGTGACACCAGAACCTAGAAGGATTGCCCGTTTCATTGGGGGCTTAGAGCCGGCGATCAAGGCTAGCGTAAAGGCCTCTAGGCCAACGACCTTCAGGTCAGTTACTGACCTCTCCTTGTCTCTTACGCTTGATGCTGTCCGTCTGAGGGCACAAAGGAGCAAGGAGGCTGAAAAGCGAAAGCGTGAGGATGAAACCTCACGAAAGTCTGGGAAAAAGCACTGTGGAAACGGTGAGGGCAAGAGAGGGTCGGAGGCAAAGAAGGAGGGGCAAGCTGATGGAAGACCTCACTGCAAGGTCTGCAAGAAACCTCACTCCGGGAAGTGTAGGTTTGCGTCTGGTTCACAGTCGCAACAAAAGACTCCACCCTGTGGGCTATGCAAGTCCAAGGATCATAAGACAGTGGAGTGCAAAAAGATAAAGGATGCAACCTGCTTTAATTGTAACGAAAAGGGGCACATAAAGAGTAATTGCCCGAAGTATGCCAAGAAGGCGGAAGAGACGAAGAAGTCGAATGCGAGAGTTTTTCACTTGGATGCAAAGGAAGCGGTTAAGGACGACAATGTGCTTACAGGTACTTTTCTCGTAAATAATATATTTGCAAGAGTACTGTTCGATTCTGGCGCTGATAAATCCTTTGTAGACCAGAAATTTTGCCAACTACTAAATATGCCAATCAAAACCCTTGACGTGAAATACGAAGTAGAGTTAGCAGACGGCACGATAGAAACCGTCTCTACTGTTCTAGAAGGATGTGAAATGTCCATTAGGAACCATTCTTTTCCTTTATCTCTACTTCCTTTCAAACTTGCGGGTTTTGACATCGTGCTAGGCATGGACTGGTTATCCCATAACCAGGCCCAAATCATTTGCGGCAAGAGGCAAATAGTCTTAAAGACTCCGAGTGGTGAATCTCTTACCATTCGAGGGGATACGCACTACGGATTGCCCGAAGACGTATCTATGCTGAAAGCTTCAAGGTGTTTGAACAGAGGCTGTGTAATTTACATGGCTCAGGTGATAATTGAAGAACCAAAGCCGAAGATCGAGGATCTTCCTGTTATTTCTGAATACCCCGAGGTTTTTCCCGAAGAACTACCTGGTTTGCCACCAGATAGACAAGTGGAGTTCAGAATTGACATCATTCCTGGAGCAGCTCCGATAGCAAGAGCACCTTACAGATTAGCTCCGACGGAAATGAAAGAACTAAGGACCCAGTTGGATGAACTGCTGGCAAAGGGTTTTATAAGACCTAGTTCATCTCCCTGGGGAGCTCCTGTCCTATTTGTAAAGAAGAAGGACGGATCGATGCGGTTGTGCATCGACTATAGAGAACTGAATAAAGTTACCATAAAGAATAGATATCCTTTACCAAGGATCGATGATCTGTTCGACCAGCTGCAAGGAGCAAGCTACTTCTCCAAGATCGACTTAAGGTCGGGTTATCATCAACTAAGGGACAGAGATGAAGATGTACACAAGACTGCATTTAGGACTCGCTATGGTCATTACGAGTTCCTAGTGATGGCTTTTGGGCTCACAAATGCACCGGCTGCGTTCATGGATCTCATGAATCGCGTGTGCAAGCCGTATTTAGATAAATTCGTCATAGTCTTCATAGACGATATCCTGATCTATTCTAAAAGCCAAGATGACCACGAGAAGCATCTCCGTTGCATTCTCGAATTACTACAGCGTGAGAAACTCTACGCCAAATTCTCGAAATGTGAATTCTGGCTACGAGAAGTTCAGTTTTTAGGTCACGTTGTGAGTGAGCGTGGTATCCAAGTGGATCCCGCTAAGGTAGAGGCAGTCATGAACTGGCAAGAGCCAAAGACGCCTACCAAAATTCGTAGTTTCCTGGGATTAGCAGGATACTACCGGAGATTTATTGAAAATTTTTCAAGGATTGATGCGCCCTTGACTTCCTTGACCAAGAAGAAAGAAAAGTACATTTGGGGCCCAAGGCAGCAAGAGTCCTTCGAAATACTGAAGCAAAAGCTAAGCAACGCACCTGTGCTGACATTACCAGAAGGTACAGATGAATTCGTAGTTTACTGCGATGCATCACACACGGGCATGGGGTGTGTGCTTATGCAGAAGGGCAAGGTGATTGCCTATGCTTCAAGGCAATTAAAGGTGCATGAAAAGAATTACACCACCCATGATTTGGAGTTGGGTGCCGTTGTATTTGCACTGAAGTTGTGGAGGCATTACCTTTATGGTATTAAATTTGTGATTTATTCTGATCACAAAAGCCTCCAGCACCTGTTCAACCAGAAAGAGTTGAACATGAGACAGCGCCGTTGGATGGAAACCCTGAATGATTATGACTGTGAAATCAGGTACCATCCCGGCAAGGCGAATGTAGTCGCCGATGCCTTGAGCAGGAAGGAAAGGGTAAAACCCATTCGAATCAATGCCAAAAGCATTGAGGTTAAGAATAATTTGATGGAAAGGATATTAGCTGCGCAGCGTGAGGCTGTGTTAGAAGCTAATTATCCTAATGAAAAGCTGGGAGTAACTGAGGAGCAGTTGACTCTTAGCAAGGATGGAATCCTTAGACTGAACGGACGTATATGGGTTCCGATATATGGAGGACTACGAGATGTCGTTCTCCAGGAAGCCCATAGTTCCAAATACTCAGTCCATCCTGGTGCTGATAAAATGTACCAAGACTTAAAGGCAAATTATTGGTGGATAGGCTTGAAAAAGTCTGTTGCCGCCCATGTAGCAAAGTGCTTGACTTGTGCTCAAGTCAAAGCCGAGCACCAAAAGCCGTCTGGCTTGCTACAACAGTCTGAACTTCCCGAGTGGAAGTGGGAATGCGTAACTATGGACTTCATAACCAAGTTACCCAAGACCAGGAAAGGAAACGATACAATATGGGTCATAGTCGATAGGCTGACTAAATCAGCTCATTTTCTACCCATCAAGGAGACGTATAGCTCCGATATGTTAGCCCAACTATATGTTGATAAGATTGTAGCCTTACACGGCATACCTGTGGCTATTATCTCCGACAGGGATACTAGATACACATCTCACTTCTGGAAGAGTTTCCAGCAATCTTTGGGCACGCGTTTAAACTTTAGTACGGCTTACCATCCACAGACGGACGGTCAAAGTGAGCGTACTATCCAAACGCTAGAAGACATGCTTCGTGCATGTGCGATCGATTTAGGTGGTAACTGGGATAAAAACCTACCCCTGATCGAATTCTCCTACAATAATAGCTACCACACCAGCATAAAGGTTGCGCCTTTTGAGGCATTATATGGTAGGAAATGCAGATCGCCTGTTTGTTGGGCGGAAGTAGGAGAGGTCCAATTATCGGGACCAGAGATTGTTTTCCAGACAACAGACAAGATTGTCCAGATCCGGGAACGTCTCAAGGCTGCCCGCGATAGGCAGAAGAGCTACGCTGATCCAAAGCGTAAGGATTTTCACTTCGAAGTGGGTGAAAAGGTATTACTTAAGGTGTCACCCTGGAAGGGGGTGATGCGTTTCGGCAAGAAGGGCAAGCTGAGTCCGAGATACATAGGGCCTTTTGAGGTCATTGAACGAGTCGGATCAGTTGCCTATAAACTAAACTTACCTGAAGAGCTCAATGGAATTCACAATGTGTTCCACATCTGCAATCTCAAAAAGTGCTTCGCCGACGAATCGTTGGTGATTCCACACACAGATGTGCATATAGATGAGAGCTTAAAGTTCATAGAAAAACCTTTGTCGATTGAAGATCGACAGGTGAAGAAGCTTCGCAGAAAGCACGTACCGATTGTAAAAGTCAAATGGGATGCTCGTAGAGGTCCTGAATATACATGGGAAGTCGAAGCTACAATGAAAGAAAAATACCCCTATTTATTTGAGTAAATCTCGGGTCGAGATTTATTTTAAGGAGGTGAGGATGTAACACCTCGAATTTTTGTGTCCAATGATGTGTTAACACGTGTCATTTGTTTACACGTGGCATCTATAATAAATAAAGGACTAATTTTGACAAACCTTGAAAGTATATAAATTTGAGGGTTATAAATGTCAACAAGGGTAAAAATACTGTATAGTATCCCTAAATAATTCTTAAACCTTCAAACGAATAAATTATAGATCGTACAAAAACAAAACGCGGAAGAAAGTGAGAGATTACAAACTACAGGGGTTAACTGTGTCAACATGTTTAATAATACCTCTGAGTGACCCTTTAACGTTCCAAAGACTTTGTAACGGTATTATACCCTCACTAAAATAATATATATGAATTTCGCGAAGTTTCGATATGAAACGAGAAAGTTACGATCGAATTCGTAGAAGAAGGGTTAAAAGCGTCAACAGTGAAAGTTAAGGCTTTCCAATATAATTAATAAATAAACCGGGGACTTAATAATGCGGGTAAATAACACGAGGCCCCTATCGGTAAATAACCGAGGGCCAAACCGCAAAGTTACCCCTTCAAAACCGAAAGGTCAGGTAAATCATTACGAAAGATTTCGTTATTAATGGCCAGATTCTGTAATCATAACAAAAGATTTTAAAAATTCTGAAATCTTAACCTCTCGCGACCCGCGTGAAGGTTATGGTTAAGTTGAGGCGGGCCGCGAGCCACCTCAAATACGCGCCTGATTTCTTAAACTCAAGCGACCCGCGTTAAAGTGCATGGGAACTCCCATGCGGGCCGCGTAAAGTGCCCAGATGCAGAATTGTTGTAACTACTTGGCCTTTGGACCATTTGAACGATCAAACCTCAATCAATGAGGCATGGGCACCCTACAATTGACCCATAACACTCTAGGCCACCTGCCCATCATCCATGGTCACTTATAGACCAATGTGTGATGATCTTGGAGCTTGGTTTGCACTATAAATAGCAATGTTGTAGTTACAACATTCACACAACTCAAAACCCAACTACTGACCATTCTAAGAAGCTCCAAGCATCTTTCTCTGCTCCATAAGCAAGAACACAACTTCTGTAAGTGATCTAACCCTTTGTGGTTCCACATTTCCTTAATAAATGGCTAAGAACCAAACCGTCGTAACTACGGTTTGACTTTACAATAAATCAGTAATGGTTCAGTCTTATGACGAATCAAAAGTGGTTATGAGTTGGAATTTACGTGGGTAATAAACCTCTAAAATGGTTCCCTCTGATCACCACTCTAACTATGTCAAATGTCGAGTCAAACGTGCGGTTAAAAAGTCAACAGAAAGCTATTTTAGCGATTTATGCATAATCTGTAATATATATGTTATGGAACCTGTTTTGATAATCATAAAACATAATAATAAGTATATAAACATGTTTGCGCTCGTTTGAATCGATCATTTGCTATATTGAACCGGTTCGGAGCCGAAAGTCGCAAAAGTTTGACTTTTGCTTTGACTTCAGTTCTGACCCGTTTTTAGTGAGGTATAAATATACCTTAGGACTCTCTTAGGACCAGGTCACATGTTGGTATACGCCTCTGTGGTCGGTTCATGAGTTATCCGAGTCTTTTACGTATTTCCGTCATTCGCCTAAAAGTTGACCGTAACGGCCTTTTAAAATTAAAACGAGTATTTCGGACACGTGAACGGACCAAAACCTTGCTTGTTAAATTATAAGCATGTCCTTAAAGTTTCACGTCAATCCGAGGCCTAGAATGAGAGTTATGCTAAAAGGCGCACTTTTAAGAAAGTTTTGTAATTAACGGCGCAATTAGCATAACGCCCATCTAACCCAAGTTTTCGTCACCAAAACTTTTACCCACTGTGGTAAAATAATATTTTGGGAATTTTAAAGATTTTTAATAATTTTTACCTTGCTCATAACCTGCGGTTATGGCTACGGTTCGGTAAATAATAAATAAATAAAGTATTTTAAGCTTTATAAGCTGTTCGAGAAACTCAGATTTCCTGTAGAACTCGAAAAGCCCTTTTAAAGTCTTTAAAATGACCGAAAAGCCCCTACGGGGCATAATATTAACTTAAACTCGTTACGGGCATTACGGAAGGTATCCTACTGATACCAAAATACTTTTAAGGCATATTGACTTAGGAAATAAGCGTAGGACACTTATGGTTAACCGTTTCGCCTATTGCGCACACGGTACGGCTCATGGAACTAGTTTTCGTGCAATAGCCGATATGGGTCAAATTATATTATTTGAACCCCAAAATCCAGAGTATGAACTATAAACCCATATAAAACAAGTCACTGAACTTGTTGGGTCCAAATCATACTCCATTCTCGGTTTTCGCCTTTTCGTGCGAATTAACCATATCTATATATATCGGAATCAACCGGTTTAAGCTACGGCTAATACAAGGACCGTTAGGATTCTAAGAGGTTAATTAAAACCTTCGTTCCAGATTAGGAGCCCCAGTAAAAGCTATCGGTGACTTGATCTTAATTAAGGATTTATACTTGCAAAGGTAAATACTTTAACTTATTTCCCCTATATGGGCTTGGGTTACGGTATATTAATACCGCTTGATTGAGCATTATATAATTCCATCGCTTAGGTGGTTAATTGATTAAATATGATCGGCTCATTTAAACAGTTTTGTTGCTTATAAGCCTTTGGGGGGTTTAATGACCGTTGTCCCGGATATCCTTGGCATCATTTTACGAAATGGCCACGACCATCGACATCCCGGTGTAGGCGTACACCCGGTATAAAGTGTCGACATTAAAATTAAAAGACGTAGCCGTTGGTTTTTATACTACGGTTTTACGCAAACGTGGTGTGTCTATAAATCTTTAACCCGGCACGACCCGGGCTACTGAACGCATAAAAGAACATGTAAAACGTTCACAAGTTCAATATGAATTTTCCCAAGTTATAAAAGAGTTTGTGCCCTGTGCATTCAAATCAATTTTTAATAAACATTTTCAAATGTGTCAGTTGAATGTATTTACCAGTGTAAACTGACGTATTTTCCCCAAAAAGATTAAGTGCAGGTACCTAAACGTAATTGGCTGGTATTAGCTCCCTAGCGTCGGGATAAGCCTCGCAAGCTTGATTGCAGTATCTGATGGAACAATACTTTATGTTTACTTACGATCCACTGTGGATATATCCAACCCCTGTAATACATTTTGATATTACAATCAGAGGTTGAAATTATATATTTATCTTATGCTTCCGCTGTGCATTATATAATTGTGTGGTTTGACTATATTGTTGCCAACATCGTCACGGAAATCCCCCACCGGGCCCACCGGTGAGACACGTGGAAATCGGGGTGTGACACCTTGTCGAACAGCAAGCGTCCGAACAGCGGTAACAAGTCTGCTTATGACTTTGTTTGCCCGCCTATGGGCTGCATAGAATAAACAATGGTGGGCATACCCTTGCCTATGACCATGTTTATTTACCCATAGTACGAATCTACATTGTTCGACCAAACACGGCCAACAATGACGCAACGAGGTAACCGCAAAGGACGTGCGGTTACTAGAGAGCTATGACGACGAACACGAAAACCCAACAAAAAAGGGATCGTCATCTCATGCCTAGATACTGAACATAGAGCTTGAGCAAAGCACTTACAAGCATCAACTACTTTTGATCCCGATCTCAGAGATTGATCCAAAGTTTCTTTTCTTCTTCATGCACCACTTCAACAAGTGGTTCGAAGACAAGACCATCTCTCAGAGGTTGAAAGCCTGTGCATACCTTCAAACCACCATCTCAGAGGTTGGTTCGAAGTTTGTGCAGCATTACTAACAAAGTCTCCAAGAGACCTTCGGCACAACAACAGGTGGCAACCCACCTGGTGACATAAAACGGCTGAGAATTTCGCATCAGACGAAATTCCTTCACCGGTACGGAAGAGGCGTCAGATGACCCTTCCAGACCTCCAGCTTGATTTACATACAGAAAAGACCATCCACATGGTCTAGGATCTTCTCCAGACTCCAAACTACCTTCCAAACACCATAGTCCAGTACTCCTCCCACACACAACTTGTATGTGGCAGCAACACTAGACTGGGGGGACTTGAAGGGGTATGGTCCCAGATCTCGCGTCAGCATCGACCGCGAGTGACCATTACCCTTATCAAAACCCCCACCAGCTAACAACCTACTCGTGCCCATGCGAGAACGCGTCGGCACAAGGGTTGAATCCAATCTATCTAGTAACAAAGGAGGACTTACATGGAACATGAGAACGGTAGAGGGATGCGACATAGCATCACATCTGGTGTATGAAAACGGAAGTATTCACAGCGATGCGGCCTCGCACCGCGTCCAGTGAACACTTCTATCAATACAAGAAAGCCTTACCTTAGGCATAGAAGAAGATGAACATAACGGTGCGGCTGGCACCGCACCATATGGGCATTTTCGTCACGACAAGGGATGCAGGCAAATAGTCTCCGCGGACGACGATGCGGCCAGCACCGCATCTCGCGTATTCCTTGATCACAAGTAGGAGACGCGGTAACCTCAGACGTTACCGCATGCAGCGATGCGGCTTGCACCGCATCCTATGCACTCAACAAGTGGGACTGACACCACAGTGCAAGTGGCACCAATGGCAGTTACCTGTCAGAGCTACGTAAGCAATGGACTGACGTGGCGTAACCTCCACAACCGACAAGCCTGACACACCTGCAAAGGTGCAGCACGTCGTCAGTCCATCCATCATCCTCCTCCTTCACTCCTCGGCTATAAATACCAACCCCAAACCAGGTCTGAGGTATCTCTTCACAAAGCTCTCACTACTACTACTGTCTTACTTTGCTTCTCAAGCAAACTACTGATTCTCACGCCGGAGAGTGGTAACAAGGAGCACCCCTCACCCCATCCTCCTTGTTACGAGTCACGGCTTGTTTCCTTGTGCAGGAGATCAACCACCGGTGATCCAGCCAGCGATCCTCGAGAGGAAGGGATTAACCCTTCTTGACGAGACCAGTGTGTTAATCCTGCCCGGTTAACCATTGTTTCATCAATGGGTTAGTTAATTATTAAGGGGATGTTTATTTCCCTCTTAATGAGGGTCTGAATGGTTCAGACCTCTTACTGGTTCAACACTAATGATTCATACTGTTTGTTTCGTGAGTAAATGTCTGAATGTTTCAGACATTTGCATCTGAATGGTTCAGACATTTGCATCTGAATGATTAATTATTATACTGAGTCTCAATGGTTAAGACCTTTAATCTGAATTGGTCAGACATTTGCCTTTGAACTGTTAAGCATTATACTGTCTCTTAATAATTCAGACCTCATACTGCTTAATTATTTAATAGTTCAGACCTCTTACTGATTCATCACTTAACCATTCAAAAGTTACCAAACAGCCCCTAAACATTACACATGAGCTCCATGTTACGGCCGGTGTATTTGGTACCAGTACCCACTTTTCTTGTTTTTTAGTACCGGTACCGAATGGGTACCGTGCTCATCCCTACCTAATAATGTTACCAATTAATAGTATATAAATAAATAAATACTATAGTACATGGTTTTATCATAAAGCAATTTCCAACTTTATAAGCTAAAAATACAAGTTTTAATGCCTAACGATGTTACCAATTAATAGTATATAAATGGATGCATGCAACTTATTAATATAAACAAAACAGTTTTTTAATAGTGAGGGTCTAATAGAGAAAAAAACATGTTGTACAAGTGATAATGCATGAAATAAAGATAAAACACATGTTACAAAATTATGAAGCCTACACCTATTACAAATTGATAATATATAATAATATTAATTTTTTTTTTGGAAAACCATTTTTTTAGAAACTCCCCAAAGCTTAAAGTACAAGTCTACTAAACACCAACATATTGGTAATTTATAATATGCTAAACAAATTGAAAATATATAATAATATTAACTTTCTTTTTGGAAAACCAATTTTTTTTTGAAAACTCCCCAAAGATTAAAGTATAAATCTACTAAACACAAACATGTATAATGTTAGATAAAAAACCCTAAAATTCTTAGAAAACTCTGGAAACCCAAATGGGAAGCCATTTTTACCCAACCTCCCGACATTTTTTTTTGAAAAAAATTACACATGTAATATACATGTTTTAGAGTGTTTTGGGCCAAAAAAAACAAAAAAGCGCCGAAGGGATTTTTTTAAAAAAATAAACAAATTTCAGCTCCTAACACGTGTTAAGCAAAAAATCCATAATTTCGCTGAAAATTGCTGAAACTTGTTTTTTTTTTTTAAAATATCCCTTCGGCGCTTTTTTGATTTTTTTGGCCCAAAAGTCTTAAAAACATGTATATTACATGTGTTATTTTTTTCAAAAAAAAAAATGTCGGGAGCTTGGGTTTTCTCGGGTTTTTTATATATATAGGGTTTTCTATCTAGCCCTACCCGGTAATTTATAATATGGTAATAGGCCATACATTGTACAATTCAGGACCAATGTAGAAAGTCAAAAGATATTAATACTTCAATTAAAAAAAGGGGGTTTTGGTTAAATTCACTGGAATTATATATTTCCATCACCACAACACCTTGCATTCATGGGGATTTTCAGTAGATTCTTTTGTCCCCTTAAAGATATATAAGAAATAATAATGAAATTAAAATTTTGTTTCTTTCATTTATTTCAAACAGTTATCTTTAGTTATTATTGTTCTTTGCTTCCTCATGGAAATGAAATAACTTTTTACATCAAATAAAATAAGTAAAAAATGTATTTCTTTTCTTTGTTTTAATAAAATTAGCCTTTTAAAAAAAATAAGTAAAATGCCCTCCTCATGGAAATAAAATAACTTTTTACATCAAATAAAATAAGTAAAAATGTATTTTTTTCTTTGTTTTAATAAAATTAGCCTTTTAAAAAAATAAGTAAAAAAATAGTATAATCACATTTAATATTCTTATATTTCACTAACCGTATACTTTTAGAGAAATGTAAAATACTATAAGCTATAAATAAGTTTAATACCACTTGAAATTAACACAGCATCTTACCGGGGAAAACAAAACTAATAGGACACCATTAGGGTGTTCGAGGCGCTCCCCACGTGGGGAGCATTCTCCACTTAGGTTGAACGTAGTGGGGCGCGAAGTGGAGCTATAGCGCCCACATACCGCCGCCCACACCACCCCCATGGGCGCTATGCTCAAAAAAAAAAAAACAAATGGCGTGATATTTTTCGCGGCGTGAGAAGGTGTTTATTTGTTCTGCATTTTCCACTTTGGTCCCTGCATTTTACACTTTGGTCCCTGCATTAAAACACTTTGGTCCCTGCATTTTACACTTTGGTCCCTGCATTTTACACTTTGGTTATGATGAGGTAGGGGCTTTATGACTACGGGCTCTAGTGACATAACGCCCCATAAAGCCCCTGTGTGACGTGGCACGACACGTGTCGCATAACGCCCACAAAAGGGCTTTATGACTACACATGGCCTTAGCCACAACCAATCAGGTTATTCCATGTCAACTCTCCTCTTAAGTCTTCATTTTGCACTCAAACATTGGTATCACTCCACTCACACAATTATTTTTTTATAAAAAAAAAAGAAAAAAATATGATTCGTGGAAAAAAGGGTGGACCCACATTGACAAACAATCACCCATTCTCTCTCTCCTCTCTCTCAATCGGTGACCACCCACCGAGCCAAGCCATCACCGCACGGTAAAGTTTTGATGGTGGCGGTGTACCCGCACGGCAAATGAAGTCCCAGCATGGGGTCACCGAAGGTGCCCCGTACACCCTTATATTATTCTAACGTTAAACAGATGGCACAATATTAACGGTTAACTAAAAAACCCAATTAAAATTATTTTTATTAATTATAATCATTTTATTTAATTTTAATTTGCATCTTTTACTTATTATGAAGTACTTCTTAAGTTACTAACTAACCTTTAATACATTTTCAATTAACGTGTAACAAACACATGTTTTTTTAACAAGTTACTGCAGACCTTTTGAACCAAATATTAACATATTATATTAATAATCTTGTAAAAAAAGGTTAATATTGGTGTTACAAAAAGTCACATATTTTTAAAGGTATGCAGTGATGCTTAAAATAGATTAGGGTTTCGTTTACTATATATATCCTCTTATATCCCCTTGGGGGACCGCTAGAATGAGAACCACCCTGAGTTGTAAGAACTGCGAGAACCACACCATCCGGGTCGCCGTTTACCACGATTTTTTTTACAACTAGATGTGTGTATTATAAACACATCCGTAAAAAAAAAAAATTTAAACGCCGCGCCCGAGGGGGTAGTTTTTTACACCACAAGTTTGGTGTTTTTATTTTTTTTTATTTTTTTCTTTTTTTTTACACCAAACTTGTGGTGTAAAAAACTACCCCCTCGGGCGCGGCGTTTAAAATTTTTTTTACGGATGTGTTTATAATACACACATCTAGTTGTAAAAAAAATCGTGGTAAACGGCGACCCGGATGGTGTGGTTCTCGCGGTTCTTACAACTCGGGGTGGTTCTCATTTTAGCGCAATTCTATCCCCTTGTACAATATATCTATATATATATATATATATATATATATATATATATCAATGATAAATATATTTGTCCTCAAGTCTCTTTCTTATATTGTTTTGTCAATAGACTTCTTTCAAAAAAAAAAATAAACTTTATTCTATATATGAGATGTGAATATATTAGCAATGTCAAATAAATTTATCATATATAGATTTTTACTAAAATCTATAATATATATACCACATTATCACATCGAAAGTGAACTAGTAGATAATAACTAGTAAGTAAAAGAAGTTGATTATGTTAATTTATTACAACTTGCTAGTGACTAGGTAGAGTATATAATTTTGTATCAACAGCCTATGGCAAATTAAATTATTAAATAATCTATATATTGCATCGAAAGTGAGCAAGTAGATAATAAGTAAAAAGTTGATCATTTAACTTGTTGCAACTTGTTAGTGGCTATGCAAAGTATTTATTTTTTTTATCAAAAGCCTATGGCAATCTAAATAATCTATATATTACTTCGAAAGTAATAAGTTTTTTTTTCTTTTTAAGCAAGCATATTAAATTATACATATTATTATTATTAATTATTAATTATTATTAATTATTATTAATTATTATTAATTATTAATTATTAATTAATTAATTATTAATTAATTTGAATTCACGATGAATAGTGTTTTCATTTTTTAAACATTTTTAATAAGTTTTTTATAAGTTTTTTAATAAATGTTTGTTTATCATTTGATTTATTTTTTAGTAACTTGCTCATTTTGTTTTTTTTAATCTAATTCTGTAACTATACTTTTTAAACATTGTGATATAAATTTTTATGAAAATGGATATCGTACCGCTATCATACCAAATAGAACCGGAACCAACGATGTATAGTATTTACATGTTTTTATTCAAAACAATATATTTTTTTTTGTATTGTATATTATACGAGTGTCGATAACAGTATTAAAAATGTATTTTTTTATTGTAAACTATGCGTGTCTCGATATGTGACGAAGCTAATCGATTTCGACCAAGTAACATTGTAAACTATACGAGTCTCGATATGTAACGAATCTAATCGTTTTCGACCAAATAAAATTGGTACCGATATGGCGATATCGCCAATATCAAAAACCGGTATTCGTTTTTAAGGTTTTTTATTGATGTAAAAGATGCGACAATATCGCGACTTTATTTCTTTAGTTTTCTCCTTCAGTTACTATAGCGAGTATCGTTATCGAAACGGACTCAACCAAATTGATACTAACTGAGTTATCACCACATAGCGCTGGAGAAAACCAACTAGTTAAAACAGCCCCTTCCAGCAAGCAGCTAGAAGGGACAAGAAACAAATACAAAATTACACCATAAGTAAAAAAGTTGATTATTTAATTTGTTGCAACTTAATTGCTAGTGGCTGCCACTTAGGTTATAGCCTAGTGGTCAAGATGAATTATTTCTTATGGGGAGACAAAGGTTCAATTATTGGAAGGTGTAAGTATTTAAGGGAAAAATTTAGCCGTTCAAAAAAAAGTTCCTAGTGGCCATGTAAAGTATATAATTTTGCATAAAAAGGCCATGTAAAGTATATAATTTTGCATAAAAAGCTTGTAGCAAACTAAAAGTAGTATTTTCAAAATGATGCCTTAGAAAATAATCATAGAGATGGGTTAATGATTTCAAGGGTTGAAATTGTTAATGTGTAAAAGAAAAATAGAACCTTAATTAAGTAAATCACAAGGGTATTCTATGATTCACCTTTGAAAATGTGTAAAAGAAAAATAAAACTTTAATTAAGTAAATCACAAGGGTATTCTATCACTCACCTTTGAAGTAAGAGTTAAACATCTTCATGTGTTTTTAATAAATAAGTCATAAGTTTTAGGGTAGAGAGCAACATACCCGAGTAAAGAAGTATTGATCATATTTGTGATCTTTAGTTATACACAAAATACTATAAATTTGTAACCTAATCATCTTAAAACTTTTCTAGATGCAACTTTTTTTTAAAAGAAAACTTCATTAAAACACATCTCCGACCTAAAAAGACAAAAGGCCAAACAAGACAGATACACCCCGATTCAAACGGGCACTAATCAGGTTTTTACAAAACAAACCATGTCATGGTGGAATATCCATGTGTAGACAAACATGGAAATAAAACGTCAAGTGTGTACTTATGCAAAACATTTTATTTTGGCATGGGGATGCCAAAATTAAGTATGGTGGAGCTTGGTTGGCACATTGATTTCATCCCCCAAATCCCAAAATCTTGTTTAGATTTCTTCTTGTTGTGTACTTATGTGAGGGGATTGGAGAGGGTACAATAGACAATGTTCTCAAATAAATTAGAGTAAAATGTCAAAATGTTTTGAGTTTATGTCACTTTTACCATATCAGTAAAAAAATTGAAACTTTTTTTGTATCCGGGTCCCTGAGCTTTCATTTTTATTGTCATTTTTATCCAATTGGTAAAATGCATTAGAATTTTCTATTAACTTTTCCCATTTTTATCGTTTTTCTCATTTTAATGACCGGTATAATCGTCATTTAATGCCATAATGTATTTTAGTTAAATGAGGAAAATGACAAAAATGAGAGAAGTTATCAGAAAATTCTAATTCAGTTTGCCAATTTGATGAAAATAGCAACAAAAATAAAACCTCAGGAACCTAGATACAAAAGGTTTCGTTTTTTAACAGAAGAGGCAAAAGATGCTTAAACTCAAGGACCATTTTGGCGTTTTACTCAATAAATTATCTCAAAACATTCTCCAAAAGATAAGACCAACCCTCATTTTGCATAAGTTAGGATTCAAATTTAAGATGTTGTCATTACGGACAGTTTGGCGAGCATGAAATGTTAAAAGTATTAACAAGGAGATGTGATTAAAAAAAGTCATGGACGATATTAAAGTAATGTATTCTCTAATGCTAAGGAATTTTAATTGGTTATAGTAGCTCATGTAGTGTAGATTTGATGTAATGTGTAAATTATAAACGTGATGTTTCTGGATCAGGGATCTAGAGCTTATTTAATGAATTTTATAAATGTATTTTATGTTAGTTCCTGTTTGTTTTCTTTTTAATTTAATAATTAATGAATTTTTAATGGTTGAAAAAAAAAAGATGAGTTTATTCATTAATACACAACTAATTGGAAAATCAATACAGCTAATTACAAGAGTGACCCATGGTCCGCCTCTCATAAGTTGTCACTTAATAAAGAAATTAATAACCGTTATGCGACACATCACAACTATGCCATCTAAGGTCACGTAGTTGTGGCGATCATGTGACCCTTTATGGCTGTCTCATGATACACATAATTGTGGTGTCAAGTTCGTAATGTTTAACACATACATAATATGCAATACATGTAATTACATAACGAATGTTATCATCTAATGAAATCCCAAGCATCATATAAAAAATAAAAGAAAATAAAAAACCATAAAAGAGATCTTCAAATTTTCTGTCATTATATTATGTGAATGTTCTTGGTTGGTCACATGGAATATGTCAAAACACATGCATATTCACACATAATTTTGTATTTTTTAACCTTTTTTTATTCTTATTAGAATTTCACCAATAATCACTTATTTATGACCTAACTAAATGTGAATTAACACGTAATTGTAAGTTTTCATAGTTATCCACATTATTTTTTTATACTTTTGATCTATATGTGTGCATATAATGATTTTCTATAAATAGTGTAAAAAGCCATTGCCACATTCTTTTTTGTTGCATTAATGTTATATACGTAATGCAATAAAGATATCAAAGGGTTGCATTACTTTTATGCAATGATCCATCACATCTGTTATCACTTTTTTGTTGATACATAGATACATCATCATTAAAAGTTATGGATAAGTTTGGAGCGGCAATAGCAAAAGTTTGGAGGACTATTAATAATCTTAGTCTCGTACCAGATTTGAAATTGTGTTCTAAACGGTTAAAAATTTCTAGTCATGATTTTCAAATACGTTTCTTACTATAGTAAACTGCCAAAATAATTCCTGAGGTTTGCTTACTTTTGCCACACATTAGTCCAAAACTCAAATCATTTGATTTTTTTTTGGATACCTGTGGTTTCAATTGTGTTGTCATTTCATTCAAAATCAAAATATAATCAGAATTTTCAGTTAACGTCAAGTTTTTCTATCTTTTTCCTCCCTTTTAATGAAGGGCAAAATGGTCTTTTAACGTTTTATCATAACAAATAAAAATAAATCTAGCATTTTGCCCTTCATTAAAAGCGAAGAAAAATACAGAAAAGTTGGATGTTAACTAAAAAATCTGATTATATTTTGATTTTGGATGAAAATGACAACAAAAGTGAAACCACACGGACCCAGATTCAAAAGGTTTGAGTTTTGGACTAAAGTGATAAAAGTGACCAAACCTCAGGTAACCATTTTGACAGTTTACTCTTCTTACTATTTTAATTTTTAATTAATTTTACTCTCCAAGAAAATTGGAAATATAAAACCTATAATGAGTGGATTACTCATTACCAAAGGACAAATAAAAATAAATTGTTGACCGGCATTGTTATGGTAAATATGATGCATGGTTTGGGTATTTGACTCGGGTATCACCTAATATCATACTACTCATCACATATCAGCAAAAAAAAATTATTGCTAATAATCTAATATCATAAGTTGTCTTATAACCGAATATCCGTCCTATTATTGTCGCAAATGTTTATGATTTACTAGTTAGTTTCGAGTTGGTTTGCCATCCCGACGTAACTTTTAATAGTACTGTCTTTTTTAAAATACATTTCGTTTGTGAATCACAATGCATGTTAGTGTTCTTTTCTTTATCTTTTTTTCAACTGTGAGGTTTTGCAATGTTGATGAGGTGTACACATCCGAATTTACGAACGAGAAGAAAACGGACCTTCGGCGTTGTGGAGGTCGTCTGGTTTGAGCTCGTCCGTGAATCCAAACCAACATGAGACGAGGAAGTGGCCCCCACTCTCACCTCTCTCTTATTAATTTTTAACGGGTTTTTGTATGTGCTTGAACATTTTTAGAGGAAGTTTGGCGGTATATAATAGTTTGGTAACATTTTACAAATTTATTGTGGTGCTTGATGTAATGATAATGGTACTCAGGCCCCTGAGTCACTTGAGGAAAAATCATGGGAACATGTGATAAAGAATAAGAATGTAAAAGAAAGAAATAAACAAAGCAGTATGATATGCCAGAGTATTGGCCCCCTGTAATGAGACCGCCATGTGAAAAGCTAAAAAACATCAAATAATACAAAAAAGTCTGAAAACAAATTGGTTTCATAGTGTGTACTGTCTGTTAATTAAATTCATTTATTATTATTGTTTATGTACAATCAATTTCAACGGTTTCCAACCAAGGGGTTAACTAGTGAGCCAACTGCCAAGATACATCATGCATGTATCTAGCTCTTGCCTGGGGTTGTTTCTTGTTTTTACAGTTGCCTTTTGAAAAAAAAAAAAAAAAAAAAAAAAAAAAAAAAAAAAAACAAACTAAAATAAACTATGTGATTAGTGTTGTGAGTTATTCAACTTCTAAGGGGACGGGGCTCCCCGTGATATCAGTTTGTTAACGCGTTGAGGAGTGTGGAACACCGCCGCCAGTGTTGTTTACAACACGTGGAAATTAGTAAGCGTGCTTGTGATCATACATTTTGAAATCAAAAAAGTTGATGGGTTGATTGTGACCGTTTAGAAGTTACCCGTTTGAAGAAAGAAGTTACCGTTTGAAG
Source organism: Helianthus annuus (assembly GCF_002127325.2). Classification (NCBI taxonomy): domain Eukaryota; kingdom Viridiplantae; phylum Streptophyta; class Magnoliopsida; order Asterales; family Asteraceae; genus Helianthus; species Helianthus annuus. Next base: position 63,376,582 of record NC_035445.2, read on the forward strand.
AAATTATATATACACACACAATATAATTTTTTAAAATACCAAACATTCTTTCAAACAATCTCCCCACAATACAATCATTCCAACACAAAAAATACAAACTTTAAGTTCAAAAAAATTCAATTCAACCAAAGATAGAAGGTTCAAGCAAACGAGGTTCAGGTTCGAAGAAAAAACCCGTACGACCGAAGGTTCGAGCTAATCTTGGCGAGCCAGCGAGATTTTGGTTGCAAGACGAACCTGACCCAATCCCACCATTTCAAACCCAACCGTTTCCACCCTTTCAAACCCAACAATTTCGACCTCAACAATTTCAAACACAACCGTTTCAAACCCACCAATGAAATACTTAAAAAATGAGAGAGTTCTGATTTGATACATCATGCATGTATCTATCTCTCTATATGTATATACACACAATGAAGTACTTAAAAAATCAATTTAAAAATGAAAATACAAAACCGCATTAACTTTATATATATATTTTTAATGCCAATGTAACTCCTACATCAATAATCCTAAATTAATTACATTTGCTCAGATTTGAACATAAGACCTCTTCTCTTAAAGAAAATGTTTTTACCAAGTGGGCTAGCCCTCACATTGACAACCTTATATATTCAGAATTTAGTTATTTCAATGTTGATATTGTTTTCATCTTCTAATTAAAGTACTTATATTTCTTTGTTTTCTATAGTCATGTCTAAAATTAATTGACATTTTTAACAGCTTTATCATACCCTACATTACACCAATTCATTAAACAATTTCCATTGTCCAAGTTTAAACCTGCGACCTCCCCTCTAAGAAACATGAGCCTCCGATATCAATTGGTTGGATTATACGATATGAAGCAATTGGCTGGATTACTAATTTTCCAAGGGTATAACCCCATTATATCTTCTTATCAGCAAACTAAGTACCAGTCTGATATCATTTTCAGGAATTAAAAAGAAATTTGCCGTTTAAAAAAAAATAATTTAGGTATGTGTCGAATTGTTAAACTTTATCTTATATCAGATTTTATGCCGTTGGATTCACAAGTTTCTCTGAATGTATTGGGTATATCCATTTGTGATTTTATATAATTAAAACTACTCGTTGATATTTCTATTACTCAAAACTTAATCTTAAAATCATATTAAAACCAACTTAGAATATCAAATATTTAGTTACACCAAGTTTATTTTACATTCTTAAGTTTCTAACAACTTTGAATACATTTAGTCATTTATTACATCTTTAAGTTTATATAAATTATTAGTATATCCAAGTTGCGATGCAGGTAAACGTAGTTGCGGATCTAGAAAATCCGCATAGGGGTAACGTTTCAATAAAAAGGGGTAACGAGATCGAAAAAACGTCAAGTTTTTCCAAAATTTACACTACCGTCGGAGCATCACCGGAGCGTCAAGGGGCAACGGAGGTTACCCCTTCTATCACTCTAGGTCCACCCCTAGGTAAACGGGTATGGGATCAGTTACATGTAATCAAGCGAGTATCACATAATAACATACGTTTAAACCTGTAAACATTTTAGTAATTAATTGCATATGTGGTCTCATCACTCATACACTTCTCAAATGTTTGAGTTTCGAGTTTTTCTGTCATCCACAACTTCATTGAGAACGTTAATTTCAACAAATATAAAATAATATAATAAAGTATTAATGTCAACATCCAGTCTCGAATATAAGAGCATTATAATTAAAAAAACAAGAAAAAGAAAAGGGAACAGGCTGAAGATGCTTGGTGAATTAAATTAAATTAAATAATACTCTTAATAAAAGGGTTTATTCCACATACAAATGGACCCGTAGAAAGACAGGTTTAGTTCACAAGTAATCAAATAATTATGCACTAAGGAGGAGACTTAGATTAGCAGCAAGGTAAGGTTCTATACAGCTTCAAACATAAGCTTCATTGCTTTAATTTAATTCACTAAACCATTAATTATCTAAATTGGGAACATGTAAAATATAAACTTAAATCGGAACGAAATTAACTGTTTCTGGTGTTGATATTAGACATAAGAAAATATGGATGGGTATTATAGGTCATCCGGTATGTTTTTGGCGAGTAAGCAAAGGCGCAAGCAATAAGGTATACTAGAATCTCGATATAGATACTATGCTCTGATAAGATGAAAGAGCGTTAAGGTTGTTAGATTATTCGGGTTTGTTTACGGGTCACGGGTCGGTGCGTTATCGGGTCACGGTTTAACGAGTCTCCGGATAATGGACCAGCTCTAATGTGAAGAAAGTTATTGACAAGATTAGGGGGGTGATTGTTGGGACTAATCTTGTCATGACTCAAAAGTTGGAGGGTGCTAAGTGTTTTAGTTTAATTTTATTTAGGTTTCCTAATTCTTATCTAGTTTGTTTTCTTGGGCATCAAGGTTTATTAGATAGGTTTATCTAGTTTGTTTATTTATTTTATTAATAGAGTTTGAGTCGGGTTAAGACTAGAATAAGTTTAGTATAAATAGATGGTTAGGGTCATTGTAATTAGTGTGCTTTTATTGATAAATAATACAAAGAGTCGAACCAGTTCGTTCATCCGGTGTTTGTGTGTTCGATCAAGGGCCTGATTTCCAACAATGGTCTCATATAAGTTATTGTTTTATCTTATGGTAAACTACATGATAATACATCAATTGTACATCTCATATGTAATAAAATCTTTATATAAGTAGCAATCTACTATCAAATTATGTTATGATTTAACTACGATTTTAGTAGGAAAAAATATCAGGTTTGCTGGTTCAAACGAAGATAGTTCAAATAGAGTAATAGATTCAACCAGGCTGGTTATGTAGCTAGTTCCTGATCCGATTTTAAAATCAGTGATAGGATATGATTAATACGAGAAATAGAATCCGAAATTCATAGCTTGGTAAATTACGATATTAGCCGATAACTATTTATCATGTGTTAGTAGTTAGACATGTTTAAATGATTAAACACTTTTTATGTGTTTCACATATGGTTAATAGTAAGTCCAAAATAGGTACCAATTAGTATAATCATAAGTCATAGTAATTATTACCTTATGGACTTATGTTTCTTGGTTATATTTCAAACTATATCCAGTGGTGATTACGCACATTCATCGGTGAATACAATGTGTTTTTATGTTATGCAGTGTTCATATATTATATTCACTTGTTAAAAAATGATGTTGTAATCATAAGAATCAGCGTCTAAGTTGGCCAATTACAATGGAGTGTCTAAGTTGCCCAATCACGACAATGCATCTAAGTTTTCCAATTACATCGGTGTGTTTAAGCCAATTACAATGGAGCATCTAAACATGTTTACAATGATATGTTTAACATTACAATGATGCGTCTAAGTTGTCAAGTCCTGACACCTTAACGAATCAGCGGTCTAAATCACCACATGGTGCGTCTAAACTCACCTTTTATTTCAAGAATGCATATGCACTCACCATAAAATACACTAGTCCAAAATATTTGGCCTAAAACATTTGTAAGAGAACAATCTCCACATATATGTATATATTTCAATCAATTATTGATGTAGCATATTCTAGAACCATAAAGTCATTGCCATTAACTAACAATTTCAAATGTTAATTGAGGGTTTGTTGAATTACACTAAGTGATTATCCATAAGTACAGCTATTTCTGAGTTCTAAAGTTGATTGAAGTACTTAGGATAATGAAGGTTAGCATGAGATAATGTCATTGGTAATCCAGCCAAAAAAAGTGGTTTTACTTTTATCCAATACATCAATAATTGGAATTAAACTGTGCTATTGGCCATATTATTGGTTGGTTAGATTCATTACCAATAATTCCTTTAAACTCTTGTCGTTTATTTGTAGATGTAAATTTTGTTAAACAATATAAAAAAGCCGCTTGATTTATAAATCATACAAAAAGTTGAAATTTAATGGTTAAACTACAAAAATTGTATACGTTGTATACCCTAATTATGAACCACCCTTTAGTCGTGTGATGTTGACCATGAATAAAAATACAAACATGCTTTTGACTAGTAACTAGAACTACACGTCATTACAACTTAGCTAAATCATTTCGGTATATACCTAACTTTGCCTAAAACAAGTTGATTCATATAGACATTTAATGTGTAAAAAAATTGTCTAAAGTGATCATCTAAGTTTGTAAACCATAGAATAAAGTCGATGCCATGACGCACCAATCGAACTAGATCGCATCAAAGCGAGTTAAATCTCTAGTTAAATCTCTATAACGATGCACTAGAATTGGACGTTTTTCCTTGAAACCTTAAGAACTCGTTATCAAAGAACTCATACGATAGGGGTTCGGTGGCCGAATATGGATCGACAACAAAAATAATGGGTTAAGATTTTAGTTTGGATGCCACAATTATTTAAACCATGTCCCAATTTACTCTAATTCCATTTTTTGTTTATTTTCTTTCACGTTATTTTTATGTTTTATTTAGATTAGTGGAGTTAGTGGGTAGTTATTAGTTTTTAGGAAACTCAATTGTTGGTTTATAAAGAAGAATGAGAGGAACAAAATGGACAGTGTGTTTATGAGTTTGAAATTTGTGTGTTAATTTTCTCAATGGATTTTGAGAATAATTAATTCTTCCATGCTAGTAGTGTGGCAACTTGAATGGTGTTCTTGGACCCTAGATTAGTGGTGTATCTGTATCTTGATTCTCGTTTAGTTTGCCCTAATCGATTTCCTGCGTGGTGTGTCTGTATCACAAGAGACCGTTAGATCTATCAGTTTTTTTATTTAGAGCTTTAATTTTATAGTCGTTACGGAACTGATTGCTATCATCATAGGCTTAGTTTTAAAAAGCGAGAGGCGCACAAAAGCGACGAGGTCTAAAAATGATACGCGAAGCGCAAAGCGCAAAAGCGTTGGCTTTTCGTACCCGAGGCGCAAGAAGATTATATAAATTTTTATATATATCCCATATGTTTTTAGCATCCCTTATCTAAAATATAGTTATAACTAAGGTTTATATACGATTTTACCTACATGTACAAGCCAAAAAACCTATTGTCCAATACTTTCATGCATAAAAACAACATAAAAACACCCAAAATACATCAGGCGCACGCCTCAGACCTCAAAATAACCAAAAAAAAATAGCTTTTCTTGCGCTTTGTGAAAAAAGCGTGCCTCAGGTGCCATGAGACGCTGAGACCTGTGCCTTAGTGCGCCTCGCGCCTAGGCACCCCTCAGGCATATAACCTTTGAAGGGGTTAACTAAAGAAATTCAGGTTTTAATCCTTGTCATAGAAGACTGAATCAGATAACCATCTAATTTGAAAGGGAACAAAAACATTGGATATGACACAACAAAAAGACAAAACAAAGTGGAGCCCACTACACACTAATGGGACTACACCATGTTACAATAAAGATAAACCTCCTTTAATAGAATGCTATTGGCCATATGAAAAAAAGATCCCACTAATCACATGGGAGATTATCATTGTATCCATATTATGATATTATCCCCTTTCTAACAAATGCCAGACAACCTGATTATTAGATGGATCAATCATTCAAGTTCTGTTAGACTTGTGATCCAGTGGTTGTTAGTTCATACTTGTGTAAAAAAATATCACCATACAGATTCTTAATTCAATTCCTACACTCATTTTATATAGGAATATAGGATTATTATTATTATATAATAGATGTGTTGGCCATTGTTTCATCTTATTCTATGTAGAATGTTCAATCAATAAGATTGCTAAAGTAAGTAATACCAAACAGAATATAATAAAGGAAAGGACATGAGGAGGAGGAGGAGGAGGTATCAACATACTAGGTTGGTGGAGGGCCATGATAGCAGCTTTGAACATCTGATAAAAGGAAGAAACCAGCAGAACCAAGAAGCATTACAAGCAAATAGCTCAGCAGCACAAGCTTTACTTTCTTTGAAAACAGACCAACAACTGAACCGCGATCTTCATGTGAAGTACAGAACTGTTCAATCACCATCTTGACTAGTGCGTCTAGAAGCTTCTTGTGATTGGTGTCTATGTCAGATGAATGTAAAACCTGAAACATGGATTCTTTTAGATGCTTTGCCAGTATTTCTGGCTTAACTGATTTTGTTTCGGCTATTATGGATCCATGAACCGCAGCGGTTGTTGATGATGATGGGGTTGTTTCGACAGTTGTTATGGATGACAGAGGAGTTATTACTGCTGGTGACTTGGATGACAATGGAGTCGATTCTAGGGAACTGTATGCAATAGATGATGGTGAAACATGTTGATCTAAAGACGAAATGTAGCTCTGAAAAATCGAAGAGTAAATCTAAATTAGTACAGAATTATATCTTATAAAAACAAAGATTAGCACACAACAATTAATGATCTGGTCTTATTTTGAAGCGTAAATTCATATCAAATTCTATGCAGGAAAAAGGCATCAGATCGAGGAAATAAGCAATCATAAATGATTAAATGGCGAATATGAAATAATCAACAAGTGTTGAAAGTACTGCATTTGAGTAATTGAATCAGATCACCTATGGCATTAATTCTTAAACTGATAGTTTGTACCGAAGAACTGTTATCGCCAGTTCTAAGAAGCAAACATTTACAGCCTTTTCACTCTACATTACTATTTCTGATCTAAATGTGCATGTTTCCAGTTTAAACATTATCCATGTCACTTCACTATTCCACAACACTAAAACTCAACTCAACTATGATTACAAGGGTAAACTGCACTGAAAAAAGATGCCGCCGGGGATGATTGATCGTCGTATAATAAGCATTTGCCTCTGAATAATTGAATCAGACCACCTATAGAGTTAAATCTCAAACGAACACTTTATACGGATAAAATGTTATCACTCGTTCTAAGAAGCAAACATTCACACTGTTTCCACTCTCAATTTCTATTGTGCATGTTTTCACTTTAAACACTGACATCCATATCACTTCACATTTCCACAACACTAAACTTCAACTCAACTATGATTTTCAGTGTAAATTGGACTGAAAAATATACCTCCAGGAAGAATTTCCGCCTCAGAATAACTGAATTAGATCACCTTTCACCTATGGGACTGAATCTCAAACAAACAGTTTATACCTATATGTTTTCACTATAAACATTTAAATCCATATCATTTCCCTTTTCCACAACACCAAAATTCAACTCAAATATGATTGAAAGTCGTAGCTGGACCGAAAAGTATACCTCTAGAGAGGACTGATCGTCGTATAATAAACATTGGCCTATGAAGAATTGAATCAGATCACCTATGGCATTAAATCTCAAATGAACAGTTTGTACCGCCGAATCAGTATCACTCGTTATAAAAAGCAAACATTTACACTGTTTTCACTCTAAAATTCTATTTCTGATATAAATATGCATGTTATCACTCTAAACTACAACTCAACTATGCTTAAAAGTGTAAACTGAACCGAAAAATATACCTCCAGGGAGGATTGATCGTCCTAAAAAACAACTGCCTCTGAAAAACTGAATCAGATCACCTATGGCATTAAATCTCAAACAAACAGTTTGTACGGAGGAATTGCTATCCTCGTTCTAATAAGCAAACCTTCACATTGTTTTCACTCTAATTTTCTATTTCTAATGTAAATGTTATCACTCTAAACGTTAACATCCATATCACTTCAAGTTTCCACAACACTAAAATTCAACTCAACTATGATTGAAAGCGTAAACTGGACCGAAAAATATGCGTCCACGGAGGATTAATAGTCATATTAGGAACTGAATCAGATCACCTGTGGCATTAAATCTCAAACAAACAGTTTGTACCGAATAACTGTTATCACTCGATCTATTAAGGAAACATCTACACTATTTTCACTCTGAATTTCTATTTCTAATGCTATGTGCATATTTTCACTCGAAACAGATACATCCATAACACTTCACTTTTCCACAACACTAAAAATTCAACTCAACTACGATTCAAAGCGTAAACTGAACCGAAATATACCTCCAAGGACGATTGATCGTCGTAAAACACAAATGCCTCTGACATTGCCGATATTCCGACTGATTCTTCTGGAAGTTTGAGCTCTAAAGTGTCGTCAGAAGCCACAGTGTTATCAGAGTTTAAGTTCGATTTGCTGATCTGTTCATCAAATATTCAGTCATGAATATAACAAATTCTAACAAATACACGTAATTAGGTTAAACTAATACAACGATATATCAAATTACATCTACGATTGACTGATCTGCGTCAGTTGCTACTGAAACTGATGAGATCTTCTCGCTTGAATCCTTATCTGATAAGTTCAATACCACATCTGCCTCAGTAATCGGAGAACTCACGTTCGTTTTTACACTCTGTTACATCAGATCGATGAAACGTTCAATTTAAAACACAATCGCGAAGATACGTAAACGAAACATGACGATTAGCGATTAATAACATTGAAAAGTTGTACGAATCGAGATTGTGTGACCTTTTGTTGCTGATGATTTAGCTTCTTCGATGGAGTATTCATCGATTTAGACTTTCGATTGGAAGAAACTGACAGATTTTGTTCCTTCTTTGGAGTTTGAATTTCATGATGTTCGTCTTTCATCTTGCTCTCGCTCAAACACGCAGAAATGGGGGTGATTTTGGCGCCAGAATTTCGAAAAGTGTTTATTTATAGAGAATGCGGCCCATTTTTATATTCAACTGGGCTGGAATTGGTGAGTTGTTCTTCATTAATGGGCCGAACTCTTTCACCCAAAAAGACTAGTTGGGTTGGGGTCCATTCTATTAATCAAACCGGCTAGTGAGTAATGGTATTAAAAAAACCGGTTTGTGATCCTAAACATGTTCCAAAACCAATTACGAAACCGGTATGGTGAGCCGGTCCCACTTTAAAACCAAATTGTTAGTTTGATACTGGTTTTAGAACTCCTTGGTTAATAGCGCTTTGAGCCAAATCAGGTTAAAACCGAAGGAGCAACCGGTTTCGTATTGGTTTGAGACCTCCTTTGTTGAAACTTGAAACTGGTTTGGAATCGAGCCAAACCAAAGCGATCAAAAACTTGTTTAAGATCGAACCGAGCCTATCCTTTTGCATGTCAAAAAGCAATTTCAAACCCAAACAGGCTTCACCAACAACTAGTTTTGACCAACATTGACCCAAACTGAACCATATTAAAAAAATAACAAAAATGTGCACTTCTAGGTACATAGCTGAGGTTTGGAAAGTTGCAAGTAGGCTCCATAAAATTGGTTAGTGGGTATACCAATATATCTTATAAAAATCTGTGCCAACTTAAATAAGAACTTGTCTAAGCTCAAGCTTGAGCTCAGCTCATTTTGCTTAAGAAAGCTCGAGTTTGGCTCTGAAGAAACACTGGATAAATGACCGGAATCAGATAATCCAGGGGGTTAGGTTCTGCATAAAAAGGGTTGGTTCTCTCTCGTTCGGTTCAAAGGGACAGATCTTCTCTTCTTCTCGATAGCTTCAAAACAGACACCGTCAGACTCGCCACGGGGAGAAAGGGGGTTCTCTCCGTGACCACCCTCCGGCGTGAGAATATGTATCGGTATATGAAGAAGAAAAGTATAAGTGAAGTGAATGTGGCTTGAAATTTGTAATTGAATTACTCTTCTATTTATAGCCGAGAGTTTAGGCAGGAAAACCTGTTATTGAAATGTTAACGAAAGATGCTAACTCCGTAAGCGGTTATTTTCCCTCCGTTAATCCTCTTTAATCGGATGTGAGAGCACACGGATCGCGATCTAGATCAACGGCTGGGGAATTGCCACGTGGAAAGTGGGCAAGTGTGGATTTCTCTTCAATTCCATGCCATCATCGTGGCTTCAAGGGAGCCCGGGATGATGACACGTGGCCAGACGGTTATAATCGTCTGGTGGTGCACGATTGAGCCTTCTAGAAGATTACTGCCATAATCTAGTGTGACTCCTTATCGTGTGGCATCAGTGCAGTAAATAATATCCAAGTCTGGGTATTATTTAAGCAGGGGTGCTTACTGGGATTTTTATCCCTGTTTGTTATGGAGAAGGGCGCAAGGATTTATTAATTTCCTTTTGGCGCGCAGGTGTTGTCTACTGTCTTTCTTCTAAGCTCTCTTTGTTGGACCAGTGCGCGGCCGCGCAAGGTTTAAAGAGGGTTAAAAGACGAGGTTGTGGTATGGTCCCAAGTATTCAAAGCAAGGTTTTTGGGACCTTACCCCTTCAAGTCCCCCCAGTCTAGTGTTGCTCTTATGCAAGTAAATGGAGCACTGGACTATGAGAGAGAGTTCCTTTTTGCTGTAGAGTTTTTGGCACGAAAAATGGGGAATCTTCTGGGAGAAGATACTTCTTGCTCAATATGACTCTGTTTGAAAATTGTTACTGAAGGAAATTTGTGAATTTCCTTCTTTGGTCTGATCTTGCTTAATCATGATCTGACGTTTATTACGTCATTTGTAGAATAAAAAATGAATATATGCAGTGCCTTTTCGTCTGCTTCCTTTGGGATATGTGCAGACGCTTGTCAGGCTTCATTTAATGAGACATGACGTTTTTCTTGGTAGTGTCGTTTAGGGGAAGATGATTTGATAGTTGATCATGATTATTTTTCCTTTCTCTCCTATCGATGCTGGTATGTCCATTATATATTTATATATACATCTGGCAGTTGTGAGCTTTTTACCTGATTTGGAGATATGAGGACCAGACAATCCTCTCTTTCTCAAAATTGTTGGAGATCTTGAGAGTCTACGAGGCCGCTGAAGGTCTTCTTCTCCTTGCTAATTCGCCGCCACTGGAGGTTACCGGAAATGAGGATCCTCCTAGTTTCGCTTTTCACACATCTGTGGGCTCCGGTTATGAATCTCGTCGGCTGAAAGATGCTGGTGATGAAGGGGTTATCTCATTATCTACTGACGCCCTGACGGAACGTTTTCCGACTAACCAGAGGGGTGGATATTTGCTAGTGTACCGTCGCAAGAGCAGACGCCGTTCTGTTTCTTCTCCTGGTGATCAGATAACAGTTGTTGCCGGTGACGAGCCTACTGTTGATCCTCTTAGTTAGGTTGGTTTAGGGAAATGTTATATACCTCTGTTGAGGTTGTGGGTATGTTTATTTTACAACTGATATTTTTGAAGAAACATTGTTTGTGTTTTTGCAAATGGTTATTAAAGTGCTTTTGTTGCACTAGTAATATTTTGATGAAATGTTGTGTATAGTTGCTTTGATAGTTACAAGTTGTGTTTGGATTACAATATGTTGCATGTGCATAATTACTTTGTTTAGGTAGAGCGAATGAGAATGGTATTGTGCTCATGTGTGAACGTAGGTCTAGAATGCACGCGTATTTTGGGCTTTACTTAGACCGTTCATGAGGTGTACAATGTTCATCATATTGTTTTCGCGCATACCAAAGGAATTATATGCAATTTGTAACAAACAATAACATGTGTAAGGATAACTGTTGCATTAATAGGGCGCAGAGCCGATAATACAAAGTAGAAATACATTTCCTGTATAAATCTGACTTGTTGAATAGCTTGGCTATATATAACACCTGCGCAGCTGCTGCGCGTTCCAGGTGCGAGGAACAGTTGTTCCATCTATTCTTTTTAGGGTGTACGCCCCTTTGCCTAGGACCTCATTGATAATGTACGGCCCTTCCCATTTCGGTGCCAGCTTGCCCGGCTTCTCCGCATTGTAAGTTTCGTTGTCGTGTAAGACAAAGTCCCCTGGGAAAAAGTACACACGCGTACGCGCGCGTTGTAGTACTTCTCAAGTTTGGATTTATATCTTGCTTCTGCGATGGCGGCGTTTTCGCGCCTTTCTTCGAGGAGGTCTAAATCCATTCTTCGTTCTTTTTCATTATTTTGCTTCTCCATGGCAAGCATGCGCGGTGATGGAATGCCAATTTCGGCTGGGATTACCTGTAGGATCGATTTCAGACCCGAACGAGTCGTTCAGAGGAGTTTTAATCTGTTTCAGAGGCGGAAACTAAGAAACAGACGTCGACACAGCTTGCAATTCGCTTTAAACTTGTTTCTGTGATATAACACAGAATACAATCACTAGAAAAACCGGCAGCACCTCGGTATCCAAATCAACAATCGTTTTTGAGATTTCGCTTGAAACTGCTATTTATAGACATCAGGTTCCGCTTGAAAGTGACAGGAAACATTTCAAGCGGAATCAATTAATTGTGATTTCGCTTGAAACAGCCACTTGACATTTCAAGCGGAATCAGCATGTTCAAGCGGAATCAGCCTATTTATCACTAAAAACTTCTATTTTCTCGAACAACGTGCCCTGATCTAACACTCTAGTACAAGACTCGATACAAGACGAAGTCGACAGATGCATGCACCAACAGACTCCCCCTCAGATGTTGACGAGTCTTCAGTGTCGAGTCTTCTCATCTTCAATCTTTATCAGTCTTTGGGCTTCTTACAAATCCTCTATCCTTCTCTCGGATGTCTTTAGACTCTCCCTTTCGATGTGCTGGAACTGTAATCATGCTTTCAAATTCTCTTGATCAGATCTCTTGATTCCTTAAGTTCATCAGCATCATCAGCTCCAGGATCATAATCTGGCTCTCACAGATTCAAGATCGTTTCCTGGCTCATACTTTGCTTAGAATCGAAACCTGACTCTTCTTCAATCACAAGATACTCAGGATTGATTAAACCAGCTCTTACTCAAACCTGCACAATCTCTTTCACACAGTAAATTTCACCAATTTTAACAATTTAATATTAAGATGTATGCACTAACTCAAACTCTCCTTCTCAAAACAACCAGAATATCTGTGATCACTTGCAGAAGAATATTTAAACATTTTTAGATTTAACGGACTCCCCCTCGAAATGATCATCATCAAACAAACTTTCCCAAACCTGTTCATCATGTTCAGCACTCGGAATTTTGAAAATCAGCTTTCCAACATCAGTTGTCTAAAATCTTTTTGAATTTTTCAAAATTTATGCTAAAACACAATCTTTTTGGGTTTTTCTAAGATTTTCAGTGTGTTAAAATTTGATAAGAAATATGTACATGCAATATTTTTGTGAGTTTGTGTAAGAGGATCATATCAGTTTATGAGACAAATCACCAACACCGTTAAGCTTCATTTCATTTTAAGTTCTAAATAATTCACTTAGATTGTCAGTATACTGGTCCACTTAAATTTTCACACAAGGTTCAAATGTTTCGAGATACGAGATTAATGTTTTAAGCACTTAAACTTATTTGCGTTCCCACCACTTGAATATACTCCCGTATCCAGATCCCAATATTCAGTCTTACAGGTGAGTATACCACAGATGATATCTGTAAAGGGGTTAGATGTGAAACCATGAGAGCTCAGGTCAGAACTTCCGTTCAGCAAAGAGATGACGGCTCGACTTTAGGTGTGTCCCCTTTAGAGGATCTTTTCTTCAACAGCAATGATTATCAATTTTATTGTTTCATCATTTTTGCTGAGGGCGGCGCTATATTTCAAGCATTTGCAGAAAGTATTATACAGGGACTACGCTATTGCTTCCGCAAAATCAGAAGTCCCGGGATAATACCCCAGATATCACTGAGTATAAAGACCTAGTATCTCAGAAAGAGGGACCTTTCAAACAAGATTTCGGGGGTTACCCATATATCCAAGAAATGTTACCCACGAAATAAGCAAGTTTGAAATTTAGATTTATATCTCATCACAGTCTACTAAATGTGCAAAAACCTACTGGCATATCATCAGTGAGATTGTTTATCACATTTTTAACTTTCCAGTTCTTTTGCATGTTGTGATAGTCCACTGATGTACTATCATTTCCTCTTTTCACAACAAAACTCATTTTTAATTTTATCATGTTTTTGGCTTTTTCAAATTTTCTAATGTTTTTGGATTTTCTGAAATTTCTTACTCCCCCTAAAATGCAAACACATTTAAAGAAATTTGAAAACAAACTATACAGAAAATTGATAACCGATATCGAATTGCTTCAATTCGTCATCCACTAGGCATAAACAATCAGAACTTCCCCTTTCAACAAACTATTTTCCCATTAAGATTTCAAAACACTTAAGTTTGTTTTAATCAAAATGGTTTTTCCGGAAAATAAGTTTTGTTTTAACCATTTGTATGTTCGGGGTTCATCATCTTGCCTTTTCAGAAATATCATATGTACGAAGATTACATCTAGTTCAATTTAATGACCTTGACGAATCATTAATAAGAGCAAACCTCTTACCACTTGTAAGTTTATCCAAACCATTTAATCACATGTAGGAATAAAACATCTACACAAATTCATTTTACCATAAAGATGTCGATTCCTGCTTCACACTTACTAACCTGGAAGCTCCGGCAATTCACAACCTGTAAAAATTCATCAATTATAAGATTTATTCACAAAATCAATTACCAAGAAAGATGCCGATTCCTGATCCGCGATTACAAACTTGGGATCTTCGGCAAGTCAGATTTTTAAGGGAAAAGAATTTCCACCCAAGTCTGACCAACCTTGGGTGATTTTAACTCTTGTTTAGTAGGGTTATAAGTTGCCTTCTTTGTAGCATAAAAATCTTTAACCCCTTTGGCCTTTCCCTCGACCATTTTTCCCAAAAATCTTTTTCACATTGCCATTATAAGCTTTCTCAACATCAAATTCCTTCTTATCAGAATAGAATTGATTTGAGATCTCTACTTTACCAACTTTTTGTTTAACATTTTCAACCTTCAATGATGGAAAATTATCATCATTCACTGAAGGCACTGAGTTCCCTTCTTTGACCTCAACTTGTGACTCCACTGATTTTATGGAATCAGATTCATCGCCGACTTTCTCAGATAACTTCTTAACAACCCACGTTTGGTTGTCTTTGGCTCTATTTTTGTAAAAAATTTTCTTCGAACACTCTCCAACTTCATAAGTTGAATTTTCAAAAATTTTGAATTTCTCAGTTGGTGGTTCAACATCAACAACTTTTTCTTTAAGTTTTTCAGAGACTCCCTGCTTTGATTTAATAGCTTGAGAACAGTTCCATGCAATGTGACCAACTTCATTGCACTTGTAACTGGTTCTAGTCTCCTTTCGGTGAAAAACTCCAGTTCCTTTCCTCTCAGCAAGAAACTCCTGGTTTGATTGTCTCCAGAAAAATTTCTTCTGTTCTTCTTCAGCACTTCCTCCTGAAACAAATTTTGTGTTTGTTTTAGAAATTTTCTCATTTTTATAATTTTCAGGTGGAATAAAACCAAGTCCTTTCTTTTTGAAGTTACCATTATCGTTTGGTTTCTTTTGAAAACCAGAACCAGAATTGTAACCTTTTTTCTTGTTTAATCGCTGTTGAACTCTTGAAGTGTATTTTTTAGGTTTTCCAGTAAGATTTAAATCTTTTATTTCAGAAATATAGATTTCTGTCATTTTGAAAACCTTTTTGATCATTTCAAATCTAACACTTCTTATTGGAAACTCTTTGTCAGAATATAATTTGTCAGAATCATTCAAAGTATATGCTACTTCGAATGTTTCATCATTCAAATTCGATTTTGATAACAAAAACTCTTTACTGTAAATTCGTTTAACCGACGATTTTGGACTGTTGACTGACGAACTTGAACCTCCAGACTCAGACTTTAACTCAGACTCCTCATCTGTATCCAACACCTGATCGACCACCTTTTTAATTAACTCAGACTCATGATCAGTGTCAGACGATGTGAAAGTGACGTCAATGTTTTCTGGTAATTCATCGGTTATATCAGACTTCAATTTTATATTGACTGCCTTTTGAACTTGCTCCTCATTTGGTTTTCTGGGAGAATATCCTTCCCAGATCGGAGGCGGACACTTGTTATAGCTAACACTCGGTTTCTTACTAGTATCCTTCTTCTTTGGCTTCTCATCCTGAAATGCTTCGAAACCTGCAACAGTTGGATAAATTCGATCAATAAGATAATCAGAACTAGAATAACTCTGAAATAAGCGTCTGATTCTCTCATTCTCAATTTTCTCAGTCTCCAACTCTTGTTTCAGCTTGGCACATTCCTCAATGTAATAGTTTATAGCTTTTTGTTTCGTCATCATTGTTGCATTCATCATTGTCAAAGCGTCTTCTCTCTCAGAATTTGTCTTTTGAAGACCAGTTACTGTTCTGTTCAAAATATCATAAGACTCCTTCACATAGTTGAGATTGAACAGTAATTGTTCCTTCATTTTCTCAAACTCAGCCAATTTTTCATCTTTTGCTGCACATTCTTTGCAAGATTCTAGACACTTTGAGCAAGGCTTGATGACTTCCACAATCTTTTCTACTTCATTGATTTTCTCAGCTTCAACAACTTTTTCAGCTTCAGTCACCTTTTCTGTTTCACCTTTAACTTCTTCATTTTGAACAGTCTCATCTTCTTGAACAACACTTTCAGACTTCATTTGCTGTTGTTCTTTTGCTGCTCGTCTGTCCTTCAGCTTCTCCAAGCGATCTGCAAAATAAAAATTAAAGCTTTCAGGAAATAGATGAGTTTTTGCAACATTAATATGTCTTTCTTCTTCATCATCACCACTGTCATCAGTTGGTGATTGATCAAACTCAATTGACTTGTCAGAACTATCATCTGAAAAATCAGAATCAGATGGTGTTTGATCAAAAACAGTTGCTTTTTCTGAACTTTCATCTGAACTTAGTGAGCTTTCATCTGATGAAACAGACTTTTCTTCTTCATTCTTCACAGTAACACCAATAGCTTTCATCCACTCGGTAAACATATCTGGTTCTTTCACAATTTTAGCAATGAAAGCTTTAAACTCTCCTTTCTCGTCCACAAACATATCCCAGCTAAATCCTTCAGGTAATCTTTCATCATCTTGATTGATTAGGCATGCTTTGCTATCGGATGAAATGTATTTATCCCAGCTAAAATTTTCTTGATTCACTAAACACGCTCTCTTTGAAGAATCTTCTATCACTTTTCTACCATGAGCCACTTGTGGTTCTTGTTGTTGTTGTTGACCAACTTGTTGATATATGGCTTTCCGGTAGTAGTCATCTTTTCCAAACGGATTCTTTGCTTCGTTGGCTTCTCTATTCTTGCATTCCCTCTTGAAATGACCTTTCTCCCTGCATCGAAAAAAAGTAACTTTAGATTTATCAAAACCTAAAGTAGAAACATGTGCATCAAGAAAATCATTTCTTCCACTAATCATCTTAAACTTTTCAGCTCTTCTCAAGACACTAGCTAGACACCATTTGATGTCCATAAGCTCCATTTCTTCAGCGTCTATTTGATCGTAATCCTCCTTTGTCAGCATAGAATTTCCGATCCTCCCTGCAACCAAACCTTCATAGGATTGTAGCACAGTTGCAAGTAAAGACATGTGATCTTTTGCAATTTCTTCAGAAAAACTTTGACCCTCCGGAAGATTCAAAGCTATATTGCACTGTATCACACAGCCATTTCCACTTTTTGAACTTTGAGTATGGAAACTTGAAGATGAACTCTTGGGATTAACACTTGGGTATGAAGAAAATCCACTGCTGCTGTTTGAACCTTGATCAACATTTTCAGATGAATTTCCAGCACTAAACGCAGTTTGAATCTTCGGGCTTCTTTCAACCTCTTGAACACTGCCTTTGTAGTACATTTTCACATCTTGTTGACCACTCGGATTATTCATCCTCGCAATCTTTTGCTGTTCAAGATCTTGACCCTCAATCTTCTCGATGAACTGAGAAATTGTCAAACCATCATATACTCCAGTGTTCTTTAAGATCATCAAGTAAGTACCCCACTCCTTTTGAGGTAAAGCGTCAGCTAACTTGTCGACCCATTCTTCACGATCTTTGGTTATGCTTAGCATCGACATGGATCGCACTAAGTGACAATATCTTTCAATAAGTTTCTTTGTATCTTCCCCGGGCAAACTGGTGAATAGATCAAATTCTTTCTTAAGTAATGCCTTTTTACTTTTAATCATCTTTTCACTTCCCTCAAACTTGATTTTAAGAGCATCCCAAATTGATTTTGATGTTTTGTCATGTTGAAGCAATACAAAGATGTCTTCTTTAATAGCTTGCTGAAGAAGACTGATCATCATTTTTTCAGCTCTGTACATGTCACGTTCTTTGTCATTGAATTCCGAGATTTCTTTTTCAACTTGCAAATTCGTACGTGGTAGAACATATTTCTTCAAAATACACTCCCATGATCTTAGATGGTTAGCTTAAACCCAGTTTTCGAACCTATCTTTCCATCCGTAATACTCCTCAATGCTCATTAGCTTCAGGGGTTTTTGTGTAGTTCCAGTTTCATTTTCCAAGTTCATGTTTTGAGCAATGGTAGCCGGAGTAGTCGAAGATGTGGCAAACGCGTTGTAAAACTCCTCACTCATGATGAAAACAAGTTTTTTAACAATAGCACTTTTCAAGCGGAATAAGGCTTTAAGCGAAATAACTGATTCAAGCGGAATACCCTTTCAAGCGAAATCAAACTCTCAAACACACAACCTGTTCAAGCAGAATAATATCTTGAAGCGAAATCAGCAACTAACAACTTCAAGCGAAATAACCAGCAATCAATTTCAAGCGAAATAACCAGTTTGGAGCAGAATCACTGCTTTTTGGAGCGGAATAACTGATTTCGCTTGAACTTTCAAGCGGAATATCAACTTTCATGCGGAATCAGACAATGTTGAAGCGGAATCACAGATTTCGCTTGAAAATCTCAAGCAGAATAATGCAATCTCGAGCGGAATCACAGATGTTCGTTCAAACGAAATCACAACTTAGGTCCATTTTAATCAATTTTAAGCCGAATTTTAGACTGAAACTTTTAAGGATTTGTTAAAATGCAGTTTTACACAATATATGAGAAAATTAGCCGATTTTAACCGTGAAAACTAGTTAATTTTGAAAAGAAGGTGTAGAAAACATAAATTTTGAGCTGTATCGGAAAGAACTCCTCTTCCTGAGCTCTAATACCACTTGTAGGATCGATTTCAGACCCGAACGAGTCGCTCAGAGGAGTTTTAATCTGTTTCAGAGGCAGAAACTAAGAAACAGACGTCGACACAGCTTGCAATTGACTTTAAACTTGTTTCTGATTGATATAACACAGAATACAATCACTGGAAAAAACGGCAGCACCTCGGTATCCAAATCAACAATCGTTTTTGAGATTTCACTTGAAACTGCTATTTATAGACATCAGGTTCCGCTTGAAAGTGATAGGAAACATTTCAAGCGGAATCAATTAATTGTGATTTCGCTTGAAACAATCACTTGACATTTCAAGCGGAATCAACATGTTCAAGCGGAATCAGCCTATTTATCACTAAAAACTTCTATTTTCTCGAACAACGTGCCCTGATCTAACACTCTAGTACAAGACTCGATACAAGACGAAGTCGACAGATGCATGCACCAACATTACCGCTTCCGACCCGTATACCAGGCTAAATGGGGTTTCTCCCGTACTGGATTTTGGCATGGTACGATGAGCCCATAAGATGCTAGGGAGTTCATCGACCCATCCTCTGCGCGCTGCCCCCAGTCTCGCTTTTATGCCATCAACTATTTGTTTGTTGATACTTTCAACCTGCTCATTTGCCTGTGGGTGCGCCACAGAGGCAAAGTTTTCAATCTTCATTTCCTTGAACCACTTCTGGAGATCTTCTGAGGCGAAGTTAGTGCCGTTGTCGGAAATGATGCGGAATGGTAATCCGAATCTGCAAATGATATGTTCCCATATAAATTTGCGGATCACCATCGCCGTGGTTGAAACTAATGCCTTTGCCTCAACCCACTTTGTGAAATAGTCCACTGCCACGATAATGAACTTCACAGCGCCAGGTGCATCAGGGAATGGACCAACAAGGTCGATGCCCCATTGCTGGAAGGGCTAGGCGAATGTGACCGGAAAGAGCGAATTTTTCGGACGAAGGGTTTTTGGTGCGTGACGCTGACAAGTTGCGCATTTTCGTAATAATTCCACCGTGTCTACATGCATCCCCAGCCAATAGTAGCCTGCACGCATTATCTTTCCTACTACCATGCGCAATCCGGCATGTATCCCACATAAGCCTTCATGGATTTCCCTGACTAAATACTGCGCATCTGTTTTGTCAATGCAGCGTAGGAGTGGTCCAGTAAATGACTTTCGGAATAGAATATCGTCCGCCATTTCGTAATTTATCGCTTTGTTTTGGATCTTCCTAGCTTCCGCTTTTCCCCTCGGAAGTTTGGCATGCTGCAGGTACATGATGATTGGGGACATCCAGGATGGGTTTCCGACCTCAACGATGTTTACTTGTTTAAGAGGAACGGAAGGATTGGACAATACTTCGATGTGCACCTCTTTTGCTAGATGCCTGAAACTGGTGGCGACCAGTTTGCTTAATGTGTCCGCATGCTTATTTTCACTTCTGTTTATGTGAATTATCTTGAACGTTTGGAATTAGCTGATAAGCATTCGCGCTTGTTCTAGGTATAACGCCATGGCTTCGCCCTTTGCATCATAGTGCCCATTAACTTACTTGGCCACTAACTTTGAATCAACGCGAGCTTCAAGGTTTTTTGCTCCCATTTTAAGTGCCAAACGTAGGCCTGCTAGAAACGCTTCATATTTTACCTCTTTATTTGTGCTCTTGAAATCCAAGCGTATCGCATATGTAAGCTCGTGATCGTCTTGGCTAACCAATCGGAGGCCCGCGCCTGCTCCATCGTCATTAGAAGCCCCGTCTGTGTGCAACATCCAAACCCTATCGTCAAAAACTGGAATAGGGTTTTGGATCGCCTCACATTCCTGTACTTTGTCTATGGGAACTTCTGTGGCGAAGTCTGCTAAAACTTGCCCTTTGATTGCTGGCCGTGGTCTATATAGGATATTGTATCCCCCCAGCTCAATGGCCCACTTAGCCAATCTCCCCGCGACATCGGGTTTGGAAAAATTTGGCTCAAGTGATAATTAGTGAGTACTGTAATAACATGACCAGAGAAATACCGGCATAGGCGTCGTGATGCATGTACTAGCGCGAGGACTAGTTTCTCTATCATCGAGTAGCACGTCTCTGGGCCAGTTAGCATCTTGCTAATATAATAAATTGGGGTCTGAATGTTCTCTCGTTCTACCATTAACACTGCGCCAACCGCTACCTCTGCTGCGGACAAATACAAGATTAGCGGTTCTTTTTCTCGCGGTGCTGTTAATGTTGGCAACTGAATTAAACATTCCTTCATTTGCTTGAAAGCTGTTTCCGCTTCTGGTGTCCACTGGAAGTGGCTTTTCTTGGCACAATTGCACAGTGTGCTAATGAACGGGTAAGACTTTGCAGCGTGATTTGCCAAGAATTTGTTCAAGGCTGCTAATCGTCCTGCGAGTCTTTGCATTTCTTTTACTGTTGCAGGTGACGGCATCAGCTGGATGGCTTGCACTTTCTCTGGCTTGACTTTAAAACCGTCTCTTGTTACTATAAAACCCAAAAATTTTCCTTCTTCCATTCCGAAGGAGGACTTTGTTGGGTTAAGTTTCAGGTTGACGCTGCATAAAGAATCGAATGTTCGCTGAATGTTTGCGAGCATGGTCTCCTCCTCTTGGCTCATGATGACGAGGTCATCCATATATACTTCTCATGTTTTACCAATGTCCTCCCCGAAGGCTGTATCCATTAAGCGCTGGTAAGTAGCTCCTGCATTGCGGAGACCAAAGGGCATTTTTGTATAGCAGAAGATGCCCTTGTCTGTGCGGAAGGCTGTTTTGTCTTCATCCTCCTCTTTCATTTGGACCTGGTGGTAGCCTTTATAACAGTCGAGAAAACACTTCCAGCGAAAAGATGCTAGGGAGTCAACTTTTTTGTCTATTTCCGGTAGCGCATAGTGTTAGACCGTGTTACGACCCTAAACAGTCAGTATAAGCTAGTTCATCTCCAAATACAATGGCGGAATCAATGTAAATGAAGTAACACAGCTATTCCTTTCAATTCCTTCTCTTTTTATGCTTTCTGAATCAATTTTGACAGAGTTTGGTTACACCAAGCATGACATGGTTTCGCTCCAACGTCACTGACTAACTCATCTGGTTTCGCTCATGACTGATATATAGTGCCTGTGGTTTCGCTCATATGACATGACAAATAAGCGAAACCCCCTTAAAACCCTATGAGCGAAACCTTTTTTGTACAAATAAGCGAAACCTCTCACTAATTGTCCTAATGAGCGAAACCCCTAACATTAAACCTAAATTTGACTGTCAAGCTCCTATGTTGACTTATCTTGACCTAAGACGTAATGCAGACATAGTCAACAGACATTTCCTGCACCAACAGACTCCCCCTTGGATGTTGACGAAGTCTTCAGTTCCGAGTCTTCAATCTTGGTCTTTTCTCCAACTCTCTGTCTTCTCATCATAAGCATTCTATCTTCACTGGTTCACAATCTTGTCCTGGCTTCATCTTCAGACTCCCCTTTGACTTGTTGATCCAGACTACCCCTTTCACAGACTCCCCCTCTCAGTATGCTAGAATCTGAGGTCTTGATCTAGTTCAAGCTTTGACAATTAGCTTCCGTGGTAATGATGAAGTCCAAAACCTGTGTCTCAAACATCAATCATTACAAACTTATCTTTTCACAAAATCATAAATTCTATCAGCTTTAGAAATCCACTCAAGTATTCAGGTCCAAGTTAATGACCCTGATTACTCAATTAATCTACCACGTTCAATTTAATGACCTTGGTTGATCATTTGACGAATCAAACTGATTTAAAACAACAATTTTCACACTTTTTCTGAAAATAACAAGTTTCAAGTTAATGAACTTGTTTTTGACTTTCAATAATTCAAACTTCAACAAGATAAGCTCTCCTCATTCTCCAGTCCAGAATCTTCTGCATCTGCTTCAATATCTGAGAATCAGACAATCAACTTTCCACTCTGGTTTGTCTAAAATAAAGCAGAAATGAAAAATCTTTTTGGATTTTTTAAAATGTTCTAAACTAAGAAATGAAATACAGAAAACTTAAATTGCAGAAAGTAAACAAAGTAAACTATTTACAAACTTATTTTTGGCGAGCGTGTCAGGGAATCATATCAATTATCAGACAAGTTATCAGTACCGTTAAGCTTTAATTCATACTCAGAATTAAACAATTCACATAGACTGTTTCTAAATTCTCACACAATTTTCAATCTATTCAAGATACGAATTAGATGTCTTATGAACTTAGCTCATTCATGTGTCCCACCTCTTGAATATACTCCCGTATCCAGAATCTCAATATTCAGTCTTACAGGTGAGTATACTATAATGATGTCTGTACATAAATTAGGAAATGCGAGGACTGAGGGATCTCAGGTCGATACTTCCGTATGCGCAGAGAGATATCAGTTTTGACTTTTCGGTATGTCCCCTTTAGAGGATCTTATAGCTACAACAGCAATGATTATCAATTTTATTGTCTAATCAGCTGAGGGCTAATGCTATGTTTCAAGCATTTGAGGAAAATATTATCCAAGGACTAGGTCAGAACTTCCGTTCAGCAGAAGTCCCGGAATAATACCCCAGACATCATTTAGTATAAAAACCTCGTATATCAGAATAAGAGACCTTTCAAATGAAATTTCAGGGGTTACCTATATATCCAAGTAGTGTTCCCCACAAATTTCGCAAGTTTGAAATTTTAGGTTTATATCCCGAATAAATCTACTAAATGTGCGAAAACCTATCAACACATCATCAGTGAAACTGTTTAACTCTTTATACTATACAAATATTTAGCGTACAATAACTGTCAAACCGATGTACTATCATTTTCCCTATCTACAAGCTCTTTTTCAGATTTTATATTGTTTTTGGATTTTGAACTTTTTATCATGTTTTTGTGTTTTTGAATTTTTTTCTGTTTTTGTATTTTCTAAAATATATCTATTTACAAAAATCTACTCCCCCTAAATACCAAAACAGGTAAAAAATCGACAAACCATTGCAGATTGTTGCTCATCATCATCTACAACAGTACCCTCATCAACGCCAATTATGCCATCCAACACCGAGAAAAGCTTCATACCATTTAATTTCAAAAGAAATTTAAACCGTGTTTTATCAAAAGCTTTGGTATGTAAATCAGCTTTCTGATTGTCAGTGTGGATTTTCTCAATTCGTATCAACATTTTTTCGAAGCAATCTCGAATAAAGTGATGACGAATTTCTATATGTTTGGTTTTAGCGTGATGTACTGGATTCTTTGTTATATTTATAGTGGCCTCATTATCAACAAAAAGAGGTGTGTTAAGAAACTGCAAACCGTAATCGCGCATCTGTTGCTGTATCCACAGGATCTGAGAGCAGCTCTCGCCTTTTCTAGGATACCACAACCCCAAACTAGGTGTTCCTTTCAAATAGCGTAATATCCTCTTCACAATGACCATGTGCGAAGCTCTCGGGTTAGATTGAAATCTTGCTGCGAGGCACATTGGGTATATTATATCAGGACGTGAAGCAGTTAAGTACATCAAAGAACCTATCATGGAACGATAAAGCGTTTCTTCAACCCTATCTCCGGTGAGATCTGGATGTATCCCATGATTTTTCGCAAGCGGGGTTGACGCCGGAGTAGAATCTGACATCCCAAATTTCTCCAGAATATCATGAACGTACTTCGTCTGATGAATGAAAATTCCCTCAGGTAGTTGTTCAACTTGAAGTCCCAGAAAGAATTTCATCTCCCCCATTGATGACATTTCGAATTTTTGCTTCATCACCTGTTCGAAATCTTTGCATAATTTCTCATTCGTCGACCCAAAGATTATATCATCTACATAAATCTGAACTATCAGAAGATGTCCGTCGACCTCTTTAGTGAAGAGAGTGGCATCCACTTTTCCACGTATGAAACTGTTGGCTAGTAGGTGTTGAGACAAAGTCTCGTACCAAGCTCTCGGGGCCTGGTGTAAACCATACAGCGCTCTGTCCAATAAGTAGACCTTGTTTTTGTGGATTGGGTCAGTAAAGCCCGGCGGCTGGCCGACATAAACCTCCTCTTTAACCTTCCCATAAAGAATCGCCGATTTTACATCCAACTGATATACTTTGAAGTTCTTCCAAGACGCAAATGCAAGGAAAATTCTGATTGCCTCTAGTCGTGCTATAGGAGCATAAACCTCAGTAAAATCGATACCCTCCTGTTGACTAAAGCCCTGGACAACGAGTCGAGCCTTGTTTCGTACAACAACTCCTCTGTCGTCTCTCTTACACTTAAATACCCATTTTGTATTTATCTTCCTATGACCTTCAGGTAGATCAACCAGCTTCCACACTCCTAATTTCTCAAATTGTCCCAATTCTTCTTGCATCGCATTGACCCAAGAATCTTCAGTAAGCGCCTCTTTGTAAGTTCACGGTTCAATCTGCGAAATAAAACAACTTAATGAAAAATCAGTTTGTAAAGGTGCTACTGTAGAGTAAAAACATGTAAGGCCCTGGTCAATTTGACGTCTCGTGCGAATGCCTGTTTGCAACTCTCCAATGATCAACTCCTCCGGATGGTATGAAAGAGTTCGCGGCATTACTTCGCCTGGAACATCTATACTTCCCTCCAGAATAGTAACATTCTGATCTGCATCTTGTTCACCGACTGGGTTTGTTTGACTCGAAATCTGGATCTGCTCCCCCTCAGAATCTGACTCTGAATCACCTCGATTAAATACTGGCATGTTCTCAGTCTCTTGATCATCATTCACTGCCGACTGATTACCAGGAGCAACTTCATCATCATGTTCACCAGCATTGCTAGGACCTGCTTCATCATCATTTGAAGTTTTCGGTGGTCTTCTAGAATACTCAGCTGGGAACCTTTGCTGCGACTCATATTCTCGCAAAATATTCAGCTCATCAAAGAAATCTTCATCATCCTCTGATTCTTCTCTCATGTCAAACGAATCCCATAGTTTGTCATAATGATAACGCCATGAATTTCCAGGATTCTGCGGCGGCATAGTGTGACCTTGACATTCAACATTTGCAGCCTCAATAATCCGCTTCTCACTTGGAACGAAGACACGTCGCATCGGATTTGCATAACCAACAAATATTCCCTCAATGCACTTCGGACCAAACTTTCCATGAGGCTCTATAACAGTACAGGGTGACCCGAACGGTTCTAGATACTTCAGATTCGATTTGCGATTATTGATTAGCTCAAAGCATGTTTTGTTGAACTTCTTGAAAGTGAGAACTCTGTTGAGTGTATAGCATGCGGCGGAAACAGCTTCAGCCCAAAAATTTATTGGTAACTTTGAATCTGCGAGCATAGTTCTAGCCGTCTCAATTAGCGTCCGATTTTTGCGTTCTGCTACTCCATTCTGCTGCGGAGTGTACGGAGCACTAAACTCATGCAATATACCTCTTTCATCACAAAATTCTTCCATCTTGCTGTTCTTGAATTCAGTACCATTATCACTACGAATTCTTTTGATACGCCTCTGGTACAGATTCTCAATCTTTTTGAACAACGCCATCAAGCTGTCAAACGTTTCGTCTTTCGTCTTCAAGAAAGAAACCCACGAAAATCTGGAATAATCATCAGTAACGACCAAACAGTAGTAATCTCCTGTAATACTCTTGACATTCACAGGACCGAATAAATCCATGTGAAGTCTTTCCAAAGGTCTTGAAACTGAATTGACTTGCTTTGTAGGATGTGACTTTTTCTTCTGCTTGCCTTTGACACAGCTAATGCACTCCCCTTCCAGATGAAAACCTTTGACATGAACTCCTGTAACCAAATCGTTATGCACCAAATGATTCATTTTTCTAAGATGTATATGCCTCATCTTCCGGTGCCACAATCTCGATTCTTTTTCAGTTGCTCTGGACACAAAACAATGAGCCTGACCCGTGGTTGTAGTAGCAACGCTCATGTCCAACACGTACAGATCATTGACTCTTGGTGCCTTCATTATAATCCATTATTCAGGGATAACAAATCCTGGTTTCAAGATCAAACATTCTTTGTCAGTGAAGTGAGTAGTATACATCCTGTCACAGATCTGGGTGATACTCAGCAGATTGTTCTCCAGCTCAGCAATGTAGTTAACTCTCTCAAACGTCACAATCCCGTTGGATAACGTTCCTTCACCAATAATCCTTCCTCCTTGATTACCAGCAAATCCTACGTAACCACCATTGATATTTCTCACATCATACAACAATGCGGTCTTCCCTGTCATATGTCTTGAAGCTCCACTATCCATAATCCATCTGGATACAAGTTTTGGAAGATCCTGCACATAACAAACATTAACTTCAAAACTTCAATAAAGATGCCGATTCATGCTTCGCGATCCAGGAAGCTCCGGCAATTCGAACTGTTTATTCAAACATTGTATCCACCCAGGCCTCATCAGCCTTGGGTGTAACCTTGACTTTCTCAATTTGAATTTTAAAGTTTTCAGCCTTTAGAGGTGGAAAATTTGCATCATAATCAATTGGAATTGAATCCTGAGAAGGTGAAATTTTTTTCTCAGTTTTGGGTTTCCAAACTTGTTGAGATAATGCAACCCGTTTGTAAAATTTGTCATTTTTAGTTACCTACTTCTTTACAGGTTCATTTTTCACTTTGATGTTGTCATTTTTCACATTCTTTTTCTCAACAACGATTGGTGCTTTACCCTTCACATCAACTTTCTTCTGTTGAGTCTTCATAGTTTCAGTCTTAGGCTTCACGTTGGTACACTTTCGTGCAATATGACCAACTTGATTACATCTGAAGCATGTTCGAGTATCAACCACTCGACTTGTGCCTTCAGACTGAGCCTGTGAAGCTCTCTTCTCAAAGAACTCTTTATTTGATTTTGAAAAAATTTCTTTCTCTTCATCAGCAAGTGAACTCGAACTGTTCACAAACTTTTTCTTCTCAACAAACTTCTTGTTTGGAACATTTCTTTTCTGATAAGACTTACCCCCCTGATAACCACCCGGCCAATTGTTTCGGTTGTTATTATAAAAACGCGGTGGATTAACAGATTTCTTGTAGTAAGTTTTATCTTTCTCAAAATTCATTTTTCTCTTCGTTTGACTCAGATTGTTCACTTCTGACAATTCAACTTCGACCAATTTGAAAACATTTGTCAATTTGTTCATGTTTACATTCTCGATCGGAAACTCAGAATCCGAAAACAACTTATCTGAACCCAACATCTTGTACATGACAAGATTTGATTCTTCATTTAAATTGTTCTTGGACTTTTGTTTCGGAATGTATTTGTCCAAGAAACACCCATCTTCCTCAGTAGTGTCACTATCTGTTTTTAGCACATTTTCAACAACACCTTTTACAATATCATTTTGGACACTATCGTCATTGGAAGATGTGAACGTGACATCAATGTTCTCCGGAAGCTTAACTTCACTTTCTTCTCCAATTTCAACCAACCCAGATTGCTTTTTCGTGTAGTTATCAAGAACAGGTGGTGGAACTTGATGAAAACCCACCCCGGTTCCATCAGAATACACATCCTCGCCAGCTTTGTTTTTACCGATGGGTTTTGGAACAATGTGTTGCAAAACAAAGCTTGCGGAGCTGTAACTATTAAGCTTCAACTGGATTCGCGCTTTTTCAATTTCAGCCTCTTGAACTTTAAGTTTCAAATTAGCGATTTCATCCAGTTGTTTGTTGATTGATTCTTCTTTCACTCTAAGCACTGCTTTTAATTGAATGTTTTCTTTATAAGTTTTACCATTTCGATCATCGTTATCTTTCATTGTGCTTTTGAGTTTTTCAAACTTTTCAGAAATCTGACGGTTTTCAGGAATCAACTTTTCATTTTCTTGTTTAACTCTTTCATGATCAATTTTATCATTTTCAATTTGGCTAGTTAATTCTTTTATCCGTTCAGTTGAAGCTTTAATTCTTTTGTCACGATCAAGAATTTGATTCTCAACGCTTCTGACTTTTGCTGTCAGATCTTCAACTTTCTTTCCGTTGAGATACGTGACTGTATTACAAAATTTGCACTCTTTGAGGCAATTTTTGCAATCAACATTTCCATCAATTTTCTTACCTGACGCATTTGTTGACAAGTTTGAACTGACCTGGCTTTTTGACTCAGACACGGAGTTAGAGTCTACCTCAAGTGCCTTAGCAGCCAGCACTTTGTCAGCCATTTTTCCGAGGTTTTCAGCAGTTAACTCCTGCGTTGTGTCAATAACCCCAGTATCAACTTTCTTTGATTTCTTTATTTCTTCTTTCTCCTTTTTCTCTTTCTCTTCTTTCTCCTTTTTCTCTTTCTCTTCTTTCTCTTTCTCGTCTCCAGTTCCCCACCATTTATTCTGCTAATATTCATCCTCATCTTTGAACTCCTTGATTATGGCTTCCAGATCAAGAGTTTTGTCATCAACTGCAATATTTCCATAGGGGTCAAGATAACAGTCCCTGTCCGGATCCCATCTTCTCGCTCTCTTCGCTTCCAGATAGATACCAGAAATTCTAATTATTCTGTTTTCAGCCAACATTTTTCTGTATCTATACTTCTGCTCTTCAGTTCGGTTATCTTTCCAAGGAATAGGTTCATTTTTTGCCATGATCGCGTAACCAACCGCATCTTCCTCCGGTAGAACCTCTTTACTCCAATCATACCCTTCATCATCATAAATCACCGCAAGAGCTCTAGATTTCTCTTTGTTGTCTTCAACCTGCTTCAATCTAGGTGGCTCAGATTCATTCTGGTGATAAATTGCCTTCTTGTAGTAATCCTCTCTGAAAGGGTTCTCTGACTCATCAGCATAAGCGTTTCTGCATTCTCGCTTGAAGTGACCCTTCTGCTTACACTTAAAGCATGTCACCTTGGACTTGTCGAATCCCAGCTTGGTAGATGGACCACCAATTGTTTTCCTGCCGGTAATTTCCATGAAACGCTGTGCTCGACGAACAGCACTGGCCATACACCAACGAATATCGATCAGCTCCATTTCTTCAGGATCTATCTGATCATAATCTTCTTTCGTCAGATTGGTGTTGCCTATCTACTAACCCTCCATACGATTCCAACACATATGCTAGAAAGATCATCTGCTGTTTAGCCGACTCCTCATCAAAATTCTGAGCATTCTTTAAGTCTATTGCGATGTTGCATTGAAACTTTGCATCAGAATGACTTGCAGATGATAAAGATCCACTGTGATAACCACTATGATTTCCACTGCTTTGACTGCTTTGACTTTCTTTGCTTACTGTGGAAATATTCTCAGCAGAAAATGCAGTCTTGTGAGAAGTTGCTTTTGGCATCATGCTCTTCGGATAATACAAATCCAAATTCTGTTGATAAGATGAGTGATTGACCTTGAATGTCTTCTTCAGTTCCAACTCGTGACTCTCGAGTTTTTCAATCAGCAAATCTAAAGTCAACTTTTCTGGATCCTTGATGGTATTCTTCAGCATCAACGCATAATATCTCCAATCCATCTCGTCTGGTAACGAATCGAACAATTTGTCGATAAGCTCATCCTCAGGATATCTGATATCATGTCTTGCTAATTCCAGCTTCAGATGACCAAACCTTTCTATCATTTTACAAACTGGCTCGTTCTTTAAACATCCAAAAAGATCAAACTCTTTTCTAAGAAGTTTTCTTTTGTTTTTCACAATTTCTGAACTTCCTAAACATTTTGTTTCTAGCTTCTTCCAGAGATCTTTTGCATTTGAATAATCGATCAATAAGATTATGTCTTCCCGGATGGACTGAAATAACAATGCCACACATTTTTGCTCAGCCACAAATGATTCGATCTCCTCAACTGATGTTAGAGTTTCACCATTTTTGTTTCCATGTTCATAACCGTTTTTCAGACTCTTCCAGCTAGGAAATGCAAATGCCATCAACCAATCTTCAAACTTTCTTGACCACCGACTGTATTCCTCGATAGCCATTAGCTTTGGAGGTTTATTGAAGGTTCCAAAGGCACTTTCAGATTCCCAAGCTTCCGTTAACTTTTTCTTCGCATTCGGCAGATTCTCATTCGTATTACTTGACGAAGTATCATCGTTTCCAAAATTTCCAGAAAATGCGTACATATCGCTGAACGGGTTCAAGATATGTCATCCATCTTGAGTGTACCTGCAAAATCAGTCAAACACTTAGAAAAATTTTCGAAATTTTTAACAACAATGACAAAAGAGCGAAATATCAATTTTGTGACAAATAAGCGAAATCAGGTATGTCACAAAAGCGAAACCAGTAGTGTCCGTATGAGCGAAAGTAGAAATGTCCGTATGAGCGAAAGTAAAATGTCCGTATGAGCGAAAGTAAAATGTTTGTATGAGTGAAACTATCAAGATGTCCCTATGAGCGAAATACCAAAATGTCCCTATGAGCGAAATACCAAGATGTCCGAATAAGCGAAATATGGTTTTTAACTGATTTTTACCATTTTTAAGCCGTGTTTTAACCTGAATCTTTCTGGGGTTTGTTAATTGTATGTTTCACACGTTATACTAAAAAATCAGGCCATTTCAACCGTAGGAACTAGTTCAAATCGAAAAAGTATGAGAGAAAGTGAGTAGAAGTAAGAGAATATGATAGAATCAAGCTGTAGTAGTATGAACTCCTCGTCCTGAGCTCTGATACCACTTGTTGGACCGTGTTGCGACCCTAAACAGTCAGTATAAGGTAGTTCATCTCCAAATACAAAGGCGGAATCAATGTAAATGAAGTAACACAGCTATTCCTTTCAATTCCTTCTCTTTTTATGCTTTCTGAATCAATTTTGACAGAGTTTGGTTACACCAAGCATGACATGGTTTCGCTCCAACGTCACTGACTAACTAACTCATCTGGTTTCGCTCATGACTACTATATATAGTGCCTGTGGTTTCGCTCATATGACATGACAAATAAGCGAAACCCCCTTAAAACCCTATGAGCGAAACCTTTATTGTACAAATAAACGAACCTCTCACTAATTGTCCTAATGAGCGAAACCCCAAACATTAAACCTAAATTTGACTTTCAAGCTCCTATGTTGACTTATCTTGACCTAAGACGTAATGCAGACGTAGTCAACAGACATTTCCTGCACCAACACATAGCAATCCTTCGGGCAAGCCTTGTTGAGGTCTTTGAAGTCGACACACATGCACCCGCCATTGTGTTTTTGAACCATTACTGGGTTAGCGACCCAGGTCTGGTATTTTACTCCGCACAAGATCCCGGCGTTGAGTAACTCCGTTACTTGCTCATTCATTGCATCTGCCTTTTCAGTGCTGAGACTGCGTCTTCCTTACGCGACGGGTTCCGCTGAGGGGCGGACGTTCAAACAGTGTTGCGCTATATCTCGTGGGACTCCAGTATATCTGTTGGGCACCAGACGAAGATGTCTTTATTGTTTGAAAGTAATTCCTTCAACTGTATCCGTATTGCTGGTGAAATGGCGTGCCCTAGTAAGATGGTCTACTCTGGATACTCTTCATTGAGAATCCATTTTTCCGGTTCATTTGGTGCTGATGGTTTGGCAGCCTTTGCTGGTGGCTTATCGTCCACGTACATGACTTCCTTGCTTGAATATAGGATTGCTACTCCGGTTTCCGTTGGAAAGCCGCAAGCAGCGTGTGGAATGGAAGTAATCATGCTGAATTCTCTTTGTGATCTTCTTCCCAGCAATACATCATGGCGTGATGTTGCTGGCATGACCTTGAAATTTACTATGACTGTGCGCGAATGCTCACCATCTGAGAGAGTCACAGGAAATGCAATTTGTCCCAATGGGAACACAGCTTTGTTGAAGAAACCAGTGAGGGGAAAATCAACTGGCTCTAAACGTGCTTTATCTTCCGGATCAAGTTGTTTGAAACATTGTTCATAGATTATATCCATCGAGCTTCCTGGATCTATGAACATGTAGTCGGTTCTGTAGTGGCCGAAGATACCGGTGATAGTTACTGAATGTTCCTCCTGAGGACCTCCAGGAACGACAGGGAATACAACTTGTTGTTCCCTCCAGTGCTGGTTATGGCTTCTTTTGTTCGGCCTTTGTGAAGGACCTCCTTGCACCGTGTTTATCTGCTTTGGTTCGGCTTCCTGATGGTTGGTATCTTCTGATTTTTGAATCATCTCGACATGGCTACTAGATTGGATGTCCCACTGACTAGGTATCTGTGGGTCCAATACTGTAGTGTCAAATTTTTCTTTACCTTCTTGCAGAGTATCAGATCTGACATTCAGTAACTCAGATCAGAAGTTTTGTGTGAAAATTTGGTTCATAGCTATCTGGAATCTGTTGAACCAGTACTTTGGAGTTCTTTCTAGGAGTGGATCTGAACGGTTATGAACTCCTGTTTGTATCATGGAGTCATTTGCTTCTGAATGACTGTTGTTGCTTCCTTTACTCCCCATGATTTCGTCGACCTGAATATCTCGGGTTGTAAAACCCTTGAATTCAGATTGAGGACTTGATGGGTGAAATGATGAATTCTCTGCCATATGAAACAGAGAGTGAAGAAAATATGAATCGAAACGAGAAAAAACAGATGAAACAGAGAAAAACGGTGGGCGCCAATGAAGAAACACTGGATAAATGACCGGAATCAGATAATCCAGGGGGTTAGGTTCTGCATAAAAAGGGTTGGTTCTCTCTCGTTCGGTTCAAAGGGACAGATCTTCTCTTCTTCTCGATAGCTGCAAAACAGACACCGTCAGACTCGCCACGGGGAGAACGGGGGTTCTCTCCGTGACCACCCTCCGGCGTGAGAATAAGTATCGGTATATGAAGAAGAAAAGTATAAGTGAAGTGAATGTGACTTGAAATTTGTACCTAAATTACTCTTCTATTTATAGCCGAGAGTTTGGGCGGGAAAACCTGTTATTGAAATGTTAACAGAAGATGCTAACTCCGTAAGCGGTTATTTTCCCTCCGTTAATCCTCTTTAATCGGATGTGAGAGCACACGGATCGCGATCTAGATCAACGGCTGGGGAATTGCCACGTGGAAAGTGGGCAAGTGTGGATTTCTCTTCAATTCCATGCCATCATCGTGGCTTCAAGGGAGCCCGGGATGATGACACGTGGCCAGACGGTTATAACCGCCTGGTGGTGCACGATTGAGCCTTCTAGAAGATTACTGCCATAATCTAGTGTGACTCCTTATCGTGTGGCATCAGTGCAGTAAATAATATCCAAATCTGGGTATTATTTAAGCGAGGGTGCTTGCTGGGATTTTTATCCTTGTTTGTTATGGTGAAGGTCGCAAGGATTTATTAATTTCCTTTTGGCGCGCAGGTGTTGTCTACTGTCTTTCTTCTAAGCTCTCTTTGTTGGACCAGTGCCCGGCCGCGCAAAGTCTAAAGAGGGTTAAAAGATGAGGTTGTGGTATAGTCCCAAGTATTCAAAGAAAGGTTTTTAGGACCTTACCCCTTCAGGCTCGTTTATAACTCTATTTTTAAAGGTCGAGTCGACTAATGAGCAGTTTTTCAGGATCCTTTTAGATTTAGTTATTTATTAATCTATATTTACAAGTTTTTTATATTGTTATTATAATTTTTTATGTATGGCATAATATACTATTTATTTTTTATTATAACTTTATATATAATGTTAAGTATTATGTAAATATATATTTAATATAGTAAATAAAAATGATATAAATAATAGGTTCACTTAGGCTCGTTTGAGATCATAACCCAAATCAAGCTCGAACTCATTTTTTAAAAGAGATTAGTAAAAGCTCAAGCTCGAAAACAAGCTCATTTAAATTCAGTTTAGTTCGGGCTTTTAGTCTTTTAGTCAGGTAGCTCACAGCCTCACAAGCAGCTTGCGTTCTTTCCCCTGTATCCAATCACATATCTCGGTTTATTATTTATTTATTATAAATGCTCAACATCTAGCATGAACCGTCCTTTTTGTGTGTAAAATGATATAAAAATGTTTTTTAGATATAACACACTCTCTAATCCTACTCCTAATTATACACCAATGTCTACTATGAGGTTAAGACTCGAAACCTCAACCTCATAGGTAAAGACACCACTTTACGCACCTTGATACCGCTAGACTAAAATAAATATCATGTGTTCAGATAAGGTATATATTATTTTATTGATTAACAGAGTATTAACGAGTCTCATGAATTAATTATCAAGATCTTCGTTTAAATAGTAGTTAGAAGTAGGTTTGTTATTGTATGCTATCAATCCAGATCGTAGTAATACTTCTAAATTTTAATATACTGCCAAGCTAGTCATAGATCCATCACTAAATCCACCCCAAAATGGTACTTTACTCAATTCTCTCTTTAACCCTAATCATAATTACTTTGTTAGTGGCTAAATTAAATTAACCTCCACAGTAAACAGCACTATTAACCCACTAGTACATTTGACACTAACTCAACCACCCTCCCTATATATAAATTCAACTCTTAATGTTAACATCACCAAATACTTATAAACAATATATGTAACTCTTACTTCAAACTAAACCCTACTTCTTTTTTCCCTTTTTTTTTTGTTTTGCAACTTCTTTTCTTGCCAAATCCAACATTGTAATGTGTAGAGTATCTTTATGCTTCATTTTTGTCATAACATTAGTTCTCATAAGTTTTTGAATTGAAAACATACAAGCAATATATATATATATATACACACACAGTGGCGGACCTAGAAATTTTTTCATAGGGGTGCGGAACATTTTTAAAAATTTTAGGCCCCAAGCTATATAAGTAAAAAAATTGGTTCGTGTCGAGTCGGTTCGAGTCGGGTCGGGTCATGTAAAACATAAGAACATCAAACTAAATTTATATAATCATCAAAACATGTCAAACCTTGTTATAAACATAATTAAAACGTCGCCCTACGCGTTTTCATTTTTTGAAATCTACCCAAAACATCATCTAAACCTACTTTCTTAAGCAACTCTTTCTCTATATAACATATACAACTATCACTTAAGTTCTCATCGTCAATCCGATTACGCAAGTCGGTCTTCACATTCTTCATTGCTGAAAAACATCTTTCAACGGTTGCGGTTGCAACGGGTAATTCGAGAACAAGCTTCAATAACCGATATACCAATGTAAAAGTTACGTGAATATTTGTTGAAACCATTAACCTTACAAGACTTGACAAACATATTACATAATGTATCAAGTATTCAAGCCCAAAAAATCATAATGTAAATCACACTAAAAATCATCTAAACATCATATACACCATTAAAAAAACCCAAACATCAGGTCTGATCGTATATAACCCACAAAAAATAGACAAAATATCATCATCATCACTAACAAAATATACATATATAACCCACCACAAAATAACATATCATCACTAACAAAAAGCACACATGTCTCCTGCCATCAAAAATTTCCGGTGGCTACTGGTTCCGTCCCACCCTACCAAAAATCATTAAAAATTCAACCAAAAATCATCAAAAATAACAAATAAACTTACTCGTGTTCGATCGGCGGTGGTATGATGGCTGATTACGGTGGTATGCGGCTGTTGTTGTCGTTGATGTTCTGATCGCTGGCGTGCGTGCAGGGATGATAGAGAGCGGGAGAGAATATGTAAGGGTTTTGGGCTTGTTTATTTTATTTTAGTTTGAAATATTGTTGATTTATTAGGTTTGTTTATTGGGCTAAGACTTAGGAGTGAGCTAGTTAAAGGTATTAGGTATTTGGGTTTAGTTATTTAGGTATTAAAAGTTATATAATTTAGGTAGTGTTTTTAAAAAAATAAGAGTTTACTAAAAAAAAATTTAAAATATAAATTGATAACACTTTTTACCTAAGGGGTGCGGACGAAAAAATCAAAGGGGTGCGGACGGAAAATTCCAAGGGGTGCAGACGAAAAATTTCAAGGGGTGCGGACCGGATTTTCGACGGAACTTAGCACTAAATTTTTTTTTCCCGGGGGTGCGCCCGCCTACCTTGGGCTAGCTTTAAGTCCGCCCCTGTATATATAGGAACAAGATCAGGAAAGAACGTCTCAAAGTGTGAGAACTATTCTCAGACACAAGATCTTAGTGATTTGTGGCTAAGATTGATGCGATGAAATTTTTGTAAATAATAATGCCTTGGAACTACTAGGAGAGGTAAAATAGGAAGATCCAAACAAAGGTGCACATGCTAATCACATGCCATTTTCCCCCATCATATTTAAACGACAATAACTTTTTTATACGTGATTATTTTTCGAAAAAAAATTACACCATAAAACTCAGTGTTTTTTTATCTTTCCAACGAGTATACTATTGATATACTTTTTGAAAAAAAATTTAACTGGGTTTTATGGCGTTTTTCTGAACTGTGTGTTTTATGGCATTTTAGACTATGTATTTTCATGGCGTTTTTCTGAACTAGGTGTTTTTATGGCGTTTTAACTAGGTATTTTCATGGCGTTTTTCTGAACTGAGTGCTTTATGGCGTTTTCAACTGAGTTTTTTCATGGCGTTTTTCTGAACTGGATGTTTTACGGCGTTTTTAACTGGGTATTTTCATGACATTTTTCTGAATTTGGTGTTTTTATGGCATTTTATTTGAACACCCAGTTCATATGAGTGGGTTTTTTGACAATATTACCCCTTAGTGTAATTTAGCATCAATGCCACATGTCACCACCAAAATCGTTCTCACCGTTCTCACACTAGTCCACTAGAGTCATTGTGGCTATCAATTTTTTGTATTAATAATTGTATTATTTCTATAATGAGTAATGTTGTTTTCATGTAGTTTGACCTCTAAATTTGTTAATGATGGAGCATAGTAGTGAAAACACACGTAAAAAGTCTATATTGCAAGTTGATATTTTTTTCTTTATATAACTTTTCAGGATAAAAGGGTTACGTCATGAAGATCACCTTTGTTATACTCGTATCAATGGTTGCATTCTATGTAATCCTTGAAGCTCAGGCAATTAGGCCATATATGGAAGAGCGTGAGTTGCTAGCCAACACAAAAAGCTTTATATCACATGGTTGGGGTCTGAATAAGAACTCCATTCCGCGACTTGATGTTAAGGAATCAATGATGGCGATGACTAGGAAAAGGGCTAGTACTAGTGACGTGACCGGGAGTGATGGACAAGATAAAGAGTCATCCACTGACACTCACCATTACTTTTCTTGTGCTAAACAATCTGACTGTGCCAAATCCATTTCTAAGAATGATCCGTAGTTTCTCTTGCGGTGATCAATGTAGATTGTATATTGATGTGTATCATAGATGGTATCATAATCTCTGTGTGTGTGCGCGCGTAAAAGAGAGTGTGTGTATGTGTGTATGACGATCAAGAAGCGTTTGGTTCATTAGCATCAATAAAGCTTTCATAATCTTATGTTTGGTGTGACGAATAGTGAATTGGGGTTTTCCATTGTTGTAATATATATGCAATATGCAATTTTCGAGCTTGTTTGTTATTATAGATGTTTTATACTCTAATACTCCTTTTGTCAATATATTACATCAACTATTTAAAAACGAGACTAATTAATAGTTATATACTATTATGAATATATTCATTATTAATGTGGTTATCAACATCTAAAATAGATTAGGCTTGTTTCACAAGTTTTTCTATATTATATATAGTCTCTTGTATCTCTTGTAATATACACCTCAATCAATAAGATCAATCTCTTTCTCCATATTGTTCTTTATATTCCTTTTGCTATTAGGCTAGTTTCACAACACGTTATCAGCACGAATTGCTTTTGGAATTTGATGGTATCATCATCATCACAAGGTAAGTCGATTTTGTTTATTTAACTTATTGTCATTCTTTAGTATCTCAAATATAAACCATGTTTCAATTAATACAGTTTTGAGTTGTGTTAGAGATTAAACAAGTCAAATTATATACATTAGGTATTTGACTATGAACTACGAGAGTGTTATCTATGTGATTTGTTGGAAATTTAGATGGTATGAATGGATATTAATTTAGTGAAAAATTATAATTTAGTAAAATTATAATTATTTACTAGACTCTTCATAAGGGTGATAAACTCTTAAGTGGAGTTTTTATGTCAATTTATTAGTTTTTATTAGAGTTTATGTCTCTAATAAAATCTCTAATAAAGTGAGACTTTTAGTAGAGTTTTTTTTGTCAATTTATTAGTTTTTATTAGAGTTTATTTCTCTAATAAAATCTCTAATAAAGTGAGACTCTTCTCTACCCCATATCTCTTGTATGTAAAGTAGGTTATGTTCCTAACTTGATGAAGCTAATTACAAGTAGAGATTTGAAAGTGGAATTTTAGAAGAAAAAATTATAAGAATTCTTGGAGATACTTGAAGACCCATGTGTTGGGTACTTAGAGAGATATGTTGTCTCTATTCGATTTCATCATCTTCATATCATTATTTTCCACAAGTTTTAACACTATAATTTTATCCGGTGTAACTCGGGCGTGTGGCCATCTCCGGCAGTACATACTGCTTCGGCTGTTGTACCCTGCGAGACAGACGCGTCGTCTTTAGTAGAGGCGCGAAATCTGTTTTAAGGGAAGCGTGTTGAACACGTGCCTCAACCAAAATTGTCAACGTTTTAGTGTGCTCTTTGTTGCAGTCAAGGAGTATTTTTCAAGACTCAAGATGATGATACTCGAGTCTAGGATGCTATCAAATGCGTGTGAAGGACCCACCAGAGATGCGGCTTGAATCAAGATTGGTATATAAAATTATATTTTATATTCTTTTTATTTAGTTATTGCAACTGGTATTGTACTATGATATTTTCTACGAAGAACGAGAGTCTCGTTATTATATATTTTGTAATTATATTTTATAAAAAGTGAACCTAGTTCCTACAAACTTAAAACAGATTCCGTGAGATTGTTGCTACAATCTGAAAACCTTATTTATAAGGATTTTGGGTTCACAAAAGAATTTATAAAAAAATATATATTTTAAAGATTATGATCTTATAAATATTTTCTTTTTGGGAAATATGTATGTAGTACAACTTGTTGTGGTTGGAATTCTTGAGATTGAGATACAATCTTAAATCCTATACCATGGTACAAAACGAATAGTTTTGGTTCAACTGTTTGGTTTTTGAAACGATTTTGGGAATCCTTAATTTTTCTAAATTTTGTGTTAGATCGGGTTTATTAGTGTAAACCATACGTTTTGTAAATGTTCAATCCTCTAATATGTGTGTTAGCCCGGAATTATTGGTGCAAACTAT
The DNA here is from genome assembly GCF_002127325.2 of Helianthus annuus. Lineage (NCBI taxonomy): Eukaryota > Viridiplantae > Streptophyta > Magnoliopsida > Asterales > Asteraceae > Helianthus > Helianthus annuus. Next base: position 63,416,702 of record NC_035445.2, read on the forward strand.
ACGTTTTTTGTAAACGTTAAATTCTCTTAAGTAAAGTTTTTTATGTCTTTAAATAAGAGTTTTATATTACTTGATTAGAGTTTTATGTCTCTAATTAAGTCTCTATTTAAAGTAGACTTTTCATCCACCCATGGATGGATTGATATGAAGAAATAAGTCTTATAATAATTTTTGTAATCATTTGTCTTCTAACATGTGTGTTAGAAACGTTCATGAAACGCGTTAGTTTGGAAGCAATTTTTAAATTGTTTAGTTTCTAACGTGTGTATAAGAAATAAATTATTTATTTGAACCATATATGTGTTTTTAGCAAGTTGAATTAACATTTTGTGGAAATATTAATATTTCTAACGTGCGCGTCACAATTTCTTTCATTTTAACATGATTGTTAAAAAAATGGTTAAAATGCAAATGTTTTAAAATGTTTTATGTAAACATTTTATATAAGTAATTTGTTGTAGCATTGATTTTAATGCTTTGTATGATTTAGAAATAAAAGGTCATACATTGAAGTTGATGTTTAATTGGCTTCAAGAATTAAATCACCATAAAGTAATAGTGTAGTTGTGTGGTATTTATCACCAACTTTAATTTGGGATTTCTAAATCCATTTGAGTGAAATTTTAGTTACTAATTAAACTCTTCATATGGTGAAACTCTTGAGTAGAGTTTTAATGATGACATTTGATGAGTTTTATTAGAGTTTAAGTCTATAATTATTGAGACTCTGTCCATGGCTTTATAGCCTAGTGGCATCTTGGGGGTGGGATAAGACTTTGGGACCAATAGGTCTTGGGTTCGATTCATACAAGGGGGTTTTTTTCCCATGTTTATTGGGTTTCCTCCTGAATTGGTGTAAAGGCATTATGCCTAGTGGAGATGGATATGATCGGGTGGTTCCGCTGGTGGCACGAGGATACTCCAGTGGTCCGTCAGTGATCCAAATTTGCCGTTCAAAAAAAAAAAAAAATTATTGAGACTCTTAACTCTTCATATGGTGGTGAAACTCTTGAGTAGAGTTTTAATGATGAAATTTGATTAGTTTTATTAGAGTTTAAGTCTATGATTATTGAGACTCTTAACTCTTCATATGGTGAAACTCTTGAGTAGAGTTTTAATGATGACATTTGATGAGTTTTATTAGAGTTTAAGTCTATAATTATTGAGACTCTTAACTCTTCATATGGTGAAACTCTTGAGTAGAGTTTTAATGATGACATTTGATGAGTTTTAATGATAACATTTAATGCTTTAATTTGGTCATGTTTTGTATATATAAAATGACTTAAATTTTCTAACATGTGTGTTAGAAAATGTGTATCACGAATACGAGGTTAGAGATTGTTCATAATGAACAGAAATGTTTTATGTAAACATTTAATTGCCTATGTGTGCATTAAAAATAATGAGAAATGGTTTATTTTATAAACTATATCTTTGGAAAACGTTTTATGTAAACGTTTGATTCTATAATGTGCTTGTTATAACATTTTTTTCTAACATGCGTGTTAGAAAATGTTATTTGGTGAAAAACAACTTGGTGTTGTTGTGAACAAATTTAATTGTTCAAGTTTACTACTTAAATGTAGTATTTGTAACAACATGGTGTTGTTTTGAGCATAATTATCCAGGTTTAAAGTTTCAAGATGAAGTGGGGAACTTGTACTTACAAGTGCATTGAGTCTTATTGAGGGAGTACCTCAAGACATGCCATAGGACAATATTGTTGAGAAGATTTCGGTCAGATTATAAAGTGTTGAAGATAAAAGCACTTTGTTATTTGATGTCTACATATTGTCTATGCTTCCGTTTAAATTTCAAAAGTAATTGACACTTATGATTTAGTTTCCAATGTATTTTATGTGTTCAATATCTTCGGAAAATAATTATTTTTTTGGAAAATAAATCACTAATGGTTGTGACGTAGAAATTATTTTTTTGGAAAATAATTATAACGTCGGTTATACATTGTTTAAAAGAATATGGTTTTAAACGGATAGTACATGAAAATACTGGACATAAACAACTTGAGAGTTGTTACATTGACTAAAAGTCAAAGACGAAACATCAAATGTATAACCACATCATGAGTGAGTAATGAAAGAACGTAGTGAGTGTATTGAGATGAAATACACTAACGACATTCATGTCGACATACTTCATTAGAAGTCATTGGAAAATTCACAAGTATGAATTCTAACATATGAAAGTAAAAGTACTATATGTTATTGTATACCTTTAATAATCATGCGAAATTTATAAGTAGATGCATCTACCACTTGATTATTGTTAGATCTATATGGAGATTTTATCTTCATTTGGAAGAGCATCCTAAACATACATATCTCCTAATGAATAACAATAGATGTGTGCAAATCACTTATGGCAAAATTATGAATGTCGTGTTGTTGAGTGTCGATCTAGTTGACTCTATCTCACACATAATAGTGATTGTAGACGAGAAATATTCATCTTGTTGGTGATGAATGTGTTCACCAAGTGACTTGGATTAAGACTTGTGTTTAAGTACTTATGAGTCAATGGTAGATTGTTGGAGATCAAAGGTAAATAAGTTATATTCCTTAAATGAATGATGAAATTTAGCTATGTCCTATATACAATAATTTGTGAGACCTTCCTAAATATTGATGTTTTAGGATTAGGAATAAGTCTCATTATTTTGTCTTAACAAGGGATGAATGTTGCAAAGTGATATTATGATATCCTTAGGGCTATTTTAATCATGTTCGTGTATTCATAATTAGTCTTATGTGCAACTGATAAACAATTCATGTTTGAACGAAATATTATTCAAGATCCTCGATCCTATATTATACTTTGTTGTTCTATACTTGTTAAACTAATTTAAACTTGAAACTTGTATCCTAATCTTTCAACTCGAAACCTTCGCAAATAAATTATCGTAGAAAGGTTCCATCCGTAAATGATTAATTATTTATTTTATTTAACTAATTTAATTTTACAATTTAAAAGCTTTATTTTTTTTATAATAATCTAGTTAGTCTCGTTAGATTTTAAAGTTAGAAAATACAAACTAACCTAGTTAGTTTAATTGTAAAGTTAGTTCTTTTAAAACAACCTAACATAAGTTAGTTGATTAAAGGCAAGGGACTGATTGCGTAAATTGCTGAATTTTAAACTTAGAGGAACCATTTGCGCACATAACTAAAATTGTTATGTCATTAAAACAAAAAAAAATAAATAAAACTGATGACCACGGGACTTGAACCCGGGTCACCAGCTTCAACAATCACGCGCACAACCACTCCACGGTGGCCTCACATCAAACAAGACCCAGCACCCAAAACCTTTAAACTCTCGGCCCAAACCGAGCTCTGGCGGCCCGCGACCAAGCCCAGCCCTAGGGCTGAGCAATTTACGGTTCTGAACCGCCAGAACCGGGGAACCAAACCGGAACAGCCAGATCCGAACCGTATTGTTGGATTTCGGGTCCGGTTCTGGTTCTTAAGTTTGGGAGAAAACGGTTTCCGGTTCGGTTCCGGTTATAACCAGCGGTTCCGTTTAAAGAATTGCTAGAACCAGTTTGGTTTTAAACTTTAAATGATATAGTTAAAAACCCTATTAATTCATTTAAACTTTAAACATTATATTTAAAAATAGTTTTGATACAATGTTTCAATGAAGTTTTTGTGATGGTTAACTAAAAGTTTTTTAGTTAACTTTTGTTTTTTTTTACATTGTATACTTTCGGTTTAAAACATTTTATTGTTGCTACTTTTACTCTGATCAGTTTGACTTTTGGATGTTGCAACTCCTATTTATATGTTATAAATGGTTTAATTTTATGTTATTTTGTTGTTATTTTTAGGATTTAATTGACAACCGGTTCTGGCAAGAATCGTTTACACAAGAACCGTTTAACCCGGTTCCGAACCGAACCAGAACCGCTAGAATACGGTTCGGTTCCGGTTCTTATATTTAGAATTAAACGGTTCCGGTTCGGTCTTGGTTCGGTCCGGTTCTGAACCGTTGCACAGCCCTACCCAGCCCCATCTTCGCGGCCCGCCAAAGAGCCCAGCGCGCAAAATGGTTACTAGCGTCGTTTTTTTAGCGGGATTTTTGTTTATTTGAGTTTTAAACTCATTTTTAACATTTATTACTCAACTAAAACCTAACCTAACTCTTCCCTATAAAACCAAGCATTTTACACTTTGCAAATCATGCACAACACTCTCAAATCTTCCTCTAATCAGGTGTTAATCACAAGTTCAAGCAGATTCATCAACCTTCACTAAAGTGAGCATAACTCACAAAATACTTAACGTTTTTAATCCATTCTTTTTCCCACTTGCTTGGAACAACCTTAGGAACATTTCCAGAGGTTTTCCATGGAAAATCAAGCACTGGAATGTCACCAAAAAGGCTTCAAAGTGGACTGTTAGTTTATGTTTTCGTTTAAACTTGTTAATCTTAGTTGAACTTGAGTCTAACTCATCTCAAACCTATGTCCTAATGCTCATAATCAATTGAATGGTTAGTTGGGCTTAAAAACAAGGCTGAGAAATGTTAAATCAGAGGTTAAAACCTCACAAGCATTCTGTTTTAGAAAGGTTTTACCCACAAGAAGTATTCAAGCTTGAAGCTTGATGTATGTGCGATTGTTAGACTAGTTTGGGCTACCTTTCATAAAAATCCACTCACTTCTTGATGTTTTCCATCGATTAGATGTTCATATTTCATATTTCTTGTAAGTTCATGACCCTCCTTGTTGTTTATAACAACAAGTGTAGTGGTGAACAATAGAGGTACCTAAATGGAAGCTTAGTTCTTCCTACCTCATGTATGAATTATATGACACAAAGAGGTACCTAAATGGAGACTTTAATCTTCTACCTCATGCTTGACCTATAGAACTTTGTAATCTCTATATTATCTATGTATTCCATATATATATATATATATATATATATATAACTAAACTTGATAATAACTTAGTAGTTACTTGTCAAGAATATGTTACATCATCTATGACCATGCAATTGGAATTTAATTTATATTGTCACATAGTGTTATGAAGTCTCTAGCAATCTCGTTTTCGTCTCATCCCGATGTTTCCGCCATCGGTTGGGGTGTGACAGATTGGTATCAGAGTCATAACTATAGGGAATTAGGAATAAGTAGAAATGTTTTGCCCTAGTCTATAGTTTTAGGAACTTTGTCTCTTATTTGTTGTTTAAAATTTACGCACTCTACCTTACATGCTTCCTAGCAATTCTTCTTGTTTGTTAAACGTATATGCATTTCCTAAGGCTAACATGAATGCACTTTTGATTATTTGAAGACTCTCATAACATAAACGAGACGACTTTACCAAAATAGGCGTGAAACCCACAATTTGGTAAACGATTCTCATTCTACCTTAAACTTAATGGTAATTTCCATTTCAACTCTAGTGGACCCTCGTCAAAGTGTCAAAAATTACATTTTAACCCGACGAGTACCAACTACATTTAAGGTACGAAATCGTCAAGTTAGGGGTGAAACCCGCATCTTGTCGATTAAGTCCTATTCCTCGATTTTTCAATCTCGCTAAAGTCCCGATTGTTTCAATCGATTAGAGACGTGTAGTAATTGGAAGGGTATGATACCGTTAATCGCTTCTCGATGAGAGTATCTACCCGATTGGAATAGTCGACGTTTCTCTACCCGAAACAATCCAATGTTTTATTGAGCCTCTCTTTTATGCCATCTCAATTTATATGTGATTTTATACTCGTTACTTCGTTCATTTCAAACTTTTTACACAATTCGCACGTTTGTCGCAATCAAAAACAATAATAATCTCTCGTGAACAAACTAAATTTACGATGCTTTCTTTATTCACATTATGCTATGTGAAATTCATGTTATGCTATGTGGAATCCATGATTATGCTATGTGATACAACTTGAACATTTTATGCTATGTGAAACAATTGAAACCCTTTTATGCTATGTGATTCATTTCATGAAAACGATTTTCTTAAACAAACATTATGATCAAGTCTCACCCTTTTCGTTCTTTTGAATCTTAGATATCTTCTCATCTCTCCAACTCGATTAAGAAGTCAAAGACCAGCTCTCAAAAGAAGATGATGGCATTCATGGCCAATCAGATTGCGCGTATCGTCCCTAAGATCGTCACTGAGATTCGAACTTCTGATACTCCAAACTCCTCCGTTGATTCAAATGTTGAAACACACAAGCCTGTGTAGTTTAACTACAAGCACTTTTCGTCTTGCAACCCCAAGCCATTCATTGGCAACGATGGAGTGACTGCTATGCTCGAATGGTTTGATAGCATAGAAGTCACGTTCATCAACAGTGAATGCCCCGAAGAGCTCAAAACGCGTAGTGCGACTGGGGTATTCCAAGCCCGAGCTCTCGAATGGTGAACAAACGAAATGAATCTTCGTTCTAACTTACCTTGGGAGGAGGTTAAGACACTAATGATGGAAGAATTTTGCCCCCGGCATGAGCAACAAAGGTTGGAAGAAGAATTCTGGGCTTATGCGGGGGGCAAGATTCTTCCATCATTAGTGTCTTAACTTCCTCCCAAGGTAAGGCATAAGCAACTTCGTTAGAACGAAGACTCCTTTCACTTGTTCACCATTCGAGAGCTCGGGCTTGGAATACCCCAGTCGCACTACACGTTTTGAGCTCTTCGGGGCATTCACTGTTGATGAACGTGACTTCTATGCTATCAAACCATTCGAGCATAGCAATCACTCCATCGTTGGCAGTGAATGGCTTGGGGTTGCAAGACAAAAAGTGCTTGTGGTTAAACGACACAGGCTTGCGTGTTTCAACCTTTGAATCTACGGGGGAGTTTGGAGTATCGGAAGTTCGAATCTCAGTGACGATCTTAGGGACGATACGCACAATCTGATTGGCCATGAATGCCATCATCTTCTTTTGAGAGCTGGTCTTTGACTTATTAATCGAGTTGGAGAGATGGGAAGACATCTAAGATTCAAAAGAACGAAAAGGGTGAGACTTGATCGTAATGTTTGTTTAAAAAAATCGTTTTCATGAAATGAATCACATAGCATAAAAGGGTTTCAATTGTTTCACATAGCATAAAATGTTCAAGTTGTATCACATAGCATAATCATGGATTCCACATAGCATAACATGAATTTCACATAGCATAACGTGAATAAAGAAAACATCGTAAACTTAGTTTGTTCACAAGGATTATTATTGTTTTTTTATTGCGAAAGGCGTGCGAATCGTGAATTCGGTTTTGAACTTAATTATTGTCACATAATGTTATGAAGCCCTTGAGCAATCTCGTTCGTCTCACTCCGATGTTTCCGTCATCGGTTGAGGTGTGACATATACTACACCTATAGCCTTATACGAAACCTATACTACACCTATAGCCCTATACAGCAGGACCTATACTACACTTATATGATACAATACTACACCTATAGCCTTATACGGAACCTATTGGCCTATTTGGGATCTATACTATACTTATTGCCCCATACAGGACCCATACTACCTAGAGTCTTATACCGGACATACACGATACTTTAGGGTAAGTACTCTAGCTCTGACCAACCACCATTCGCCAACTCAAAACGTACAACAAGTACTCATTTACAACGCCACAAACTTTTTTTTATATTCTCAAAATTAAATATCTTAAAACTTAAAATTAAATAACTTAAAACATTATATAAACTTATAACATTACACATAATTAAAACTTACATAAACCTAAATCATAAAAACGCAAGAATGTGCCACGCCGCTACATGGGTGAAATCCCTGTCAAAGTGGTGCTTGAGTAGCTCGTTCTCCACGAGCTCGTTCTTCGGGTTTGACACATTCAAGAATGTGGCATGTAATTGATTCACGATTCGGTTAATGTTACCCCTAACATAGGTTGCAAATAGCCCGTGCATCTGACCGTCTCGTATGACATTAGGTTTGGGTTTAAGCGCTAGATAAGATAACGTCAACGCAATATCTTCTTCTTTTGTCCACGGGTTTGCCAATCGATTGTGAATGTGAGATTGAAAACTGTTGGTGAATATGAATATAAAATATAGTGAATTTTGTGGTTTGGTTGTGTGGTATAGATAGTTTTACGTAGAGGTGAATAAATCATTAGAAATAATTTTTTTTAATTTATCAAATTGTCATAAAAAATCCTCTACATTTAATATTCACATTCACCAACCATTTTCAATCTTTCACGTTCACAATCCAATGACAGACGTTATCTTATGTAGCGGTCCAAAACAAACCCACATCTCCTAAGAGACGGTCCACCTATTGAAGCCGAATGCACGGGCTAGTTGCCACCTATGTGCATGACACGAACCAAACCACGAATAATTTGGATTTCCAATTAACCCGCATCCATTACCAAATTTCTAGAATCCATGCCACATTCTTGAATGTGCTTTCGGAGGACAAGCTTACTCAAGTTGCTTGTATCAACTACAAGCACCACTTCGATGAGGATTTAACCCACGTAGCCGCATTGCGCAATCTTGAGAACTATGTTTAAGTTATTTGATCTTAAATTTTACGATAATTAATTTTGAGAATATAATTAAAAAAATTAAAAAAAAGTTGTTTGTTGCTAGGGTAGTGGCCACAACCATTTACTAGTAAATGAATACTTTGTTCACTTTTTGAGTTAGCAAATGGTGGTTCGTCGGAGCTTAAGTACTTATCCTAAGTGCCCGATCCTCCCAAACATGTAAAACAAAGTAGCTGATTGTAAATTCTTTTAAGAAAAATAATTAAAGGATATTAGTAAATAAAAAAAACGTAAATTTAGTTGTCCCCTCAGAAATGACAGAAAAATGTTTCATCAATATCAGAATTAGCATGGTCAAATTCGTACATCATCGGGAACTAATCAATTTTGTAAAAAAAAAAAATTGTATGAACAAAAATCATAAATTTAAACCAAATGTGGGAAATTAAAACTAAAAAAGGCTCAGATAAAACACTAAACAATGTAATTCCTTGACCTTAAACAAATTAAGATCTCATAGAGCTGGGATTAGATAGTTTCATCATCATTGAACCAAAACACCAAATCAAAACAAAAATAAATAATCAAAATTAAAAGCTCAGATAAAATATGAACTAAATATAATCCACAACCTCAAACATATCAAGGTCTCAGAGTGAGCTGGGATGCAAGTTCCATCTTCATAGCAAAAATCAAATAACCAAAAACAAAACTAATTATAATTATAAATTTAAAAAATCATAACAAAAAAATAGCCGATCAGACTAGCTTTCTAGGCTGCATTATGCATCAAATCAAGCAATTAATCAACTGCTCTCAGAGCCCAGTGCAAACATCATCTCGAATTCCACAAAAAAAAAAAAAAAAAAGCTGAACAAATTTAATTTGTAAAGGATCCTCAGCGTAAATGCTTATAGTTGTCATCAAAATATGAAAATATCAGGTCTCAAAGATATCATGCCATCATCGGATCCATGAATAAAATAGAAAATACACATACGTAAAAGAGCAAGTGAATATAGCGGGGTTTTATTAGCTGCACCCGGAGATTAACAGAGGCGAAGCGACTCAACGCTCCCGCGATGAATTTACGCCTCTGATTTATTTAAATCGTTGGAAAAATCATTCCAGTGATAATTTCGTAATGATTTCTCACAAAGAGGCAAAATAAAACATTTGCGAAATGAAGACTAATTAAGGGATACCGATATCGACTTACGATGGATGTGTGTATGTTTGAGTGTGGAGGTAGGTTTTGCTGCTTCGGTTTATATAGCAGTTTTGTGGATTTGGGAATTAGGGTTTTGTATTGATGTAGATGAGCGTGTATTGATAATGTGGATTGGAGACCTGTGGCCCATTTCAAACCCACAATGAATGTTCTAGTCCATTCCGTTTCTTACACTTGGTGGGCCTCTACACTAACAAGTGATTTCTAGACAGTTGTTTAAATTTTTATTATTATTAGAGTAAATTATGATTTTGGTTTCTCTGGTTATATCACTTTTATCCTATTAGGCTAAAGAGAGATTTTTTAACATTTTGCACACTCAACGTCCTTTTATCTAACTATTTTGGCCACTTAGACTAACGTTATCCATAACCATGGTCATGTGCACCTCACATAATGTCCATTAAAGTCATTTTACGTATCTACCTTAATTTTTTCTTAAAAAAAAACCCAGCCTCTTATAATTCACTTCTTCTTCTTCATCTCTTCTAAAATCAACAAGTTTATGTGATCTATTACCATGAACGATTTAGCATATGAGATATGAGGCACAACCGGAGCTCTTACATTGCCGGAATATCCACAATCCACCGGCGGTTTTCCTTTCACGTTCATCTTATGTATTCTTGATTATCCCATAAATGCATTGATGAATTATATCTACAACTAAGCGATGTCTTTCTAGAACATCTTGGTAACAAATATGAGTTATAGGTGGGGATACCTTTAATTTATAGGATTAATATATGATGTTCATGGACATAACAATGTTTATAAAGCAACAATCTTTCCTCATAATGTTGGTCTTGGATTTATTAGGCAAGTACATGCACGGTACAAGTAACCAATGTTAATAACTTAAAATTATAATGATATATGGAGTACAACCCTAAAGTATCGTATATGTGTAGTATAGGTTCAATATAAGACTATAGGTGTAGTATAGGTCCCGTATAGGCCTATAGGTGTAGTATGGGTCTCGTGTAAGGCATTAAGTATAGTATAGATCCCAAATAGACCAATAGGTGTAGTATAGTACAATAAAGTATTAGATCATATAAGTGTAGTATATGTCCCGTACAGGGCTATAGGTGTAGTATAGGTCCCCGTATAGGGCTCATATAGGCATATGGGTGTGGTATAGGTCTCGTATAGGCTTATATGTGTAGTATAGGTCATGTATAAGCTTATAGGTGTAATATAGGTCTCGTATTGAGCTCGTATAGGCCTATGAGGGTTGTATATAGGTCAAGTATAGGCCTACATGTGTAGTATAAGATACTATACTATACTATGCCTATACGAGACTTATACTACAGAGTCACTACTATGATACTACACCCATACACCTATACAAGGCCTACATGTGTTGTATAGGTCCCATATAGGCTACAAGTGTAGCATAAGTCCCGTATAGGGCTCATATAGCCTATCCATGTCTTTGTCACCTCCTATTTTCAATTTCTACTCTGCAAAGTCACTATTACGATCGCCACTCACATTTTGAAATCACCACCACAACTACTCCGTTACTGTTATTGTATATCGTCGTATGCACCGCTGCAACCCGAAAAGCCCACCGGTCTGCTTTCTCCAAACAACCCATGTATTAAATGTGACAACCCGAACTTTCAAGGTTTGTGTCGTTTAGTTTTGTGGGCTAACATTTAATAATTCGCTCATTTCACGTCTTTGATATATTAAACCTTTGTTAAACGTTCCCTATAATTAACTGTCGGGTGTGATACGTACAAGATTGGTGTTAGCATCGGCTCACAATTGTCTTGTGTCTTACTTGAATTCCATTGGCCCAATCCCCATTCATTGTAGCCCAACAGACTTTATAGCTAGCAACCGGCCCACACGTTTTTCTTTGAAATACTAACCGACCCACTTGGCTGATGTTGGTTATATAACCTTTTGGTATTACCCTCTTTAAGATTATCATAATATCCCTTCACAACAAACCCTACACCGTTCTCCCTGATTGCACGAACTCAGCAGACCCCCCCCCCCCCAATTCGCAATATCATCTTATTCAACCAAGACGTCCGGTTAGTGAATTCCATCATGTTCGTTTAATGTTTGCTTAGAATTCAGTTTATGTTTGCTTAACGTTCAACTTGTGGCCTGATATGAATTAACTAAATTAATTGATTAGAGTGGTAATCGAAATTGTTTATGATGTAACAGTGGAATTATGTGATGCATGACTTCAAATTGTTGGTGCTAGATATGGCAACAAGTGTTGTAAATATAATATACGTGCATGTATTATTACTGAACTGAAATTCATGTGATATTATCGATTAGCGGCATCATGTCTGTTGTGGTTAGAAGCATAAAAGAAAATTTAAAGTGGCCCTTTAGATAAACACTAATTGATTTAGGTCCAATCAAATGTGGGAACTAATCGGTCCAATGGCATCCGGAAAACATAAACAGATGGCGGCCAAGTAACATTAAAACAAACAATAAATATAGTTGACTAGTATAAGGGGGCTGCCATAGGACCCCTTCTCAAATTCTGGCGGCGGCTACTGTTAGGTGAATGGCTGCATGTGTTGTAATGGGCATGTGATTTGATGAGTTAAGTTGAATGGCTCCATATGTAGATCATCTAGTGGACCAAGCAAGGGTCCAATAGGGGCGGCTTGTGTATGGGTAATAATTAATTATGTATGCTTAGTTAGTGGGTCATAATTGATGCTAAGTGTGTTAGTGGTTTACATGATATAAATACATGTTTTGATGGCTTAACCGATTACTTTGCAAAGTTAGAATAGTCCATGTTTACTTGTTGATAAATAATCATGAATAAATCGTTACGGGAACTGCTATGTCTTCGGTAAACCTGAATAAACATGATCGAAACTGGGTTGGGGAACTGAACAATGCAACCGAGTGGACTGGGCCAGATGGGCCAGCCAACTCCTTCAATATAATATACGGATTTGTGAACACACTGACTGAATGAAATTACTTGTTGTAGCTATTATGTTGTGTTGTATGGGTGTCTCTTATGTGAAGGCTGTAATGTTGCATGACTAAATGTTATAATATGCATGAAACTAAGTGGGTACTATTCGTGTGATATAAATATATTCAAGGAATACTTGGTTAAAGGTTTACAAAACTAATTGTTATCGGTAATCACGATAGGATTTGGTTGATCCACTTGGAATACGTAATTTAATCTACCGAGCAAACCCAAGGTGAGTTCATTGCATTTTCTCAAGCATGCGTCCCGGTGGTTTGGGACAACTGGTAAACATTTGGAAGGGAAACATTGGGTAAATAACTTAATCGGTTTTGGTTATTGCCTGGAGGGCAATGGGGGTGATTAGTTGATAGCGCTATTAGGTGGGAAACCTCACACCGGGCCGTAAGGACGGGCGTGAACTAATTATCTGGATAGGGCTATGGTTGTTAGAGGCACACTCCTCGGATACATATGGGCACTCTCCCTAGGGTATCTAACGAAGGCAACATAGCAAACGGTCGTTAAGGGGTACCCACTCCCCGGATACTTATGGGCACACTCCCTAGAGTATCTAACATGAGCAACATCGAAACGTCAAACAACATAACAACAAACAACACATCATTCTGCAAACTATTTTACTCACTTGATCGGTAACACAACTTGGTATACGAACACAAACCTTGAACTCACCAGCGTAGTCTGACACACTTGTTTACATGCTTGTAGGTAATTATTGAAGGAACTTGGGGAGCTTGCTGTCTGATGTTGCTGGAGTGGTTGTGGTCATAATAAACAGTTATTTGATTTGCTTTTGATACATTTACACACTTATACATTTATGCTGTCACACCCCAACCGATGGCGGAATCATCGGGGCGCGGCACTGAGCGAAACAGATTGTTCAGAAGTTTCCACAACAACTATCATACAATTCAGTTATATAACACGTCCCATACCGTGTCCCAAACAATAACCAGTTATCATAGAAAGCAACTAAACAATATGGGAACTGTTCCGACCACTCGGATACTTAATTATTACAGACCAAATGTAAATATTGTTTTAAGACCTCTAGACGACTACTGTGGATCTTACTGACTACAAGTGCCAGTGCAAGATCTACAGATAATTATGGCCCTGGAACAGGTACGTGGACACCGTCCTACGGACACAGACTCCTAGAAGTTTATTATTGTCTCGCTTCCCTAGCACGCTAGTAGCTTAAACACCTGTCACATACGTTAAAATAAAAGTCAATACATATAATGTAAAGGTGAGTACACAAGTTTGATATAGCATATAAAGTTCGGATAGTTTACGCATAACCAAGCACGTACACAAGGGCAAACGATGCACGTAAATTATCAACATGGGACCATCGATACCAACGACTTCGGGTTGACTGTCCGAGACAGTTCGCAATGCATGATTACCACCGTAATCCATGCAAGTAATTGTCCTTAGCAACCCCCGTGTGAACGGGTGCTGAGTCCAAACTATAGTACTATGTTGCTAAAGCAGGTAGATAGCACTCCACGTGTAAACATAATAAACAGCAATCATTTAGACAAGTAATACATGCAAATAGGTTAGCGTTCAAATAGTTGTGTTGATTGTGATTTTGATAGTTTACGTATGTAACACCCAAAAGTGCTAAAAGCAAAAAGGGATCGAGTATACTCACAGTGATTGATTGTGGATTGAAGGGAGCACTGAGAATAGGTTAGCCTGAATAGTTCGATAACACAACGATGAGTAACGCGGAAAAAGTAAACAAAGGGGAACTGGATCGGATAGGCCAATCGATCGGACAGCAGTTCGATCGAGTGGGCTGTTCGATTGGTTTGAAAGTCCGTTCGAATATCCATTCGATCGGCTGGCTGGCTCGATCGGCTGGTTCCTTCAAGTGGATTGTTTCTTCCTTTGATGTGAAGGATGTGTTTGTGTATGATGGTTTGTACTACCTTTCAAGTTGGTCGATCGAACTGCTGTTCGACCGGTTACCCCAACCGATCGGTTAGCACTTTGCTGCTTTCAAGTATGTCACTCGATCGGTTGGTATGTTCGATCGGGTGACATTCCAATGCTTTGAAAAGTCTAAGTGTTTTTAAAGTATAGTATCTCATGATCCGAGCAGTAATGATTACAATCGAATGGCGTAGCCGATTGAACAGTACCTCGTCAATACTACACTTTGTGAGTTGGTGAGTCTAAGTGCTGGTCGATCGGTTAGCCTAGTCGATCGGCTGGCATAGTCGTTCGGTTGGGCTGTTCGATCGAACAGCCTAGCCGTTCGGCCAGCTTCTCGATTTGGTTAACTTATCACCTAACACTTGGTTATTCCCGTTGTTTGTTGGTGTTTTAGAGATATTTTGACTACGAGTTGAATCACAAAACTGAAGTCCCTATTTAGCCTACTGACTTGAGCAGGAATCACCCAGACTCGGTCAGAGACGGTTTGGAACCCAAGTTTAAGTTTAACCCGGAATCGGTATATCTCTTGGTAGAACTCGAATCTTGAACCATGTGTTTGTTTAGGTTGATTTGTAAATCGGTTCAAGTCTCGTTTTCACCTTCTTGAGTGTAAAAGAGTTGAAAGATAGATGAAAACCCATCTTCCAATCCTTTTCCACCGTGAAATGTTAAGATCTATGGAAGATTTTAGGTTATTGATGTAGAAATCGGTCAGATCTAGCTTATTCATGGTTGAATGAAGTCAAGAACATGAAGTTCTTGATGAACACCAAGAACACCATGATGACATCACTCAAGAACACCTAGATCTTGGTGATTTCATGGATGAAAATCGGATTTTGAAAGATAGAAAGATGGAGAATCGATTAATGAACAAAAACGTACAGAGATTGGAGTGAAATACTTACCGGTTTGAGAGAAATCTTGGATTTAGTGAGAAAAAGTGGCTGGTCGGTCAGAGCTTTTCCAAAAGTGGAAAGCTTGACAAGGACAGCCCTATTTATAGGCTTCCAAAAGAGGAAAGGTCAGCTGATCGAGCAGCATTCCTGATCGAGCAGCTGTCCGATCGAACAGTCCTGTTCGATCGGCTAGCCTGTTCGATCAGGTTGCCCTGTTCGATCGGCTAGCCTGTTCGATCAGGTTGCCCTGTTCGAACGGCTTGCCTGATTTTGAGTGTTTCGCGACGATTTTCGATATTTCGAGTTCGATGAACGATAATTTGAGAATGATAGAATTCCTAATCAAATTACTTTTAGTCCTAACTACTATATCTAACATACAAGCATTCTTACAACTTGTTTCCAAAGTCGGTCTCGATTGAGTTTGATTCACCTTCGAGTCTTGATTGATTTGATTGATTCACCACACACTTTAACATAAAAGTAAACATGCACAAATAACACATAAGGCACACACACACACGTATAAAAAGTACTAAAATCCCCACACTTGAGTTTGATGATTGATTTGATTAGCTTGATTATTGATTGACTAGCTTTATTGCGTTGTTACTTCCTATCACACACAATCGGTCGTTGATTCACAGTTCGATTATCGGTCGAATTGGTTTAATTATACAACACTTACTCCAAATAATACGAAAATCAAAATGAAACTAAAATGAAATTAATCTTTATTAATCTTTAATTCCAATAACAGTCAACACTTGATCTTGACTTTGACTTTGGAAAACACGGGGTGTTACAGTCTCCCCTCCTTTAGGGAATTTCGTCCCGAAATTAGGCCGAGAACCGTACATCGCCGTGTGATTTTACCTATTTGATGCTTCAGATCTACCTGAATAACTGCGGGTACTTGGCCTTCATGTCACTTTCGAGTTCCCAAGTGAACTCCGCGCCTCGTTTGCCTTCCCATCGTACTTTTACAATAGGAATGCGAGAGCGTCTGAGTTGCTTGGTCTGTCGGTCCATGATTTCGACAGGCTTTTCCACGAAGTGTAGAGTCTCATTGACCTGAAGATCGTCGAGTGGTATTATAGAGTCGTGGTCGGCTACGCATTTTCGAAGGTTTGAAATATGGAAAGTCGGGTGGACATTGCTGAGTTCCTCCGGTAATTCGAGTTTGTAGGCAACTTTACCGATCCTTTCCAGAATCTTAAAAGGTCCAACAAATCGTGGCGCAAGTTTCCCTCTCTTGCCGAATCGAACTACTCCCTTCCAAGGCGATACCTTTAGGAGCACGTAGTCGCCAACTGCAAATTTGCGGGGCCTGCGTCGTTTATCGGCGTACATCTTTTGTCTATCCCGGGCCTTTACCAAATTTTCCCTTATTTGGTGGATCTTGTCAGTCGTTTCTTGTAGAATCTCGGGCCCAGTCAATTGTGAATGACCGACCTCGTGCCATACAATAGGCGAGCGACATCTCCTACCATACAGGGCTTCGAAAGGTGCCATTTCGATGCTGGAGTGATAGCTATTATTGTACGAAAATTCGACCAACGGTAGGTGTTTGCTCCAACTACCACCAAAATCAATAACACACGCACGGAGCATGTCTTCAATAGTACGAATCGTTCTTTCAGTCTGCCCGTCGGTTTGCGGGTGGAATGCGGTACTCAAATTCAGCGTCGTACCTAGAGCTGCTTGAAAAGTTTCCCACAATCTCGATGTAAACCGAGCATCGCGATCCGAAATGATGTCTCGAGGCGTACCATGATTCTTAATGATCTCGTCGGTGTAGATTTGGGCTAGTTTGGCCACCTTATAGTCTTCTCGTATTGGCAGAAAGTGGGCTGATTTGGTTAGACGGTCGACTATAACCCAAATACTGTCGTGACCTGATGGCGTGGTCGGAAGCTTAGTTATGAAATCCATAGCTATACTTTCCCACTTCCATACGGGTATCGGCGGTTGTTCGAGTAAGCCTGAGGGTCTTTGGTGTTCAGCCTTGACTCTTGCACAAGTTAAACAGCTACCAACATATAGAGCAATATCCCTTTTCATCCCAGGCCACCAGTACTTGTAGCGAAGGTCTTGGTACATTTTGTCCGCACCGGGATGAATGGAATATCGGGATTTGTGGGCTTCGTTCATGATAATCTTTCGCAAATCTGTCCTCCTCGGAACCCAGATTCGGTCCAGATAATAGAATATTCCGTTGGCTTTGCTCACAAGCTGAGTTCCATCGTGATAGATTCGCTCTTTCTTTAACGTACGCTCGTTAAAGCAAGCGTGTTGTGCTTCGCGGATGAGAGCTTCGAGGTTATACTGAGCCTGGATGTTTCGAACACCTATCACGTAATTCTTTCTGCTGAGGGCATCTGCAACTACATTCGCCTTGCCTGGGTGATAACGGATCTCACAGTCGTAGTCGTTGAGAAGTTCTACCCATCGGCGTTGACGCATATTGAGTTCCCTCTGGTTAAAGATATGTTGTAGGCTCTTGTGATCGGTGAAGATCGTACACTTTGTACCATACAGGTAGTGTCGCCAAATCTTTAAGGCAAAGACAACTGCGCCTAGCTCGAGGTCATGGGTTGTATAGTTCTTCTCGTGGATTTTGAGCTGTCGGGATGCGTAAGCTATAACCTTGTCCCGTTGCATGAGAACACAGCCTAGTCCAAGGTTTGAAGCATCACAATAGACCACGAAGTCATCGCTTCCGTCCGGCAGTGTAAGAACTGGTGCATGGCACAGCATGTGTTTGAGGGTTTGGAAAGCAGTCTCCTGTGCGGTTCCCCACACAAAAGGCTTGTCTTTGTGAGTAAGGGCGGTAAGCGGTACAGCAATCCTTGAGAATCCTTCGATGAATCTCCGATAGTAACCAGCTAATCCGAGAAAAGAGCGAACCTCTGACGGATTCCTTGGCGTAACCCATCCCTTGACTGCCTCAATCTTTGCAGGATCAACGTGTATACCCCGACTATTCACAATGTGACCCAGAAACTGAACCTCCTCCAACCAGAACTCACACTTGGAGAATTTGGCGTAGAGTTGGTTTCCCTGAAGCAACTCGAGAACCAATCGCAAATGCTGCGCATGTTCGGCCCTCGATCTGGAATAAATCAGGACATCGTCGATAAATACAATGACAAAACGGTCTAAGAATGGTTTACACACGCGATTCATCAGATCCATAAAGACCGCGGGTGCGTTGGTCAAACCAAAAGGCATGACAACAAATTCGTAGTGGCCGTATCGGGTTCGGAAAGCGGTTTTGGGGATGTCTTCCTCTTGAATCCGCAACTGATGGTAGCCTGAACGTAGATCAATCTTGGAGAAACACTGAGCACCTTGTAATTGGTCAAACAGGTCATCGATTCTTGGTAAGGGGTATCGGTTCTTGATGGTCAGCTTGTTCAATTCCCGGTAATCGATGCACATCCGGAACGACCCGTCCTTCTTCTTGACAAAAAGGACTGGCGCGCCCCATGGAGAAGTGCTCGGGCGAATGAAGCCTTTTTCAAGTAACTCTTGGAGTTGGTTCGAGAGTTCTCGCATCTCAGATGGAGCGAGTCGATACGGAGCTTTGGCTACCGGGTTGGCTCCTGGAATAAGGTCGATTCGAAAGTCGATATCACGACTTGGAGGTAATCCAGGAAGATCATCAGGGAACACCTGAGGAAATTCTCGGACAACAGGAACATCATTGACTTCAATTTTCTTTTTCTTGTCCGTCTCTGCTACAACAATGTTGGCCAAGAAGGCTCGATATTCCTTGCGGAGATATTTGCGAGCTTGAAGACAGGACATGAGCTTGAGATCTTTCGCAGTAGTTTCACCATAAACACATAGAACATCACCACTAGCTAGCACAAAACGAATCATCTTATCAGCACACACAACTTCAGCATGGTTTTCACGAAGAAAGTCCATGCCTACTATGACATCGAAACTCCCGAGTTGCATTGGAATGAGATTAATCGGGAATATATGATTGTTGAGCTTGAGAGTACAATCACGGAGCACAGAATTGACAGCAATGGTTCTTCCGGTAGCGACTTCTACTTCGAAGGGTGTCGAAAGATAAGAGCGCTTACGTCTAAGAAGCTTCTCAAATTCAAATGACACAAAGCAGTTATCGGCTCCAGTATCAAACAAACATGATGCATATATACCATTCACAAGGAACGTACCATTGACCACGTTGTTGTCAGCTTGAGCCTGGCGTGCGTTGATGTTGAAAGTTCTGGCGTGAGCGGCTTGTTGCTGAGGCTGTTGTTGTTGTTGCTGGGGTTGTTGAGCTTCTTGTTTCACCACCCTGTTCGGGCACCGGTTTGCGAAGTGGTTAGGGTCACCACATGCAAAGCAGGTCCGAACATTGTTTGTTGGGGCCTGTGCAGCTTGAGGAGCTTGAGGAGCTTGAGGAGCAGGGAGTAGAGCCTGGTTAACAGCAGCTTGAGCTTGAGCTTGACGGGGACCATAGCGACAACTCGCAGTGAAATGCCCGTAGACGTTACAGTGAGCGCAGAATCGGCAGGCCACACCCACCGGGTGATGGTAAGAACATGTAGCACAGAGTGGGTGGGGGCCGGTGTACGCACGCTTTGCTGGCGGCGCATTGATCACTGGCGCAGTGCGCTGTGGTTGTTGTTGTTGTGGCGGTACTGACTGAAGTGGGGTAGCATTGGTTGCAGCAGCGCAACTCTTCTTCTTTCTTCTCCTTGAGGACTTGGAGGCTTGAGCAGTAGGGTTGTCGGTTGATGCTGTGGTGACTTGATGCAGAGACTTGTTTGGCTTATCCCAGACACCAGCCTTAACTCGCTTGTCGTTAATCTCAGCGGCGAGTAGGTAGGTTTCCTCGATCGTTGCGGGTTTGGCGGCGTGAACAAAATCTGCGACACAATCCGGAAGAGCACGGATGTATTTCTTGATGGTCATGTCAGAAGTCTTGACCTGGTCTGGACAGATAATGCTCAGCTGCTTGAAACGGGCAGTGAGACCAGCGTTGTCGCCCTCCTTCTGCTTGATACTCCAGAACTCATCCTCCAACTTTTGGCGTTCGTGGGGAGGACAGAATTCGTCCATCATGATCGATTTCAACTCCTTCCATGTCAGCTCGTATGCAGCGTCGTTCCCGCGCTTGTTCCTTTCTGCGGTCCACCAGTCCAAAGCCCGCGACTGGAAGACACCGGTAGCATTGAGAGTACGGAGATGATCTGGGCATCCGCTTTGGCGAAGGGTAACTTCCACAGAGTCAAACCAATGAAACAGAGCCGTAGGGCCATCTTCACCGGTAAACTCTTTTGGCCCACATGCCTTGAATTGTTTGAAGCTAAAAGTAGCTTTGTTGGAGTCTTTGGGCGTGAGGGTTCGGGATTCCTCAGATGACTTGCTTGCGTTCTCGAATACTTCACTCACAGCCTTTGCTACTGTTTTAGAGAGGATAGCAGCAAAACGACGATCTCTCTTCTCCCGACGAGTAAGACGTTGACGAGGCCTTGATGATGACGACATGGTCTGCAATAGACATCGCCATAGGGCTCAACACAACGAATTCGAATCTCGCACGTCTTAGTTTACTAAAGCTCAGAATCACGTCGCATCTCACGTCACGTAACACATGTAAACACATAAACACATAATCACAAAGACACATAAGCACAGAAGCAACTCAAGCACAGAAGCAATTAAGCAAGTAGAGCACTTAATTTCCTAAACACGTACGAAATTTTATCACAGAAGCAGTCAGAAAACAGAAACCTATATCCACCTGTCGAGTATCGTTTGTTTTGCATATCGGATAGCATCACATTGTATCGTCTAACTTAGTCGTATAGCGTAGCCTAGCACACTGGTTTCGTTTAGATCACATCTCCAGAGATTTGAATCAAGATAGGATAGCAACAAAAGTCACGCCGATTGATAGCAAATGGAGTAACCCGCAAATTTTAAAACACGTAAACAGGTAAATCATATAAAATCAACAAAGCAACACTCAAATCGGAGATGGGATTGTCTGCGGCTACTAGACTTTGACTAACCATGGCAATTTAACTATTCACAGTTGACTTGTCGTCACTTTCGACTCTAGGGGACATGTTTCTGCCTCGATTCTTGGGCATTACGCATGCGCATTCTAGGTCATACTCGTGAGTTCAAGTCGTTGGAGTCCGTCAATTGCCTTGGCGAGATAAAGTAAAGTCGGAATAACTGCCAAGGTTAGGGTTTCACCCCTAGCTTAGCAATTTCTTCCTTGTTTTAAGAAAATTTAGAGGAAGTTTTCATCAATCCATGGGTTTCAGCCCCGAATTTGGTATAACTTTCCCCCCGTTTGATAGAAAAATCACACAAGATAATTAGCAAAATTTTGTATTTTCAGGCAGGAATTTGCGGATTTCACTCCTAATCCTGTCCAAATTACAAAATTTGGCTCGGAGTTCGGATGTAATGATAGAATAGAAGGAAACAACATAAATCAAGCACATAAACTTGGTCTCTTGGTTCCTAACTATAGTCTAGGTTTCTAAGACAGCGATCCGGACTAGATCGTGTCTAACCTAATTCCCTATAGTTATGGCTCTGATACCAATCTGTCACACCCCAACCGATGGCGGAATCATCGGGGCGCGGCACTGAGCGAAACAGATTGTTCAGAAGTTTCCACAACAACTATCATACAATTCAGTTATATAACACGTCCCATACCGTGTCCCAAACAATAACCAGTTATCATAGAAAGCAACTAAACAATATGGGAACTGTTCCGACCACTCGGATACTTAATTATTACAGACCAAATGTAAATATTGTTTTAAGACCTCTAGACGACTACTGTGGATCTTACTGACTACAAGTGCCAGTGCAAGATCTACAGATAATTATGGCCCTGGAACAGGTACGTGGACACCGTCCTACGGACACAGACTCCTAGAAGTTTATTATTGTCTCGCTTCCCTAGCACGCTAGTAGCTTAAACACCTGTCACATACGTTAAAATAAAAGTCAATACATATAATGTAAAGGTGAGTACACAAGTTTGATATAGCATATAAAGTTCGGATAGTTTACGCATAACCAAGCACGTACACAAGGGCAAACGATGCACGTAAATTATCAACATGGGACCATCGATACCAACGACTTCGGGTTGACTGTCCGAGACAGTTCGCAATGCATGATTACCACCGTAATCCATGCAAGTAATTGTCCTTAGCAACCCCCGTGTGAACGGGTGCTGAGTCCAAACTATAGTACTATGTTGCTAAAGCAGGTAGATAGCACTCCACGTGTAAACATAATAAACAGCAATCATTTAGACAAGTAATACATGCAAATAGGTTAGCGTTCAAATAGTTGTGTTGATTGTGATTTTGATAGTTTACGTATGTAACACCCAAAAGTGCTAAAAGCAAAAAGGGATCGAGTATACTCACAGTGATTGATTGTGGATTGAAGGGAGCACTGAGAATAGGTTAGCCTGAATAGTTCGATAACACAACGATGAGTAACGCGGAAAAAGTAAACAAAGGGGAACTGGATCGGATAGGCCAATCGATCGGACAGCAGTTCGATCGAGTGGGCTGTTCGATTGGTTTGAAAGTCCGTTCGAATATCCATTCGATCGGCTGGCTGGCTCGATCGGCTGGTTCCTTCAAGTGGATTGTTTCTTCCTTTGATGTGAAGGATGTGTTTGTGTATGATGGTTTGTACTACCTTTCAAGTTGGTCGATCGAACTGCTGTTCGACCGGTTACCCCAACCGATCGGTTAGCACTTTGCTGCTTTCAAGTATGTCACTCGATCGGTTGGTATGTTCGATCGGGTGACATTCCAATGCTTTGAAAAGTCTAAGTGTTTTTAAAGTATAGTATCTCATGATCCGAGCAGTAATGATTACAATCGAATGGCGTAGCCGATTGAACAGTACCTCGTCAATACTACACTTTGTGAGTTGGTGAGTCTAAGTGCTGGTCGATCGGTTAGCCTAGTCGATCGGCTGGCATAGTCGTTCGGTTGGGCTGTTCGATCGAACAGCCTAGCCGTTCGGCCAGCTTCTCGATTTGGTTAACTTATCACCTAACACTTGGTTATTCCCGTTGTTTGTTGGTGTTTTAGAGATATTTTGACTACGAGTTGAATCACAAAACTGAAGTCCCTATTTAGCCTACTGACTTGAGCAGGAATCACCCAGACTCGGTCAGAGACGGTTTGGAACCCAAGTTTAAGTTTAACCCGGAATCGGTATATCTCTTGGTAGAACTCGAATCTTGAACCATGTGTTTGTTTAGGTTGATTTGTAAATCGGTTCAAGTCTCGTTTTCACCTTCTTGAGTGTAAAAGAGTTGAAAGATAGATGAAAACCCATCTTCCAATCCTTTTCCACCGTGAAATGTTAAGATCTATGGAAGATTTTAGGTTATTGATGTAGAAATCGGTCAGATCTAGCTTATTCATGGTTGAATGAAGTCAAGAACATGAAGTTCTTGATGAACACCAAGAACACCATGATGACATCACTCAAGAACACCTAGATCTTGGTGATTTCATGGATGAAAATCGGATTTTGAAAGATAGAAAGATGGAGAATCGATTAATGAACAAAAACGTACAGAGATTGGAGTGAAATACTTACCGGTTTGAGAGAAATCTTGGATTTAGTGAGAAAAAGTGGCTGGTCGGTCAGAGCTTTTCCAAAAGTGGAAAGCTTGACAAGGACAGCCCTATTTATAGGCTTCCAAAAGAGGAAAGGTCAGCTGATCGAGCAGCATTCCTGATCGAGCAGCTGTCCGATCGAACAGTCCTGTTCGATCGGCTAGCCTGTTCGATCAGGTTGCCCTGTTCGATCGGCTAGCCTGTTCGATCAGGTTGCCCTGTTCGAACGGCTTGCCTGATTTTGAGTGTTTCGCGACGATTTTCGATATTTCGAGTTCGATGAACGATAATTTGAGAATGATAGAATTCCTAATCAAATTACTTTTAGTCCTAACTACTATATCTAACATACAAGCATTCTTACAACTTGTTTCCAAAGTCGGTCTCGATTGAGTTTGATTCACCTTCGAGTCTTGATTGATTTGATTGATTCACCACACACTTTAACATAAAAGTAAACATGCACAAATAACACATAAGGCACACACACACACGTATAAAAAGTACTAAAATCCCCACACTTGAGTTTGATGATTGATTTGATTAGCTTGATTATTGATTGACTAGCTTTATTGCGTTGTTACTTCCTATCACACACAATCGGTCGTTGATTCACAGTTCGATTATCGGTCGAATTGGTTTAATTATACAACACTTACTCCAAATAATACGAAAATCAAAATGAAACTAAAATGAAATTAATCTTTATTAATCTTTAATTCCAATAACAGTCAACACTTGATCTTGACTTTGACTTTGGAAAACACGGGGTGTTACATATGCTTCCGCTCAGTACTTTGGTTTTGGTTTAACTTTCAAACGATACATTTCTTTCAATTGGGTATTTTATTACATTATGACTTGTGTTTGATATGATTGGTGGCTCTTTGTTGGATCGTTACACCTCCTTTAGGGATACGCCCTAGGTGGTAATTTGGGGGTGTGACAGTTTGGTATCAGAGCCACTGGTTATAGAGAACTCGGTTTTAAAAAAAAAATGTTTTCATAAAACCAGACTATAACCGAATTGATCCAAACGATGACCATGACACTCAGCTTCAGACTGCAAGGTTCGTTCCTCCTTAGCTTATGCTCTATATGCCTAGTAAACGTAACTGTATTTATAGCATGCACGATATGACATGGTAGGCATCATGACACATTGAAAGTGTGACATAACACTTGCATCTAGTAAATTTTAATCTTGTTGGTAGTGCTTATTTTGTGTTGATTGGGGAGGGAGAAACTTCAAGCATAAGTTAAGAAGCATTGAGAGGAGCATGCAAACCACCTTATTATCATGGGTGCACACATAATAATAACGCGTGGTGCATGCAAATCCCAATGAGGCTTAACGAGTGTAAGAGGGGTTCTTCCCTGTTTGTGTATGAACCTGGTAGTTAATCGTTCTCAACGTGATAAACCTGAACACTTTCCTCGTTTTCGACCCGTGAATCAGTTCATTTCCATATATAGAAACATGAGTGGACGAGGAAACGGACGTAGCAACTATTGATTGAAACCTTGTGTGCTTACTCCTTCTGTCATTTTTTTTCTTTCCTTTCTGCGCTAATACCCTCTTTTGGAACGTTGTGAGTGTGCATCCTTTCGTTTAACTTGCGTTACGTCATCAACTCGACAGGTATGTCTACATCGTCTGCATCTTCCGACCAATCCCGGGCGCCAGGGAAGGCACCCGCTGATACTCATTCACCCCCGCGTCAGATGGAGACGCGTGCTGCTTATAGGAAGAGACTCGCACAGGGCGGGGAGTCTTCCTCCCGACCTATGCATGCACTACCAGTTAACTCCCTCAGCGCTCAGGCCGAGTCGGCTGTGAGTAAGGCCCTCCGAGATTATGCCCTGCCACACTAACTCTTGTCACCGATTTGCCGCTTTAAGAAAGGAAGATCGAGTGTCTTCCACTTATCCATGAATTTTCTGACTTGCCTCCTGAAGAGTGAGTTGGCTTACTTCCACACCGTTAGGCGGAATTTCAGATTGACCTTATGCAATTTCAGATTAGTTTGAACTTAAACCTAAACGTGTGTTAACCTTAGTAAGTAGGAACCTTTGTTATACGTAACTTTTGTTAAACGTTACATGTTAACATATTTGGGCCACCGCACTTGTTTTCTTTGAGTATTTGGGGCCACCACACATTAATGATCCAGCCCAGGTTATTTATGCATGCTATCCATTGCCCTTCGGCCCACCCATCCCCCTTTCATTAGCTTGGCCCAACATTAACCCTTTTTGTATACGTATACTAACTATGTATTGATATTTAATAATCCCTAATTTACCAAAACAAACTCTATCTTTCTCAATCCTGGTCGGTAGCCTCATCTCTCTCGAAACCCCCCCCCCCTGAGGTCGACGACAATATTAAGAAAAGCCAGCCTAGTCGCAATCCTTCCTTGCGTGTTAACAGGTCGCCGTGTGTCGTTTGTCGGGTTAGTGTTCCATCATAGTTAACTATTATTGATTGACGCATGATATGTGTATTTAATTGTGTTATACATGGTGTATGCGTGATTTGTGTTCTGTTATCATGTGAGTATGTCGCTTGATGAATGAGAACCATGATGTTTTAGGGCATAGAACTCAGTAATTATAAGATGTTATTGTGTGACTGGTTTTGGTTAGTAATTCTTGATTCTTGCCTGCAATATTCATCGTTGTATGGTATTGTTCATATGTGATATTGAAGGTGTGATTTTCATATATGATTGATTAATCGTGTGATAATATGTGAATCCTTGTGCATTGATTGAATAGGGTTAGTTGTCGTGGTTAATAATCTGATTTCTTGATCTTGCTTTATATGCATATCATGTTCCGATAACCCTTGCGTGATCTTGTTGTATATGTGCTTTGAAACCACCCACAGCCATGAGGAATTTATAAGATGATCTTATGTGATATGATGACTGATCTAATGTGTCATGCGTATGGAATTGGTGTAACTGGTCTTGTGAGGAACCGGTTAGAGTATATGCGAAAGTAAATGGTGATCTTAAGTTTGGTTCGTGAATGATAAGATAGTTGTTTTGATACTGGATGTTATGATCGTATGCTTGGTATAATAAACATAAATCCCTTAGGTTTGCTAAATACTATCACAGCTGCGTCGTAGGATTTTCGAGGGTTTCGCAACTTCAGCCTCCTTAGCATAGCGGGGAGCTGTGAATCCCTGAGTAATAAGACCGATCACAAGGGTTTTCAGTGCGCCCTTGTTTCAATAGAGCTAACCATGTGAAGGCATCGCTAGAATGGAACTTCCGAACGAACACGGGATTAGGAAAACTATACCCACGCATCCCTGTAAACGAACCTTATCACTTGCACTTGTCATCGCCGCTAGAAGTGAAGCAGTCACAGTTACACGCGTATGTCGTTTTGCAACACTAACCTTTACCCACCAAACTCTGTTTTGGACAAATGATACACTCGCGCGACCGCAATGTAACGAACCTCCCTGTTGTGCCATGCCGCCATGCACCACTACTGGAAATTTCTTCTTGACAACAAATTTGCTGGCCAAATCCTTCGGACGTTTAAGGGACCCCTGTTTCGCTCGAATCTTTGATTGGCAACTGATATAACAACACGCTAACCACCATACCATGATTTCCACCGATCACAAGATTAGCCCCCCAGGCGTTGTAAAGTATCTATAAATCGAGTTCGTCGGAACTCACTTCAAGCCATTGTTTTAGATCAATTTTCGGGACGAAAATTCTTTCAAGTAGGGGATGATGTGACACCCCGCGAAAACGCTTAACAAAACTAGCTTCTTCAGTGACTGGTTGCTAAATTTCGGGACGAAATTTCTTTCAAGTTGGGGATGATGTGACAACCCGAACTTTCAAGGTTTGTGTCGTTTAGTTTTGTGGGCTAACATTTAATAATTCGCTCATTTCACGTCTTTGATATATTAAACCTTTGTTAAACGTTCCCTATAATTAACTGTCGGGTGTGATACGTACAAGATTGATGTTAGCATCGGCTCACAATTGTCTTGTGTCTTACTTGAATTCCATTGGCCCAATCCCCATTCATTGTAGCCCAACAGACTTTATAGCTAGCAACCGGCCCACACGTTTTTCTTTGAAATACTAACCGACCCACTTGGCTGATGTTGGTTATATAACCTTTTGGTATTACCCTCTTTAAGATTATCATAATATCCCTTCACAACAAACCCTACACCGTTCTCCCTGATTGCACGAACTCAGCAGACCCCCCCCCCCAATTCGCAATATCATCTTATTCAACCAAGACGTCCGGTTAGTGAATTCCATCATGTTCGTTTAATGTTTGCTTAGAATTCAGTTTATGTTTGCTTAACGTTCAACTTGTGGCCTGATATGAATTAACTAAATTAATTGATTAGAGTGGTAATCGAAATTGTTTATGATGTAACAGTGGAATTATGTGATGCATGACTTCAAATTGTTGGTGCTAGATATGGCAACAAGTGTTGTAAATATAATATACGTGCATGTATTATTACTGAACTGAAATTCATGTGATATTATCGATTAGCGGCATCATGTCTGTTGTGGTTAGAAGCATAAAAGAAAATTTAAAGTGGCCCTTTAGATAAACACTAATTGATTTAGGTCCAATCAAATGTGGGAACTAATCGGTCCAATGGCATCCGGAAAACATAAACAGATGGCGGCCAAGTAACATTAAAACAAACAATAAATATAGTTGACTAGTATAAGGGGGCTGCCATAGGACCCCTTCTCAAATTCTGGCGGCGGCTACTGTTAGGTGAATGGCTGCATGTGTTGTAATGGGCATGTGATTTGATGAGTTAAGTTGAATGGCTCCATATGTAGATCATCTAGTGGACCAAGCAAGGGTCCAATAGGGGCGGCTTGTGTATGGGTAATAATTAATTATGTATGCTTAGTTAGTGGGTCATAATTGATGCTAAGTGTGTTAGTGGTTTACATGATATAAATACATGTTTTGATGGCTTAACCGATTACTTTGCAAAGTTAGAATAGTCCATGTTTACTTGTTGATAAATAATCATGAATAAATCGTTACGGGAACTGCTATGTCTTCGGTAAACCTGAATAAACATGATCGAAACTGGGTTGGGGAACTGAACAATGCAACCGAGTGGACTGGGCCAGATGGGCCAGCCAACTCCTTCAATATAATATACGGATTTGTGAACACACTGACTGAATGAAATTACTTGTTGTAGCTATTATGTTGTGTTGTATGGGTGTCTCTTATGTGAAGGCTGTAATGTTGCATGACTAAATGTTATAATATGCATGAAACTAAGTGGGTACTATTCGTGTGATATAAATATATTCAAGGAATACTTGGTTAAAGGTTTACAAAACTAATTGTTATCGGTAATCACGATAGGATTTGGTTGATCCACTTGGAATACGTAATTTAATCTACCGAGCAAACCCAAGGTGAGTTCATTGCATTTTCTCAAGCATGCGTCCCGGTGGTTTGGGACAACTGGTAAACATTTGGAAGGGAAACATTGGGTAAATAACTTAATCGGTTTTGGTTATTGCCTGGAGGGCAATGGGGGTGATTAGTTGATAGCGCTATTAGGTGGGAAACCTCACACCGGGCCGTAAGGACGGGCGTGAACTAATTATCTGGATAGGGCTATGGTTGTTAGAGGCACACTCCTCGGATACATATGGGCACTCTCCCTAGGGTATCTAACGAAGGCAACATAGCAAACGGTCGTTAAGGGGTACCCACTCCCCGGATACTTATGGGCACACTCCCTAGAGTATCTAACATGAGCAACATCGAAACGTCAAACAACATAACAACAAACAACACATCATTCTGCAAACTATTTTACTCACTTGATCGGTAACACAACTTGGTATACGAACACAAACCTTGAACTCACCAGCGTAGTCTGACACACTTGTTTACATGCTTGTAGGTAATTATTGAAGGAACTTGGGGAGCTTGCTGTCTGATGCTGCTGGAGTGGTTGTGGTCATAATAAACAGTTATTTGATTTGCTTTTGATACATTTACACACTTATACATTTATGCTTCCGCTCAGTACTTTGGTTTTGGTTTAACTTTCAAACGATACATTTCTTTCAATTGGGTATTTTATTACATTATGACTTGTGTTTGATATGATTGGTGGCTCTTTGTTGGATCGTTACACCTTCTTTAGGGATACGCCCTAGGTGGTAATTTGGGGGTGTGACATTAAATAACGAGGCTACTGTGTGATATAGGATCCTGTGCAAGCTTGAATATGAAAATTTTAATTTACTCCAGTGACCTTGCAGACCATACGCAACCGTTAACCACCATTGCTACTCACCTTAATATGTTTGCGTTTGATCATTCGAAGGTTGTAGTCTTGAAATCATGGGTTGAAATCCACTTGCCAAAATCAAATTTGATTATTTGAAGCATATCCAAAGTAATTGAAAATGAGTATTGATATACCGAGTCTCTGATACAGATTGATGGACTGTGTAATTTATGTTTAACTATAATATAAATTTGTTTATTGACTGTTTTGGTGGAGCAAAATTGACCTAACTCATTGCATGTGCTTTTGACGGAATTATTTGTGAGAACTGCCTTGTTTTGGAATCCCTTGCTTATACACTTGAAAATCAAGCTCATCAATTAACTCTTACAATCACCTCTAAATGCATAATTTATGTTTCAGTGTACCTCCATGTGGTGTAGACTCAAGAAACTTAAGGTCATAATTACATTATGGTTTGGTGCAACTCATGCTTCACAACCAATGGAAACACCAAGGTTTTGTAGTGCTTAGGAAATGTGCATTAGATCTCTTTATATGCATATTTAACATCTTTTTCGTGCTCCGAGGTGAACCTTTTCTTTTTGCTGATTAACTATACTTTTGTTTATAATAAGGAGACCATCTTTATATCATTAGTTAGGTACACTACAAAACTAATTATTTTATACATCATATTCTAACCATGGTTCGTTCATGTTATAGGCAATTATTTTATAAATCATATTCTGATTTTTGGTGTTTGAACATATTGATAGTTAATTAATTTTGCAGATTATTATATTTTATATTGAATATAATTATGAAGAAACACGGGTTCACCGCCGGGATGACTTGACCGCGCTCTACATGAGGGTGAAGAATCACACCTTGTTCTTCCTCTTGAACCTAGATCTGCAATGGAGAAGAAAAGAAAGTGGAGCTGTAGAGATTGCCGGTAGGAGATGACTCTCCTGTTTCCAGCTACAAAAAGTGTGGCGGCTCCATATGCCATGCCCTATTCAAGAGGTGAAGACCTCTTTATATAGGGGGATATGGGCCTCCCCTAACCTCAATGGGCCAGGCCCAGTTAGGGGTTATCTCTACAAGCCCCGACCCAAAGTAGTGTAAACTACAACGCGTTGGGCCTCGCGGTTGGGTTAGTAGCAACAATAATAAATAATTGATATAAAAGCAATAGGTAACGGGAAGTCCGACCGCTCGGGTCGGGTTTAGTACCGTACCCCATCAAGTCCCCCAGTCTAGTGCTGCTCCGCGTGCGAGCGTGGTAGGAGTACTAGACTTGTTAGGAGTGCTTGAAAGTAAAGATTGAGTTTTAGGCTTACCTGTCGCCCGGGTGCGGGAAAGTTGTTGGCCATGCTTGTTGCGTCTGTCTTTTGCTGTGAGTAAAGATAATGGAGCGGTGAATATTACATGATACTAGTTGGGCAAACCTGACGCACGCTGATTGGTTGCAGGCGGTTGCTATTGTCGGTCTTTGTCATCAGCCAGTTAGTGGGGCTCGTGGGGCAGGTGTCTTTGAGTACTTTTTGTCCCCTGCATGTCGGATGATCGTGGAGCACGATTGAGCAGGGCCTGGAGGATGCGGATTGGCTCTTTTGGTATGCCATTTGTACCCTTTGTACTTTTAAGATGCCTTTACGCCACATCCTTGCGTGAGCGTTGCTGCGCATGGTATTGGCCTGCGCAAGCGCTTGGAGGCTTGACTTCAGGATGCTAAGTTGTTGATTTGGTCTCTTTAGACCCCGCGCGACGCTGTCTAGTATTACTCTACCCGCGCGAGGTTGAGATCAGAATGTAGTTGATTAAGGAGTATGGTCTAGCGCGTGATCTGGAGGAAGAATTGCGCGGCCTTTTGGGACCATACCCCTTCAAGTCCCCCCAGTCCAGTGCTGCTTCCATGCGTGAAGTAAATGGTTGGAGCTCTGGACTCAGAAAAAATAAAATGTGTTGGTCTTTAAAGCATTTGTTCGGTCATGGTAGCCGGCACGCGTGTAAGTGTTTGTCGATTACTACGGCGCGGCTACCAGGCTTGTTAATTGATACCTGTCGCTTTTGAGAGCTGGCACGCATGATCATTGGTTGTTGAATCATGCGGCGCAACCCTTGCTAGCTTCAACTTGCAGTTTCGCTGCAATTTTAGGCGAGAAATTTCTCGAATTTTAAATTCTGATAGGTTGGTGCAACTGTCGTTGATGGTGACCCTTGAGTTGGCTGCTGACACGGCGATCATTATGTTGTGACTGACGGTTTGCCTTCAGGTGAGTGTGGCCCAGCTTTAGCGGTGCGCACACAGTCGTGTGGCTATTGTAAAAAAAATTCACCCTATGGGGTGACTTCTGTTGGTTAGCGCAAGGTGCGCGCGTGTCTTAAGCCGTGAAGCGTATATATTTATAGAGTTTGAATCTTTTGTAAACTGCTATCTACAATAGTTGCACGTGTTAACCCACTTTGAACAGGTTATCGCGAATGAGAATTGGCATAAAGTTGCGTTATAAATAATGAAGTGGAGACCCGGGCCTGCGTTAATACTCTGGGGTGACATAACAACCATGTGGCATGAAGCAAGGAGACATGGCTTGTCTTGAAGATTGTAAAGAGTAAACGAAACTTTATTTCAGCCAATGCGTTTTCGCGTATACCCAAAGTGGTGCGTGCATTTGTAGCACAGTTTACGTTTTGTAAGCGTTTTCATATATGGCTAAGCATGCGCGCGTGGACAACACACACGCTCGTATGTAAAGAAGCAAGGTCACGTGGAGATTCACGTGCTTACACGTGTAGCAGCAAGGCTCGCATGGAGGCTGAGATGATCGTAAGTAGAACGGACTCGTATGGAGATCGACGTGTTGGTGTGTAAAAAAGCTTGCGTACATGACGACTTACATGCTCGTAAGTAATGGAGTATGCGCGCTTGGCGATTAACGGGCTCGTATGTAAAGGAGCATGCGCCCGAGGCGACTCACGTGCTCGTATGTAAAGGAGCATGCGCCAGCCGGCGACTTACGTGCTCGTATGTAAAGGAGCATGCGCCAGCCGGCGACTTACGTGCTCGTATGTAAAGGAGCATGCGCCAGCCGGCGACTTACGTGCTCCTATGTGAAGGAGCATGCGCCAGCCGGCGACTTACGTGCTCGTATGTAAAGGAGCATGCGCCAGCCGGCGACTTACGTGCTCGTATGTAAAGGAGCATGCGCCAGCCGGCGACTTACGTGCTCGTATGTAAAGGAGCATGCGCCAGCCGGCGACTTACGTGCTCGTATGTAAAGGAGCATGCGCCAGCCGGCGACTTACGTGCTCGTATGTAAAGGAGCATGCGCCAGCCGGCGACTTACGTGCTCGTATGTAAGGGAGCATGCGCGGATGGCGACTTACGTGCTCGTATGTAAAAGAGCATGCGCCAGCCGACGACTTATGTGCTCATGTGTGAAGGAGCATGCGCGCGTGGCGACTTACGTGCTCGTATGTAAAAGAGCATGCGCCAGCCGGCGGTTTACGTGCTCGTATGTAAGTAAATGAGCATTCGCGCGTGGCGACTTACGTGCTCATATGTGATGCGTTACCCAACCTGCAAAACTCATTATCAAATGCTGGTGTATCATGAGATGCCCAGTCGTATATTAGTATTTCTCGAACTTAAAATAAGTTGACAAGATATATTGTAATAAAGAGTGACATATGGAACACACTGTACCGAAACTGTCTTTCGGAGGTGCTTGTTCTGTACATCCACACTCTGTAATATGTGAAGCAATTTTGACCCTTCCGATGGTGTTGCACCATGCGAATATCAATTTATTGCTGCTAAATAGATGTTAGTAGTATTGACAGAGCAAGTAGATGGTCAGGTCGTTGTAAGGGACCGACATGTATACATGAGTTTTTACCAAACCGAATCCCCAAACAAGGTGTATAACCTTTACCAATGTCTTTGATGTGGTCTTTTTTTTTTTTTTTTTTTTTTTTTGAGAAAAGAAAATCATCAACTCCAAATTACATGTATTTCTTGAAGGCACATGCAACCTATCAACTGTTCATGTCAGAAAGTCAATAGCCCTTTTTAAATAATAATAATTTTGAAGTTAACCACGAAAACATGACTCCGGCAAGTGTCGTGGTTGCTTTTTATCCTTTCAAAAACTGATTTCTATGAAGACCCATGTGGGAATCCGTTTAAAACTGGAGGCAAGCAAGTCAATTGTAAAGTATGTATAGCGCGCGAGCTATAAACCAAGAGTTTATTGTGCAAGCCGGTGGAGCTTATTAATTGCGCGCGAGGCAGAGGCGGGACTCATTCACCGCGTGCAAGGTTTAGAGCATGTTCCCCGCGCGCTCGGTAGCGAGGTGGTCTTTCTACAAGGCGGGGGAACTGGTATCGGCGGACCTTATGTGCTCGTATGTAAATATGTTGATTATGAATAATCCACCAATGTATGATGTATACGTATAATTACATCTTGGTGGTTAATGTGTATACATGGCATGATTTTTAAACGTTCATACTGATTGCAAATGGCTTTCAACATAATTATTAAATTGCTTTTTTTTTTTTTTTTTTTTTTTGACATGTGTTCCCCGAGAATGTGGGGAATGACACCATTACAAGCAATTCACTAAAATCCAAAAGTTTATTTTAGTTGGCATGCAAACTTGACTGTTTTACTTCACTTTACATGCAACAGAAAAAGTATAAAACTTTTAAAAAACCCCACCTCGATACTGTTAAGTGACCTCAATGACCCGGAATTCTATAAAATATTAGCCGACTAAGTTGTTGGTAACACATATAGGGGTTGTTTAAAATATAGTGTTTAACTTCTGCGCGCGAAACGTGCCTATAGGTGTGCGCGGGATTCCGGCATGCCGATGTCTCCGGCGAGCGGGATACAGCGGTGTGCCTTTCATGCGCAGGTGACGAAAATTTTAAGTTGTAAAACTTTTTGAGGTGCGTGGGGTGTAAAGCATGTACGTCGCGCGAGTTAGTGAAGCTTGTTCACTGTGCACGGTGTGTAAAGCATGTACGTCACGCGAGTTCATGAAGCTTGTTCACTATGCGCGGGGTGTAAAGCATGTACGGTGCGCGAGTTAGTGAAGCTTGTGCACTATGCGGGAGGTGTAAAGCATGTACGTCGCGCGAGTTAGTGAAGCTTGTGCACTATGCGGGAGGTGTAAAGCATGTACGTCGCGCGAGTTAGTGAAGCTTGTGCACTATGCGCGGGGCGGCAGGGTGCACTTGCGTGGCCGCAGAACGTATCCAGCAAACGAGTGTCTACTCGCGGAGCCGCGCGCATGTCCGGCAGGCGGGTGTGTACGTGTACTCGCGCCAGTGGAGTGAGGTCTTTGCGAGATGTCGGGTCGGATGTTTCGTAAAACATGGTCGTTGAAGCATCTCAGTCATTATGAAAAATTCCAACCATCACTTTTTATAATGAAAAAGGAATCACAAGTGAGCGCCTCATTTTAAAGGAAAGTTGGCTTGGCTTGTTTCTGACAATTGTATTACATGACCGCAGCTGTAAAGGTTTTGGGAAAGGTGACAACGTGCTTACAGCTGTAAATGCTTTGAAATAGGTGATGGCATCTCTTTTTTTTATTTATAATAATACAACAAAAGCCTATATCATGCGCATTAGTAAGTCTGTATAAACGTTCAAAATGAAGCATTAAATAATACAACAAAAGCCTGTGATGCGGGCCCTACATGTAATGTGCCAGCCATTTTTTCAGGCTAGGTGACAAAATTGGTCTGACATATGCAGTCATGGTTTCAGGCTTAATGACAAAGTTGGTCTATCTTTGAGATAAGGTCACAGACCTTTGTTTGTAATAAAATAATTATATTAATACTAATTCTCAATCTCTGTTGTAAAGCTTCAAGATTTTTTGGATTATATATAATGTTTTACTGATAAAACTATCAGATTCGTAGAGATAACGATTGGTTTCACGTACCAGATTTGGAGAGTGTTGGATCTTCGTGTAGTGCTCAAAACAAGGTGAACCAGTTATGAAGGTTGTGACCCAGGACTAGTATGCCAACCCTGTGTGAACTCAGATCTTGAAAATGCTTTCCCATAAAACAGGTCTAAAGCTTTAAACCTTGAAGAACCCACATAAGGCTTATAAGAACGCCATCCATGTGGAGTTTTTGCTCGAGAACCGCGTGTAAATTCAAGCAAAAAACAGATCTGAGGTCCGAGGAGGAGAGATAAGTCGTGATTCTTGATATAGATTTTGAACCGGTGGGCGCCAATGAAGAAACACGGGTTCACCGCCGGGATGACTTGACCGCGCTCTACATGAGGGTGAAGAATCACACCTTGTTCTTCCTCTTGAACCTAGATCTGCAATGGAGAAGAAAAGAAAGTGGAGCTGTAGAGATTGCCGGTAGGAGATGACTCTCCTGTTTCCAGCTACAAAAAGTGTGGCGGCTCCATATGCCATGCCCTATTCAAGAGGTGAAGACCTCTTTATATAGGGGGATATGGGCCTCCCCTAACCTCAATGGGCCAGGCCCAGTTAGGGGTTATCTCTACAAGCCCCGACCCAAAGTAGTGTAAACTACAACGCGTTGGGCCTCGCGGTTGGGTTAGTAGCAACAATAATAAATAATTGATATAAAAGCAATAGGTAACGGGAAGTCCGACCGCTCGGGTCGGGTTTAGTACCGTACCCCATCAAATTAGTTTGTAATACTTTTAAAGAATGAAAGTAAAATAATTTATTGTTTAGGGTGAATTTAAATTAAATCGAATTTATTCGAATTCGTTTCGAATTTGAGTTTCAAATATTAATTGAATCGAATACGAATTCAGGAATAAATATTCAAAAAATTCGATTTGAAAATTCGTTATTCAATTCGATGAACACCCCTAGAAAGACACAATGACCTGAACCTTTAATACAATGCAAAGAGAACCCAGTAAAAATGATTTTTTTTTATTTTATTTTTATATAGCAATATCATACTCATATTAAAGATAAAAAAAAACGTTTGTTATTATGGTAATTTTTTTTTAAAATGTCGTATGAAAAAATTATAGACGCTTAAAATTGATGAGCCGAATTGATAACTTACATTACATGTGGAGAGAGAAAGTCAATAAATGTAGAATTCCTTTTATACCCTTCCACTATTTTCTTTTCCTTAAAACTAATCTCAACCTTTTTAAATAATGACCAAAATCCTTTTTACCACTCTTTCCTTGAAACTAATCAATGACTAAAGTCCTTTTTACCACTCTTTCCTTAAAACTAATCCGAATCTCTTCAAA
The DNA here is from genome assembly GCF_002127325.2 of Helianthus annuus. Classification (NCBI taxonomy): domain Eukaryota; kingdom Viridiplantae; phylum Streptophyta; class Magnoliopsida; order Asterales; family Asteraceae; genus Helianthus; species Helianthus annuus. The sequence goes on from NC_035445.2 coordinate 63,454,547, forward strand.
CAATGACTAAAATTCTTTTTATCATTCTTATTTATTTTGCTATCTAAAAAAGGTTAGCGAAGCAGCCTGTTGCCCCCGTTTACCTTCTGTTTTGATGTAATTTCCCTTGTGTTAAACCGCTAAAAGAAAATACACAACAAAGATTTTGAAAAAAATTAAACCGCTAAAACTAGTTGGTCCGGCCGATCCACCCACCCAACCGGTTGAATTTGTTCTTCATCGAAAGCGCATTTAACATTTGAGCCCAGAATTTTCGCCGGCTATGAAGGACGACCCTACGACATAATGTACAACTTCACATGCATAAAGTACAAATTAACATAGAACAGAAGAAAACAACATTTCTACCACTTTTTGCTGCAAATCAAAATAATAGGTAAAGAAAAGTGTGCATAACAGAAAACTTGCTTCTCTTTATCATCAAAATTAAAACCCTCTTAAACAAAATCAAACTCAACATCAACCATAAAAAAAACCGCCAGAAAAAAGGTTCCGAAATAACAGAAAAATGTCATGCTTATAAATTAGAGTTATCAACTAGTGTTCTAATGCGCTTCGGAGAGAGACGTTATGGCCGTTGGTCGACCCTTTGGATATAAGATCGTGGTTTAAGAATAAAACAATTACGCTTATATCATCATGGAAATGTCGCCGAACATGTTTATCAATCTTACGCAGATCCGAATACCGCATTTCTCGCTTTTTAGCTGCTTCCTGTAAAGCAGCCTTCACCAGTCTCTTGGCAATTCCCTGCAGCATAAAAAAAATATAATAATAATAATAATCGTGTAACTATTTTGACCCGTTTCTTTTTAGCATTAAAAATACACTTTGGGTGACTTTCAACTGTACGACTGCCGACCGGCAACCATATAATATATATTCAATATCTGTCTACAACCGGAAGCTGCGTCTCTCATCTGTTTTACATTTCGACACGTTTATCAAGTAAACCTTGCACAATATCTTCACACATTTGGTTATTTTTACGTATCAGCATTCTAAAGACCCTAATTTTGACCCAATAGTACACGTACATGTGTTCATAAATAGTCGAAACCGACCAAATTGCCCAAACCGAAGAAAGTCTGCTGGTTTGGACTTTGAAATACATACGGTCCGACTTTAACGGTTTGCCGGTTTACAATTCGGTCTACGATTTGGAACTTAGAATCAGCCGTTTAACATTTGTTATATATTTAGTTTTTATTTTAGGAATATAAAGGTGTGTGTATATATAACATATTCATGAACAATCCTCATCACTTTTTTATAATATATTAATATAATGAGTAAATTGCCATTTTAGTCCCTGAGGTTTGACCAAAGTTGCCACTTTAGTCCAAATAGTTTTTTTTTGCCATTTTCATCCAACCCACTAACTCCATTCAAAAAAGTTAGTTGACTTAGGTAAATTCTGGTCAAACCGCATTTTTCTTTCTTTTTTTATAGGTGCAATGATATGGGGATAGTGTTGTGCCAGTTTACAGTGAAGATGATGGCGGTGGTTGTTGGTTTTACGATGATGGCGGCGGTTGGTTTTACGATGATGGGGTGGTGTTGGTTGATGACGTGGGTGGCGGAAAAGTGGCCGGTGGTGGTGGAAATGGTGGGTGGTGATGGTGGTGGGGTGGGTGGGTGGTGACGGTGCAGGCAGATGGTGGCGATGATAGAGGGTTGTGATGGGGTGGGTGGTGGGAGGTGGGAGGTGGTGGTCGATGAAAATGGCAAAAAATGACAAAAGTCGGGGACTAAAATGACAGAAAACAAAACTATTTGGACTAAAATGGCAAGAAAAAAACTATTTGGACTAAAGTGCCAATTTTGGTCAAACTTCAGGGACTAAAATGGCAATTTACTCTAATATAATATTATGCTATTAAAAAAATAAGCTCTTTTTTTGTCTAAAAAATATATATATAATAAGTGGCATAAAATAACAAGAAACTTACCGCACGTGGATTACGATGAACAATATCAACAGCCTCTTCATTACTCAAGTGTTCCCATAAACCATCAGAAGCAAATATAAGAAAAGAGTCACCCGGTTGAATTGGATGAGAGATGACAGATGGTACAGCAGACAAAATCGGCATCACCATCGGTTCCGGGAGCCGGAACTTTGCCGCAATCGGTTCCTTGTTGTACCGCGCATGTTTCATATAAGCATCCCCAATTGATTTCGAAACCTGCAAATTGCAACAAAATTTCGGGTTTCGCATTTAAAAGGCCAAAAATCGCGTAAAAGCTTGCACATCAAACAACATTCATGTGGTACAAATGGGGCACTAAAGGTGTGGGTAGCGAATCAAAACAAGTTCTGGTTAAAACGAGTCTTTGTTTAGTACGGGTTGGGCTGACACACAAACAAACTTTTTAGTGAATATGAGTAAAATGCCATTTTCGTCCCTGAGGTTTGGGCGGTTTTGCGACTTTCGTCCAAAAGTTTTTTTTTCCCGCATCTGGATCCAAAACGTTTGAGTTCGTGCCATTTTCATCTGGCTCGTTAACTCCATCCATTTTTCTCCGTTAAGTCAGGGGTATTTCCGTCTTTCTTGCTAACTTAAAGGGCAATACGGTCTTTTTCACTTTATGTACAAGCATTTAAAATACCCTGACCGAATCCGTTTGAACGAATTGCCCTTTAAGTTAACAAGAAAGACGGAAATACCCCTAACTTAACGGAGAAAAATGGATGGAGTTAACGAGCTGGATGAAAATGGCAAGATTTTAAACCTTTTGGATCCAAATGCAAAAAAAACAAACCTTTGGACGAAAGTCACAAAACTGGCCAAACCTCAGGGATGAAAATGGCATTTTACTCGAAAATTTATATAAATAACGAATGTGTGAATTATGATTTTTTAAAAACAATTTATACTATATCATTCAAACTAAAAAAACAATATTATGATTTATTATAATACCTGAATAATGCCTTTGACTCTCCAAACTCCGTGTTTCATTACCACAATTTGCGGATCATGTGGATGCAAATCTCTAAGCTCGCGTCTAATATTATCAAGATTAGCATTATGTTCCTTCGACAACTGAATGGCGGTCACACTGCCACCGATTTTCCTACCGAGCACAACACGAGAATCTCCGAGATTTGCCACAAAAAGTGTTTGATGATAGACTACCCCGACCAAACAACACGATCCGACGGTTGCAATGCTGGGTCGAACATTCCACATTTTAGCTACAAGAGACGTGAACCCGTTTTCTGTTTCGAGAAACGCCCTTTTGATCGTTTCGGGAGTCACAATACCGTGATTTTCAGTTATATTTGCTGCATAAACACCAAACCTAAGCATAATCACACAAGAATCCTTTCTTTATTTTTCATTTCATTATATTCTTTGAGTGAATTTTAATCTCAAATTGTGTCGAGTAAAAAAATTAGCTAAAAACGGGAACGGGTCAAAGTCCCCGAATGTGACTTTTTATTTAATTCATACAGCCTCCTAATCATGTAATCAAAGATTTAGATTATTATTTTAATCATACGAATGCATTAGTTATCGATTAAAAAACAAAATACGACATAAGAGGGCTACCGGGTCAACCCAACCCTTACTAAAATCGGCCCGTTAACCAACCCGCCCGTCTAGTCATGTAATCCGATTCAGAGACTCAGGTAAAAAGCTGTCGTCATCATACTCAGTAAATCCCACCAATAGCAAAGCTAAGGTAGGGTCTGAGGAGGGTAAGATGTAGACAGCCTTATTATAAATATTAAATATCATGTTTCAAAAAAAAAATGTTAAATAGTAAATTCACTTAATTCATGCATATAAGATTATAATCTAACATGATACAGTCACATTCTAATATTCATACAGTGTTCTAATAAAATAAAATATCAGATTTAATTTAGAACAAATGAGTACAAAAATTGATTTGTTCAGCTACAAACCTTGAAAATGTCGGAACAAATGATCACATACATATCTTGCAACATCGGGTCCACCATGACCATCATAAACTCCAACAAACGTCCCAAACGGACCCGATTCAATCTGGCTCTGATCTTCAAGCACCTGGTTCGCTTGAACTACAGCCATCGAGTACTCCCCGTACACATGCTTTCCAACATCATGAAACCACAACAACCCATCTTTCCCAAAATCACCGTTGACACCGACAACAGTTTCTTTATGATCATGCCCGAACCAACAAACCGAACAACAATTTATCAGTTTTTTGAACATCCCACCATCTCTTGCACAAAACCCCCCAATCAAAACCGGAAAAACGCACCCCAATCTCCTCTCTTCAATCAAAATCTTGAATTTCTCTAAAGATCAAATCTTTTATCACAAATCTTGTAAATTTTCCCTTTTTCAACCCAAATTCAACTTGGGTTTTTTTTTTTCTAAATATTATTAAATTCCTCAAAAAGATCAAAACTTTAACACCAAATCTTGTAACCTATAGATATAAATCCAAATCTAGATACAAGATATGCATTCCCATTTCCTATATTCAGCCAAAATCCAAAAGATCAAATAGCAATAACCATGAATGAATAAATACATACATAAACAAATAAATAAAAAAAATAATATATACTTACAAATGGGTATGAAATAGATATAGATCAAGTGATGAATAGAAAATAGTAGTTTGAATCTTGAAGAACCCTAGGAGAGAGGAAGAAGCATGTGTATGTATATGTGTTGAATTGTTAGTTAGGAGAAGGTGGCGTAGGAGCATTTTGTTGGGTGTTATTTTCAATGCTTCTCTCTAATTTTGCTTATTTTTCCTGTTTACGCGTTCTTCACTCCCTGATTAATAGTTAGTTAATTAACTAAATAAAGTTGAAAGAATAGGTAAAATGTAAAGTTTGTAGTTTTGAGAAAAATAAGGTTAAAATTATTTATTTATTTTAAGTTGAAAGAGGAAGTAAATGTAAGGTTTTGAGTTTTGAGAAAATAAGGTTATAATTATTTATTTTGAAGTGTTTTTAACAAATATATATTTTTTTTCTTATTTTTAATAAAAATGAAAGCTTTGAGTTTTGAGAAAAATAAGGTTAAAATTATTTACTTTGAAGTGTTTTTTTAACAAAATATTTTTTTTCTTATTTTTTGTTTTTAACATATATTTTTTTCTTATTTTTGTGTTTTAACAATTTTTTTTATTTTTAATAAAATCTGCCGATTAAAAAAAACAAAATATATATTTTTTTTATAAATGTATGATATGATATTTTAATTATTAAAGAGAGATATGTGATATTTAGAACTTGATATGCATATCTATGATATATTTAGAACTTGATCTGCATATATCTATGATGTTTTAAAATATTCTAGAAAATATATAATAAACTCTCCCTTTTTCTAGAGGCTTCTTCACACATGAAAGTGTTTACAAAAAAAATTGAAGAACGAAAATCTTATGTGTACACACACGTTTCATAATAATATATGTGAAATATAACATACCAAAATTTTGTTTAAGACTTAATGTTTCACAATAAAAATCAAATTCACTCATATATTATCTTAAACTACTTATTTAAAAAAGTGCTGTAAGTAAAAGAGGAGATATTATATTAAAATGATCATTTATGTAAAGAAACGTTGACTTGTATTACATCTAGCATCTTACGGCAAGTATGGCATGTGCACATGCTTAAATTAATAGTATTAGACCGTGGGAGGGGAAGAGTTTGGACATTTTGCGTTATGTGATGGTGTAGTCATTATGTTGGCATTATGAGACATTATGTTAAAAGTGGTGATTATTAGTAGGGCTGTTCAAATTGCTCGGCGCTCGACGCTCATTTGATGTTCGCTCAGAAAATGCTCGAAATTTGCTCGTTCGATTCAGCTCGATTAAAAAAATGCTCGGTTCGGATCGGTTCAGTTTGTAAACGAACCGAGCACAAGCAAAGGTCCGCTCAGTTCGGTTCGGCTCGGTTGGCTCGATTTATCTTTTAATATATATATATATATATATATTTGTGTTTGTGTGTGTATCATTTTTATTGAAATGACTAGAAACCAACATCAACAATGTTTGGTCCAAGATCCAAATAGAGCTCATTTAAGTAACTAGAATTGAAATTCAATACCAATAGCCCATTATCCAATACTTAATGTCCATTTTGAGTAATTGAGTCTAAATTTCAAATACTAAAGCGTCGATCAATACTCAAGTCTCAACCCGCCATTTGATTCAGAAGTGCAAGACCCTAATAAAACCCCCTATTGGCCATCGTTATTCGATTTCTCCATCGCCACTCGCCAAGACGCCAAATCGTCAGGGTTTTGCTTCAATCGATTCATTCAATTTCAAACTTCTGATAGAACAACGGTATGTTTCAATCGGTCAACGATTTATCTTCCCGCTTAGTTAATCTCGATAGAACTATTCGAGTGTTTTTGTATTCCTTGTTATTTGTTAAATTTTTACTTGTGTTCTATTGGACGAAATATCAGGGACGAAAACTGCACTTTATTCTAATAACTAGCACTCCCATTATAACAACTTTCCTAAAAATATTTTGGACACCCGAAATGTCATAAAATATACCCCGTACGTGAAACCGAACCCGGAATGACCCTATACTTGTAAAAATCAACAAAAACCAAGTTTGGCAGTCTCTCGCGGGCCGCGACGAAGACCTCTTCGTCTATTGCGTGGCGCGACTGCCTAGTTCTTATCCGGACACGTGGCGTGCCACGTGGCACTTAATAATAATTGAGTATTTGTAAGTCTACAATTACTGCCGGTATGTTGGGGTTTTGTATACAAAATTTGTGAGACGTTACCATTCCACAAAGAGTTAGCCAATGAGTAATATGACCCACAAGTCGGGTTGACAGTACTGATTGGGTAATTGATTAGATCAAGCAAATGTAATTGCGTGTTGCCCTCAATTCTGTTAAAGTATTAAAACCGTTTTGATTAAACTGGGATGCACTCACCAGTATTTCTTGCTGACAAAATGTTTTTAAAATGCGTTTCAGGTAACATAATGTGAAAGCCCAATAGAAGCCAGCTGGAGAGCACTGAACGCTTGGAATAGTGGCTATAAAAGTTACCTAAATAAACAAGACATTTTGTTTTCAATAATTAGGGTTTATCCCTATCAATGTATTATCAAATGAACTTGGGTTTTATCCCCATGAATTATTCTTATAAAAGTTTGGTGTTTTACTCTGATAAAAATATTTCCTAACTACGATCCTGATGTATTCTGCTGCCAAATTAATAAACACCGATACCACCCGCTCTAAGGCTCTCGGGCGCCCGCTCCCGGGTAGGGGTCGGGGGTTGTGACAGAAGGTGGTATCAGAGCTACAACCACTGATTTAAGCCAAAGAAGTGTTCTGCTGACACTGAAATTCCAAATTCTGTGTTAGGAAATAAATTATGTGATTATGTGTTATTTGACTATCTGTTAGTTTACAGTATGAGTGATCAAGGAACATCGGACGCTTATCGTCATTTAGATAGTTCACAGAAAAATGAGGGAACATCATCTCAGACTGATCCCTCAGGATTTTCAGCCGATACCGAAGAGGCAATATTTATTTTTAAGGCACAATCGGGGGAACCTTTTACTACTAAGAAAAGAGGTTGGTTTAATAGAGGAGCTCATGAAAGGAGAAAAAGAATGAAAAAGTTACAGCAACAGATAGCAATAGCCAGATCCAATAGGGAGGCGGATGCACAGAACTAGGAAGTAACCAGTAGACCACCTTGGGAGGAAGAATTAGATAGACAGTTGGCCAATTTCCATATGTTAGCCACTACAGCTGTAGATACCAACCAAAACCAAGTAGTCGAACCGCCACTCTTACCTTTATTCCCAGACCAACAGATGCAAGAACCTGACCAAGAAGATCCATTTCCTGATGTAGACGCTTATGAGATTCCCCCACCAAACCCCATAGCCCAGTACACTGACCTTAACCCTTTAGACCCCTTTTGGAGTAGCGAATGGTGGACACAGAGTGTAATAAGAAACCCACACCCTTACGGTCAACCTATTCCTCGACGCCCTGATCCTATACCAGCACCCATGCCACCTATGAGCCAGGAAAATTTGGAGGAACTTCGCTCATTAGGTGATGAATTAGTAGAAGAAGGAGATAGAATACGAATAATAGGAGAGAAACTTATGTGGAAACAGGTCGTGCGTGACATTCATGACTGGATACATAACTAGATATACGTGTAATTTTGTACTATATATATATATATATATATATATATAAGTAGGGATGCATAGTATTTTTCATTTCCAGTTGTAATTTGTAACTAATGCATATATATATATATATATATATATATATATATATATATATATATATATATATATATATATATGAAAAAGAGTAAAAGTCGCAATGATCGACGTTTTTGACCAACTTGTTTGTGTGATTGTGTATAAATAATTATATTCAATTCTATTCTGTGATAATTAATACCTGATAAATGTTTACAATTCAGCTGGACAACGAAGTAAATCAAGAAAACCAGAATAATGAGAATAACGAAAACCAAATAGATAACGGTGCCATTCAACATATAGTGGCACAAGGAATTATAGATGGCATGCCTTGTATTATCAAGACAGTTAAAGAAGCAGATAAATCTGCAAATGGCAGTAAACGTCAACACACTGAACCCAGTCACAGTGTGAATAATGACAATGGACCTATTATCCAAGCTCTAATTCCTAAAAGAAGAAGAACCGCTCCATACGGTTGTTCTTTTAAAGAATTATTGGCCTGCAAACCTATAGAATTCTCAGGCAATGAAGGAGCCATTGCAACCTTACGTTGGATAGAAAAGACGGAGGCAGTCATAAAAATAAGTAAATGCGCAGACGAAGATAAGATTATGTTTGCTTCTAATCTTTTCAAAAATGAAGCCTTAGAACGGTGGAATACTATTCTCCAGTCTAGAGGAAGTGTCTGAGTTTATAATATGGAATGAATCAACTTTAAGGAAATGGTTGAAAGAAAATTTTGTCCTCCTAATGAGAAGGAATAAATAGCCAATAAGTTCCTAAATCTCAGAATGACTGGAATAGACTGCAAAGGTTACGCTACCATATTCTTCGAATATGCTAGGATAGTACCATCCTTAGCCTCACCCGAACCAGTATTAATCTCTCGTTATATTTGGGGATTAATTAGTGAGATTAGACATGTAGTCAAGGCAGCTAGACCGCAAACCATAGAAGAAGCAGTAGAATTAGCCAATACCTTGACTGACGAACTGGTACGCACACAAGAAGAAAACCAGGGGAAGAACCTAGCTCAAAAGCTTACGCAGGAATTCCGTTCTAGTAATTTCTACTGTGGGAAGGGAACAGGTTCTTCCGCATCCTACTGTAAGAACTGCAAAGAAAGCATTTTGGAAAATGCTCTACATATTGCAACTTTTGAAAAATCTCTGGACACAAGGATGAAGACTGTATGAAGAAACCCGGTAATGGGATATGCTTTAATTGTGGAGAAAAAGGACACATTAGACCAAACTGTCCGAAACTAGCTCTAGTCATGCCCAACAAGACTAAAACGGCAGAAGCACCCAAGAAGAATGCTAGAGCTTTTGTTCTGAAAGCTGAGGAAGCCAAGATGATTCCGGATGTGATCGCCGGTACGTTTTTAGTTAATGACATATTTGCCGAAGTATTGTTTGACTCTGGTGCAAACCAAAGTTTTATCAATACTTCTTTCTACCAATTTCTTGACCAACCCTTAGTCAAACTTCAACAAGACTGTCTGGTAGAAACGACCAATGGAGAATCTGTTAAGATAAGTGAAATCTTGCAGGGGACAAGAATAGAAATCCTAAACCATCATTTCTTTGCTAACCTTTACCCAATGAATCTGGATGGTTTCGATGTTGTATTAAGAATGGATTGGTTGGTAGCCAATCATGCCAGTATTTTATGTGATCAAAAGTTAGTACAAGTAAGTACACCAAGTGGTGAAAAGATCATAATTAAAGGAGATAAGCCAACTAGATCGACGAAGTTCATCTCTGTGATGAAAGCTGCAAGTTATGAAAGGAAGGGAAGAATAGTATATATGATTTTTGTAATCATTAATACTAAAGGAAAAGAATTAAAAGATATTCCTGTAATATCTAAATTCGCAGACGTTTTTCTAGAAGAGTTACCTGGATTACCGCCTGATAGAGAGGTTGAATTTAGAATTCATCTAATACCAGGGACGGCGCCAATTGCCAAAGCACCATATCGATTAGCACCAACGGAAATGCAGGAACTAAAGAAGCAATTGGACGAACTTCTTAACAAAGGTTTTATACAACCAAGTTCATCCCCATGGGGAGCACCGGTGTTGTTCGTTAAGAAGAAAGATGGATCGATGCGTATGTGCATTGACTATCGAGAATTGAACAAAGTCACGATTAAGAATCGATACCCACTACCGAGAATCGATGATCTGTTCGATCAACTCCAAGGAACTCGATTCTTTTCTAAGATCGATTTACGCTCTGGATATCATCAACTGAAAGTACAGGAAGAGGATATTCCTAAAACTGCTTTCAGAACGAGATACGGTCATTATGAATTTACTGTCATGCCATTTGGTTTAACCAATGCCCCAGCTGCATTTATGGACATGATGAACAGGATATGTAAACCATACTTGGATAAATTCATAATTGTCTTTATAGATGATATTCTTACTTACTCTAAGAGTAAAGAGGACCACGCAGCCCATCTGCATACACTCCTCACATTGTTGAGAAAAGAGAAGCTTTATGCTAAATTCTCAAAATGTGAATTTTGGTTACAAGAAGTACAATTCCTTGGACATCTGGTTAATCATGAAGGAATTCATGTGGATCCCACAAAGATCGAGGCGATTACTAAATGGAAAGTCCCTGAATCACCAACAGAAGTACGAAGTTTTCTTGGACTGGCAAGATATTATAGATAGTTTATCCGTGATTTCTCTAGAATAGCCATTCCATTAACTAAACTAACCTGCAAATCGGATAAGTTTAAATGGGGACCAAAACAGGAAGAAGTTTTTAAGATTCTTAAGCAGAGGTTAACCAACGCACCCATACTTGCATTACCAGAAGGAACTGAAGACTTTATAATCTATTGTGATGCATCTAAGTTAGGATATGGATGCGTGTTGATGCAACGTCAAAAGGTTATAGCCTATGCCTCTAGACAACTTAAGAAACATGAATAGAATTACATAACTGAAGAAACACTAGATAAATGGTCGGAACCGAGATATCTAGGGGGTTTGAATCTGCATAAAAGGTTGGTTTCCACTCGATTGATTCAGGTCCGACTGGTCTTCTTCTCCGATAACTCTGCAAAAAAGAGCACCGTTAGCCTCGCCAAGGGGAGAAAAGGGTTCTCTCCTTGACCCGACTCCGGTGTGAGAATAAGTATTGGTAATGAAGAAGAAGATGTATTTTGTAAGTGTGTGTAACTTGAATTCATACCTGGGTTGCTTCCCATATTTATAGCCGGGAGTCGTTTTAGGCGGGAAAACCCGTTAGTGAAAAGTTGACGGAAGATGCTAACCCCATAAGCGGTTACATTCCCTTCCGTCAAGCTTCTTGATCCGACGTGAGAGAACACGGATCATGGCTTAGATCGAAGGCTGGGGATTTGCCACGTGTAAAGTGATCAAGTGGAGATTATTTTCCAATTGCATGCTTCCGTTGTGAATTCAGGGATGCCTAAGATGGTGACACGTGTCCAGACGGTTGTAACCGTCTTGGTGGTGCACGATTGTATTTCTTCTAGAAGATTACTGCTGTAATCTGGTGTGGCACCTTATCGTGTGGAGACAGGTGAATAAATAAATCCCAAGTCTGGGTAAATAATATCCAGGTCTGGATATTTAGGCGAGAGTGTTTATTTTAGGATTTTCATCCTTTGTCTATGGGAGAAAGCGCAAAGGTTTATGATTTCCTTTGGGCGCGCAAGTGTTGACAGTTGACTGTTTTTTAAATCTCTTTTTGTGAGACCAGTGCGCGGCCGCGCAAGGTACAAGGCTGATCAGTAAGGTTTTGGTATGGTCCCAAATATTTATTATGAGGTTTTTGGGACCTTACCCCTTCAAGTCCCCCCAGTCTAGTGTTGTACTTATGCAAGTAAGTGGAGCACTGGACTTATAAGAGGGAAATGTTTTTAGGCGTGGAAAACAAAGAATCTTCGATGAGAAGATTTAATTTTATTAAAAGAGGAGTTTTTTAAGGAAAATTTTTGTTCTTTTGTAATCATGCCGTGACGTATAATGACGTCAGTTGGCAGTAAAAGTTGGTATTTGCGAGAGTTTGCCTTCTTATATTGGGATATGTAATGGCGCTTTGTCAGACTTCATTAATGGGGATATGACTCTAGTTCCTGCAGCGCCGTTTGGATGTGATATTTCCTGACAGTTAATCATGATGATTAAGTTTCCTTTTTCTCGAAGTTGGGTTCTTCTATATATATGTACATTTAAGACGCCTTGTCTTTTTGTTAGTTTTTGGCAAAGAAGATGAAACGCTCTTACCATACTCATCGTTTGTTGGATATTTTTAGGGTTTACGAGGCTGCTGAAGGTCTCATGCTTCTTTCTTGTTCACCACCTCTAATTGCTATTACGGCAAAGAATCCGGTCGAACCTGTTTCTCCGGTGACTGTTGGTTCTGGCTGTAAGGTTCTTCAGCACAAAGGTGTTACTGACGATGGTAGTACTGTGTTGGATGCTGATGGCTTGATAGCTCGCTTTCCAATGCTCCAGAAAGGAGGGTGTCGGCTGGTATATCAACGCCGGAAAACTCGTCGGTGCGGGCAGGTGCCTGTCGTCGATGATGATTCCGATGCTGGTTAGGTGTTTAACTTTAGGGCTAGTTCTCGTCCTTTAATGTTTTTTGTAAATCTGAACAATTTTTTTGAAGATCATTGCCATGATCTTGTTAAGTGTTTGTGCTACACTTTTGATGATGTGTATATTTTGGTGTAATACTATCCCTGTAGGGTTTGTTTTGTATGTTTGGATTACAATATGTTGCATGTTTTTTAATTGCTTTGATTAGTTAGAGCGAATGAGAGATGGTATTGTGCTCATGTGTGAACGTTTGTCCAGAATATGCACTTATGTTGCGCTTTTTCCAAACTGCTCATGAGGTGTACAATGTTTACCATATTGTTTTCGCGCAAACCAAAGGAATTTCATGCAATTTGTAACAAACAGTAACATGAAAATAGTGTTTGTATTAATAAAGCGCAAGGCTTACAATACAAGTGTAAATAGGAAATACATTGCCTGTGAATGATTTGCCCTATATGTAACACCTGCGCAGCTGCTGTGCGTTCCAGGTGCGGGGAACTAGAGTCCCGTTAATTCTTTTTAGGGTATATGCCCCTTTGCCTAGGACCTCATTGATGATGTATGGCCCTTCCCATCTTGGCGCTAATTTGCCCAGTTTTTCCGCATTTGATGCTTCATTGTCGCGCAAGACAAAATCACCGGGGACAAAGGTACATACGCGTACGCGCGCATTGTAATATTTTTCGAGTTTGGATTTGTACCTTGCTTCAGTGATGGTGGCGTTCTCGCGCCTTTCTTCAAGAAGATCTAAATCCATTCTTCGCTCTTGCTCATTGTTCTATTTTTCCATGGCTATCATGCGCGGTGATAGAAGACCGATTTCGGCTGGGATTACCGCTTCTGACCTGTAGACCAGGCTGAATGGAGTTTCTCCCGTGCTAGTCTTTGGCATTGTACGATGTGCCCATAGGATGCTGGGGAGTTCGTCAACCCATCCTCTGCGCGCTGTCCCAAGGCGCGCTTTTATGCCGTCAACGATCTGCTTGTTTACACTTTCTACCTGACCGTTCGCTTGTGGATGCGCGACGGAGGCAAAGTTATGCTCGATCTTCATTTCTTTAAACCATTTTTGAAGATCTTCTGAGGCGAAGTTTGTGCCATTGTCAGAGATAATGCGCAATGGTAACCCAAATCTGCAAATAATATGTTCCCATATAAATTTGCGGATTACCATCGCTCTGGTTGAGGCCAAAGCTTTGGCTTCCACCCATTTGGTGAAGTAATCGACTGCAACGATGATGAATTTTACTGCGCCTGGCGCGTCAGGAAATGGGCCAACAAGATCGATGCCCTATTGTTGAAATGGCCAAGCGGATGTGACCGGTACTAGCGGATTTTTTGGTTGGAGCGTCTTTGGCGCGTGACGTTGGCATGCTGAATTAAACATTCTTTCATTTGTTTGAATGCTGCTTCTGCTTCAGGTGTCCACTGAAAGTAGGTTTTCTTCACGCAATTTCGCAGCGTGCTGATGAATGGGTAAGACTTTGCCGCATGATTAGCCAAGAATCTGTTCAAGGCTGCTAAGCACCCGGCGAGTCTTTGCATCTCTTTTATTGTTGCAGGTGATGGCATTAGCTGAATGGCCTGAACTTTTTCTGGATTTACTTTAAAACCGTCTCTTGTGACTATAAAGCCCAAAAATTTTCCCTCCTCCATGCCGAAAGAGCATTTTGTTGGATTCAGTTTCAGGCTTACGTTGCGCAAAGAGTCGAACGTGCGCTGAATATTGTTAAGCATTCTGTCTTCCTCGTGGCTCATGATGACGAGGTCATTGATGCGTGTGTAGTGTAATATATTTTAGATATATATTTTAAACCTTTTTTACACTTTTTAGCCAAGTTTTAAATTTATAAAACACGATATTTACTAACACTAAACACACATATGGGCAAGTGCACCCATCGTGGACGTAGTATAGTGTTGGTAAGATACCGAGGTCGTCCAAGGACACAAGAGCTTTTAGTACCGGTTTATCCTCAACATCTAATCAAATCAAAATGTTAGAAAAAGATTTTTTTTAAACTAAGAAAATAAAACTAACTATATGCTGAAAAATAAAATAAAAATTAAAACAGATAGACAAGATGAATCACTTGGATCCGACTCGTGTGTTAGTATAACCTTTGATTATTTTCGCACTTTTGCACTTGTTTAAGAGATTATCTTAGTTATTGTAGTAGGCCCCTCTTTTGAAGGCGACGTTACCCTCAACCCAGTAGTTTGAGTCAGCAAGGATACAATCCTAAAGGGTTGGATTATTGAAAGATTATTAATTAAGTTATTAATGCAAATTATGGTAAGCCCCTCTTTTGGAGGTGACGTTACCCTCGACTAAGTAGTCTGAGTCAGCAGGGATACAGTCCTAAATAGCCGGGTTATAGTATTAATAGTAGTTAACTTATGAGAGGATCAAAGAGTTTGGACCCCCGCCATCCAATACCTTTGGGTATTGAAGGAGGTCCTACTAAATTTGACCCAGGTCCCTTGCAGGACCTCTAAACGCTGAACAAGGGCAATACTCTTACCAAACCGTTCCCTTAACCCCCGACCAGGTAGCCAACATACCTCCATATAGACCGTGGAGATATGAATGGTGAAAATCTTTTATTTTATATAGACAGTAAAATAATGCCAAGACACCACGGACAAACGATAAGGAAGAATTACCTTCAACATAAGCAAATAGTTATTAAAGTCATTAATACAAAACCAATTAAGAAGTGCAAAAGATTAAAAATAAAAAGTATTATACTAAACACCTGTCTTCACCAAGTGATGTAAGAGACTTAGGCAAACATGGCCTTGATTGTCAAGAACTCTTACGATCAATCTTGGATCCCGAGACGACTCACACACTCTATGATGGACAATGGATGATGGTGGTGGATGATGGTGTTGTGATGGTGGTGGGTGGTGGATGAAGTGTGAGAGAGGTGGTGTGCCAAGGGATGAGTTGCAATGAATCCAAGCACTCCTATTTATAGGTTGAACAGAGGCCTGGGCACGGCCCCGTGTCCATTGGGCACGGCCCCGTGCCTGTCTGA
Source organism: Helianthus annuus (assembly GCF_002127325.2). Classification (NCBI taxonomy): domain Eukaryota; kingdom Viridiplantae; phylum Streptophyta; class Magnoliopsida; order Asterales; family Asteraceae; genus Helianthus; species Helianthus annuus. Next base: position 63,470,442 of record NC_035445.2, read on the forward strand.
CACTATCTCTCTTCATTAATTGTAATTCGCGATTACAATTAATGCGCCTGCAGTACTTTGGGCACGCCCCCGTGTTCACTGGGCATGGCCCCGTGGTGAGCAATAGAAGTTTCTACAGGTTTGTCTTTTCTGCTGCTTCTTGGGCACGGCCCCGTGCTCGCTGAGCACGGGGCGTGTTCAGCCTTCTGTCTTCCTTGTTTTGCTTGGGAGGATGCTGTCGAGGGGTCGGGCAATCCACTCTTGTCCCTTTTCTTGTATTTGTGTTAGATTTAGCTGTCTTTTTGCTTCTTTTGTTAATTTGAGCTCATTTAATCCTGAAAATACAAAAGGAAGACAAAAACATACTTTTTCCAACATTAGTACTTAAAAAGGGTTAGTTTTATGCCTCATTTGATGTAATTTATATGTTGCATTTTACACACATCAGTCATCCATGTAGACCTCGACTGTCTTGCCAATGTTACCTCTGAAAACTGCGTCCATCAAGCGTTGGTAAGTTGCGCCCGCATTGCGCAAGCCAAAGAGCATTTTAGTGTAACAGAAGATGCCCTTATCTGTGCGGAATGCAGTTTTATCTTCGTCTTCTTCCTTCATCTGGACCTGATGATAGCCTTTGTAGCAGTCGAGAAAACACTTCCATCTGAATGACGCTAGAGAGTCGACTTTTTTGTCTATCTCCGGAAGCGCGTAGCAATCTTTTGGGCACGCTTTATTCAGGTCTTTGAAGTCGACGCACATTCTCCATCCGCCACTGTGTTTCTGTACCATTACTGGGTTGGCAACCCATGTATGGTATTTAACTTCGCGTAAGATTCCCGCATTGAGTAATTCTGTCACTTGTTCGTCCATGGCTTTCGCTTTTTCTTCACTAAAGCTACGCCTCCCCTGAGCAACAGGTTCTGCTGATGGTTTGATATTCAAGCAATGTTGCGCTATGTCGCGTGGAACCCCCGTCATGTCTGCCGGGCACCATGCGAATATATCTTTGTTGTTGGTCAACAATTCTTTTAATTGTATTCGTGTTGTCGGTGAAATGGCGTGTCCTAGCAGGATGGTCTGTTCCGGATATTCGTTGTTCAGGACCCATTTCTCTGGTTCATTTGATGCTGAAGGTTTGGCTACCTTTGCCGGTGGTTCGTCATCTATGTACATGACCTCTTTACTTGAGTATAGAATTGCTACTCCAGTCTCCGTTGGAAATCCACATGCAGCGTGTGGGATAGAGGTGATCATGCTGAATTCTCTTTGTGATCTTCTTCCAAGCAGGACATCATGTCGTGATGTTGCCGGCATGAACATGAAATTTACTGTGACTATTCGTGAATGCTCACCATCCGATAGAGTCACAGGGAAAGCTATTTGCCCTAATGGGAATACAGCTTCATTGCAGAATCCGGTGAGAGGAAAATCAACCGGTTCTAAACGTGCTTTGTCTTCTGGATCAAGCTGTTTGAAGCATTGCTCGTATATGATGTCCATCGAGCTTCCCGGATCTATAAACATATAGTCTGTCCGGTAGTGGCCGAAGATGCCAGTAATAATTACTGGTCGTTCTTCTTGAGGGCCTCCAGGAACAACAGGAAATACGACTTGTTGTTCCCTCCAATGTTGATCATGGTTCCTCTTATTTGGTCTTCGTGACGGACCTCCTTGAACCATGTTTATTTGTTTTGGTTTAACTCTCTGATAACTGTTATTTCTGGATTGTATATCAACATTACGACTAGATTGGATGGCCCTCCGACAGGGTGTTGGTGGGTCCAATACTACAGTGTTGATTTTTTCACCAGATCTGATGTTTGGGGATTCGGATCTGGTGATTTGCATAACGATTGTGTTTAAAGCAGTCTGGCATCTGTTGAACCAATATTCTGGGGATCTCTCTATGATTAGATCTTAGAAATTCTTTCTGTCTGAATGACTGTTGTTTTTGTTTGCTCCCTTGATTCCTTTAATCTGTGTGTTTTGGGTTGTGGAACCCTTGGATTCAGATCGGGGATCTGATGGGTGAGATAATGAATTCTCTGCCATTTGAAAAACAGAGAATGAAAAGGACTGAATCGAAACGAGATGAAAACTGAAAAAACAGAGGAATTGGTGGGCGCCAATGAAGAAACAATAGATAAATGGTCGGAACCGAGATATCTAGGGGTTTTGAATCCGCATAAAAGGTTGGTTTCCACTCGATTGATTCAGGTCCGACTGGTCTTCTTCTCCGATAACTCTGCAAAAAAGAGCACCGTTAGCCTCGCCATGGGGAGAAAAGGGTTCTCTCCTTGACCCGACTCCGGTGTGAGAATAAGTATTGGTAATGAAGAAGAAGATGTATTTTGTAAGTGTGTGTAACTTGAATTCATACCTGGGTTGCTTCTCATATTTATAGTCGGGAGTCGTTTTAGGCGGGAAAACCCATTAGTGAAAAGTTGACGGAAGATGCTAACCCCGTAAGCGGTTACATTCCCTTCCGTAGCTTCTTGATCCGACGTGAGAGCACACGGATCGTGGCTTAGATCGAAGGCTGGGGATTTGCCACGTGTAAAGTGATCAAGTGGAGATTATTTTCCAATTGCATGCTTCCGTTGTGAATTCAGGGATGCCTGAGATGGTGACACGTGTCCAGACGGTTGTAACCGTCTTGGTGGTGCACGATTGTATTTCTTCTTGAAGATTACTGCTGTAATCTGGTGTGGCACCTTATCGTGTGGAGACAGGTGAATAAATAAATCCCAAGTCTGGGTAAATAATATCCAGGTCTGGATATTTAGGCGAGAGTGTTTATTTCAGGATTTTCATCCTTTGTCTATGGGAGAAAGCGCAAAGGTTTATGATTTCCTTTGGGCGCGCAAGTGTTGACAGTTGACTGTTTTTTAAATCTCTTTTTGTGAGACCAGTGCGCGGCCGCGCAAGGTACAAGGCTGATCAGTAAGGTTTTGGTATGGTCCCAAATATTTATTATGAGGTTTTTGGGACCTTACCCCTTCAACAACTCATGACCTAGAATTAGAAGCCATAGTTTTTGCCCTTAAGATTTGGAGACACTATTTATATGGAAATAAATTTGTTGTCTTCACCGATCATAAGAGTTTAAGATATATTTTCGGGCAAAAAGAATTAAATATGAGACAGAGACGTTGGATGGAAATTCTTAGTGATTAGGATTGTGATATCCAGTATCACGCTGGGAAAGCCAATGTAGTAGCTGATGCTTTAAGTGAAAAGTATCATGAAAAACCAAAGCGAGCACGTTCTCTCATATTAAATCTACAAGTAGATTTAAATGAACAAATCAGAGAAGTACAGGAGTCAGCAATCAAGGACGATGCTGAAAAATTGAAAGGAATGATTAAGAAGTTAGAACAAGGAACATATGGAATTTGGAAGTTCCATAATAAAAGAATATGGATACCTAAACAAGGAAACCTACATCATAGAATTCTAGAAGAAGCTCATAAATATAAGTATATGATACATCCTGGAAGTGATAAGATGTATCAAGATCTAAGAAAGAATCTCTGGTGGATAGGAATGAAAAAGGATATAGCTAATTATGTTGCTAAATGTCTAACTTGTTTTCAAGTTAAAGCTGAGCATAAAAAACCATCAAGATTATTGCAACAGTTAGAAATGCCCATATGGAAATATGAATTGATAACAATGGATTTTGTTACCAAATTACCCAAGACAAGAAAAGGAAATGATACAATCTGGGTGATTGTAGACAGATTGACTAAATCTGCTCATTTCTTACCCATGAAGAAAAATTTCAGTATGGAACAGTTAGCTAAGCTATATGTAAATGAAATAGTTTCATTACATGGAATTCCTTTATCTATCGTATCCGATAGAGATAGCCATTTTACTTCACATTTTTGGACAAGTTTCCAAAAAGCAATGGGAACCAAGTTGAATCTAAGCACAGCTTACCATCCACAGACGGGCGAACAAGGCGAAAGGACAATCCAGACTATGGAAGATATGCTTAGAGCTTGTGTAATTGATTTCGGAAGAAATTGGGACGACCATTTACCATTAATAGAATTTTCCTATAATAACAGCTATCATACAAGCATTAATGTTGCACCATTTGAGGCACTTTATGGACGAAAGTGCAGAACTCCAGTCTGCTGGGATTGGAGAAAAACAGTTATCCGGACCAGAAATAGTGCAGGAAACAAGAGACAAGATAATTCAAGTCAAGGAAAGACTAAAAGCAGCACGCGATCATCAAAAGAGTTATGTTGATAATAGACGAAAACCATTAGAATTTCAAGTAGAAGATAAAGTATTGTTAAAAGTTTCTTCATGGAAAGGAGTGGTCAGATTCGTTAAGAGAGGGAAGCTAAGCCCTAGGTATGTTGGACTTTTTGAGATTATTAAAAGAATAGGACCTGTAGCTTATCAGCTACAACTGCCAGAGGAAATGGCAGGAATACATGATGTATTTCATGTATGTAATCATAAAAGGGGTTAAGCAGACGAATCTCTAGTAATGCCTCTTAAGGACATAGAGGTAAACGAAAAACTCAAGTTTATCAAGAAACCCGTTCAGATTGAAGATAGAAAGATCAAGAATCTCAAGCACAAGAGATTAGTTCTGGACAAAGTGAAATGGGATTCCAAAAGAGGACCAGAATACACTTGGGAACTCGAATCAGAGATGCAAAGGAAATACCCACACCTGTTCCAGTAGATCTCGAGGACGAGATCCAAAACAAGGTGGGGAGGATATAACAACCCTCCTAAAAATATTTTGGACACCCGAAATGTCCTAAAATATACCCATACGTGAAAACCGGACCCGGAATGACCCTATACTTGTAAAATTCAACAAAAACCAAGTTTGGCAGTCTCTCGTGGGCCGCGACGGAGACCTCTTGGTCTGTCACGGGGCGCGACTTCCTGGTTCTTATCCGGACACGTGGTGTGCCACGTGGCACCTGACTCAGCAAGCCTACCCGCTGACTCAGCAAGCCTATAACCGCCTTTCAGGCGCTCGCGGGCCGCGAAGGTCATCTGGATATCTCTCGCGGGGCGCGAGATACCCCTCGTCAGGCTTATATAAATGGGCTTCGAGCTCATTTGACAAACCGTTCATTCTCGAATTCTCTCTCAACTTTCTAAATAATAGAAATTCTGCCCGAGCTTAATACCCACTATATAGCGAAGCTTTGCCTTGTTGTAAGTACTATAACCCTGCTATTAACCTACAAGATCGATTTAGAATTTTGTAATGCATGTCAGCTCCGTCCGACTCAGTCATTGGAATTCTTTCTCGTGTGTACACCTGATTGATTTAGAATTTCCGTAATGCATGTCGGCTCTGCCCGACTCAGTCATTGGAATTCTGTCTCGAGTTGTACGGTTAATTTGAATTGGGTTATTTTACTAACACGTGTGCATTATTTGATTTAATAGATAATAACCAAGAGATTCTCAGGAAGCCTTAGTATTTTCTAAACTTGCAATGTGAGTACATTTTCTTTTTATAAATCTTTTTGTGAGTTCATCTGCTTTTTGTAAACTGTTTTTATAATAACCTCAATTGTTTAAATTATACTTAACAGTAAATGAGTATTTGTAAGTCTACAATTACTGCCGGTATGTTGGGGTTTTGTATACAAAATTTGTGAGACGTTACCATTGGACAAAGAGTTAGCCAATGAGTAATATGACCCACAAGTCGGGTTGACATTACTGATTGGGTAATTGATTAGATCAAGCAAATGTAATTGCGGGTTGCCCTCAATTCTGTTAAAGTATTAAAACCGTTTTGATTAAACTGGGATGCACTCACAAGTATTTCTTGTTGACAAAATGTTTTTAAAACGCGTTTCAGGTAACATAATGTGAAAGCCCAATAGAAGCCAGCTGGAGAGCACTGAAGGCTTGGAATAGTGTCTATAAAAGTTACCTAAATAAACAAGACATTTTGTTTTCAATAGTTAGGGTTTATCCCTATCAATGTATTATTAAATGAACTTGGGTTTTATCCCCATTAATTATTCTTATAAAAGTTTGGTATTTTACTCTGATAAAAATATTTCGTAACTACGGTACTGATGTATTCCGCTGCCAAATTAATAAACACCGATACCACCCACTCTAAGGCTCGCGGCCGCCCGCTCCTGGCCGCCCGCTCCCGGGTAGGGGTCGAGGGTTGCGACACCCATCGTCACTTTCCTTGTTTATTCTACGACGCTCGATACTCGCTCGACGTTCGTTCAAAAAATGCTCGGATCGAAAGACGCTCGCTCGACTTTGGCTCGGTTGAAAAAACGCTCGGTTCGGTTCGGATCAGTTTGTAAACGAACCGAGCACGAGCAAACGTCTGATCGGTTCGGTTCGACTCGTGAACAGCCCTAATTATTAGTAAGTTGAATGATGTACTAAGTTACCACACAAAAAAAAAAACACCTTATGTTCTTACAATTTGTTTACTAATATTATGATGTTTAATGAATTAACTCTTTAAAATCAAGACACAAAACTTAGATGACACGTTATTCTTCATATATAAAATCATCTTGAGATGACAATATTTGTTTAGGTGTGTGTATTAGGGGTGTGAAAGAAAATCTAAACCCGAAATCAAACCCGAATTATTTGAAACCGTGAATCCGGAATACTTGATATTTCGGATATCTGAGATTTCGGATTCGGATAGTGTTTTTCAATTTTTTGGTTATCCCAAATTATTTTTTTAAAACTTAAAAAATAATAAATATTAGTTAGAAATTTCGGATATTTTGTATATTTTGAATAAAATTTCTAAAATAATTCGGGTATCTGATATATTTTTTTTTAATTGTTAAGTATCTTTTTAAAAATTCTTAAAAATTAAATATTTTTTTTAGATTTTCGGATATCCGTTTCACTATCCGGTCTGTATACAAAATTTCGGATACAGATTTGGATGGTGAAATTAACTATCCAGAATTTTTAAAATCCAAGTTATATTCTTGAAACGATTATCTAGTATGTAAGTTATCAATCATCTTATCGGACAATACTGTTAACTTTAAAGCGAAAAGAATGAACAAATGAAAGAAAACTGATCAAAAGAAATTGACAATCACCAATGCTTTATTGAAGAAATAGTGAATTACAAGTTTTGTCCTTTATCTTTATACCAAATTGCAGGCGGTGTCCTTTACCTTTAAAATTGATGGGATTTGTACTTTATGTTTCCAAATCTTACATGTTTTATCCTTTAGACCTAACTTAGTTAGTTTTTCATGTTAAATATGATCATTTCCATGTCACATAAGGGTAAATCTGTCTTTTCTATTGTTCTCTCCATTTTCCCTCAAATTAAATAGCTCAAACCCTACTTCATTTGCCACTGTTAATTTCCCTCCTCTCTATCCCAGTTCCACCATCACCCACCACCACAACCTACCATCACCACCTGCAACCACCCACCACCACCACCAGTTTATTACAGACATTAAATATATTTTAAAAATTATTCAAAGAACAAACAACAATCCAAGAAATAAGGTTTCCCCCAATTTCGATTCCACCACCACTTCTCACCGGAGCTTTCATGAACCACCGCCGCTTTCACTCGGTAACTGTCACGTGACTCCATCTTCACTCACTAGTAAAAACTCCCGTCGAGGACTTGATCTGGGTGTGGCCGGAAACCTTTTGTCTAGTCGCTACAGATCTGCTGCCACTTTGGTCATCTTAGTCTAATAAGCAAAATGGCAATATGGAACTCATGTTCTGTTTGGAAAAAGGATTGCCATAAAGAACTTAAATCCTAAATCCGCATATTCTTCCACTAGAACAAGAATTTGAGCTTATATCTGAGTGTGCAATTGAAAAAAAAAAAACGAATAAACACCACCTATTATCGACACCATCGTCCTCTCCCCGGCAACAACCGCTATCATCCACCACCATTCTTGAAGATGAAGATCAAGAACCGCATGATTATACCTCGTGGTCGATGATTTTTTTTAGATTCCAGCAACCGTTTCGTTATCCTCCAACCTGGAATTTCAATTTCTTTACTCGATGATTGACGATCTTTTGGGTGTTTGGATATATTTCCCCCTTCTCCGTCTTCGTCTAACTTCATCCCTCTTTCTTCATATTCCAACATAAGGAGGCATAAAACTAGTATTTGGAACCAAGAGAAAAGATATGGTAAAAATTAACTTTATAAGATTTAATTTGAGAGAGAAAGGTGGGTAGGTAGGTGGGTTTTGTTTATATATTCTTTTAAATTATTTATTATGTATTATGATGGGACAAGACAATAATACCCTTATTTGGGGTCCATATGAACTCATTTAACTGAAAAAATTAACTAGGTTATGCTCAAAGGACGTAACGCGCAAGATTTGGAAACATAAAGTACAAATCCCATCAATTTTAAAGGTAAAGGACACCGCCTGCAATTTGCTATAAAGATAAAGGACAAAACTTGTAATTCACTCTTGAAGAAATTGAATACATAATCATAAACAAATTGAAACGAAATACAATGGGTTTTCATGAATTGAACTACTATTATCTACAGAGAAGATGCCTAACTATAACCTTAAATCCAACTAATAACGACTTGTAACAACCAAAGTTTCATATTGTCAAGACTAGTCCCTGAGCTTCTGTTTATCTTTTGTTATTACTAAAAACTTATTAACTTTCAGCAACTTGACACTTCCTACCCAAAACTTTATAACCTTCAACAAATGTTAGCATTACCACTATGTTGTCTTTCTAATGTTGACTATTGTTTACCATCTGATTTTCTCATCTCAATTATCAAGGATCTCCACCTTTGAGACAGAAAATCAAAATAACCATCCTGCCCCTGGTGTCAAGCAATGTGCAACAAGCTTAAATAGTGCACAAACTTAACACAAGAACACTTTCGGTAAGAATATCTGTTGCATTATGTTTTGTATTAACATATTCAACCTTCACTTCCTTAGATTGTAGGACATCACTTATCCAATGCATCTTAACATTGATATGCGTGGATCTTTCATGGAAAACATGATGCTTTGACAATTGTATGGCTCCCATATTGTCACATGACACAGTAGCATCAGTCAGATCTAATCCCATTTCTGTCATGAAACCTTTTAACCATGTTGACTCTTTAATGGCTTATGTCAATGCAATGAACTCAGCTTTAGTTGTAGACAATGCAACTAGATGTTGTAATGAAGCTTTGGTGCCACCAAGTACCTTAAACACATATCTCGTAATTGACCTCCCCTTGTCTAAATCTTTAGCAAAATCAGAATCAACATAACCCTGCATAACTGGATCCCGATCAACAAATTTGCCATACACAATGCCCAAATCCTTGGTACCACTCAGATATCTAAGTCTCCGCTTCCCACCTTCCTAATGTTGCTTTCCAGGATTACTTAAGTATCTACTAACCACACTTACAACAAAACTGATGCCAGGCACGGTACAAATCATCAAATACATTTGGATGCCAACAACATTTGTATAAGACACATTGACCATTTTACCCTTCTCTTCATCAGACTGCGGAGAATCTAAACTAGACAACTTAAAATGCATGGCCAATGGTGTGATGACAGACTTACACTCATTCATATGATAATTGCCAAAAACCTTTTTCAAATAATAACACTGGATAACTTGATCACTCGCAAACTTATGTCCCTACCAATTTCCATACCAAGAATCTTTTGGCCTCTTCCATTTCCTTCATTTCAAATTCATCCATCAACAATTGTTTAGTTGGTTGGATCTACTCTTTGTCTTTACATGTAATAAGCATATCATCAACATACAATAGCAAATAGATAAACTCATGTCTACCATATTCTTTGTAATAAACATAGATATCATACTCACTCCTGTTGAACTCATGTGAAACCATATACCCATCAAACCTTAAATACCACTATCTAGGGGACTGCTTCAATCCATATAGAGACCTTTTAAGTAAACATACCTGATCAGCTTTGTCTATGATTATAAATCCGTGAGGTTGCTTCATATAAATATTTTTTCATCTCGATTACCGCGTAAGAAAGTTGTTTTAACATCCGGTTGTTCAACTCTATGTTATATACATTTGATAATGATAGAGTTGCCCTTATTGAGGTATGCTTCACCACAGGAAAGAATACTTCACTATAATCAATTCCAGCCTTTTGTGTAAAGCCTTTGGCCCCTAATTTGGCCTTAAATCTTGGATCTTTTACCTGGCAGCCCTTCTTTGATTTCAAAAATCCATTTGCAGTCAGTTAACTTTTGATCCTTTAGCATGTCTACTAGTACCCAGGTTTCATTCTTATAAAGAGAATTCTTTTCTTCTTTCATAGCAAGTTCCCATTTCTCTTTATTTGGAGAATTCATAGCTTCATGATATGATAATGGTTCACACATACTCTCTTCCTCAGCCACATGAAACACTAATGCTGAGATATCATCTCTGAATTTTATGGGAACCAGAATCTGCCTTCTTGGCCTGTCTTTAGCAATAGTATAACTTGGGTTTGTACTCTGAGAACTTTCAAGCTGGTCACTAACTTGTTATTCTGATGTCTTAATTTCATTTAGAGGTAACTCCACCTCAATTTGAACTCCTGGATTATCATCCTGGCCCACATTAGCTTTCTTAACAACATCTTCATACATAATGTGTTCAATCCATTCTACATTTCTGCTGATAGTAAACCTTGGACTTCTACCTTCTAGTCTCCACAGTCTATAGCCTTTGACCCCTCATGTGTAGCCGATCATAATGCATCTTTGAGCCCTTGCATTTAACTTTCCTTGACTGGTATGAGAATAACCAAGAGAACCAAAAATTATGAGATCTTCATAATCAGTCTTTAATCCAAGCGACTTTTACATAGGGACCATCATATATATTGCAGATGATGGAGAAATATTGACTAGATATCCAACTGTTTCTAGTGCTTATGCCCAAAAACTCTTAGGCAGTCCAGACTATATTAACATACATATAACCTCTAATAGAGTTCTATTCATTCTTTCAACCAGCCTATTCTGTCGTGGAGTCCCAGGTATTGGCAAATGCCTTGCAATACCATGTTTCTTGCAGAAATTACTAAACTCATTATTGCAAAACTCCAAACCATTATCAGTTCTCAGTTTCTTTACCTTCTTTTCTGTTTGAGTTTCTACCAAGACTTCCGTTCCTTAAACTTGGTAAGTGCCTCATTCTTATGTTTCAAAATGTACACGCAAACTCTTCTTGAGTAATCATGAATCAGAGATATAAAAAATAGGATACTCCACCTAGAGACAGATTCTTAGTAGGTCCCCACAGATCAACATGCACATAATCTAGAACCCCCTTTGTCCTATGTATACCCTCTGAAAACTTAACACTTTTTGCCTTTCCCAGCAAACAATTTTCATATGTACCATAGTCACAACTCTCTAAATCTTCTAAAACCTCCTATTTACCAATCCTTGATTACTCATGTGACCCGGCCTCTTATGCCATTTCGTGGCATTATTGATTGTTTTACCCTCTGCCACCGATGCAGAGCCCAACTCAACTCAACTCAACTTTCCCATCTAACACATAAGTGTTATAGTCCTTTCTTGTACCAGTTAGAACAACCATTGATCCCTTAACCATCTTAACCTTCCTATCCCCCAAATTAACTGAATATCTTTTACTTTCAAAGGTTCATAAGGATATCAAATTCCTTTATAACCCGGGAATGTATCTAATATTTGTAAGATCAACATTAAAGCATTATTGAGTTTGAAAGAGATTGTACATATACCTCTAATTTGACATAGATGATCATCACTAAATTGAACATATCCTTGTGTCTCCGTCTTTAATTCTTTAAAAACTCTTTATGAGGTGTCATATGGCAAGAATAGTCTGAATCCAACACCCACAACTAATTAGATTCTATCTATGTAACCATAAGAACATCAGCACTCTCATATCCTTCACGAGACCCTTCAGGTGACCCATTCCCATGTGTCTTGTTCTAATTAAACTCAGACTTCTTCTTTTTTCCATTCTGGACGATCACGTTTGAAGTGTTGTCAGAATTACACACAAATCACCTTCTCGTTCTCTTTGACTTAAATCTGGTTGTTGAACCTTTCTTCTAGTTCCCTCTTTGCTCAGATCTTCCCCTAATGAACAGCCCATCAGAACCATTATCTTTAAATTCTCCCTTCTTTTGTAATTCTTTTGAGTTCATTGCAGCAACTACTTCTTCCATGGACAGACTCTCCCTTCCAAACATCATTGCATCCACAAAATGTTCATATGACATTGGTAATGATGATAAGAAGATGATTCATCTATCTTCATCATTAACTTCAATATTCTTAAGATCATGAATGATCTTGTTGAATTCGTCAATTTGATCTTCGAATGACTTACTAGTTGTCATTTGAAAATATATAACCGTTTATTGAGATATAATCTGTTTGCTAATGACTATGTCATATACAAACTTTCTAACTTTGTCCAAACACCAACTGTTGTTGTCTCTTTTGAGACTTCTCTTAGAACTATGTCACCGAGACAGATGATTATCGCACTATGGGCCTTCTCCATCACTTCTTTCTTTGTTCTCTCTATCAACCATGTCGGCTGTAACACCCCATGTTTTCGAAAGTCAAAGTCAAGATTGACTTCTTTGACAGTAGTTAGTCTATTTTGTGTTTACGTTAGTTGTATTATGTGGAGTAATTAATTACAATCGAATTAATCGAAGTTTATTTATCGATGCGAACCGCTTTACGACTGTGAATAATAGGAAGTAACAATGCGATAAAGTCAATTAATCAATAATCGAACTAATCTAATCATTATCGAACTCGAAACTTGAATTGTGCAACCTTGATGATATTATACGTGTGTGTGTGCCTTATGTGTTACTTGTGCATGTTTACTTTATGTTATATGTGGTAATCAATCGAAACTCGACTCGAAATCGAAACTCAATCGAAATCGAATCATGATAATTGGTGGAGAAGAGATAGCGCGAGATATAGATGATTGTATGTTAGATATAGTGGTTGGGGTTAAAAGTAATTTAATAGGGAACTCTCTCGTATTCTCATCAATCGCAATCAAGATCGAAATATCAAAAATCGTCGCACCGAACACTCGAATCGTGCAGCTGATCGATCAGGTTACCAGCCGATCGAACATCCAACTGATCGGACAGGCTGTCCGATCGAGCTGCCTGGCCGATCGGCCATCACTTTCCTCTTATGGCATCCTATAAATACCCCTTGTCACTCTCAAACTTTCTACTTTTGGAAACCTTTAACCGACCAGCTCGTGCTCCCCACTTTTTTCTCAGATTCCTTCCGATTCCGATAAGATTTCATCCTAAATCTTGTACTTTCTTGATCTACACGCACTCCTACACCTTTCTATCTTTCAAATCTTGATTTCTAACCGTGAAATCATCAAGATTCAAGTGTTCTAGGATGATGTCATCATGGTGTTCTTGAAGAACTTCATGTTTGGCTCCAATCCACCAAGAATAGCTTGGATCTAGCCGATTTCCACATAAACAAACAAGGATCTGCTATAGATCTAAACATATACACGGTGAAAAGGATTGAAAGATGGATTTTCCAACTTTCTTTCATCTCTTTTACACTCAATGCCTTCAAACCAGTAGAAACGAAGCTTGTGCCGATTTGCAAATCATTCTAGTGGTTGCATGACTCAAGATCCGTTCCGAACAGTTCACCGGCCGAATTTGGGTGATTCCTGTCCGATCAGGAGAAACAAGTAAGAACGAGGGTTCTATGGTTCGACTCGTTGTCAAAACACCTCGATATAATGACAAAACAATCAGAACAGCCAAGTGTTAGACGAACAGGCCGACCTGGTCAGAATGCTGACCGATCGGACTGATGTCCGAACGGACATCCAGCCGATCGGACAGTCAGCTGATCGACCAGGCCAGCCAATCGGCTAGCACATGGTCCCACACTTGAACAATTCATTGAAGTCTAGTATTGAACGAACTGCTGTTCGATCGGAGTACCGTCCGATTGGATTACTCTTCGGATCATGAGATACTATGCTTCAACACTTAGTCGATTTTCAACATGTTCAACGCGTTTGGAGTGCCACCCGATCGAACAGCCGTCCGATCAGGTGACATCCTGCTGAGAACCTATTTACTAAAGTACCTAACCGATCGGGCAGCCGGCCGATCGAACGACTGTCCGATCGACCGACCTGAAAGGTAAAGATACTTAAATGTGTTCAAATGCTACAACGAAAACTTCAAAAGTCAAACCATCATACACAAACACATCCTTCTCAAGGGAAGAAACAATCCACTCGAACAGCCATCCGATCGGCCTACCGACCGACCGGACAGCTGTCCGAACGGACTGTCAAGCCGAACGGTCAGCCGTCCGATCGGACAACCGTCCGATCGACCAGCTGTCCGACCCTCCAACACTTGTTTTCCGTTTTACGCATTGCTTATCGTTATACTATCAAACTATTCAAGCTAACTCTACTCTCAAGTGCTCCCTTCAATCCATCAATCGCTGTGACTATACTCAAACCCTTTTTGCTTTAGCACTTTTGGGTGTTACATACGTTACTTATTCTAAATCACAATCGAACACACTACTCAATTACTTTAAACAGTAACCGTTACCGCATGTATTACGTGACTAAATGAATGCTTGTTGTTATGTTTACACGTGGAATGTTGTCTACCTGTCTTAACGACGATAGTACTATAGTTTGGACTCAGCACCCGTTCACACGGGGGTTGTTAAGGACAATTACTTGCATGGATTACGGTGGTAATCATGTATTGCGAACTGCCTCGGGCAGTCAACCCGCAGTCATTGGTATCGATAGATCCATGTCGATAATTAACATGCTTCGTTTTCCTCTGTGTACATGCTGGTTATGCGTAAACTATTTCGAACTCTATTATGCTATTATCAAACTTGTATGCTCACCTTTACATTTTATGTATTGACTTTATTTTAACGTATGTGACAGGTGTTTAAGATGCTTATCTGCTAGGAAGGCGAAGCTAGAATAAAAGTCTAGAGCATAGTTGTCTGTAGATCTTGCTGCTTGAGTCTCTAGACATAGATAAACAATATTTATATTTACATCTGAGTTGTCAGAACGGAATATTTGCCTGGATGCTTATCTGTAATAATTTGTTTGCTATTTAAGGTACGGTATGGGACGTATTATATAAATTAAATAGTAATGATAATTGTTGTGAAAACTTCTGGACAATCTGTTTCGCTCAGTGTCATGCCCCGATGATTCCGCCATCGGTTGGGGTGTGACAGATTGGTATCAGAGCCATAACTATAGGGAATTAGGCAAGACTCGACCTAGTCCGGGTCGATGTCTTAGAGACCTAGACTATAGGTAGGAACCAACAGACCAAGCTTAAGTGCTATATATCCTGCTATTTCTCGCTTACACTACACCATCACCGCACTCGAACTTTCAAAAATGAGAAAGCAATTTAGCCAAGATTAGGTGTGAAAACCGCAACTCTCGACTAAATTGCCTGATCAATGCTATTTTTATCAACTTATCAATGATTTCTTCATTCTTTTCAATAACGAACGCTTGTTCAACGGGAGAATTATACCAAATCAGGAGTGAAATCCATATTTTGATGAATAATCTCCTCAATTTTACTAAGAACAAGGGAGAAGTTGCTAAGCTAGGGGTGAAACCCTAACCTTGACAATTTATTCCGACTTTTGCTTATCTCACCAAAGCCTCGACGGACTCCAATGACCTGAACTCGCGAGTATGACCTAGGGAATGCGTGCTGAATGCCCAAGAATCGAGGCAGAAACACGATCCCGAAAGTCGGAATGTGACGACAAGTCTATTGAGAATAGTCGAATCGCGTTGGGTAGTCGATGTCTAGTAGCCGCAGACAACTATTCCTCGATTTTTTATGTGTTTCGATTCTGAGCCCGCAACTGCCACTCTGATAATTCGTCGATTTTATGAATGTTATGTGTATTTATCTGTTTACATGTTTAAATTTTTGGAAAATTATTCGATGTTGCTATCACTTCGATTGACACACACGACTCGCATTGCTCTTCTATCTCAATACGCTAGCAAGTCGCTGCAAATCTAGACTACATTATGCTATGATATACGCTTATACTATACTCGATATGCTATACACGACCGATATATACGAACGACACGCGAGCTTTGAATGATAGGTTTCTGTATTCTGACTGCATCTGTGATTAAATGTGTATGTGCTTCTGTGTTTATGTGTCTCTGTGCTCTACATGCCTACGTGCTTATGTGCTTCTGTGATTACGTGAATCTGTGGTTATGTGCCTATGTGTTTATGCGATACGTATTTCAACGTGTTCCTGAGCTTTAGTAAGTAGTATACGTGTGAGGTGAGATGTGTCTCAGACCCACGACGATGTCTGTTGCAGACAATGTCGTCATCTGGACACCGAACCCCATTTACTCGCCAAGAAAAGAGAGACAAACGTCTTGCTGCTATCATCGCCAAACAAGTAGCAAAGGCCGTGAGCGATGTTTATGAAAACGTCAATAAATCATCTGAGGAGTCGAGGACTGATGCTCCCAAAGATGCCACCAAGACTGTTTTTAGCTTTAAACAGTTCAAGGCATGCAGACCAAAGGAATTCACTGGAGAAGATGGCCCAACAGCTATGTTTCAATGGTTTAGTTCCATCGAAGTCACTCTGCGCCAAAGCGGCTGTCCAGAAAATCTCTGTACCCTAAACGCAACCGGCGTCTTCTAGTCCCGAGCTCTAGACTGGTGGACGGCCGAGCGAAACAAACGCGGGAATGATGCAGCTTATGAGCTGACATGGAAAGAGCTGAAAGCCATCATGATGGACGAATTCTGCCCTCCCCATGAATGCGAAAAGCTGGAGGACAAGTTTTAGAACATTAAGCAGAAGGATGGAGACAACGCTGCCTTGACTGCTCGCTTTAAACATCTCAGCATCATCTGTCTCGATGAAGTCAAGACGCCAGAGATAGCAATCAAGAAGTACATTCGAGCTCTACCCGACTGTGTTGCCGATTTCGTTCACGCCGCGAAGACATCATCAATTGAAGAGACTTACTTGCTCGCTGCCGAGATCAACGACAAGCGAGTAAAAGCTGGTTTCTGGGATAAGCCCTCCAAGTCTCTGCACCAAGCCACCACTGTACCGACCGCCGAAACTGCCACTGCTCAACCATCTAAGTCGTCACGCCACAGGAAGAAGCATAGCCACATCAGCTCCAGCAGCAAAAACTGTGCTGTCACTACCACTGCTGCTCCTCTGCAAGCCGTACCGGCTCAGCAGCAGTCTCACCATCGACCAGCACCAGTTACTCAAGCGCCGCCAGCAAAGCGTGCTTACATAGGTCCCTACCCGCTCTGCCCGACATGCTCATATCATCATCCGGTGGGTCTTGCCTGTCGTTTCTGCGCTCATTGCAACTTATACGGTCATTTCACTGCCAACTGTCGCTATGGTCCCCGTAACACCGCAGCTCCTGCCAATGCTCATCAAGCTCTACTCCCAGCCCCGCAAGGCCAACAAGCAGCTCAGGCACCCGTGATCAATGCTTGAGTCTGCTTTGCATGTGGTGACCCTAACCACTTTGAATACATGTGCCCGAACAGGGCTGTGAAGCAAGAGCCCCAGCAGCAGCAACAGTAGCCTCAGCAGCAGCAACAAGCAGCACGCGCCAGAACCTTCAACATCAATGCTCGTCAAGCCCAGGCTGACAACAATGTGGTTAATGGTACGTTCCTTGTGAATGGTATTTATGCATCATGTTTGTTTGATACTGGAGCCGATAACTGCTTTGTGTCGTTTGAATTCGAGAAGCTCCTTAGTCGTAAATGCTTTTATCTTCCCTCATCATTCAAAGTCGAAGTCGCTACTGGAAGAACTGTCGCCGTTAATTCTGTTCTTCGTGATTGTACTCTCGAGCTCAACAATCACATCTTCCCAATCGACCTCATTCCGATGCAACTCGGAAGTTTTGACATCATAGTAGGCATGGATTTTCTTCGCGAAAACCATGCTGAAGTTGTGTGCTTCGACAAGATGATTCGATTCTCGCTCGCAAATGGTGATTTACTATGTGTCTATGGCGAAACTGCTTTGAAAGGTCTCGAGCTCATGTCGTGTGTCCAAGCTAGCAAGTATCTCCGCAAGGAATACAGAGCTTTCTTGGCCAACATTGTAGTAGCGGAGAAGGAAAAGAAAAGGAAGACAGAAGTTAAAGACGTTCCCGTGGTCCGTGAATTTCCTCAGGTGTTCCCTGATGATCTTCCCGGATTACCGCCAAGTCGTGATATCGACTTCTGTATCGACCTCATTCCTGGAGCTAACCCCGTAGCCAAAGCCGCTTATCGACTCGCGCCATCTGAAATGCGGGAACTCTCGAACCAACTCCAGGAATTACTTGAAAAAGGTTTTATTCGCCCGAGCACCTCTCCTTGGGGCGCGCCAGTCCTCTTCGTTAAAAAGAAGGATGGGTCGTTCAGGATGTGTATCGATTACCGGGAATTGAATAAGTTAACCAACAAGAACCGTTATCCCCTACCTCGCATCGACGATTTATTTGATCAACTGCAAGGTGCTACGTGTTTCTCGAAGATCGATCTACACTCAGGCTATCATCAGCTATGCATTCAGGAAGAAGATATACCCAAAACTGCTTTTCGCACTCGTTACGGCCACTATGAGTTGGTTATTATGCCTTTTGGTTTAACCAACGCACCCGCGGTTTCATGGATCTGATGAATCGTATATGTAAGCCCTATCTGGACCGTTTCGTCATCGTGTTCATCGACGATGTCTTGATCTATTCCAAGTCGAAGGCCGAACACGCGCAACATCTACGTTTGGTCCTCGAGTTACTCCAGGGGAACCAACTCTATGCCAAGTTCTCCAAGTGCGAATTCTGGTTAGAAGAAGTTCAGTTTCTGGGTCACATCGTGAATAGTCAAGGTATCCATGTCGATCCTGCGAAGATTGAAGCAGTTAAGAGCTGAGTTACGCCAAAGAACCCGTCAGAAGCCCGTTCTTTTCTCGGATTAGCGGGCTATTATCGACGATTTATCGAAGGATTCTCCATGATCGCCGTGCCGCTTACCGCTCGTATGCATAAAGACTGTTTGGGGGACTGAACAAGAGTCTGCTTTCCAAACTCTCAAGCATAAGCTTTGCAATGCTCCTGTTCTCACACTGCCCGACGGAAACGACGACTTCATTGTCTATTGTGATGCTTCTAACCTTGGTCTTGGTTGTGTTCTCATGCAACGGGACAAGGTTATAGCTTACGCTTCTCGACAGCTCAAAATCCACGAGAAGAACTATACAACCCATGATCTCGAGCTAGGCGCGGTTGTTTTTGCATTAAAGATTTGGCGACACTACCTGTATGGTACCAAGTATACGATCTTCACCGATCACAGGAGTTTACAACACATCTTTGATCAAAAAAACTCAATATGCGTTAACACCGATGGGTAGAACTCCTCAACGATTACGACTGTGAGATTCGTTATCACCCAGGCAAGGCAAATGTCGTCGCCGACGCGCTCAGCAGACGGAGCTATTTGCTCAGCATTCATAATACCCAAGCCCAGCACGATCTCGAAACCCTCATCCGCGAAGCCCAACATGCTTGCTTTAATGAACGTACCTTGAAGAAGGAGAGAATCTATCACGATGGAGCTCAGCTTGTAAGCAAATCGAATGGGATCTTCTATTTTCTGGACCGAATTTGGATCCCTAGGCGGACCGAATTGCGAAAGATTTTAATGGACGAAGCCCACAAATCCCGGTATTCTATTCATCCCAGTGCCGACAAAATGTACCAGGATCTTCGCTACAAGTACTGGTGGCCGGGCATGAAAAGGGATATCGCTCTCTATGTCGAAAGATGCCTGACTTGTGCAAGGGTCAAGGCTGAACATCAAAGACCCTCTGGCCTTCTCGAACAACCGCCAATCCCATATGGAAATGGGAGAGTATAGCTATGGATTTCATAACCAAACTTCCGCCTACGTCATCAGGTCATGACAGCATCTGGGTTATCGTTGACCGTTTGACCAAATCAGCCCACTTTTTGCCAATACGGGAAGACTACAAGGTAGAACGATTAGCCCGCATCTACACCGACGAGATCATTTGTAATCATGGTACGCCTCGTGACATCATCTCTGACCGTGATGCTCGGTTTACCTCGCGATTGTGGGAAACGTTTCAAGCAGCTCTCGGTACGTCGCTTAACTTAAGTACCGCATTCCATCTTCAAACCGACGGACAGACTGAAAGAACGATCCGTACTCTTGAAGACATGATCCGTGCGTATGTCATAGACTTCGGTGGCAATTGGAGCAAATATCTGTCGTTAGTCGAATTCTCGTACAATAACAGTTATCATACCAGCATCCAGATGGCACCATTCGAGGCCCTATATGGAAGGAGATGTCGATCGAGTATTGTGTGGCACGAGATCGGTCACTCGTAATTAACCGGTCCTGAGCTATTGCAATAAACGACTGACAAAGTCCTCCAAATTCGAGACAACTTGTTGAAAGCTCGAAGTAGACAGAAAAGTTACGCCGATAGAAGACGCAAGCCCCTTGAATTTAACGTTTGCGACTACGTACTCCTAAAGGTATCACCTTGGAAGGGTGTGGTCAGATTCGGCAAGAAAGGGAAACTAGCGCCTCGATATGTTGGACCTTTTAAGATTCTGGAAAGGATCGGAAAAGTCGCCTACAGACTCGAACTACCGGAGGAACTTAGTAACGTCCACCCGACTTTCCATGTGTTAAACCTCCGAAAATGCATGGCTGAGCATGATCTAATTGTACCTCTCGACGACCTTCAAATAAACGAAATGCTACACTTCGTGGAGAAGCCTGTCGAAATCATGGATCGCCAAACCAAGCAACTTAGACATTCGCCCATTCCTATCGTGAAAGTCCGATAGGAAGGCAAGTGAGACGCAGAGTTCACTTGGGAACTCGAAAGCGACATGAAGGCGAAGTACCCGCAGTTGTTTAAGTGAAAGTCTAGAGAGAGAAAGTAGCAAAAGGTGATTCACGGTGTTGTGCAGCTTTCAGCCTAATTTCGGGACGAAATTCCCTAAACAAGGGGAGGCTGTAACACCCCGTGTTTTCGAAAGTCAAAGTCAAAGTCAAGATTGACTTCTTTGACGGTAGTTAGTCTATTTTGTGTTTACATTAGTTGTATTATGTGGAGTAATTAATTACAATCGAATTAATCGAAGTTTATTTATCGATGCGAACCGCTTTACGACTGTGAATAATAGGAAGTAACAATGTGATAAAGTCAATTAATCAATAATCGAACTAATCTAATCATCATCGAACTTAAAACTCGAATTGTGCAACTTTGATGATATTATACGTGTGTGTGCCTTATGTGTTACTTGTGCATGTTTACTTTATGTTATGTGTGGTAATCAATCGAAACTCGACTCGAAATCGAAACTCAATCGAACTCAATCGAAATCGAATCATGATAATTGGTGGAGAAGAGATAGCGCGAGATATAGATGATTGTATGTTAGATATAGTGGTTGGGATTAAAGGTAATTTGAATAGGGAACTCTATCGTATTCTCATCAATCGCAATCAAGATCGAAATATAAAAAATCGTCGCACCGAACACTCGAATCGTGTAGCTGATCGATCAGGTTACCAGCCGATCGAACAGCCAGCCGATCGGACTGCTGTCCGATCGGACAGGCTGTCCGATCAAGCTGCCTGGCCGATCGGCCAACACTTTCCTCTTATGGCATCCTATAAATACCCCTTGTCACTCTCAAACTTTCTACTTTTGGAAACCTCTGACCGACCAGCTCGTGCTCCCCTCTTTTTCTCAGATTCCTTCCGATTCCGGTAAGATTTCATCCCAAATCTTACTTTCTTGATCTACACGCACTCCTACACCTTTCTATCTTTTAAATCTTGATTTCTAACCGTGAAATCATCAAGATTCAAGTGTTCTAGGATGATGTCATCATGGTGTTCTTAAAGAACTTCATGTTTTGCTCCAATCCACCAACAATAGCTTGGATCTAGCCAATTTCCACATAAACAAACAAGGATCTGTTATAGATCTGAACATATACATGGTGAAAAGGATTGAAAGATGAATTTTCCAACTTTCTTTCAACTCTTTTACACTCAATGCATTCAAACCGGTAGAAACGGAGCTTGTGCCGATTTGCAAATCATTCCGGTGGTTGCATGACTCAAGATCCGGATTCTATCTACGAGGTTCACCGATTTCGGGTTAAACGTTAAACTCCGTTCCGAACAGTTCACCGGCCGGATTTGGGTGATTCCTGTCCAATCAGGAGAAACAAGTAAGAACGAGGGTTCTATGGTTCGACTCGTTGTCAAAACACCTCGATATAACGACAAAACAATCAGAACAACCAAGAGTTAGACGAACAGGCCAACCTGGTCAGAATGCTGACCGATCGGACTGCTGTCCGAATGGACATCCAGCCGATCGGACAGTCAGCTGATCGACCAGGCCAGCCGATCAGCTAGCACATGGTCCCACACTTGAAAAATTCATTGAAGTCTAGTATTGAACGAACTGCTGTTCGATCGGACTACTGTCCGATTGGATTACTCTTCGGGTCATGAGATACTATGCTTCAACACTTAGTCGATTTTCAACATGTTCAACGCGTTTGGAGTGCCACCCGATCGAACAGCCGTCCGATCAGGTGACATCCTGCTGAGAAACTATTTACTGAAGTACCTAACCGATCGGGCAGCCGACCGATCGAACGACTGTCCGATCGACCGACCTGAAAGGTAAAGATACTTCAATGTTTTCAAATGTTACAACGAAAACTTCAAAAGTCAAACCATCATACACAAACACATCCTTCTCAAGGGAAGAAACAATCCACTCGAACAGCCATCCGATCGGCCTACCGACCGACCGGACAGCTGTCCGAACGGACTGTCAAGCCGAACAGTTAGCCGTCCGATCGGACAACCGTCCGATCAAGCAGCTGTCCGACCCCCCAACACTTGTTTTCCGTTTTACGCATTGCTTATCTTTATACTATCAAACTATTCAGGCTAACCCTACTCTCAAGTGCTCCCTTCAATCCATCAATCGCTGTGAGTATACTCAAACCCTTTTTGCTTTAGCACTTTTGGGTGTTACATACGTTACTTATCTAAATCACAATCGAACACACTACTCAATTACTTTAAACGGTAACCGTTACCGCATGTATTACGTGACTAAATGAATGCTTGTTGTTATGTTTACACGTGGAATGCTGTCTACCTGCCTTAACGACGATAGTACTATAGTTTGGACTCAACACCCGTTCACACGGGGGTTGTTAAGGACAATTACTTGCATGGATTATGGTGGTAATCATGTATTGCGAACTGCCTCGGGCAGTTAACCCGCAGTCATTGGTATCGATAGATCCATGTCGATAATTAACATGCTTCGTTTTCCTCTGTGTACATGCGGGTTATGCGTAAACTATTTCGAACTCTATTATGCTATTATCAAACTTGTATGCTCACCTTTACATTTTATGTATTGACTTTATTTTAACGTATGTGACAGGTGTTTAAGATGCTTATCTGCTAGGAAGGCGAAGCTAGAATAAAAGTCTAGAGCATAGTTGTCTGTAGATCTTGCTGCTTGAGTCTCTAGACATAGATAAACAATATTTATATTTAAATCTGAGTTGTCGGAACGGAATATTTGCCTGGATGCTTATCTGTAATAATTTGTTTGCTATTTAAGGTACGGTATGGGACATATTATATAAATTAAATAGTAATGATAATTGTTGTGGAAACTTCTGGACAATCTGTTTCGCTCAGTGCCATGCCCCGATGATTCCGCCATCGGTTGGGATGTGACATCGGTAACTTATCTTCACCCTTCAAAGCATCGATGAACCAACAATGCACACATCTTCAATCTCCAAAGACTGAAATCATTCTTTCCATCAAATTTCTCAATGTCGAACTTTGCATTGGTAACCATTCTTGTTTCTCCAATCCAATCACTTAGAAACTTCTTTCAAGATCGAGCTAACAATGGCTCTAATACGAATTGTTAACTTTAAATCGGAACTAAGACTAATTAAATAAACAAATGAACATATGTCTCACTTGCGGTATGCGCATATAATGTATATATGTGTGGGCGCTCGGGGGGGGGGGGGGGCAAAAGTGCAAGTGACTAATTTTAACGTTATTTTACTAATTTCGTGAAATAATGTTAAAAGAGGGAGATGGCCTACCATCGAGCCGATGGACTCACTGGAAGCAGCCTCTCTATTCCTACGGGGTAGAGGTAAGGCTGTCTACATCTTACCCTGCTCAGACCCTACCTTAGCTTTGCTATTGGTGGGATTTACTAAACGAAAGAAATCTGATCAAGAGAAATTGATGATCACCAATGCTTTATTGAAGAAATTGAATGCAGAATCATAAACGAATTAGAATGGGGTTTCATGAATTGAACTACTATCATCTACAAAGAAGATGCCTAATCATAGCCCTAAATCCAGCTAATCCAGTTAATGCTAATACTAAAGGTCGTCACAAAAGTGCAACTAGAATCAAATCTTCCTTAGAAACGCTAAAAAAAGAGAAGGTGTTCTTACTGCATGAGAGTGGATCATTACATCAACGCGTGCCAGAATAAGAAGGTAAGATTTATATTTATCAATAATCAACGGTTGTCAGTACAACACCTTATTTAACACAATTTTTTTAGTATAATACTAATATTTAGTTATTTTAGGCAGATGAGGCATTACAAGAAAGAGAAGGATGATATGTGAATCGGCTTGAAAATTTGGCGATTTTATAGAGTTGTAATGGTTTCACTTGTGTGGGTAGTGTTGGTCTTAGTTAAAGGTTAGTTGATAATGAGATTGTGGAATTTGCTTAATATATTCAAACATATAGCTTTTTATTTAGAGTTAAATGTTATTTTAGTCCCTGTGGTTTGGGCCATTTTACCAGTTTAGTCCAAAGGTTTCATTTTTCGCCTGTGGGTCCAAAAAGGTTTCACCGTTGCCATTTTAGTCAACTGGGTTAACTTCATCCATTTTTCTGTTAACAAAAATGGCAATTCGGTAATTTTATATGTAATTCTGTTAACTAGAAGGACAATTCGACCATATCAAATGACCGAATTGCCCTTCTCATTAACAGAAATAATGGATGAAGGTAACCTAGTGGACTAAAATGGCAACGGTGAAATCTTTTTGGACCTACATGCAAAAAATGAAACATTTGGACTAAACTGACAAAATGGCCCAAACCACATGAACTAAAATTACATTTAACTCTTTTATTTATCTTGTTGAATTGAAAATGATACCAGCAGCGTTAATGAATACGAAATTTGTTGTTGTCTTTTGACCCTTTTAGTGTTAATTATACCCTATAGAATGTTGTTATGTCCTAAAGTCAAGATAGGTCAACAATGACTATTTATTATAATGAAATGGGTCAAAATTCATTGACAAATTATAAAGGTATAAAATGAAATGGGTCATAGTTAGTGAGTCAAAACGAAACAGGTCAAACCGGGTTAAAAAAATAGCTATTATAAGACCGTGGAGTATGATGGGGCGGGGATTTAGGGCATGGGTTGACACGTGCTTTGGGGGGGGTTCGTTGGGCTGACCCACATTGAAGGCGGTATAGTGGGGCGGGGGTTTGGGGCGTGGTCAGCCCAAATGGTTGTTTATATTTTTTAAAACAAAAAATTTAAATTTTTTTAATGTTTTTCAAATAAAGAAAATTACATAAATAAAGAAAATTACATAAAAAATTCCTAACGCTTATATTTTTTCTTTATTTCTTCTCTCGTCTCCAACATTAGTTCCAACTCTTCACCCTCTAGGTGATCAATGGGCTGGGCTAGAAATTTCATACCATCTCGTCTTTGTTTCAGGGCATCCCTAGCTTCTTTGCTCTTCCGAATTTCGGCCCTTTGTTGTTGGAATACGTTGAATGTATCTAACTTGCATGCAATGTCATCCAACTGATCGCTGTATATTCCCCTACGCGAGCCCGAACTCCCAACTGAAGGCGATGCCGTACCCGATCTTTATAGTGAAAAAATAATAATTTTTTTTAACATAGCCGTTGGCCAACGGCTAGTTTGGTTTGGCCAACGAGAACCCGCCATGTCATACAGATAGACCCGCCCCATGACGGCGGCCCGGCTTTAAACTCCCACCCCTTGGGCCACGCCCCAACCCAAGCCCACCCGGGGTGATGGCTTGGGCGTTTTCAGCCAACCCACGCCCCAACCCAAGCCCCATACCCCACAGTCTAATGAAACGGGTCAAAATTCATTGGATTATCACGAAACTCGTCAAAGATGTCATAATTATTGAATTTAAACGAAACTAATTATTGATACCCGGTGTTGTGTCCTCCAAAGACCACCCGTGGCATAAAAAAAATGCTTTAAACTGAGTAGCCACCATACCGAACTTTGTTGGGAATCCGAAAACAAATGCATCAGCTTCCGCAAGGGCTTTTGGTATGATTACCATATAGAATTCTGAACACCCTGGTTATAAATGCTCTAATATGCAATGTATTTTTTTTTTTTTTTTGAACGTTCAACCAAATTTTATTGCTCAAATTAAAAGACTAGCAGAGTACTAGTCATACATTATACACCATTACATTGCCACCATAACTAAATGACATTTTTTTACCAACCAACTTTGTATAACTTAAAGCCATTCCATGTTTCCCTGTCCAAAGCCACCTTCTTGGATCTGTGCTTTATCCAGAGAAATCCCAGGTTTTTTATGTCTCCGATAGTCCTCTGCAGCGATGGTTGTTTAGAGTGAATACTGCCTCGTTTCGCGCTCTCCATATACACCAAATCGATGTTAAACATATTGCATATATCACCTTCTGTAGGTTCTTCGATCCACTGGTATACTCGGTGAGATCCAACACGTCTTTAATGTTAAATAACATAACCTGTGGGAGCTTGCACCATTGTCCCAAACCCTGCCCAAACATGCTGTGCAAAACCACAAGTAACAAATAGGTGCTCCGCAGTCTCTTGATCATCACCACATAAAGGGCACAGTGTCGATGGAACATCTATGTTCCTATGTGATAAGCTACATCTTGTTGGTAATCTTTCCAAAATTGCCCTCCAAGCCACAATACCCACTTTTTTCGGTACCCAGCTATTCCACCTAAATACATACTCTGGACTATTGAAACGAGCATTTTGTAGTTGTTTTTTATACTCCGAACAGAAAACGACCCAGATTCGTCTAAAGTCCACTCCCATTTATCATTTATATCAGTTAGAACTGGTGCAGCCACTTGATTCAATAGGTTCGTCCAACCATTCATCCACTTCTGGCCCATCCATTGTATCTTTCTTCCATTCCCAGTTCCACCGTGGTCCGGTGACTCCCATATGCACTCTGTCCTCAATTTTACACAGCCGATCTTTTTCAATTGCAAATAGGCGAGGATATCGACTAGCCAGAGTAGCCTCCCCACACCAGTTGTCAAGCCAGAATAATATTTGATTTCCCCTACCAATAACCCCTCTCATATACTTGGAAACATTTAACTCTGCTGAGTTTAGATCTGCCATTGACTTTGCCACTTGCTTCCACGGCCCTGGTAAAGTAAGTTTGATTGGAATTGTGTTCCACATCCTCGAGTTGTTATGAATAGCCCATATTGTTTTCCTCCACAAGCCATCTTGGTCATTCTTGAATCTCCACCACCACTTGGCCAACATGGCCGAGTTAATATCCCTTAATGAACCAAAACCCAGCCCACCATATTCTATTGGAGCCACTACTTTTTGCCACGCGACCCAATTCATTTTGGCCCTCTCATCCGACCTACCCCAAAAGAAAATACGTCTCAACCTATCTACCTCTTCTCAGTGGCGAAGCTTGAAAATTTCCATCGGGGGGTCGGAAGTCATCGGACCTAAAAAAAAAATTTCTATCGCTTTGTTTCGAGGTGATTATTCGGGTTGGATGTCGGTGATTCGATTCGGGTCGGGTCAAACATTAATATCAAATAAAAAACGTTCTCAAATATTAAAAAGTAAACAATGTTTAACAAACAACTGAACAAAGACACCAAAACATTAAAAAAGTTACTAATAAAATTTCGGCTCACCTAAATGAAAAAATTATAGTTCTGTCCGTCTTCATCATCAATTCGCTCTGCTTGTTCTTTATTCTTTCTTTTGAAAAAAGAAGTTAAGCTTTTATACTTCCTCATAGCATAATCTAATAACAAAACAGGTTAACAAATCACCCTAAATTTCAAGCTCTAATTTCTAGCTAAATCACATTAAGATTAAACAAATAAAAATACACATAATTACAAAAAGATTTAACAAGTTTAAAGCAAAAATTCGGCCCCAATTTCACTAATAATTTCAACTTATATCACATATATTGCAGCCCTAAAACACATGATGATTACCATTTTTTTATTAACGGGTATATCACATATACGAGAACTTTATCAGATAGGTTTATATAAAACTTTACATGTTATTTTTAAGTTTTATAGATAATATTTGATTTGTGATAAAAATATATTCAACAACAAAAATAACCGAAATTTTATTAGTAACTTAAAGCTAAACTTATTATAATGATAAACAAATAACTATAAAATAAATAAAATACAATAAATTAAACAAAATAAATTGGTTAAAGTTACCTTTCAAAAATAAAAAGTATTAAGAAAGTTTGACTGCAAATGTGAATTATGACTTGACAGAGAGTTGCCTTTTTAATTCATTATTATATTCCCAATGCCCACATTAATATAATATTATAATATACATCTTCTTCTCCAAACTTGAAGTTGTCCCTGTAAGTTTTTTGACCGGGAATTTTTGTTTCCTTCTATCAGAAAAATTCATTTTATCTTATCATCACTTTCACTTACATTCAGAGGTATCCTAAACCGGGGGGTCGAAAACATATATACCTAAAAAATTCTGTACGAAACGTAAATACATAACACTATTGGGCGAAAAGTTCGGGGGGTCGGGCGCCCCTCCCGGCCCCTTCAAAGCTGCGCCCCTGCCTCTTCTAATACCTTTTCAGGAGCACGGTAAAGGGAAAAATAGTACGTAGGCAGTGAATTTAGAACCAATTTGATAAGTGTCACCCTTCCACCAAAAGATAAGGTCTTGGCCTTCCATACGGATAACCTGCTCCTAACCGCCTCCGGTACCGGTTTCCAATGTTTAATAATGTTCATATTTGCTCCAACTTGTAGGCCAAGGAACTTGAACGGAAAAGTCCCCACCTTGCATCTTAACAAGCTTGCCATCGAGTCAATTTCTGAGTCACAAACCCCCACTCCGAAAATAGAACACTTGGCCATATTCACCTTTAAGCGCCAGAAATCAAATAGAAACACCTGAGAATTCGCCTTAGGTTCTTTACGTTTGCACAAGACCACTCACCCAAAAAAGCTACGTCATCAGCGTAAATTAGGTGAGACATAACTGGACCATTCCTAGTCACTTTCAAACCGTGAAAGAGACCAACATTAGTGGCTTGCTTCATAAATCCTGTTAAGGCCTCCATAGCCAAAACAAACAGAAACGGTGAAATCGGATCTCCCTGCCTCAAGCCCCTGTGACACGAGAACTCTTGGGTAGGCGAACCGTTAATCAAAATTGACGCTCTAGCCGTACTTACCAAAGCCATTGTCCACCTCCTCCATAAGCTTGGAAAATTCATTTGCTCCGGCTGTAGGATCGTATTCTGACCCGAACGAGTCGTTCAGAGGCTTTCTCCTTGGTTTCAGGTGCGGAATTACAAGAAACTAAGGTAGAAACAGCACGCAGATCACTTTAACTACTTGTTTTATTGATTTGACGCTGATTACACTTCAAATCTCGCACCGGCAAAGCTTCGGCACGTTTTCTCTAACTGTTACAACTGTTACAAATGGAATCGCTCATCGGGCTATATATAGGCGTTCTGGTCCGCTCATGTGACACATGTCCACAAAAGCGGTTCCAGACATGTCCACAAAAGCGGTTCCAGACATGTCCATAAAAGCGGTTCCAGACATGTCCGTAAAAGCGGTCCAAGAACTCTATGACCCTATGAGCGATCCAAACAACCTAAAACCTATACAATCACTATTTCTCATATATACAATCAATTCTATTGATTCTAAGACTCGAACGAAGATGTAGTCGACAGACAACTGCACCAACAGACTCCCCCTTGAATGTTGACGGAATCTTCAGTGAGAGTCTTCAACAAGACATTCTCGGATATAGTTCGGTCTTCTTCAAGAATTCTGCCTGGATCTAACTTTCTTTGGCTATAACCTTCATCAGACTCCCCCTATCACTCTGCTAGGATAGTCGTCTGGGATTTTGTTACCACCATCGAAATTATCTCCTGGCTTTCTCTGTTCAGCTCATCAACTCTGGTTCTGATATATCTCCTGGCTCTCTGTAGCAACAGGATCAGAAACCTGCAAAACTCAACCACTCTATCACAAAACAGAATAATTGTGATTCAACTTAATGAATCAACTTAATTATGTGATACTGTTTTCAATAAACCACTGCTTCACAAATTTGAAACATTTCAATTACTGATTCAACCTACTGAATCATTTAAAACATTTCAAATGTCTTAACCAACCTGTATGTTCATCAAGTTTAGCCTTTGAGATTTTGAATGTCAGCTTTTCACCATCAGTTGTCGAAAATCTTTTTGGATTTTTGAAAATATGAAACATAAATGCAAAAACAGAAATTTAAATGCAAAACAAACATATTTTTGTGAGTTTGTGCAAGAGGATCATATCAGTTTTTGAGACATAACACAAGCACCGTTAAGCTTTTAATCGTTTTAAGTTCTAAACAATTCACGTAGATTGACGATATAATTGTCCTCTTAAATTTTCATACAATTTTCAATCTATTCAGGATACTATTTAAGTATTTTATGAACTTAGTTCAATTCATGTGTCCCACCTCTTGAATATACTCCCGTATCCAGAATCCCAATATTCAGTCTTACAGGTATGAACACTACAATGATGTCTGTATATAAATTAGGGGAAAGATGCGAGAACTGAGGGATCTCAGGTCAGAACTTCCGTTCAGCAGAGAGATATCAGCTTCGACTTAGCAGTGTGTCCCCTTTAGAGGATCTTTTCAGCTACAACAGATGATTATCAATTTTATTGTCTAATCAACTGAGGGCTTTATGCTATATTTCAAGCATTTTGTGGAAAGTATTAGCCAAGGACTAGGTCAGAACTACCGTTCAGCAGAAGTCCCGGAATAATACCCCAGACATCATAGAGTATAAACACCTAGTATATCAGAATACGAGACCTTTCAAACGAGATTTCAGGGGTTACCTATATATCCAAGTAGTGTTCCCCACGAATTTCATAAGTTTGAAATTTTAGGTTTATATCCCGAATAAATCTACTAAATGTACAAAAACCTATCGTCATATCATCAGTGAGACCGTTTATCACATTTACATTACATTTCTTTAGCATGCTGTGATAGTCCACTGATTTACTATCATTTCCTCTTTTTCACAACAAAACTCATTTTTAAATTTTTTAATGTTTTTGACATTTTCAAATTTTCTAATTTTTTTAAAATTTTTCTCCCCCTAAAATCAAAATATGTTTCAATTTTGATTTTCTGGGAAAATTTGAAACAAACTGTACAAAATTGACAACCTGATGAGAATCACTTCAATTCTCTATCCACCTGGCATAAACAATCAGAACTCCCCCTCACAACAAACTATTTTCCCATTGTGATTTCAAAACACTTAAGTTTGTTTTAATCAAAATGGCTTTTCCGGAAAACTTAGTTTGTTTACCAAACAGTTTAGGTACGGGGTTACTTCATCATCTTGTTTTCTACACAAAAGTAGGAAAATCCAAGTACAAGTTAATGTCCTTGATTTACCATATGCAGTCCAGAATCCTCTGTACCACTTGTAAAACATACACAAACACAACCAAACCTCTTTACCGTTTGCATGATTGACGTTACCGAATAAAATTCAAGAAAGATGCCGATTCATGATCCACGATACCATCTTGGGATCTCCGGCAATTCCTGCAAAATCTTCAAACACAGATTTAAAAAAATGCCGATTCATGCTCCACGCTTACAAACCTGGGAGCTCCGACAAGTCAGGTTTTTTTCTATTTGAAAAGTTTCACCCAAGCCTGACCAGCCTTGGGTGATTTTGAATTCTTGTTCAACAATGGTGGAAAATTTTTCTCATCCATTGTTAAACTAGAATTCTCGACCTTTACCTCAACACATGGCTCCTCTGGCTTTACCATTCCAGAATCATTGCCTGAATGTGGCTTGTCTGACTTTGATGAGTCAGATTCATCGCCGACATGTGGCTCCTTTGTTTTCGAAGAAACAGATTCATCGCCAGGAAGTGAAAACTTCACTTTCTTCTTCTTCTTATCCTCTTTAGTCCTCAGATTTGTATCTGATGAATTCGACTTGCTTGACTTTGCAGTTGAGGGAGTTGATTCATCAGCACTCTTCTTTGATCTGTCGGATGAACCCGAGGACAAAATCTTCTCCAGATATTCTCTGGCTTTCTTCCTCTTCTTTCTCAGTCGGTCTTTCTGCCCTTGAGACAGCTTCACTTTTGTTTCTTGAACTTTAGATTCTTTGACCTTCTGTTCTCTGACGTTTTGGCCCGAAACTTTCAATTCTTTGGGCTTGACAACGACTGGTATCTTCTTTGCCATTTTCTGAGAATTAGCCCTCAATCTGTCATGCGATCTCTTTGGGCAATCTCTGGCAATGTGACCTTTGATATTGCAATTGTAGCACCTCCTGGTCTCATAACTCCAGTATTGGCAGTTAACAGCAATATGCCCCTGATATCCGCAGCTGTAGCACACCCTGTTATCATACCAGTTACCACCTTTTTCACACCAAATGCTCAGATCATAGCATTGTCTGGCTTGGTGATATTCCTTCCTCAAATGTGCTGGTTTTGACGCTTTTGCACTGTGGTTCGTCCTGCACACAACAAATTTTGAATTTTCATTTTCTATTTTTTGTAATTTTTTCTTTTGATTGGATGATCGCACTGATGAGTTTTTTCCTTCATTTTTAAAGTTTTGATTCTGTTTTACAATCTTCTTCACAGGTTTTTGCTTAGAGCATTCACCTTTTTCAGTTGATTGCAGAACAGTTTTCTGAAATTTTTCTTTCAACTTTAAAAACAATTTTTGTTTTTCTTTCTTAACATTTTCATCATCAGACTCTGTCACAGACTCATCTGCTGAATAAAAATTCTCATTTTCCTCATCAGTTTTAACATCACAATCTTTGACTTTGACTTTGTCAACGTTTATAGCCTTTTCACTCATCGGAACTGAATTGATCGGTTTTGGACAAGGAATATTCAACTTGTCAGATTTAGTCGCAAAACTGATCAATTTCTTCTCAAGTTTATCTATCTTGGTCCTGGAATTCTTAGCTTCTTCCTCAAGCTGAGATATTCTCTCAAGATGAGACTTGATGGAATTGTCATTCTCAACCTTCAAACTTTCAAGAACAGACTTTTCATTTGTCAAAATTTTGATCTGTTCCTGAAATTTTGATTCATTCGCTTTTAGGTTTTTGTTTTCAAGCTTTATCCAGAAATCCTCATCTTCTGACGATTTCTTTTTGCTTTCAAGCTCTTTTACCAACTCTTTGATTCTCTTTTGAGCGCTTTCACCTTCTTTTTCAAGTTCGACAATCTTCTGAAGATGGGAATTTATCATCTTTTGTTTTTCAATGTTGTTTTTACTAAACACATTTTTCCCATCTTCAAGAATTTTCACTTGCCCCTCAAATTCTTGATTTTTCAAAGTCAAACTGTTAAAATCAATCAACAGTTTGTCGTTTTCGGCTTTCAACTTCTCACAATCTTTTTCCAAAGAAAGAATTTGTTTTTCAGCAACGTGCTTCTCATCTTTCAACTTTTTGACTTCAGATGCCAAACTTTCTATGTCTCTCACGAGTTTGTCATTATCAGTCTTAAAGTTATCGCATGTTGAGCACATTGTTTCATTCTTCATCGATTCTTCAGCTTTTGGAGCTTTTTCTCCACTTTCCATAAATTTACCTGCACAAAAGAGTTTAACGAAATCAAGAGGATTACCAACATTATCAATATAACAACCTCGTTTAAAATCGTATTTTAGCACGTTTTTTGCTCTGACACATTTAGCAACTCTTTTGTACATTTCCTCAATCACATCTGTATCCAAATCTAGCATGTTATACTCCAAAACCTTAACCATCTCTTTCTTTTTCTTACTGACTTCAAGTTCATGAGCTTTAAGTTTGCTGATGAATTGATTTAGAGGTAGTTTTGAAAAATTTGAGTCCTCTCTTAAATTTTTCAAACATTCACTCCATTCAATTGGTAATGCATCTGCAAATTTCTCCAATTTTTCAGCAGTTGACGGATATATCTCATGATATTTCAGATAATTCAATAAAACATCATATCGGTCTTTAAGATCATCCAACGTTTCATCTTTCAGACACACAAAATATTTGAACCTTTTTGCCCAACCATCTTTGCTCACTTTTCTATACCCCTCATTTAGAAATCCGTTATTCCAGTTATTAAATCTTTCGAAATAATAATTCTCCTGTTCATCGAACATCATTGCCATGTTTTGCAAAACAGAACGGCACGTGTTTGTTGACGAATACGCGATCTAAATGTGACAGAAAAGCGAACCAAACAGCAGTTGATCCAAATAAGCGGTCCAGATACACAAACTGGATGACAAATAAGCGGTCCAGAAATTGTCTGAAAAAGCGATCCAGAAATGATCCAATAAGCGATTCAAATCAGTTCGAATAAGCGATCCAGGAACAATTCGACCGGATGAGCGATTCACAATGGTCTGGATAAGCGGTTCCTGATCGTTCGGATAAGCGGTTTCTGATCGTTCGGATAAGCAGTTCCTGATCGTTCGAATGAGCGGTTCCAGGGTAATCCGACCGAATGAGCGGTTCCTGATTCGTCCG
Source organism: Helianthus annuus (assembly GCF_002127325.2). Lineage (NCBI taxonomy): Eukaryota > Viridiplantae > Streptophyta > Magnoliopsida > Asterales > Asteraceae > Helianthus > Helianthus annuus. The sequence continues at coordinate 63,505,593 of NC_035445.2, forward strand.
GATAAACGGTTCCTGATCGTTCGAATGAGCGGTTCCAGGGTAATCCGACCGAATGAGCGGTTCCTGATTCGTCCGGATAAACGGTTCCTGATCGTTCGAATGAGCGGTTCCAGGGTAATCCGACCGAATGAGCGGTTCCTGATTCGTCCGGATAAACGGTTCCTGACTATATTTTCGAGCGGTTCCAGAAATGACGTCAGCAAACACGAACCGCTTTTGAAGTAAAAATTCAATTTTAACCAAATTTAAACCGAATTAAGGTCTGAAACTTTCTAGGGTTTATCTCGATACTATTTCGCACAATCTGTGAAAAATTGAGCAAATTCCGACCGTGAAATCTACTCGAATCAGAAAAAGAAGGTGTAGAAGTAAGAAAAAGTGACGAAATCCGGCTAATTTCTGCAGAGAACCTCCTCCTGAGCTCTGATACCACTTGTAGGATCGTATTCTGACCCGAACGAGTCGTTCAGAGGCTTTCTCCTTGGTTTCAGGTGCGGAATTACAAGAAACTAAGGTAGAAACAGCACGCAGATCACTTTAACTACTTGTTTTATTGATTTGACGCTGATTACACTTCAAATCTCGCACCGGCAAAGCTTCGGCACGTTTTCTCTAACTGTTACAACTGTTACAAATGGAATCGCTCATCGGGCTATATATAGGCGTTCTGGTCCGCTCATGTGACACATGTCCACAAAAGCGGTTCCAGACATGTCCACAAAAGCGGTTCCAGACATGTCCATAAAAGCGGTTCCAGACATGTCCGTAAAAGCGGTCCAAGAACTCTATGACCCTATGAGCGATCCAAACAACCTAAAACCTATACAATCACTATTTCTCATATATACAATCAATTCTATTGATTCTAAGACTCGAACGAAGATGTAGTCGACAGACAACTGCACCAACACCGGCACAGAATCTAAAAAACCCCAACTTATTGAGTCATACGCCTTATCGATGTCAACTTTGAACAACATCTCCTTAGTATTAGATTTTCTTAACCATCTGACAATTTCATTCAGCATTAACGGCCCATCAAGGATGCTCCTACCCGACAGAAAAGCTGATTGCTCAGGTGACACAAGTTTACCAATTACCTCTTTCAGTTGATTCACAAGAACTTTAGACAGAACTTTATTGATACACCCCACTAGACTAATCGGCCTAAAATCCGAGAAGCCCATTGGATCCTTCACTTTCGGAATAAGAGCTATAAAGGATGCGGTGCAGCCAGGATTCAAGCCTCCACCAAGATGAAACTTATTAAAGAAAGCCACAAAATCCGCTTCAAGCCCAACCCAACATCTTTTCAAAAATTTAAAATTAAAACCATCCGGCCCCAGGGCCTTATCGCCATCACACTCCCAAACTGATGACTTTATTTCCAATATCGAAAAAGGTTCCACCAGTCGCTCAGCCTCCATACTGTTGATTCGGGTCAGGTTAGGACATACGAACGTAGGCCTGATAGCTAATGGTTCTTTAAATTTGCTAAAGAAAAAAACCCACTGCCATGTCTTTGATAACTGTTGGAGAAGTCAGCCACTCTCCATCCACCATAATCCCATTAATTCTGTTGTTAGATATATTTGCGTTAATCACACCATGAAAATAAGCAGAGTTTTCATCCCCTTCGAATGCCCACTTTATTCTGGATTTTTGTTTAATATCTAGTAGCCTTATTCTATCCAATTCTGAGATAGAATTTTTACATTCAATTCTTTTCTGTAGTTCCACAGGAAGTAGAGGCCGGTTGTCTGCAGTTTCATCTAACCTTTTCAACTCCTCCTTCAAAGCATTAGTCACACCTTCTCTTTTCTCTTTCTCATCGGCCACCCACTGTTTAATATTATTCTTGAGGAATTTTAGCTTGGTTGCCAATGCCAAGTCCGCTGGACCATTGAAGCTAAAAGAGCTGCACTTCATCATAACAAAGTCTTGAAACCCGTTTAAGTCCAACCAAGTATTAAAAAACCTAAATGGAACATGTCCAAAGTCCGTGGGTACTGTGGATAAAACGATTGGACAGTGATCTGACGTGTATCTGGTCAGTGCAGTAGTCGCAGCTAACAGCCACCGATCTTTGAAGCTTTTGCTGACCAAAAACCTGTCTAATTTACTCAGTTTTACTCCTGAATCTGACATATAGGTAAATTTATGTCCCCCCATGTTATACTCATGTAGATCTGTAATTTGAATAAACGAGTTGAAGTGCCACGCGTTTAACTCCACAAATTCCGAATTCATTATTTCATCTTGTGATCGCACATCGTTGAAATCCCCCATCAATAGCCACATCCCCGAATTAGTGTCTATAGCTTGGATCAAATCAGCCCATAGCCCTCTTCTACTTATCGGGTCATTCGGTGCATAGATATTAGCTATATGCACCCGTTCACCTGTTGCCACCATAATACCAGAAACCACCAGAAAGTGTCTCTGTTTTAATACCCTATCCATTTGAAAAACTGAGGGGTTCCACAGACTTACCAAACCCCCAGATCTCCCTTCTGCATATACCTGTTCCATCTTGAACGCCGTCCTCCCCCAAAAAATACCAAAATTAAACCATGAATTTACACATACCTTTGTTTCTTGTATTGCTAGAAAATGGACTCCATGTGCTGACGTGAGACCCCTTATCCAATCTGCCTTCCTTGGGTCTCTCACCCCCCCTCAAGTTTATCGCCATAAAATTCATTGAGGATCGTTTGACACACCATCTCCAATAACCAGTTCTTCGACATGTTTCTCAAAACCACCCATTTTTATGCCGACCAGCTCCCCTGCTCGAAGTGTATAATCGATTTCCTCTTCCAGCATATCGATAATTCCTGCCACCGGATGCTTATCCCTCTCAACAGTTTCCTCCTGATGTCCCACTTCACAACTCACCTGCTGCTGACGAATCTGAGTTGGGACCACGTCAATATTTGGGGGCGGTGAATTTAGATAAACCCTGGTTTAATTCTCCATTACACTTCTGAAAAATACGGGAAGGTGGGCCTTGTAGTGACTCACTCGAAGGCAGGCTCCTAGCATCTCTAGCTCGTTTACCTAATGTTGTGTTCTGGGCCGGCCCATAATCAGGATAAGGTCCACCATTAACTTGCTGATTATTTTCAGGGGTATTAGGGTAATTTGTTGCACAACTGTCACGTTCCACATGAACAACCATGGGTGTCCCACCTTCATTAATTTATTCATTGTTTCTAGACGTCTCCACCTCTTCTCCTCTATTCCCATGCACCTGTGAATTGGGGTTTAGGGTCCTAGGAGATCGTACACCTTCCCCAAGCACGTTTCCCATCCATGCATTCGATCCACTAGGCGGCTGTTGGCCTACCACCCCAACGGTTTCCGACGATCCATCCTGGTTGCCCTTCCGGTCACCGGAATTACCGTTAATTGGAGTGTCACACCCCAACCGATGGCGGAATCATCAGGGCATGGCACTGAGCGAAACAGATTGTCCAGAAGTTTCCATAACAATTATTATCACTATTCAATTTATATAATACGTCCCATGCCATACCTCAAATAGCAAACAAATTATTACAGATAACATCAAGTCAAATATTCTGTTCTGACAACTCAGGTCTTAAATATAAAAATTGTTCAAATGCTTCTAGAGACTCGATCTGCAAGATCTACAGACAACTATGCTCTAGACGCTTATTCTAAGCTCGCCTTCCTAGCAGATAAGCATCCTAATTCCCTGCCACATACGTTAAAATAAAGCCAATACATGAAATGTAAAGGTGAGCATACAAGTTTGATAATAGCATAATAGAGTTCGAAATAGTTTACGCATAACCAGCACGTACACAGAGGAAAACGAAGCATGTTAATTATCGACATGGATCTATCAATACCAATGACTGCGGGTTGACTGCCCGAGGCAGTTCGCAATACATGATTACCACCGTAATCCATGCAAGTAATGGTCCTTAACAACCCCCGTGTGAACGGGTGCTGAGTCCAAACTATAGTACTATCGTCGTTAAGGCAGGTAGACAGCATTCCATGTGTAAACATAACAACAAGCATTCATTTAGTCACGTAATACATGCAAAACGGTTAGCGTTTAAAGTAATTGAGTAGTGTGTTCGATTGTGATTTAGATAAGTAAGGTATGTAACACCCAAAATGCTAAAGCAAAAAGGGTTCGAGTATACTCACAGCGATGGATGGATTGAAGGGAGCGCTTGAGAGTAGGGTTAGCCTGAATAGTTCGATAGTGTAACGATGAGTAACGCGTAAAACGAATACAAGTGTTGTTGGGTCGAACAACCTGGTTGATCGGACGGTAGGTTCGATCGGACGGGTTGTTCGTTCGGTTTGACAGTCCGTTCGGACAGCCTGTTCGGTCGGCTGGTAGGCTCGATCGGTTGGGCTGTTCGAGTGGATTGTTTCTTCCTTTGAGTAGGATGTGTTTGTGTATGATGGCTTGTCCTTTTGAAGTTTTCGTTGTAGTATTTGAGAACATAGAAGTGTCCTTACTTTTCAGGTCGATCAATCGAACGGGCTGTTCGATCGGCCGGCTTAACCGATCTGTTAGGTACCTCAGTAATAAGTCCTCAGCAGGATGTCACCTGATCGGACGGCATGTTCGATCGGGTGGCACTCCAATACGTCGAACGAGTTGAAAATCGATTAAGTGTTGAAGCATAGTATCTCATGATCCGAAGAGTAATTCAAATCAAACCGTAGTTCGATTGAACAGCACTTCGTTCAACACTAGACTTCATGAAATTTTTAAAGTGTGGGGCCATGTGCTAGCCGATCGGCTGACCTGGTCGATCGGTTAACATGTCCGATCGGTCAGCATCCTGACCTGGTCGGCCTGTTCGTCTAACACTTGGCTGTTCTGATTGCTTGACGTTATATCGAGGTATTTTGACAACGAGCTGAACCATGGAACCTTCGTTCTTACTTGTTTCCCCTGCTCGGACAGGAATCACCCAAGTCCGGCTGGTGAACTGTTCGGAACGGTAGTTTGACGTTTAACCCAAAATCGGTGAACCTCGTGGATAGAATCCCGAATCTCGAACCGCACAACTACTAGAGTGATTAGTGAGTGGGTTCAAGCTCCGTTTCTACCGGTTTGAAGGCATTGAGTGTAAAAGAGTTGAAAGAAAGTTGGAAAATCCATCTTTCACTCTTTTCCACCGTGAATATGTTTAGATCTGTGGTAGATCTTTGTTTGTTTATGTGGAAATCGGTTAGATCCAAGCTATTCTTGGTGGATTGAGGCCAAAACATGAAGTTCTTTAAGAACACCATGATGACATCAACCTAGAATGCTTGAATCTTGATGATTTCACAGTTAAAAGTTAAGATTTGAAGGATAGAAAGGTCTAGGAGTGTGTATAGATCAAGAAAGTACAAGATTTAGGATGAAATCTTACCGGGATTGAGAGAAATCTGAGGAAAAGTAAAGAGCACGAGCTGGTCGGTCAGAGAGTTTCCAAAAGTGGAAAGAATGACAATGACAGGGCTATTTATAGGCTTCCCAAAGAGGAAATGCCTGGCCGATCGGCCAGGCATCCCGATCGGACAGCCTGCTCGATCGGACAGTCCGTCCGATCGGCTGGGCTGTTCGATCGGCTAGGAGCCTAATCGATCAACAACCTGTTTCAAGCGTTCGGTGCGACGATTTCTGATATTTCGATTTCGATTGAAGATGATACGAATACGATAGAGTTTCCTATTCAAATTACTTTTAATCCCAACCACTGTATCTACATACAAGCATCTATATTTCACACTATCTTTTCGCCACCATTTATCATAATTCGATTTCGATTGAGTTCCGAGTTTCGATTCGAGTTTCGATTGATTACCACACATCACATAAAGTAAACATGCACAAGTAACACATAAGGTACACATACACGTATACTAACACTAGAATTCATGTAATTCGAGTTTTGAGTTCGATGATGATTCGATTAGCTTGATTATTGATTGATTGACTTTATCGCATTGTTACTTCCTATTATTCACAGTCGCAAATCATTTCGCGTCGATAAACATTCGATTACTTTGATTAATAACACTTACTCCACATAATACAACTAACAGAAACACCAACATAGAATAGACTAACTATAGTCAAAGAAGTCAATCTTGACTTTGAATTTGACTTTGACATTCGGTAACACGGGGTGTTACAACCTCCCCTTGTTTAGGGAATTTCGTCCCGAAATTAGGCTGAAAGCTGCACAGCACCGTGGATCACCTTTTGCTACTTTTTCTCTCTAGGCTCTCACTTGAACAACTTCGGATACTTTGCCTTCATGTCGCTTTCGAGTTCCCAAGTGAACTCTACGCCTCGTTTGCCTTCCCATCGGACTTTCACGATAGGTATGCGCGAGCGCCTGAGTTGCTTGGTTTGGCGGTCCATGATTTCGACAGGCTTCTCCATGAAGTGTAGCGTTTCGTTAACTTGAAGGTCATCGAGAGGTACAATCAGATCATGGTCAGCTAGACACTTTCGGAGGTTCGACACATGGAAAGTCGGGTGGACGTTACTAAGTTCCTCCGGTAGTTCGAGTCTGTAGGCGACTTTTCCGATCCTTTCCAGAATCTTAAAAGGTCCAACATATCAAGGTGCTAGTTTCCCTTTCTTGCTGATTCTGACTACACCCTTCCAAGGTGATACCTTTAGGAGTACGTAGTCGCCAACGTCAAATTCAAGGGGCTTGCGTCTTCTATCGGCGTAACTTTTCTGTCTATCTCGAGCTTTCACCAAGTTGTCTCGAATCTGAAGGATTTTGTCAGTCGTTTCTTGTAAAAGCTCAGGACCGGTTAATTGCGAGTGACCGATCTCGTGCCATACAATAGGCGATCGACATCTTCTTCCACATAGGGCCTCAAACGGTGCCATTTGTATGCTGGCATGATAGCTATTGTTGTACGAGAATTCGACTAGCGGCAGGTATTTGTTCCAACTACCACCGAAGTCTATGACACACGCACGGAGCATGTCTTCAAGAGTACGGATCGTTCTTTCAGTCTGTCCGTTGGTTTGGGGATGGAATGCGGTACTTAGGTTAAGCGACGTACCGAGCGCTGCTTGAAACGTTTCCCACAATCGCGACGTAAACCGAGCATCACGGTCAGAGATGATGTCATGAGGCGTACCATGATTACAAATGATCTCGTCGGTGTAGATTCGGGCAAATCGTTCTACCTTGTAATCTTCCCGTATTGGCAAAAAGTGGGCTGATTTGGTCAAACGATCAACTATAACCCAAATACTGTCGTGTCCTGATGGCGTGGGCGGAAGTTTGGTTATGAAATCCATAACTATACTCTCCCACTTCCATATCGGAATTGGCGGTTGTTTGAGTAAGCCAGAAGGTCGTTGATGTTCAGCCTTAACTCTCGCACAAGTCAGGCAACTTCCAACATAGAGAGCGATATCCCGTTTCATGCCCGACCACCAGTACTTGTAGCGAATGTCCTGGTACATTTTATCGGCACCGGGATGAATAGAATATCGGGACTTGTGGGCTTCATCCATTAGAATCTTTCGCAAATCGATCCGCTTAGGGACCCAAATTCGATCTAGATAGTAGAAGATCCCATTTGATTTGCTTACAAGCTGAGCTCCATCGTGATAAATCCTCTCTTTCTTTAAGGTGCGTTCATTAAAGCAAGCATGTTGGGTTTCGCGGATGAGGGTTTCGAGATCGTGTTGGGCTTGGGTATTACGAATACTGAGCAAATAACTCCATCTGCTGAGCGCGTCGGCAACGACATTTGCCTTGCCTGGGTGATAACTAATCTCGCAGTCGTAATCGTTGAGGAGTTCTACCCATTGGCGTTGACGCATATTAAGTTCCCTCTGATTAAAGATGTGTTGTAAACTCTTGTGATCGATGAAGATCGTACACTTGGTACCATACAGGTAGTGTCGCCAAATCTTCAATGCAAAAACAACTGCGCCTAGCTCGAGATCATGGGTTGTATAGTTCTTCTCGTGGATTTTGAGCTGACGAGATGCGTAAGGTATAACCTTGTCCCGCTACATGAGAACGCAACCAAGACCAAGGTTGGAAGCATCACAATAGACAATGAAATCGTTGTTTCCGTCGGGCAACGTGAGAACAGGAGCATTGCAAAGCATATGCTTGAGGGTTTGAAAGGCAGACTCTTGTTCAGTTCCCCAAACAAAAGGCTTGTCTTTATGAGTAAGGGCGGTAAGCGGCACAACGATTTTAGAGAATCCTTTGATAAATCGTCGATAATAGCCCGCTAGTCCGAGAAAAGAACGGACTTCAGACGGGTTCTTAGGCGTAATCCAGCTCTTAACTGCTTCAATCTTCGCGGGATCGACATGAATACCTTGACTATTAACGATGTGACCCAGAAACTGAACCTCCTCCAGCCAGAATTCGCACTTGGAGAACTTGGCATAGAGTTGATTCCCCTGGAGTAGCTCGAGAACCAAACGTAGATGTTGCGCGTGTTCGGATTTTGACTTGGAATAAATCAAGACATCATCGATGAACACGATGACGAAACGATCTAGAAATGGCTTACACACGTGATTCATCAGATCCATGAAAACCACGGGTGCTTTGGTTAAACCAAAAGGCATAACAACGAACTCATAGTAGCCGTAACGAGTGCGAAAAGCGGTTTTGGGTATATCTTCCTCTTAAATGCGCAATTGATGATAGCCCGAACGTAGATCAATCTTCGAGAAACACTTAGCACCTTGTAGCTGATCAAATAGGTCATCGATTCGAGGCAGAGGGTAACGGTTCTTGATGGTTAGCTTATTCAATTCCCGATAGTCGATGCACATCCTGAACGAACCATTCTTCTTTTTGACGAAGAGGACTGGCGCGCCCCATGGAGAGGTGCTCGGGCGAATAAAGCCTTTTTCAAGCAATTCCTAGAGTTGGTTTGAAAGTTCCCGCATTTCGGATGGCGCGAGTCGATAAGGGGCTTTGGCAACAGGGTTAGCTCCGGGAATGAGGTCAATACGAAAGTTGATATCACGACTTGGCGGTAGTCCAGGAAGATCATCAGGGAACACCTGAGGAAATTCATGGATCATTGGGAAATCCTTGACATCGGCCTTCTTTTTCTTTTCCTTCTCCGCTACTACAATGTTGTCCAAGAAAGCTCTGTATTCCTTGTGGAGATACTTGCTAGCATGGACACATGACATGAGCTTGAGACCTTTCGAAGCAGTTTCACCGTACACACATAATAAATCACCATTCGCGAGCGAGAATCGAATCATTTTATCGAAGCACACAACTTCAGCATGGTTTTCGCGAAGAAAGTCCATGCCTACTATGATGTCGAAGCTTCCGAGCTGCATCGGAATAAGGTCGATTGGGAAGTTGTGATTATTGAGCTCGAGAGTACAATCACGAAGAATAGAATTAACGGCGACAGTTCTTCCAGTAGCGACTTCAACTTCGAATGACGAAGGGAGATAAGAGCGCTTACGACTAAGGAGGTTCTCGAATTCAAACGATACAAAGCAGTTATCGGCTCCAGTATCAAACAAACACGATGCATAAATACCATTCACAAGGAACGTACCATTAACCACGTTGTTGTCAGCCTGGGCTTGACGAGCATTGATGTTGAAGGTTCTGGCGCGTGCTGCTTGTTGCTGCTGCTGAGGCTGTTGCTGCTGTTGGGGCTCTTGCTTCACAACCCTGTTCGGGCACATGTTTGCAAAGTGGCTAGGGTCACCACATGCAAAGCAGACTCGAGCATTGACCGCAGGCGCTTGAGCTGCGTGTTGGCCTTGCGGGGCTGGGAGTAGAGCTTGATGAGCATTGGCAGGAGCTGCGGTGTTTCGGGGACCATAGCGACAATTCGCAGTGAAATGACAGTAAAGGTTGCAATGAGCACAGAAACGACAGGCGAGTCCCATCGGATGGAGATATGAACATGTCGGGCAGAGCGGGTGGGGACCTGTGTAAGCACGCTTTGCTGGCGGCGCTTGGGTAACTGGTGCTGGTCGATGGTGAGACTGCTGCTGAGCCGGTACGGCTTGCAGAGGAGCAGCGGTGGCTGTGACAGCACAGTTCTTGTTACTGGAGCTGCTGTTGTTGTGCTACTTCCTTCGGCGCGATGACTTGGATGGTTGAGCAGAGGTGGTGTCGGCGGTTGGTGCAGTAGTAGCTTGATGCAAAGACTGGGAGGGCTTATCCCAAACTCCAGATTTTACTCGCTTGTCATTGATCTCGGCGGCAAGCAGATAAGTTTCCTCAATCGATGATGTCTTGGCGGCGTGAACGAAATCGGCAACACAATCATGTATAGCTCGAATGTATTTCTTGATGGCCATGTCTGGCGTCTTGACTTGATCGGGACAGATTATGCGAAGCTGCTTGAAACGAGCAGTCAGGGCAGCGTTATCTCCATCCTTCTGCTTAATGTTCCAAAACTCGTCCTCCAGCTTTTGGCGTTCATGTGGAGGGCAGAATTCGTCCATCATGATGGCTTTCAGCTATTCCCAAGTCAGCTCATAAGCTGCATCATTCCCGCGTTTGTTTCGTTCGGCCGTCCACCAGTCTAGAGCTCGGGACTGGAAAACGCCGGTCGCAATTAGGGTACGGAGATTTGCAGGACAACCGCTTTGGTGCAGAGTGACTTCGATAGAATCGAACCATTGAAACATAGCTGTTGGGCCATCTTCTCCGGTGAATTCTTTTGGTCCGCATGCCTTGAACTGTTTGAAGCTGAAAACAGTCTTGTTAGCATCTTTAGGAGCTTCGGTTCTCGACTCCTCAGAAGATTTGCTGACGTTTTCATAGATATCGCTCACAACTTTTGCCACTTGCTTGGCGATGATAGCAGCAAGACGCCTGTCTCTCTTTTCTTGGCGGGTAAGAGGGGTTCGGTGTCCAGATGACGACATGGTCTGCAACAGACATTGTCGTAGGTCTCAAACACAACAAATCGAATCTCACCTCACACATCTACTACTTACTAAAACTCAGGAATATGATATAGCATGAATCAGATGAACACATAAGCACCAAAATCACATACTCACAGAAGCACATAAGCACGTAAAGCACGAAGTCACAGAAGCACTTAGGCACATACATATTTAATCACAGAGGCAGTCCGAATACAAAAACCTATCATTCAAAGCTCGCGTGTCGTTCGTATGTATTGGTCGCGATTAGCATATCGAATAGCATCGTATAGTCGTATAGCATGTCGAGTAGTTTAGTATAATCGCATATCATAGCATAATATCGTCTAAAATTGCAGTGACCTGTTAGCGTCTTGAGATAGAATAGCAATGCGAGTCGTGTGTGTCGATCGAAGTGATAGCAAAAATTGAAAAATTCTCCCAAAATTTAAACACATAAACAGGTAATTACACATAAAACACATAAAATCGGCAATTCGTTAGAGTGACAACTGCTGACTCAAAAACACAAAAAAAATCGGGAATTGGATCGTCTGCGGCTAATAGACATCGACTACCCAAAGCGATTCGACTATTCTCAATAGACTTGTCGTCACATTTCGACTTTCGGGATCGTGCTTCCGCCTCGATTCTTGGGCATTCAGCACGTATTCCCTAGGTCATACTCGTGAGTTCAGGTCGTTGGAGTCCGTCGAGGCTTTGGTAAGATGAGTAAAAGTTGGAATAAGTTGCCAAGGTTTGGGTTTCACCCCTGGCTTAGCAACCTCTTCCTTGTTTTGTTAGTATAATTGAGGAGATTATTCATCAAAATATGGATTTCACTCCTGATTTGGTATAATTCTCCTCGTTCGTTATTGAAAAATAATGAAGAAATCGCTGATAAATTGATAAATTCAGCGTTGACCAAGCAATCTAGTCGAGAGTTTGCGGCTTTCACACCTAATCTCGACTAAATCACTTGACTCTTTTTGAAAATTCGAGTGCAGTGTTAGTGAAGAACAATAGAACATAGCACATAGGCTTGGTCTGTTGGTTCCTAACTATATTCTAGGTCTCTAAGACAGCGACCCAGACTAGGTCGTGTCTAGCCTAATTCCCTATAGTTATGGCTCTGATACCAATCTGTCACACCCCAACCGATGGCGGAATCATCGGGGCATGGCACTGAGTGAAACAGATTGTCCAGAAGTTTCCATAATAATTATTATCACTATTCAATTTATATAATACATCCCATACCGTACCTCAAATAGCAAACAAATTATTACAGATAACATCAAGTCAAATATTCTGTTCCGACAACTCAGGTTTTAAATATAAAAATTGTTCAAATGCTTCTAAAGACTCGAACTGCAAGATCTATAGACAACTATGCTCTAAAAGCTTATTCTAAGCTCGCCTTCCTAGCAGATAAGCATCCTAATTGCCTGCCACATACGTTAAAATAAAGTCAATACATGAAATGTAAAGGTGAGCATACAAGTTTGATAATAGCATAATAGAGTTCGAAATAGTTTACGCATAACCAGCACGTACACAGTGGAAAACGAAGCATGTTAATTATCGACATGGATCTATCGATACCAATGTTTGCGGGTTGACTGCCCGAGGCAGTTTGCAATACATGATTACCGCCGTAATCCATGCAAGTAATGGTCCTTAACAACCCCCGTGTGAACGGGAGCTGAGTCCAAACTATAGTACTATCGTCGTTAAGGCAGGTAGACAACATTCCACGTGTAAACATAACAACAAGCATTCATTTAGTCACGTAATACATGCAAAATGGTTAGCGCTTAAAGTAATTGAGTAGTGTGTTCGATTGTGATTTAGTTAAGTAACGTATGTAACACCCAAAAGTGCTAAAGCAAAAAGGCTTCGAGTATACTCACAGCAATGGATGGATTGCAGGGAGCGCTTGAGAGTAGGGTTAGCCTGAATAGTTCGATAGTGTAACGATGAGTAACGCGTAAAACGAATACAAGTGTTGTTGGGTCGAACAGCCTGGTCGATCGAACGGTAGGTTCGATCGGACGGGTTGTTCATTCGGTTTGACAGTCCATTCGGACAGCCTGTTCGGTCGGCCAGTAGGCTCGATCGGTTGGGCTGTTCGAGTGGATTTGTCACACCCCAACCGATGGCGAAATCATCGGAGCATGGCACTGAGCGAAACAGATTGTCCAGAAGTTTCCACAACAACTATTAATACTATTCAGTTAAATGATACGTCCCATACCGTATCCCAAATAATACAATAAATTATTACAGATAACAACCAGTCAAATAATTCTGTTCCGACAACTCAGATTTAAATAAAATAAAATAAATATTGTTTTTGCTTCTAAAGACCCCTAGATTGACTGCTACAGACAACTATTTGTTGGGGGCTCTAGACGCTTTATTCTAGCCTCGCTTCCCTAGCAAGAATGCATCTTAAACACCTGTCACATACGTTAAAATAAAGTCAATACATGAAATGTAAAGGTGAGCATACAACTTTGATAATAGCATATAGAGTTCGAAATTGTTTACGCATAACCAGCACGTACACAGAGGAAAACGAAGCATGTTAATTATCGACATGGATCCATCGATACCAATGACTGCAGGTTGACTATCCGAGACAGTTCGCAATACATGATTACCACCGTAATCCATGCAAGTAATTGTCCTTAACAACCCCCGAGTGAACGGGTGCTGAGTCCAAACTATAGTACTACGTCGTTAAGGCAGGTAGACAGCATTCCACGTGTAAACACAATCAACAAGCATTCTTTTATTAACGTAATACATGCATAATCGGTTAGCGTTTAAAGTAATTGAGTAGTGTGTTCGATTGTGTTTTAGATAAGTAACGTATGTAACACCCAAAAGTGCTAAAGCAAAAAGGGTTCGAGTATACTCACAGCGATTGATTGATGGATTGAAGGGAGCGCTTGAGAGTAGGGTTAGCCTGAATAGTTCGATAGCATAACGATGAGTAACGTGCTAAATGGAACAAGTGATGATGGGTCGAACAGCCTGGTTGATCGGACAGTTGGTTCGATCGAACGGGTTGTTCGTTCGGCTGGACAGTCCGTTCGGACAACCTATTCGATCGGTCGGTAGGCTCGATCGGTTGGACTGTTCGATTGGATTGTTTCTTCCTTTGAGTAGGATGTGTTTGTGTATGATGGTTTGACCTTTTGAAGTTTTCGTTGTAGTATTTGAGAACACTGAAGTGTCCTTACCTTTCAGGTCGATCGATCGAACGGTCTGTTCGATCGGCCGGCTTAACCGATCGGTTAGGTACTTCAGAGATGGTCCTCAGCAGAATGTCACCTGATCGGACAGCATGTTCGATCGGGTGCACTCCAATACGTTGAACGAATTGAAAATCGATTAAGGGTTGAAGCATAGTATCTCATGATCCGATGAGTAATGTTATCGAACAGCTCGTTCGATCGAACATCACTTCGTTCAATACCATACTTCATAAAATTATCAAAGTGTGGGGCCATGTGCTAGCCGATCGGCTGGCCTGGTCGATTGGCTGACATGTCCGATCGGTTGGGTTGTTCGTTCGAACAGCCTGTCCGATCGGTCAGCATCCTGACCTGGTCGGCCTGTTCGTCTAACACTTGGCTGTTCTGATTGTTTGACGTTATATCGAGGTATTTTGACAACAAGCTGAACCATGACACATTCGTTCTTACTTGTTTCCCCTGCTCGGACAGGAATCACCCAAGTCCAGCCGGTGAACGGTTCGGAACGGTAGTCTAATGTTTAACCCGAAATCGGTGAACCTCGTAGATAGAACCCGAATCTTGAACCTCTTGACCATTAGAATGATTGGTGAGTTGGCTCAAGCTCCGTTTCTACCGGTTTGAAGGCATTGAGTGTAAAAGAGTTGAAAGAAAGTTGAAAATCATTCTTTCAATCCTTCACATCATGTAAATGTTTAGATCTGTGATGGATCTTAGTTTGTTCATGTGGAAATCGGCTAGATCCAAGTGATTCTTGGTGGATTGAGGTCAAAACATGATGTTCTTGAAGAACACCATGATGACATCATCTTAGAATGCTTAGATCTTGATGATTTCACGGTTAGAAATCAAGATTTGAAAGATAGAAAGGTGTAGGAGCATGTATTGATCAAGAAAGTACAAGATTTAAGATGAAAACTTACCGAAATCGGAAGAAATTTGAGGAAAGGAGGGGAGCACGAGCTGGTCGGTCAGAGAGTTTCCAAAAGTGGAAAGAATGACAATGACAGGCCTATTTATAGGCTTCCCAAAGAGGAAAGGGCTGGCCGATCGGCCTGGCATCCCGATCGGAGAGCCTGCTCGATCGGACAATCTGTCCGATCGGCTGGGCTGTTCGATCGGCTAAGAGCCTGATCGATCCACAGCCTGTTTCGAGTGTTCGGTGCGACGATTTCTGATATTTCGATTTCGATTGAAGACGTTACGAGTACGATAGAGTTTCCTATTCAAATTACTTTTAATCCCAACCACTATATCTACATACAAGCATCTACATCCCATATTCGATTTCGATTTCGATTGAGTTCGATTGAGTTTCGAGTTTCGATTTGATTGATTCGATTGATCACCACACGTAACATAAAGTAAACACGCACAGGTAAAACATAAGGCACACACACACGTATAATAACACCAAAGCTGCATAATTCGAGTCTCGAGTTCGTTTGATGATTCGATTAGCTTAATTATTGATTGGTTAACTTTATCGCAGTGTTACTTCCTACTTTTCACAGCCGTAAATCATTTCGCGTCAATTAAACATTCGATTACCTCGATTCTTTGATAAACAACACTTACTCCTCATAATACAAAACATAAAATAGACTATTTACAGTCAAAGAAGTCAAACTTGACTTGGACTTGGACTTTGACTTTGACTTTGGCATTCGAAAACACGGGGTGTTACAGCATCCCCTTGTTTAGGGATTTTTGTCCCGAAATTAGGCTCGAAGCTGCACATCACCGTGAATGAGATTACCAATTTCTCGCTTCAGATCTTTATTTAAACAACTGCGGGTACTTAGCCTTCATGTCGCTTTCGAGTTCCCAAGTAAACTCCACGCCTCGTTTGCATTCCCATCGGACTTTCATGATAGGGATGCGCGAGCGTCTGAGTTGCTTGGTTTGGCGATCCATGATTTCGACAGGCTTTTCCACGAAGTGTAGCGTTTCATTGACCTGAAGGTCGTCGAGAGGTACAATCAGATCATGATCAGCTAGGCATTTTCGGAGGTTTGACACATGGAAAGTTGGGTGGACGTTACTAAGTTCCTCCGGTAGTTCGAGTCTGTAGGCGACTTTGCTGATTCTCTCCAGAATCTTAAAAGGTCCAACATATCGAGGCGCTAGTTTCCCTTTCTTGCCGATCTGACCACACCCTTCCATGGTGATACCTTTAGGAGTACGTAGTCGCCAACGTCAAATTCAAGGGGCTTGCGTCTTCTATCGGCGTAACTTTTCTGTCTATCCCTGGCATTCGACAAATTGTCTCGAATCTGGAGGATTTTGTCAGTCGTTTCTTGTAATAGCTAGGACCGGTTAATTGCAAGTGACCGATCTCGTGCCATACAATAGGCGAACGACATCTTCTTCCATATAAGGCCTCGAATGGTGCCATTTGTATGCTGGCATGATAGCTGTTGTTGTACGAGAATTCGACTAATGGTAGGTATTTGTTCCAACTACCACCGAAGTCTATGACACACGCACGGAGCATGTCTTCAAGAGTACGGATCGTTCTTTCAGTCTGTCCGTCGTTTTGAGGATGAAATGCGGTACTTAAGTTAAGCGACGTACCAAGAGCTGCTTGAAACGTTTCCCACAATCTCGAAATAAACCAAGCGTCACGGTCTGAAATGATGTCACGAGGCATACCATGATTACAAATGATCTCGTCGGTGTAGATTCGGGCTAGTTGTTCTACCTTATAGTCTTCCCGTATTGGCAAAAAGTGGGCTGATTTGGTCAGACGATCAACTATAACCCAAATGCTGTCGTGACCTGATGGCGTGGGCGGAAGTTTGGTTATGAAGTCCATAGCTATACTCTCCCACTTCCATATAGGGATTGGAGGTTGTACGAGTAAGCCAGAAGGTCGTTGATGTTCAGCTTTAACTCTTGCACAAGTCAGGCAACTTCCAACATAGAGAGCAATATCCCGTTTCATGCCCAGCCACCAGTACTTGTAACGAAGGTCCTGGTACATTTTATCCGCACCGGGATGAATAGAATACCGGGATTTGTGGGCTTCGTTCATTATAATTTTTCACAAATCGGTCCGCTTAGGGATCCAAATTCGGTCCAGATAATAGAAAATCCCATCTGCTTTGCTTACAAGCTGAGCTCCATCGTGATAGATTCTCTCCTTCTTCAAGGTGCGTTCGTTAAAGCAAGCATGCTGGGCTTCGCGGATGAGGGTTTCGAGATTATGCTGGGCTTGGGTATTACGAATACTGAGCAAATAACTCCGTCTGCTGAGCGCGTCTGCAACAACATTTGCCTTGCCTGGGTGATAACGAATCTCGCAGTCGTAATTGTTAAGAAGTTCTACCCATCGGCGTTGACGCATATTAAGTTCTTTCTGATTAAAGATGTGCTGTAAGCTCCTGTGATCGGTGAAGATCGTACACTTGGTACCGTACAGGTAGTGTCGCCAAATCTTCAATGCAAAAACAACTGCGCCTAGCTCGAGATCATGGGTTGTATAGTTCTTCTCGTGGATTTTGAGCTGACGAGATGCATAAGCTATAACCTTGTCCCGTTGCATGAGAACACAGCCAAGACCAAGGTTGGAAGCATCACAATAGACAATGAAATCGTTGTTTCCGTCGGGCAACGTGAGAACAGGAGCATCGCAGAGCATATGCTTGAGGGTTTGGAAAGCAGACTCTTGTTCGGTTCCCCAAACAAAAGACTTGTCTTTATGAGTAAGGGCGGTAAGCGGCACAGCGATCTTAGAGAATCCTTCGATAAATCATCGATAATAGCCGCTAGTCCGAGAAAAGATTGAACTTCAGACGGGTTCTTGGGCATAATCCAACTCTTAACAGCTTCAATATTCGCGGGATCGACATGAATACCTTGACTATTAATGATGTGACCCAGAAACTGAACCTCCTCCAGCCAGAATTCGCACTTGGAGAACTTAGCGTAGAGTTGATTCCCCTGGAGTAGCTCGAGAACCAAACGTACATGTTGCGCGTGTTCGGCTTTCGACTTAGAATAGATCAAGACATCGTCGATGAACACGATGAAGAAACGTTCTAGAAATGGCTTACACACGCGATTCATCAGATCCATGAAAACCGCGGGTGCGTTGGTTAAACCAAAAGGCATAACAACGAATTCATAATGGCCGTAACGAGTTCGAAAAGCGGTTTGGGGGATGTCTTCCTCTTGAATGCGCAATTGATGATAGCCTGAACGTAGATCGATCTTCGAGAAACATTTAGCACCTTGCAGCTGATCAAATAAGTCATCGATTCGAGGCAAAGGGTATCGGTTCTTGATTTATTCAACTCTCGATAATGGATGCACATCCTGAACGACCCATCCATCTTTTTAACGAAGAGGACTGGTGCGCCCCAAGGAGAGGTGCTCGGGCGAATAAAGCCTTTTTCAAGTAACTCCTGGAGTTGGTTTGAAAGTTCCCTCATTTCGGATGGAAAGAGTCGATAAGGGGCTTTGGCAACAGGGTTAGCTCCAAGAATAAGGTCGATATGAAAGTCGATATCATGACTTGGAGGTAGTCCGGGAAGATCATCAGGGAACACTTGAGGAAATTCACGAACCACTGGAACGTCTTTGACTTCAACCTTCTTTTTCTTTTCCTTCTCCGCTACTACAATGTTGGCTAAGAAAGCTCTGTATTCCTTGCGGAGATACTTGCTAGCTTGGATATACGACATGAGCTTGAGACCTTTCGAAGCAGTTTCACCGTACACACATAATAAATCACCATTCGCGAGCGAGAATCGAATCATCTTCTCGAAGCATACAACTTCAGCATGGTTTTCGCAAAGAAAGTCCATGCCTACTATGATGTCGAAACTTCCGATTTGCATAGGAATAAGGTCGATTGGGAATATGTGATTGTTGAGCTCGAGAGTACAATCACGGAGAACAGAATTAACGGTGACAGTTCTTCCAGTAGCGACTTCAACTTCGAATGACGAGGGGAGATAAGAGCGCTTACGACTAAGGAGCTTCTCGAATTCAAACGACACGAGCGTTGATGTTGAAGGTTCTGGCACGGGCTGCTTGTTGCTGCTGCTGAGGCTGCTCCTGCTGCTGTTGGGGCTCTTGTTTCACAACCCTATTCGGGCACATGTTTGCAAAATGGTTAGGATCACCACATGCAAAGCAGACTCGAGCATTGACCGCGGGTGCTTGAGCTACGGTTGGCCTTGAGGGGCTGGGAGTAGAGCTTGATGAGCAGCGGCAGGAGCTGCGGTGTTACGGGGACCATAGCGACAGTTCACAGTGAAATGACCGTAGAGATTGCAGTGAGCGCAGAAACGACAGGCAATTCCCACCGGATGATGATACGAGCATGTCGGGCAGAGCGGGTGGGGTCCTGTGTAAGCACGCTTCGCTGGCGGTGCATTGTCACAGGAGCTGGTCGGTGAGGAGACTACTGCTGAGCCGATACGGCTTGCAGTGGAGCAGCAGTCATTGTGACAGCACAATTCTTGTTGTTGGAGCTGTTGTTGGAGCTGTTGTTGTTGTGCTTCTTCTTTTGGCATGATGACTTGGACGGCTGAGCAGTGGAGTCGGTGGTTGGTGCAGTAGTAGCTTGATGCAGAGACTTGGATGGCTTATCCCAGAAACCGGCTTTTACTCGCTTGTCATAGATCTCGGCGGCAAGCAAGTAAGTCTCTTCAATCGATGATGTCTTGGCGGTGTGAACAAAGTCGGCAACACAATCAGGTAGAGCTCGAATGTACTTCTTGATGGCCATGTCTGTAGTCTTGACTTGATCGGGACAGATAATGCTAAGCTGCTTGAAGCGAGCAGTTAAAGCAGCGTTGTCTCTGTCCTTCTGCTTGATGTTCCAAAACTCGTCCTCCAGCTTTTGGCGTTCATGGGGAGGGCAGAATTCGTCCATCATGATGGCCTTCAGCTCTTCCCAAGTCAGCTCATAAGCTGCATCATTCCCGCGTTTGTTTTGTTCGGCCGTCCACCAGTCTAGAGCTCGGGACTGGAAAACGCCGGTTGCATTTAGGGTACGGAGATTTTCAGGACAACCCCATTGGCGCAGAGTGACTTCAACTGAATCAAACCATTGAAACATGGCGGTAGGGCCATCTTCTCCGGTAAACTCTTTTGGTCCGCATGCTTTAAACAGTTTAAAGCTGAAAACGGTCTTGTTGGCATCTTTAGGAGCATCGGTTCGCGACTCCTCAGACGATTTGCTGACGTTTTCGTACACCTCGCTCACAGCTTTTGCCACCTGCATGGCGATGATAGCAGCGAGACGCTTGTCTCTCTTCTCCTGGCGGGTAAGCGGGGTTCGGTGTCCAGATGACGACATGGTCAGCAACAGACATCGTGGTAGGTCTCAGACACAACAAATCGAATCTCACCTCACACGTCTATACTTACTAAAGCTTAGGAACACGTCGAAACACGTATCACGCAAACACATAAGCACATAATCACCGATTCACGTAATCATAGAAGCACATAAGCACGTAGAGCACAGAAACACATAAACATAGAAACACAGAAACATGGAAGCACATACGCATTTAATCACAGAGGCAGTCAGAATACAGAAGCCTACTATTCAAAGTTCGCGTGTCGTCGTATATATCGGTCGCGTATAGCATATCGAGTAGCATCGTATAGTCGTATAGCGTGTCGAGTAGTATAGTATAATCTGTCACACCCCGATATTTCCACATATCACCGTTGGGCCTGGTGGGGAGTATCGTGACGTAGTTGATATCTTCATGGTCAAACACACACAGAATAGCACAGCGGAAGTCTTGGAATATAAAATATTATTACAAACTCAAATGTCTGAAAATATCAAAGTATTTATTATAGACGAGTCTGTAATATCGAATCCACAGGAGGATCATCACAGAATGTTTAAAATGAAGCTTAGCAGACCTTATGGAATCTTTAAGGATTTGCAAGATCCTCTTTTTCGACACCGAGCAACTCCCAGCCTATTACGAGTAGTACCTGCCACTTAGCCTTTTGAAAATACGTCAGTTTTCACTAGTAAATAAAATTTAACCGAGTCATTTGAAAAGAGTTTATAAAAATTGATTTAAGTGCACAAGGCACAAAACCTTTTATAACTTGGGACAATTCATAATAAAAATCTTGTATACTGAATTACATGTTTACCGTACATCTGGGGCCCAGTACAGAGACTGAGACATGATTAAATGACACACCACTTTTAAAACCCATAAAGGAGTTATCCCCAACTTGTGGGTAATCAATAATTTATTATTAGCATCTTTTCGGTGTATGCCTACACCCTGTGCATAAGTCGTGACCACTTACAAATGAATGAGCCAAGGATATATCCAGGACACGGTCGTTAACCCCCAATGTTTAAGTCATCAACAAAACAGTATCAAAACAGGTTTTGTGGATTTACTAGCCACAATCCGGCATTTGATTGATCCACACCCGACCAAGCGGTATTAATCTACCGTATCCCAAGCCCGTATAAGGGAAAATAAGTTAAAAGTATTTACCTGAGCTAATACTTGATTCACAGCAAAATAACTCAGTCGTATCCAATCTATCTAAATGCAGGTAGCTTTTACCGGGTGGCTCTAGTCAGGAGTGATGGTAATATATAACCAATTCAGAATGCTAACGGTCTTTATTTAAGTCGTAGACTTAAACCCGCTAGCTTAAAGTATCTTAACGCGGTATGACACGCTAGATTAAGCGATGACCGGAATAGAATGTTATTTAGACCCAACAAGTTTGGATACTTGTATAATATGGGTAAACTAAACACATTCCGGATTTTGAGACAAAAACGATAAGGTTAAACCCGTTTCGGCAAACATACGTAAACTAGTTACATAAACCGATCCGAACGCGTAGAATGCGTAACGGGTAACCAAATGAATCATATACAAGTTCCATATGTTATTATGCTTAGAATATGTCAATACATCAGTAGGATGTTAACATATATGCCCAAAAAGTATTTAAAACCATTTTAAGTCCCGTAAGGGCATTTTGGTAATTATAATACTTATAAAAGAGATTTTATAACAAACTGTAGTTTTGGTCCTTTCTAATCAGTAAAAATATTTAATTTATCTCATTACATCAGTAAGATATCATACATATGTGAGGTTTACCATTATGGCCAAACTATGCCCTGAAAGGGTATTTTGGTCATTTCATATATGCTTTTACGGACATTTTTGAAAGTCTGAGTTCACGACTTATGCCTACTGAAATAATATTAAAATTTGTTTAAAAATTCAGTAGGTAACAAGTCTTAGGTGTTAATTATGGTTTAAAACCACACTATGCACCTAAATAGCGTAAAAATCGGTAATCGACGATAATTAAGGGGTTTTATGGAAATCGGAAATTTTGATCAGTTTTGAATGCTCAAAATAATTTATTTAATATATGAAATCAGTAAGAAAAGGTTTGGCATTCAAATCATACATTTTATGCATGAAAAGGGTATTATCGTCATTTACCGAATAATACAAGAACTCTATGATATGATCAGTTTATAATCTGATCAATAATTCCAACAATCCCTAAAAATAATATCTTAACAGTAGGTAATGAGTTCTGGGTCAAAATCCAAGTTTAAACATGCTTTATGCAAGATATCGCAATTTACTTAGTTAAAAGCTTCTAATTACGATATCGAGCATAACTCCTATTTGGGACCAAGAACTAATGTCAAACTTTCGGGACAAGCTTATATGACAGTAACCAAGGTTTTTGTCCTCTCACATTTCTAAAAATCTCATTCTTATGTTAAAAGGGCAAAATGGGCGTTTATAAGCATAATAGCGGAAACTAGCGTATAATTCAAACCACAAGGAACCATGCAATATAACTCTAGAGGGTTATACTACTGAATAATATGGTCCTAATGGAAGCTTAAAACATGGAAGAATCAAGCTTAATCGGGTCAGAACTGAAAAGTCAAAGCAAAGTCAAGCTTTTGTGATTTCGGTTGCGAATCGACCTTAAACTCATAATTGTCGGGTTGGACCAGCTTAGACAGGTTCTAATAGTAATTACCAAGCTATTAGAGTGTAAAAATATAATTTATAACATCTGCATCTATGGTTTTAATTAATATGCACAATCTGCCAAGTTTGACTTTTTACCTAAACGGTTTGACCCGACAATTAACTAGGCAAACGAAGGAATTAGGAGGTGCCCTTTCAGGGGTTAATCACCTACCTAACTATGGTCTTATACCCACTTTTATTTTGGTCAGTGGCTGGACCATGAGAGTTTAAACCGAAAGTCAAAGTTAATTTACGATAACTTGACTTTTCGGTTGATAGAACATAAAACTGAACTAGTGAGTGGGCTAAGGCACTTACAAGGGGTCCATGCTATCTTTTCTACAATGAATATAAGTTCCAATCAGACCAGGAGCTCCAGATTTGAAAGATAGAATGAAGGAATGAGAAATGACAAATGAAAAGGTTGGGTTCTTATCCTTTATATAGGTTTTGGACTTGAATTGGATCAATACATGTGTTAGGAGGATTAACAAGATCATTCCACCTGTTATAACAGCTGTCCTAATTGGTTTGGAGCCCAAGAGATCGATTATAATTGGCTGGGAAGTGAATGGAGTGGGCTGCAAGCAAAAATAACAAAGCTGACCAGACCTGGGCGTAGGCTACGCTGTAGGGGGCGTAGGCTACGGCCTGCACAGATCAAACAACTTTCAGAAGTTGCAGTTTTGGTCCCTGTATGTGTTTAAACCCATATTTGACATGTTTAAAGCCCGTTTAGCCATTTTCAAGGCTCTACAATGATGCCTAAGCATAGGGAACATAAAACATGCTCAAAAACATGTCGGATGTCGGTTCGTTTGGTCGTACGATCGCGTTGTTCGGCTAATTACGACGAAACACGAACAGACGCGAAAAACGATCCAAATTACGCGACGAATGGAATTTTATCAAGCCAAACACTAAAATAAAATATTTTAGTGCTTACATAAATTTTTGGATGTCCAGATGTGGTCAGAACGTAAGATATGCGCGTAAATGCAAACTTACGCCGTTTTTGACACTTTTAGTCCCCGTAAGATCAAATAAGCATATTTTCGCACACCAAACCATTCAAAGCTTATTTCTAAGCTATGTTTAGGTTATTTAAGACATGTTTAACTTATGCTCATATTCCGGAAGGTTCGGTACCACACGAAGCGGCATATTTTTGCAGTTGACGCAATTAGTCCTTTAATTGCGCAAAGTCGCGCGAAATGTCATTTAATTATATCCGAGCCTTCCATGGCCCATAATAGGTATTCCCAAGCATGTTTTTAATTGTTACTACGCTCCCGTTTGCTTAAAAGGTCACCGAAAGGCGTAGATTCAAAATTTGACGCTTTTGGTCCCTCAAATGCGCAAACTTGCGCATATCATCGTTTAATAGCATTGAAGCCTTATGTAGTCCATGTTAGGCATTCTTGAGAGTATTATAATACATCACGATGCTTCGGGTTCGTTAAAAGGTCATTCAGAGGTATAATTAAACATGTTGACGCTTTTAACCCCTCTAACTTTCAAACTTGCGCATAACTTCACTTATGGGCATAAAAGCCTTCCATTGCCAATATTAGGCATTCCCGAGAATATGATGAAACATAATGAAGCTCTCGGTTTGTTAAAAGGTCATTCAGAGGTAAGAATTAACATGTTGACGCTTTTAACCCTTTATCGCGCAAACCTTCAAATAATTATGCAAACGGCTCTTCTCGTCCAACAAGTGGCTCATTTGAGAATACGGACACCGTATAAGGTCACTCAGAGGCCTAGTTTAGGAATGTTGACACTTTCAGTCCTTCTATAGTCAAGGTTTTCGATTTTTGACAAAATTAGTCCCTCATAGTCAACGTTTGACTTTATTAGGGTTCATTACACGTGTCACCACATCATTGGACACGATTTTACGAGGTGTTACATCCTCACCCCCTTAAAAGAAATCTCGATCCTGTGATTTGCTCAAAAAGATGGAAGTACTTTCTGTCGTAAACTGAACTTAACTTCCACAATCATTTAGGGACCCTTACGGGTATTCCAGTTGACCTATCCAATAGGTGCATGCTTCTTTTCGGAGTTTCTTAACCTGTCGATCCTTGATCGATATAGGTCTTTCCATAAACCTCTGGCTTTCATCAATCTATACGTCTTCATGAGACATTTCTAGCGATTTATCAGCTAGGTATTTCTTTAAGTTAGAAATGTGGAACACATCATGAATTCCACTGAGCTCCTTAGGCAAGTTTAGCTTATGAGCTATACTGCCGTCATATTCGATGATCTCGAATGATTTTTATATCCAAGGCTTAACTTGCCCTTTATACTGAAACATATCGTACTCTTTCATAATGATATTTTCAATAGAGTCTTGTTCCCCATTTGGAACTTTAAGAGATTTGCGCCTCTTGTTCGCATTTCTCTTCTGCCGATTACTCGCAGTTTTTAAACAATTACGGATTCATAATATCCTATCCATTGTCTTTAATATAAATCTTAGATCCTGAGAATTGGGCTTTCCCAATCTCCTGCCCAACAAAGGGGCGTTGGCTATTTCTCCCAAACAAGGTCTCCAAAAGGAGCAGCCTTGATGCTTATATAATGCTATCAGTTATAGGAGAACTTAATTAGGGTGAGATAGTTATTCCAACTATTATCCCAATCAATCCTTAAAAAAAATTTTCTACCCTTATAGTTAGTCGAACAAATCGACGATCATGGGCAGCTAATAACGACTCTTCATCGTTTCTTAGTTAGGTTGCAACAACCAATGCACAAGCGTATTGCATCGTGATTTCCATTATCAACCATAATTAGAGCTCTTAAAATGACGAGCTAGGCTGTACAATCCTTTCTCCAAAAACTCATCTGGTTAGCTCTCGGTTCTTCCATTTCCATTGATGCTAACCGATATGGAGCTTCTGTAGTAGATACAGCTCTTAATAGGATGTAAATCCTAATTCCATTTTGCCTCTCTAGAGGTCAAACAGGGTAGTTCAACTGAGAAGAGATCAAGTTATCCAAATATGATGGAGGTAGCTTCAATCTTCGACCTTGGTCCACTTACCGTCGCTCGTGCCATGCAAATGACGCATTTGATTTACGAGTGCACAGATGCTTTAAGTAGAGATGCCTACTTAGGCATTTCTATTATGGATATCTTCTTTGAATACCACTAGCTGACTTTAGTACAATATGACCATTGGAATATCTTAGTGGCCCCATGCATTAAACTTCCATACTGATCAGGCATGGACATAATCTATGGGATGCACTGGGATACGCAATCCTCATATGGCGCTTTTGTCAATCATAGTTGGTACTCGCAGTTGATAAAATCAATGAGAAAAGAAAAAAAATTAAAATAACATATATGGTTGTACTCTATTCAAGGAAAGAGTACTCTTAGATTTTACAGAAGGATCAACGCCGATAATAGAAAATCAGTCTCTTAGGTTACATTGGTAAGTGATAAGGAATGTACTTGATGACATCATGCACTGCCTTTTGACATTCATCAGGTGAGTTCAGGCATTTCCTTTCTTAGCCTTTCCAGACTTAGCTGCACCTTCTTTGGCAGCTTTATGGCATCTAATTCTGATGTGGCCTTTCTCACCACCGCCGTAACAGACTACATTCTTTATGTCCCTACATTCATGGGACTGATGACCAGTTTCTTTGCAGATGCATACTGCTTTGGTCTTTATTCTATTCGACACTGTCCCCAGTGTCTTTTATAACAAGTCTTACATACAGGCTTCTTACTGAAATTATGATAGTTCTTATTAAGCCCGTAATTTGCTCTTTTTCTTCGATTTTTTTGGGAGTTATCCTCCTCCCTTTTCCATCCTTCACATTCAAAGTGTGAACAAAACTCTTTTCACGAGCAATTAATTGAGGTTTTGAATGAAATTCAGAGTGAGAAGCATTCGGCTCTTTGAATTGTTTCATGACCTTTTCCATGGTCTTTCAAACTGCTGTGTCAATTACAGCTTGGAGTTTAACTCCATTAATATTGAGGTTTGCGTTTGTAGCATTATTAGCTTTTGTCGCCTTAATGGTACTACGACTGTTGTCTACCTCATTCGAGTTTGCCATACTCGAAACTTGGTACTAATCACCATGTTAAGCAATTGTTAGTCATCATCCGGATGACCTGACATAGATTAGCCACGGCATTCTTAAACCGTATAGGCTATTATTTTCCAAACATTCCTAATGAATGTTATTTGAATGCATATCCATTATATTTAGTCCAGGTCTCAAAAGGACCATTAACGGCACTTAAGGTTTGGAACGAGTCCACTACCCGTTTGACAGAGGATCATAATGTCACAACGGTCTTTGTCACAAGGACGATTATGAATAGCTCGAAGGCTAGCCCTACATGACTTTTATTATAATTATATACATATATGGCATAAATGCCAGTCGCGAAGGACGTAAAAATATATATGGCATAAAGCCTAGTCATGAAGGACATAAAGGATTATATGGCACGAAGGCCTTGTCGCAAAGGACATTTAGACATGGCTCAAAGTGGCCTCGTCATAATGACGTTATAAGATATGGCACCAAGGCCTGTCACAGAGGACATTCATTGATACTGGCACAAAAGGCCTGTGATTGTGAATGTTAACACTTAATATGTTAACTTGTCACGAATGACAACTATAGCACATTAGCTTGTCCTGAATAACTTTAAAACATAATTCATTGTTTTGTCATCAAGTACATTGGTTTAGAAGTGGTCATCTTATTGGATTAGAGGCTTCCAGGTATGAACATAGTTCTTCACCTTTGAACAGGGAGTCATAAATTACAACTGTCATTGTCTCTAAAGACGACTTATTTAGCACAAAGATAACCCAATTGACATCACTAATGGATGTTCATGTATCATCATTGCATTTGATGATATTAGTCATGATCATACTGATCATATAGACTGTTGGGGTTAGGTATAACCCATCACTTTGTACAGGGGATCATAAAGACCACCACTAACTTTGTCTTATCAACAATAAAGTAAAGTGTAGCCTGTAGGCATTTCATCACAAGGGATGTTATTATTATGATCATCATATTGATGATACGAGTCAGGATCGCAATGATCATATAGACTTATGGGATTCGAGCATGGCTCACCCCCTTTGGCAAAGAATCACAAAAGATTACAATTGCCTAGTCTCAAATGGACAATATAATATAGCCCTTAGGCAAAACATCATTAAGGATGTTAGATTTAATCATCGTACTGATGATTTTAGTCATGATCGCATTGATCATGTAGACTATTAGGCTTGAGCACAGCTCATTACCTTGGACAGGGGATCATAAAGATCACAATGTCAATGTCATAGAGACGTCCTTATATAGCACAAGGCTTGTCTCGAAGGGCAGTCAGATGGCACAAAAGGCCTTGCCACTAGGATAATTAAAACATAATCAATGATCTCTTGGATCAGTGATCTTTAAGGGTCGAACATAGTTCGTCGCCTTTTGACAAGAAGTTTATAAAATAAAACTATCATTGTCATGAATACATCTTCGCCCAATGTCATACATCTTAATTGGATGTTTTGATGTATACTTCATACTGTTGTTTGATAGCCGTGATTCGTATTGATCATATAGGCTATGAAGGTGGCTTGGAAAAGTCCAAGTACTTTTGGAAGCTAGTGTGGTCTCTCAAGTCACACAACCAGGAATGTTAACATGTTCTCAGATGTTAACAAAGATTAATTATCTTAAGAGGGTTTTACCATCATAGTCATGTTCATAGACATATAGGCTAGGTTATACCATTAAGAGGATCTTTTGAAATTTTCAGCTGATCAATAAAGTTCGAGTAAAATTCAGAACTATTGATGGATAAAGGACGAAATGAATACCTACATAAGATTTTCAAAACCTTCCTAAATTATTAGGAATGTACAATAGTGCCTTAATCAGGACTTGTAGTAATATATTTGTCCACAGAGGACTAAGAGAAAAATATAAGTCCATATAAGGACTACGAAATATTACAAATCTATATAAGGGTTATAATGAAATATCAATGTCCTCAAAGGGACTATTTTGAAATAACGTATCCCCAAAGGGATTTTAATGAAATAACATGTCCTTAAAAGGACTATATTGGTACAGCGTGCACACCAAAGGGCTTTACTGTACAGATGTCCTCACAGGGACTTAAAGCAGCTTTAGTCCGTGCAGGGACTAAAAGGAAATATAAGTCCGAAAAAGGACTACAAAATATGTCCACATTAGGACTTTTATGAAGTAGTATGTCCATAAAGGGACGTTAATAATTAATTGTCCTCGTAGGGACTTATTAATGAAACAATATGCCCTTAAAGGGACTTATGATAAAATATCACGTCCACAAGGGATCTTAATGGAATAATATGTCCAAAAAGACTTTGGGGAATCAGTATGTCCACGAAGGGACTATGATGAAATAATACGTCCTTGAAAGGACTATAATGAATTATTATGTCCGCCAGTGGACCTTGATAGAATAATATGTCTATGAAAAGACTTTTTAATGAAATACTATGCCCATGAAGGGACTATAATGAAATATAATGTCCATGAGAGGACTATATTGAAATATCAAGTCCACGGGAGGACTATTTTAAAATAGTGTATCCACAAAATGGATTTTAATAAAATCACATGTCCATGAAAGGACTATATTGAAATAGTATATCCACCGAGGGACTTTATTAGAATATAATGTCCACAAGGGACTATATTGAATTATAATGTCCATGAAAGGACTAAATAGCAAATGCCCATATAGGGTCTTAAGTCGAAGTATGTCCGCACAGGGACTAAATAAAAGAGATAGGTCCTTATAAGGACTTTAAAAGATAAAGAATATTATGAAAGAAGGATTCTCCACATCTTCCTTGCTCTATCTCGATTGTTTCTCTTCTTTGTTTACCATATATGGTAGGGACACTGAAGACCTCAGTGAATATGATAAATATTCCAATCAGGATCCGTTATAAAAGTAGAATTCAAGGATTCAATGGTTAAGAAATGATATGGATCACGGATTGGATTTTGACTGATACAATCCAAATCTGGAATTTCAAAATTTGAAGGCAAGAAATAGGGATCATTAGGATCCACTGGTATTATTTTCAATACGGGAGCCTCAGGGACCACCTGGTATGGACTCCACTGGCACAGACTTTAAAATTTGAGCATCAGGGACCTCCGGTATGGACGCTGAAGTCTGCTTGCAATTAAAATGGGTTTGGTTTTTGGGAATGAATCCATAAAGGTCTTCCTCCAAACCGGTCGCACGCTTATTCTAGCCGTATTATGAAGCTTGGCACTCCTTACTTCGGATGAGGAGAATCTTTATCAACGGCTTCCTTGCTTAGTGACTTATTTAAAATACATAAAATCGAAAACAATGTTTACTTAATAGGGATGAGAGCATTCCTATGTTAAGTCTAGACTCAAAAGGTCTAAGGAGCATGCTACTGTGTCATTGAGATTAAACACAAAAGACTAGTGTTTAATTCACTCAATGTTGGCTCTGATACCAACCTGTCACACCCCGATATTTCCACATATCACCGTTGGGCCCAGTGGGGAGTATCGTGACGTAGTTGATATCTTCATGGTCAAACACACACAGAATAGCACAGCAGAAGTCTTGGAATATAAAATATTATTACAAACTCAAATGTCTGAAAATATCAAAGTATTTATTTTAGACGAGTCTGTAATATCGAATCCACAGGAAGATCATCACAGAATGTTTAAAATGAAGCTTAGCAGACCTTATGGAATCTTTAAGGATTTGCAAGATCCTCTTTTTCGACACCGAGCAACTCCCAGCCTATTACGAGTAGTACCTGCCACTTAGCCTTTTGAAAATACGTCAGTTTTCACTAGTAAATACAATTTAACCGACTCATTTGAAAAGAGTTTATAAAAATTGATTTAAGTGCACAAGGCACAAAACCTTTTATAACTTGGGACAATTCATAATAAAAATCTTGTATACTGAATTACATGTTTACCGTACATCTGGGGCCCAGTACAGAGACTGAGACATGATTAAACGACACACCACTTTTAAAACCCATAAAGGAGTTATCCCCAACATGAGGGTAATCAATAATTTATTATTGGCATCTTTTCGATGTATGCCTACACCCTGCGCATAAGTCATGGCCATTTACAAATGAATGAGCCAAGGATATATCCAGGACACGATCGTTAACCCCCAATGTTTAAGTCATCAACAGAACAGTATCAAAACAGGTTTTGTGGATTTACTAGCCACAATCCGGCATTTGATTGATCCACACCCGACCAAGCGGTATTAATCTACCGTATCCCAAGCCCGTATAAGGGAAAATAAGTTAAAAGTATTTACCTGAGCTAATACTTGATTCACAGCAAAATAACTCAGTCGTATCCAATCTATCTAAATGCAGGTAGCTTTTACCGGGTGGCTCTAGTCAGGAGTGATGGTAATATATAACCAATTCAGAATGCTAACGGTCTTTATTTAAGTCGTAGACTTAAACCCGCTAGCTTAAAGTATCTTAACGCGGTAGGACACGCTAGATTAAGCGATGACCGGAATAGAATGTTATTTAGACCCAACAAGTTTGGATACTTGTATAATATGGGTAAACTAAACACATTCCGGATTTTGAGACAAAAACGATAAGGTTAAACCCGTTTCGGCAAACATACGTAAACTAGTTACATAAACCGATCCGAACGCGTAGAATGCGTAACGGGTAACCAAATGAATCATATACAAGTTCCATATGTTATTATGCTTAGAATATGTCAATACATCAGTAGGATGTTAACATATATGTCCAAAAAGTATTTAAAACCATTTTAAGTCCCGTAAGGGCATTTTGGTAATTTTAATACTTATAAAAGAGATTTTATAATAAACTGTAGTTTTGGTCCTTTCTAATCAGTAAAAATATTTAATTTATCTCATTACATCAGTAAGATATCATACATATGTGAGGTTTACCATTTACGGCCAAACTATGCCCCGAAATGGTATTTTGGTCATTTCACATATGCTTTTACGGACATTTTTGAAAGTCTGAGTTCACGACTTATGCCTACTGAAATAATATTAAAATTTGTTTAAAAATTCAGTAGGTAACAAGTCTTAGGTGTTAATTATGGTTTAAAACCATATTATGCACCTAAATAGCGTAAAAATCGGTAATCGACGATAATTAAGGGGTTTTATGGAAATCGGAGATTTTGATCAGTTTTGAATGCTCAAAATAATTTATTTAATATATGAAATCAGTAGGAAAAGGTTTGGCATTCAAATCATACATTTTATGCATGAAAAGGGTATTATCGTCATTTACCGAATAATACAAGAACTCTATGATATGATCAGTTTATAATCTGATCAATAATTCCAACAATCCCTAAAAATAATATCTTAACAGTAGGTAATGAGTTCTGGGTCAAAATCCAAGTTTAAACATGCTTTATGCAAGATATCGCAATTTACTTAGTTAAAAGCTTCTAATTACGATATCGAGCATAACTCCTATTTGGGACCAAGAACTAATGTCAAACTTTCGGGACAAGCTTATATGACAGTAACCAAGGTTTTTGTCCTCTCACATTTCTAAAAATCTCATTCTTATGTTAAAAGGGCAAAATGGGCGTTTATAAGCATAATAGCGGAAACTAGCGTATAATTCAAACCACAAGGAACCATGCAATATAACTCTAGAGGGTTATACTACTGAATAATATGGTCCTAATGGAAGCTTAAAACATGGAAGAATCAAGCTTAATCGGGTCAGAACTGAAAAGTCAAAGCAAAGTCAAGCTTTTGTGATTTCGGTTGCGAATCGACCTTAAACTCATAATTGCCGGGTTGGACCAACTTAGACAGGTTCTAATAGTAATTACCAAGCTATTAGAGTGTAAAAATATAATTTATAACATCTGCATCTATGGTTTTAATTAATATGCACAATCTGCCAAGTTTGACATTTTACCTAAACGGTTTGACCCGACAATTAACTAGGCAAACAAAGGAATTAGGAGGTGCCCTTTCAGGGGTTAATCACCTACCTAACTATGGTCTTATACCCACTTTTATTTTGGTCAGTGGCTGGACCATGAGAGTTTAAACCGAAAGTCAAAGTTAATTTACGATAACTTGACTTTTCGGTTGATAGAACATAAAACTGAACTAGTGAGTGGGCTAAGGCACTTACAAGGGGTCCATGCTATATTTTCTACAATGAATATAAGTTCCAATCAGACCAGGAGCTCCAGATTCGAAAGATAGAATGAAGGAATGAGAAATGGCAAATGAAAAGGTTGGGTTCTTATCCTTTATATAGGTTTTGCACTTGAATTGGATCAATACATGTGTTAGGAGGATTAACAAGATCATTCCACCTGTTATAACAGATGTCCTAATTGGTTTGGAGCCCAAGAGATCGATTATAATTGGCTGGGAAGTGAATGGAGTGGGTTGCAAGCAAAAATAACAAAGCTGACCAGACCTGGGCGTAGGCTACGCTGCAGGGGGCGTAGGCTACGGCCTGCACAGATCAAACAACTTTCAGAAGTTGCAGTTTTGGTCCCTGTATGTGTTTAAGCCCATATTTGACATGTTTAAAGCCCGTTTAGCCATTTTCAAGGCTCTACAATGATGCCTAAGCATAGGGAACATAAAACATGCTCAAAAACATGTCGGATGTCGGTTCGTTTGGTCGTACGATCGCGTTGTTCGGCTAATTACGACGAAACACGAACGGACGCGAAAAACAATCCAAATTACGCGACGAATGGAATTTTATCAAGCCAAACACTAAAATAAAATATTTTAGTTCTTACATAAATTTTTGGATGTCCAGATGTGGTCAGAACGTAAGATATGCGCGTAAATGCAAACTTACGCCGTTTTTGACACTTTTAGTCCCTGTAAGATCAAATAAGCATATTTTCGCACACCAAACCATTCAAAGCTTATTTCTAAGCTATGTTTAGGTTATTTAAGGCATGTTTAACTTATGATCATATTCCGGAAGGTTCGGTACCACACGAAGCGGCATATTTTTGCAGTTGACGCAATTAGTCCTTTAATTGCGCAAAGTCGCGCGAAATGTCATTTAATTATATCCGAGCTTTCCATGGCCCATAATAGGTATTCTCAAGCATGTGTTTAATTGTTACTACGCTCCCGTTTGCTTAAAAGGTCACCGAAAGGCGTAGATTCAAAAGTTGACGCTTTTGGTCCCTCAAATGCGCAAACTTGCGCATATCATCGTTTAATAGCATTGAATCCTTATGTAGTCCATGTTAGGAATTCTTGAGAGTATTATAATACATCACGATGCTTCGGGTTCGTTAAAAGGTCATTCAGAGGTATAATTAAACATGTTGACGCTTTTAACCCCTCTAACTTTCAAACTTGCGCATAACTTCACTTATGGGCATAAAAGCCTTGCATAGCCAATATTAGGCATTCCCGAGAATATGATGAAACATAATGAAGCTCTCGGTTTGTTAAAAGGTCATTCAGAGGTAAGAATTAACATGTTGACGCTTTTAACCCTTTATCGCGCAAACCTTCAAATAATTATGCAAACGGCTCTTCTCGTCCAACAAGTGGCTCATTTGAGAATACGGACACCGTATAAGGTCACTCAGAGGCCTAGTTTAGGAATGTTGACACTTTCAGTCCTTCTATAGTCAAGGTTTTTGATTTTTGACAAAATTAGTCCCTCATAGTCAACGTTTGACTTTATTAGGGTTCATTACACGTGTCACCACATCATTGGACACGATTTTACGAGGAGTTACATAATCGTAGCACTATATTGACTAAAATGGCAGCGACTTGTTAGCGTGTTGAGATAGAAAAGCAATGCGAGTCGTGTGTGTTGATCGAAGTGATAGCAAAAATCGAGCGAACATCAAAATTAAACACATAAACAGGCAACCACGCTTAAAACACATAAAATCGACGAATCATCAGAGTTGGCAATTGCGGGCTCAGAATCGAAACACATAAAATCGAGAAATAGATTGTCTGCGGCTAATAGACGTCGACTACCCAAAGCGATTCGACTATTCGCAGTAGACTTGTCGTCACTTTTCGACTTTTGGGATCACATTTCTGCCTCGATTCTTGGGCATTCAACACGCGCTCCCCAGGTCATACTCATGAGTTCAGGTCGTTGGAGTCCGTCGAGGCTTTGGTGAGATAAATAAAATCCGAAACAAGTTGTCAAGGTTAGGGTTTCACCCCTAGCTTAGCAACTTCTTCCTTGTCTTAGTAAAATTGAGGATATTATTCATCAAAATATGGATTTCACTCCTGATTTGGTATAATTCTCCTCGTTCGCTATCGAAGATAATGAGGAAATCATTGATAAATTGATAAAATCAGTATTGATCAAGCAATTTAGTCGAGAGTTTGCGGCTTTCACACCTAATCTCGACTAAATCGCTTGACTCTATTTGTAAATTCGAGTGCAGTGATAGCGTGGAATATTAGAATATAGCACATAAGCTTGGTCTGTTGGTTCCTAACTATAGTCTAGGTCTCTAAGACAGCGACCCGGACTAGGTCGTGTCTAGCCTAATTCCCTATAGTTATGGCTCTGATACCAATCTGTCACACCCCAACCGATGGCAGAATCATCAGGGCATGGCACTGAGTGAAACAGATTGTCCAGAAGTTTCCACAACAACTATTAATACTATTCAGTTAAATGATAAGTCCCATACCGTATCCCAAATAATACAATAAATTATTACAGATAATAACTAGTCAAGTAATTCTGTTCCGACAACTCAGATTTAAATAAAATAAAATAAATATTGTTTTTGCTTCTAAAGACCCCTAGATTGACTGCTACAGACAACTATTTGTTGGGGGCTCTAGACGCTTTATTCTAGCCTCGCTTCCCTAGCAAGAATGCATCTTAAACACCTGTCACATACGTTAAAATAAAGTCAATACATGAAATGTAAAGGTGAGCATACAAGTTTGATAATAGCATATAGAGTTCGAAATTGTTTACGCATAATCAGCACGTACACAGAGGAAAACGAAGCATGTTAATTATCGACATGGATCCATCGATACCAATGACTGCGGGTTGACTGTCCGAGACAGTTCGCAATACATGATTACCACCGTAATCCATGCAAGTAATTGTCCTTAACAACCCCCGAGTGAACGGGTGCTGAGTCCAAACTATAGTACTACGTCGTTAAGGCAGGTAGACAGCATTCCACGTGTAAACACAATCAACAAGCATTCATTTAGTCACGTAATACATGCATAATCGGTTAGCATTTAAA
This sequence comes from Helianthus annuus, assembly GCF_002127325.2. Lineage (NCBI taxonomy): Eukaryota > Viridiplantae > Streptophyta > Magnoliopsida > Asterales > Asteraceae > Helianthus > Helianthus annuus. The sequence continues at coordinate 63,542,150 of NC_035445.2, forward strand.
GTAGTTGAGTAGTGTGTTCGATTGTGTTTTAGATAAGTAACGTATGTAACACCCAAAAGTGCTAAAGCAAAAAGGGTTCGAGTATACTCACAGCGGTTGATTGATGGATTGAAGGGAGCGCTTGAGAGTATGGTTAGCCTGAATAAGTTCGATAGCATAACGATGAGTAACGTGCTAAATGGAACAAGTGATGATGGGTCGAACAGCCTGGTCGATCGGACAGTTGGTTCGATCGAACGGGTTGTTCGTTCGGCTGGACAGTTCGTTCGGACAGCCTATTCCATCGGCCGGTAGGCTCGATCGGTTGGACTGTTCAAGTGGATTGTTTCTTCCTTTGAGTAGGATGTGTTTGGGTATGATGGTTTGACCTTTTGAAGTTTTCGTTGTAGTATTTGAGAACACTGAAGTGTCCTTACCTTTCAGGTCGATCGATCGAACGGTCTGTTCGATCGGCCGGCTTAACCGATCGGTTAGGTACTTCAGAGATGGTCCTCAGCAGAATGTCACCTGATCGGACAGCATGTTCGATCGGGTGGCACTCCAATACGTTGAACGAATTGAAAATCGATTAAGGGTTGAAGCATAGTATCTCATGATCCGATGAGTAATGTTATCGAACAGCTCATTCGATCGAACATAACTTCGTTCAATACCATACTTCATAAAATTGTCAAAGTGTGGGGCCATGTGCTAGCCGATCGGCTGGCCTGGTCGATCGGCTGACATGTCCGATCGGTTGGGCTGTTCGTTCGAACAGCCTGTCCGATCGGTCAGCATCCTGACCTGGTCAGCCTGTTTGTCTAACACTTGGCTGTTCTGATTGTTTGACGTTATATCGAGATATTTTAACAACGAGCTGAACTGTAACAACTCTCACCAAAACTATTATTTCTTATTATATTTTGTCCAATAGGAAACCCTAATTGAGACCCCCAAGTGATACTGCATCACCCCTAAAATTTTCAGAACAATCGAAATCAGGATCAGGGCCCCTAAAACTCAGGGGGGGTATTTCCTAGTTAGTATTATCCAAACTGTTTTCGATAGAAATTGAATTTTAATAAACCGTCGACTCACCCAAGCTACTGAGACGCGTGGCAACACCATATTAAAAGTGACCTCTCGCGCCACGCGCCAGGACCAGGTTTCCCTGTCGTGATACGCGAGCGCGCCGTTTTTCCAGTATAAATAGAGGAGTTTGGCACTTGATTTCCTGCGTTGGTTCGACGAGCAAATTCGATTCAGGCAACGAGATATCGTCGAAATACTACCAAAAACCCACCTAATCTCGAAATTCTGCCGCAATAACAGGGTAATAACTCAATCGCTATTACGATTCATTTTCCGAGCAATCAATATATCCAAAGAATGTCTAAGTGCCGCCCACATTGGGTTATGCTTTGTCGTTTGTCGATAATTCGATAAATGAGTTGAAGCATTATACTTTGTCGTTTGTCGATAATTCGATAAATGAGTTGAAGTATTATACTTTGTCGTTTGTCGTTAATACGATAAATGAGTTGAAGTATTGCACTTTGTCATTTATTGGGAGAATTTGATCTCGTGAGTTATCGTAAAAGCTATATTGATCATTAACCCGGTTTTTGTGAAATTCGTTAAGGTTTGATTTGGGTTTTACACCAATACATATTCCATTCTGTTAAACCACCAAAAACACTCCCAACTACACCCTTACAATCAAACAAACTATTAAATCATCAGAAGATCCAGAATAATAAAGTACATGCTTAATTATCGGGAAAAGTAGAATCAAGAAGTTTGTTAACTCAATCCTGCATGATGATTAGTGAGTCATTCTTCTTTTTATCAACTGTTTTACAATACTCCAAATTATTTTCAAAGTGTTATAATTACAGGGACTAAGTCGTGGATATCTTGATTTATTGGTTAGTGGGGTATTGTGCACATTACTATTTCTCCCAGTTAGGTTCATTGACCTACTAGGGAGAAACGTCACTATTAGAGTTCATTGACCTAATAGTGGTATGACCATCGTCACCATTGTGACTTGTCACCATTGTGACAGAAAGCCAGATAAAAATAAGATATAAACCATTGTAATCGCTCTTATGCTGTAATTTATAACTATGGGTCATTTCCTAAAAACTGAATGAACTCACTCAGTATTTCCCGCTGACAAAATCTTTTTAAAACGCGTTTCAGGTAATTACAATAGCTTAGAGTAAGGATTGGATCCGACACTGAAGGACTTCAAGAAGTGGCTTATTTTCGAATTAAGAAATATTGTTTTATTAAAAGCTACCTTTGTAAAACATGAAGTTTATTCCATCTTTTGAAATAAAATCCGGTGTTTCTAAACTCTGATATTTTTCCTAACTCACGGTCCTGATGAAATTTCCGCTGCAATGTTTTTCAAAATAATCACCGGTACCACTGGACTGCTCACGGCACCGATTCCGGTCAGGATGGGGTCGGGGGTCGTGACAGAAGGTGGTATCAGAGCTAAGCCACTGCTTTAAGCCTATAAGTGTTGTGATAACAATACTTAAATAAAAGAGTTAGGAGATTGCTATTAATTGGTAGCACATCTGATAGAATTTAGACTTGAACATAAAAAAAGATGCCTTAGTATAAACTAAGCCACTTGTTTAAGAGCAAGTAGGTGTTATAATAATAATACCTAAGCTTAAACGGAAAGTTAGAAACTTAATATTATCTGATAACATTCTGAATGATATTTAGACTTGAACTTAAGAATTTTGCCTTAAAATAAACTTTAAGGTAAATTACTTATATAAGTATAATGTAATGAATACTGGTATGTCATAAGAATGCCGGTTAGCAGGCAATAACACTTAATTGCTATTTATTCTTGCTTATTAATATTATTTGGTCTAGAATAAGATATGTTATGGGAATACAAATTTCCTTGATTCTGGATAAAAGTCCTAATAAAAGAGACACTTTTAAAATCTTGAAAAGATACTATTTACGGGAAATAGAAAATTTTCTCCGGCAAAACTGGGTATAGAGTAGCAGACTCTCCAGCTTGTCCGGATATACTGAGGTTACCTCTCCGGCGCGAACCGGGTAAGATGGGGTATATATAAAATGTCAAAAAAGTGACAAGATTTCCCTAAATAAGTATCATGGCCTGATATCAGACTTGTTTTTGGAAATAAGAATCTGTTAAATACATTAACCTTATAAAGGGTATGTATATTACAGCATGTGAATTATATGATTATATAGATATGTATATCTATAAGAAATTTCAAAAGCCATAACAATTGATAATTAGGGATAAAGCACAAGTATATGTGTCAATAATAAATTTAGATTCCTTTATCAAGAATCTCTTACCTATATCGATATCAAACATTATTTTGTTTGATCATCTACCTCGTAACTCGAGCAACAATAATAAATGGAAACCCATTAAGTTGGGACACCATCAAAAATATAAGAATTACCAAAACGTTACCATAAATTATTAACGCCACAATTATGAACTCAAATAAGAAGCATGTAAAATTTTGGTGCACAAGAAAAACACATGAAACTTAAAATTATACGTCCACAAAGGTCGAAGTTTATCACACACAACTTCCAAGGCAAGACCTTTGAAAAATATAAATTAGGCACGATGACACCAATATTAATTCCGTCGGTGAAGGTACTACTAATCAAAAAGCGATATTTTGCCACATGATCTTACAACCGATCAAAATCTCGCTGAGGTACAATATTTCACAAACATTAGTGCATAGTCTAACCTGAGTCATAATTATTAGCACTACAAAAGAAGTCATATAGTTTTGCAAATTCCCTATTTCATTTCATTCGACATTCCTTGGTACTGTCACGTAACAATAGTTATCACACAAAATTCCAGATAAAGAAGTTCTTATATTTCTTTCTGACTTCTGCCTATAAAGAATTGACTTTCGTGTTTTCCACTTCTTTTAATGGTAATCATACCATGAGAATTTCTTTCATAGTAGCAAATATTGATCCATTTCATTTCTTGGTAAATCCACACGTTACACATGCACTGTTTGTTGCGCATATGGTTCATTTGAGTTATGAAAACCATAGGAGGGCAACATTCCAATTTGTTGTTTTATTAAAAGTTCAAATATCATTTCACTATACTTGATCTTTGCATTGTAAACCGCGTTTTTACAAAGCAATGACTCTCTAATATCGAAGCAATGAGTTTCTCGAAAAACTCGAGTTTCTTTTAGAAAGGTATATATGGTTTTGTTGTGATCATGTCGAACTTTCTTATTCAAACTCGGTTTATTCAAAATCAGTTAACTTGCTCGCAATACATATTCCATTCAAAGTCCCATATGATGAATTGCAACCATCATATTCAAAATAATCCCAACAAGCACTTCAATTTTCTTGAACTATAACATGCTTGTTGGTCTTCAACTTCATTGAATCATTTTCTTTAAATCACGATCACCTTGTGGTGACGTTTTCACAAAATCTGAAGCTTGCGCTAATCTCGGATTAATTATTTAGTTATTTACTTATTTTGAATCCGCTTTGTTGATTTATTCTATACAAACAATCTTAACACAATTATGTGCTAAGATAAGGATACCCCATTTCATGTCCTATTTCCGTGTATCTCTTAAAAAATTCTTACAGCATCAATCGAGCCTTTCGTGATATTTATTATCATCATTGATCGAAAAACATTATATAAATTTAAAATATAAATTTTATTTATTTTATATAGAAACTTACATAAGTAATTACCTAATTTATAATATAGTATTACTATATTTAAAATTCTTGTTAAAACCATTGAGGTGCAGAATTTATATTTTACATATAAAATTATGTTTAAGGTATACTCTCATTTTAGTTTTATTTAGTTATTTATTATTGGTAATTCATATTAATTTTATTATTAGTAATAATATTAATAGTGATAGTGTTAGTATTATTTTAAAATACTAGGGTTATTGTCAAAGACGGGTATTGGATAGCCTATCCTTAGTTAGGCATGGACTGATCACCTATGCTTAAACAAGGCAGCACTAACCAATATCCAACCATGATAATAACTATTTACTGTATAAATTAAGTCATCATACTTAGTTAGTAAATTTCAATTACATGTAAAAATATTTTTATATTATATATAGAAATATATATACTTCGTACTGTAAAGAGAAAATATATTTTCATAAAAATAATTAAAGAGACGAACTAAATAATTGTCTAAGCATTCATGAACAAAACATATTATAAATAAATGATCATCTTAATTAATATTTCACAACTATTAAATACTTATAGAAATATTCTTTTATAATATATACATATTAAAATATTAAAAGTCATTTACGCAACCCAATATTTAAGTATGCTCGATATTAAAATAAACATTTATTATTCTACTTTTATAAATTTAAAATATCCTAATCTTATAGTTAAACATACTTGATTTTTTTTAAATAATAATCATGAGTTCTACGATATTGGGTAAACCTATTTATAAAACATATATCATTATTATTTTATCAAAATTATTACGGGTTTTGATATTTTAAACCTATCTATATTTATTTATTCTACTTTATGATAACATAAAAGGAAGAGGTATTTAGTAAATCAAAATATCATCAATCTTTAAATCAAACATTTTGATTAAAATCATCTGAATACAATTGTGTATTAGGACAAAAATACTCTAACTTCATTGTCTTTTCATGTATTCTTACAAATCACCCATCGCAGCACATTGATTTTCTCATATCATAATTCGATATCTGACAAAACATTTTCATGTTTTCATTTCATTTTGAATCGGTCAATCTTAAATCTTCCTTAGGTACCAATCAAGGTAAATTTTCTTCTGACAAAGAATTTTACTAATTCCAAAAAGTTCTTCACATTCATTTTAAGAATCTATAGATCATATATCTTTTGGCTTGAACCCAATCACCTTGAAAAACTATACCATTTCATCTCATTCGTTTGAACATTTCATCTTTGAAATATCTAGATTCGCTTCCTTGAAACTCACAATTTCAAAAACGGTGAATTTATTCGGTTATCATTATTGAATTCTTTCAATCATTACAAACACTTTGTAGCATCCGAATAGAGCTGTAACCTGTGTTAAACCCTATTCATGAGTCATTCGTTTGATTTGTCATATTCTTGGTACAATTATGTACTCAGATTACAATACACTAAATCCTGTTGTCCAGTACCATTTAAGTAAACGATATCGATTTTTCGGATAATCATTAACAAATCATTTTCCATACTTCCATTCACAAATAAATATCTATCCATTCAGAATCTCCCTCAATTAAGTTCATTTCGAATATTGAATCCAATTGTTTCTATAAATCATTTTTAATTTTAAATTTTCATACCCCTCAAAATATCATTTGATTCCATTCCACGCTACATTATTCCTCTTAATTAAAAGAAGAAACATAACCCCAAGAAAATATCATAGTTCAAATCTCGAGGACGAGATTTTTATTAAGGTGGGGAGAATGTAACAACTCTCACCAAAACTATTATTTCTTATTATATTTTGTCCAATAGGAAACCCTAATTGAGACCCCCAAGTGATACTGCATGACCCCTAAAATTTTCAGAACAATCGAAATCAGGATCAGGGCCCCTAAAACTCAGGGGGGGTATTTCCTAGTTAGTATTATCCAAACTGTTTTCGATAGAAATTGAATTTTAATAAACCGTCGACTCACCCAAGCTACTGAGACGCGTGGCAACACCATATTAAAAGTGACCTCTCGCGCCACGCGCCAGGACCAGGTTTCCCTGTCGTGACACGCGAGCGCGCCGTTTTTCCAGTATAAATAGAGGAGTTTGGCACTTGATTTCCTGCGTTGGTTCGACGAGCAAATTCGATTCAGGCAACGAGATATCGTCGAAATACTACCAAAAACCCACCTAATCTCGAAATTCTGCCGCAATAACAGGGTAATAACTCAATCGCTATTACGATTCATTTTCCGAGCAATCAATATATCCAAAGAATGTCTAAGTGCCGCCCACATTGGGTTATGCTTTGTCGTTTGTCGATAATTCGATAAATGAGTTGAAGCATTATACTTTGTCGTTTGTCGATAATTCGATAAATGAGTTGAAGTATTATACTTTGTCGTTTGTCGTTAATACGATAAATGAGTTGAAGTATTGCACTTTGTCATTTATTGGGAGAATTTGATCTCGTGAGTTATCGTAAAAGCTATATTGATCATTAACCCGGTTTTTGTGAAATTCGTTAAGGTTTGATTTGGGTTTTACACCAATACATATTCCATTCTGTTAAACCACCAAAAACACTCCCAACTACACCCTTACAATCAAACAAACTATTAAATCATCAGAAGATCCAGAATAATAAAGTACATGCTTAATTATCGGGAAAAGTAGAATCAAGAAGTTTGTTAACTCAATCCTGCATGATGATTAGTGAGTCATTCTTCTTTTTATCAACTGTTTTACAATACTCCAAATTATTTTCAAAGTGTTATAATTACAGGGACTAAGTCGTGGATATCTTGATTTATTGGTTAGTGGGGTATTGTGCACATTACTATTTCTCCCAGTTAGGTTCATTGACCTACTAGGGAGAAACGTCACTATTAGAGTTCATTGACCTAATAGTGGTATGACCATCGTCACCATTGTGACTTGTCACCATTGTGACAGAAAGCCAGATAAAAATAAGATATGAACCATTGTAATCGCTCTTATGCTGTAATTTATAACTATGGGTCATTTCCTAAAAACTGAATGAACTCACTCAGTATTTCCCGCTGACAAAATCTTTTTAAAACGCGTTTCAGGTAATTACAATAGATTGGAGTAAGGATTGGATCCGACACTGAAGGACTTCAAGAAGTGGCTTATTTTCAAATTAAGAAATATTGTTTTATTAAAAGCTACCTTTGTAAAACATGAAGTTTATTCCATCTTTTGAAATAAAATCCGGTGTTTCTAAACTCTGATATTTTTCCTAACTCACGGTCCTGATGAAATTTCCGCTGCAATGTTTTTCAAAATAATCACCGGTACCACTGGACTGCTCACGGCACCGATTCCGGTCAGGATGGGGTCGGGGGTCGTGACATGAACCATGACACATTCGTTCTTACTTGTTTCCCCTGCTCGGACAGGAATCACCCAAGTCCGGCTGGTGAACGGTTCGGAACGGTAGTCTAATGTTTAACCCGAAATCGGTGAACCTCGTAGATAGAACCCGAATCTTGAACCTCTTGACCATTAGAATGATTGGTGAGTTGGCTCAAGCTCCGTTTCTACCGGTTTGAAGGCATTGAGTGTAAAAGAGTTGAAAGAAAGTTGGAAATCATTCTTTCAATCCTTCACATCATGTAAATGTTTAGATCTGTGATGGATCTTAGTTTGTTCATGTGGAAATCGGCTAGATCCAAGTGATTCTTGGTGGATTGAGGTCAAAACATGATGATCTTGAAGAACACCATGATGACATCATCCTAGAATGCTTAGATCTTGATGATTTCACGGTTAGAAATCAAGATTTGAAAGATAGAAAGGTGTAGGAGCATGTATTGATCAAGAAAGTACAAGATTTAAGATGAAAACTTACCGAAATCGGAAGAAATCTGAGGAAAGGAGGGGAGCACGGCCAGAGAGTTTCCAAAAGTGGAAAGAATGACAATGACAGGCCTATTTATAGGCTTCCCAAAGAGGAAAGGGCTGTCCGATCGGCTGGGCTGTTCGATCGGCTAAGAGCCTGATCGATCCACAGCCTGTTTCGAGTGTTCGGTGCGACGATTTCTGATATTTTGATTTCGATTGAAGACGTTACGAGTACGATAGAGTTTCCTATTCAAATTACTTTTAATCCCAACCACTATATCTACATATAAGCATCTACATCCCATATTCGATTTCGATTTCGATTGAGTTCGATTGAGTTTCGAGTTTTGATTTGATTGATTCGATTGATCACCACACGTAACATAAAGTAAACACGCACAGGTAACACATAAGGCACACACACACGTATAATAACACCAAAGCTGCATAATTCGAGTCTCGAGTTCGTTTGATGATTCGATTAGCTTGATTATTGATTGATTAACTTTATCGCATTGTTACTTCCTACTTTTCACAGCCGTAAATCGTTTCGCGTCGATTAAACATTCGATTACCTCGATTCATTGATAAACAACACTTACTCCTCATAATACAAAACATAAAATAGACTATTTGCAGTCAAAGAAGTCAAACTTGACTTGGACTTTGACTTTGGCATTCGAAAATACGGGGTGTTACAGGATTGTTTCTTCATTTGAGTAGGATGTGTTTGTGTATGATGGCTTGTCCTTTTGAAGTTTTCGTTATAGTATTTGAGAACATTGAAGTGTCCTTACTTTTCAGGTCGATCGATAGAACGGGCCGTTCGATCGGCCGGCTTAACCGATCGGTTAGGTACCTCAGTAATAAGTCCTCAGCAGGATGTCACCTGATCGGGCGGCATGTTCGATCGGGTGGCACTCCAATACGTCGAACGAGTTGAAAATCGATTAAGTGTTGAAGCATAGTATCTCATGATCCGAAGAGTAATTCAAATCAAACCGTAGTTCGATCGAACAGCACTTCGTTCAACACTAGACTTCATCAAATTGTTAAAGTGTGGGGCCATCTGCTAGCCGATCGGCTGACCTGGTCGATCGGTTGACATGTCCGAATTGGTTGGGCTGTTCGTTCGAACAGCCTGTCCGATCGGTCAGCATCCTGACCTGGTCGGCCTGTTCGTCTAACACTTGGCTGTTCTGATTGCTTGACGTTATATCGAGGTATTTTGACAACAAGCTGAACCATGGAACCTTCGTTCTTACTTGTTTCCCCTGCTCGGACAGGAATCACCCAAGTCCGGCCGGTGAACTGTTCGGAACGGTAGTTTGACGTTTAACCCGAAATCGGTGAACCTCGTGGATAGAATCCCGAATCTCGAACCGCACAACTACTAGAGTGATTAGTGAGTGGGTTCAAGCTGCGTTTCTATCGGTTTGAAGGCATTGAGTGTAAAAGAGTTGAAAGAAAGTTGGAAAATCCATCTTTCACTCTTTTCCACCGTGAATATGTTTAGATCTGTGGTAGATCTTTGTTTGTTTATGTGGAAATCGGTTAGATCCAAGCTATTCTTGGTGGATTGAGGCCAAAACATGAAGTTCTTCAAGAACACCATGATGACATCATCCTAGAATGCTTGAATCTTGATGATTTCATGGTTAAAAGTTAAGATTTGAAGGATAGAAAGGTGTAGGAGTGTGTATAGATCAAGAAAGTACAAGATTTAGGATGAAATCTTACCGGGATTGAGAGAAATCTGAGGAAAAGTGAAAAGCGCGAGCTGGTCGGTCAGAGAGTTTCCAAAAGTGGAAAGAATGACAATGACAGGGCTATTTATAGGCTTCCCAAAGAGGAAAGGGCTGGCCGATCGGCCAGGCATCCCGATCGGACAGCCTGCTCGATCGGACAGTCCGTCCGATCGGCTGGGCTGTTCGATCGGCTAGGAGCCTGATCGATCAACAGCCTGTTTCGAGCGTTCGGTGCGACGATTTCTGATATTTCGATTTCGATTGAAGATGACACGGATACGATAGAGTTTCCTATTCAAATTACTTTTAATCCCAACCACTATATCTACATACAAGCATCTATATTTCACACTATCTTTTCGCCACCATTTATCATAATTCGATTTCGATTGAGTTCGATTGAGTTCCGAGTTTCGATTCGAGTTTTGATTGATTACCACACATCACATAAAGTAAACATGCACAAGTAACACATAAGGCACACATACACGTATACTAACACCAGAATTCGCGTAATTCGAGTTTCGAGTTCGATGATGATTCGATTAGCTTGATTATTGATTGATTGACTTTATCGCATTGTTACTTCCTATTATTCACATTCGCAAATCGTTTCGCGTCGATAAACATTCGATTACTTTGATTAATAACACTTACTCCACATAATACAACTAACAGAAACACCAACATAGAATAGACTAACTATAGTCAAAGAAGTCAATCTTGACTTTGACTTTGACTTTGACATTCGGTAACACGGGGTGTTACATGGAGTCCCATTGTCTGCAGGTCTCCCCCGTCCTCCCGAAGACGCTTTTTTGACGGCGAAGAGTTATCTCCGTCATCAAGGTTTTCCGTTCGGTATTCACCTTCTTCTGGATCTTCATCCATTTGATCCTCTTCGTTATCCGGCTCCCAATCTGAATCTTCTCGTCGAACTCTGGCACCCAACCGTCTGATTTTTCAGACACCCAAACCACAAAGCTACGATGTTTCCACTTCAGAACCACCGATTCTATAATCCGAGGACCATGAGGAACGAGTACCACAATCGAACCATCCGAGTTATTGTGACATTGCCAAGAGAACTCCGACGGATGAACCACAGTTCCAAATAAGGCCCCTGTTCGGTCATAAGTCGAGCTATCTCTAATTTGGAGAGGTACCCCCGAGATGTGCAACTTCACAACCCGATCTTGAGGCAGATCCTGGCCTGTCCAAGCATTATAACTAGAGAACATACCGTCAAAAGCATCAGAGGAAGACGCCAATACTCGGTTAACTTCCTCCCGATCGTTAAGAGTAATTAACACACTAAGGCCACCCACATACGACAAACCATAATTGCTAAGGCCTACATTGTCGAGGGCTTGGTTAATACTGTTAAGGGACCTAACATCCTTGGCTGTAGCAATAATGGATCTCCCCATACAATGAAGAGCATAAGCAGCCCCATTACTGTCCATCTCCAAGGTTTTTTGATCCCTGCTTAGTCGTGTCCGCCTTATTCCGAAATAAATCACAGAATGAATGCCCCTCCCGAATAAAAGCTGAATCAGCCGGCCCAACACCGTTAGGCTGATTCTTGTTTTGAACTCCACCATTGGTAGACAAGACCGGCTCCTTCGGTCTCCATTGTTTTCTTTCGTTCCGTAGATTAGATGTGTATATGAACCTCTTATGATTCTTATCATATTTTGCGAGAGAAACGTTAAGCTTAGCCTCGAAAATCCTAACGGTGTTCATGGCTTTTAGTACATCATCGACCATCCCGGCAACCACGTATCGGACGAAACCGAAATAATTCCCCCTAGCATCCCTCTTCTGAGCAACATAAGCATCCGTAATGAAGCCATGCGGTTGGAATGCCCTCCAAAGCAATGTTTTCGAGACCCGGTTTGGAAGATTTTGCACCAGAAAAGTCATCTCAACGCCATCAGGTCGGCTCCGCCTATTTTTCGATTTTGAACTTCTGACCATGGTATTTCAGCATCGTCCCACCCATCTCCCGCCATATCCCTCCGGGAACAAGTGAAAACAGATTTTTAAAAGGTTAACCGGATTCGTAACAGTCTAGCTAAACTATAAAAATAGCCGCGACCGATACAGACCGGCTAAGCAATCAAAATCTGCACTTTAGCTGGAGAAGAACCCACCGGAATAGAAAAAACCAAGAGCAACCAGATCCAAATCGGCTAACAAAGCTCGTTATGCTCGAAAGGAACAATCCGAACAAGCAATCACTGGCTGTTATACCGCTCGGAAACAGATCCAAACCGGCTAACAAAACTCGTTATGCTCGCAAGAGAAAGATCCGATCGATCAATTACAGGGTGTTATACTGAATCGGAAGAAGATCGCAGTGGCTAGAGAAAGACGTTTCATATTCAAGAGAGCATTTTTTTGCAATGTATTAATATAAATGATTTAAAGTGTCTAGAAAAAGAAAGTATGTAAAGCAAAAATAAAAACTCCAAATCTACATAGACTCGCTTGTTTTTACAATCCTAAAAATAGGTAATTCATGTACCCTATACAAAACAATCGCCAAGTGTTCCTTATGGATCACAAAACAATGGCGCTCCGATTGACCAGAATGTTTTTTTTTTCTGACAAAAGTTGATCTTTTCAACAACCGTGCACAAGACCAAGAGCGACCGCCAAATCAGCATACAAAAACCAACCAACTCGACACTCAAAATACTTTGCAGCATTAAAAAAATGGTCAAAGTGATTCACGCTTGTGTGATTCTTTTACGATTCATTTGAGCCATTGTTTTCTCCGGCTGAAGTGGTGGTGGCAGAGGCAGTACGCGATGCCTGAAGTTGAACGTTGAGCTTCTTCTGCAATTCTTTTAGTTTATCCAGTATTTCTTGGAATGTTGGTCGGGATTGTGGGTCACTAAAACACATTTTTTTAACAAAATATACAATGTTAGAAAATGTAAAGACCGAAAAAATATTTAATATTAATAGTAAAGATAAAATACGAACCTGCACCAACAGCTTTCGATAAGAGAAGCCCATTGAGGATCCACGTCTTTGGGAATATCTAGCCGTTGATTCATGAATCCTACAGCTCCGATCACCTGTAAATACAAGCACATGTTGACTTTTGAGGTCAAACAGATTCATTTTTGACTCTTTAATTTTGTAAATAAAAAATATATTTAATAACACCGACACTCTGTAATGAAGTCTACAAATATGGCATTTCGATGTGTCGGTTTCTTCCATATTATTCTCGTACATTTCGCTTATAGAAAACAATAAGTTTGACCTTAAAAGTCAAACTCTTGAAGAAAAGACTCTACCTGCATTGAGTTAAGACTATCCCAAGGAATCTTCTCGGTGGTGAGTTCCCATAATACTACACCGAAGCTGTATATATCAGACCTACAGATTACAAACGAATTTTATTATCAAAATTTGAAATTCTATACGTGTTTGAGTTTGATCATATGAAAAGGATTGGTTACCGAAATAGAACTTACTTTTCATCAGCCTGTTCATTCCGAAGAACTTCAGGAGCCATCCATTGCGGCTAAAAGTGGAAAATGATAAAACAATTATTATCAAATAAACTTGTTCAAATGTCTAAACTACCCTTGAATGGAACATATGTTACAATCACTTATTTGCCCATAATCATCATCGCGTATTACATGCATAAAGTAAATCAACAAGCATTGGCGCAGCTTAAGTAGGGCGGGAGGGGGCGGCCGACCCCCCGAACTTTTCGCTGGAGAGTATGTATACAGAAATTTTTGGGTATCTACGTTTTTGACCCTCGGTTTTATAGAAATTTTTAGTAAGGCTGGCAAATCGTGTCTTAACAGGTTTAACAGGTTTCTGACGGCGCGCACAACATAAGTTTCAAACATGATTACGACTCGTTTAACTACTTTCTACCTCATGTTTATAAAACAGTTTTATGTTTTATGTACAAAGATGAATAAATGATAGATCCTAACATTGTAATTTTAATTATTTCAAAAATTAAAAAAGTCAAAGGGTGTATTTTTCAGTCAAACAGGTTTAATCATGTCTTAACAGGTACCCAATTGCCAGCTCTAATTTTTAGGTCCGGTGACTTCCGCCCCCTGGTCAGAAATCTCAAGCTTCGCCACTATCAACAAGGGTATATAAGTATATACCGTTCCCTTCCCCGTCTTTGTTGTAAGGTAGGTTTCATGCTTGATACGAGAGAGACCAAAATCCCCAACCTATTTAATTACAAAAACACACAAAAAATATTAATATTAATAATACTAATAATAATAATAATCATAATAAATTTGTATTTGTCACGAGAGAGCAAATAAAATAAAATGAAATGAAACGAACCTTTACATTCCAACTCTTATCGACAAGAAGATTTGAAGATTTCAAATCCCGATGAATGATGGGTGGGTTACAATGATGAAGATAATTCATGCCTCGGGCCTGTAGGACCACAAAGTATTAGAGTATGGATATAGGGACCAGAAAACGTAACCGTGTTAAATACAAATAGAAACAACATTTTACTTACTATATCCACGGCCATATGAACTCGGCGTCTCCAATCTAATCTAGATGTATTCTTTTGAAGTAACCGGAACAAACTTCCACTGGATAAAATAATATAGCTCTAGTTAACACATAGAATGCATGTGGCCATGTGCGTTTACGAGTGTGAGTGTGCATACATAACAAAACAGGGTTAGGGGGGGGGGGGGGGGGTAAAAGAAATTGGGGAACCAACCGGGGAAGGAACTCTGTGACGATGCATAGGCGTTGAGGTGACATTACGGCACCCATGAAGAGTAGTATGTTTGGATGCCGAAGCCTTTTCATGAGAGATACCTTCAAATCAAAAGAAATTAATTAGTTGGTATCTACACAATTATCAGGAAATACGCATCATTTTTTTTTACTACGAATAAACCATCCATGAAATATTTAAAACTAATATTATTTTAGGAGCGCTTGCAATATATTGAAGGAAAGTTACCTCCTGTCTAAAGGATAATATAACATCATCTGAATATTCTTGCCTTGAGAAAACCTTGACGGCAACATCCTGCGTACACAAGCATATGTTAGATGTATTTGTAATTAGTGACAAACTAGCTCATATATTCATTGTACATTTAACATCAACATAATACAAGTGATATATAAAGGTACTGATATCGGGAAAATCGGTGATATATCGGTCCAATATGCCGATATTATCAATACCGATATTTTGCACTGATACCTCGGCAGGGGACCGATAACCGACATATCACTGATATATCGGTGATATATATTAACTACATAGGTTCAAAATAGTCGTTATACAATATTCATGAATCGTCCTTGAGAACAATCAATAAAAATAATTAAAGCTTCATCACTGTTACTATCCAAAACCCATTTGTTGTATCAAATAGTGGCGGAGCTTGACCAAAAGTTTCGAGGGGGCGTAAAGTGATGGGACCCAAATTTTTTTTCCTATCGTTATGTTTTGGGTCGGGTCGGGTTGGCTATTCGATTCAAGTCGGGTTAAATAATAATAGTTCCAAATAAAACAAAGTGTATATTTACCAAACTACCCATCATTTATATACAAAGTTTATAAATATTTAGGATATACAATTTAGGAAAAATAATCGGGGGGCTATCCTATATAATTTTAAAATTCTCGGACGAAAAATCGGAACTTATACACTTATAACCGAAACATTGGGGTGGGCGGGTGCACCCCCGGGCACCCACAATACTCCGCCACTGGTATCAGAAGTTATACCTGAAACGATTTCAGGTTGCCTAATTAATTCAGAAGATAAGCCGAAAGGGTTCCAATTACATACGAGCAATGAATTTGATAAGATCGATCACAGGTCTATTCCTTGGTTTTAAATTGCGTGATGTGCTCTGATGCGTTTGGTCCAAAAATCTGATGCGTGATGCACTCTTAATAAAAAAAATACTAAAAAAATATTTATACATAACAAGTTACTAAATAACATACTTAAACTAAAACAATTGACGTAATAAGAAGATAAGAGTTGTGCTTTTTGGTTCAAATAAAGTATACTAAAATGTTTCTACTTTCTAGAACCACAAAAAGTGTTTATGACCCATAATGATACAAATCAAGCATACTAAGATCTTAATTATTGAAAAAAACCCAACCCATTTCATAAAATCTGGAAAAAAAACATAACAAACAATGTTGCGTGCATCGAGCGCATTATGCAAAATCGGCACAATATTCTCGCATCACGTAAACGCAACGCGTCAGCTGTGGCGATGTGCTCTCATCAGCGCATTATAATCAATCATAACATAATACAAGGTATATAGATGAAGAAATATATGATTTTGTAACAACTTGTCAATTGTCTATAATACCCTTTAATATCAACATAAATGAAGAAATGCATGTACACAAATCAATATCATCAATTTCTGTAATCATAACTTGAAGCATTTCAAAATTAAGCGTAACAACAACTCCCACGAGATGAATATTAAGAAGGGAGAGATGAAGAACATACCGATCCATACCACAATGCATGGTATACCGTCCCACATGAACCTATAAAAATATTCAAAATAATAAAAAAAACATTAATGGAAGTTAAATTACCATCAAATGTTAAAAATACCCAAAAATAAAATCTCATACCTTGTCCAATCTGCTCTCCAATTACTAAATCTTCCCACAAAATTTCGTAATCCAAGTTATCAATCTCCATATCCACTTTATTAACGGCACTACTGTTCGTACTGCCGCAACTGCTAGCACTGCTAGTACTATTAACGTTAAAAGAAGACCACGACCCCGGAGCCTCATTTCTATTATTATTTTCCCACGGTTGACTTTCTGCTTTTGGCGAGCCTGTTTGTTGACCCGACTCGTGTTCTTGATCATTATGCAACCAATTCAAACCAAACCGACCCGTTTTCGAATCCCCTTCTCTTTCGTTTCCTTTCCATGGCCATGTAATTCCCTTTTTACCCATCCATGCCTCTGCTTTTGACGATAATATCTTGTGGATACCGGGTTTGTTTTCACTATCATCACCGGAATCTGTCGAGTGTTTTCCGGTAAATTGATCTTTAAACGGTGTTTGAGAAATATCACCCCTTGGGGTGCTCGCTCCACTTGAATATCCATCGTCTTTATGATCAGCGGCGTTTAAGTCGTTTTCGGAATAATGACCGTCTCCACTCGCTTCATGATCCATGAAGTTTTCTCCGGTTTTTATTTTGGATTTTACCTTGTTGCTAACTTTTGAAGCCTGTTGTTGTGTTTCCAGTAATCAAGATTCATTGTTACGACAACACCATAATAATATATTAATATCCAAAAGAGTAAAATGCCATTTTTATCCCTGAGGTTTGGTCATTTTTGCGACTTTCGTCCAAAGGTTTGTTTTTCCGCATCTGGATCCAAAAGGTTTGAAATCTTGCCATTTTCATCTGGCTCGTTAACTCCATCCATTTTTCTCCGTTAAGGCATGGGTATTTTCGTCTATTTTGTTAACTTAAAGGGCGGTTCGGTCTTTTTCACTTAATGTGCAAGCATTTAGCGTAATGTACAAGTATTCAAAAAAGACAAAATAACCCTGCCTTAACGGAGTAAAAATGTATGGAGTTAACGGACCGGATGAAAATGGCAATATTTCAAACCTTTTGGATCCGGATGCGAAAAAACAAACCTTTGGACGAAAGTCGCAAAACTGGCCATACCTCAGGGACGAAAATGGCATTTTACTCTATCTTGAAAGTTAAAACACTCACCAGACTTGAAATCTTCGAGGCGATTGCAGTTTGTAGAGGTTGTTGAGGATCAAGCCCAAGTTTAGCGGAAGCAATTCTCCTTGGTGCACTAATATTCCCGACGGGCTTCATTTCTCGATACGGGCGGGTATCACATGATACACATATAACCCCAACTAATGTCCCATTCTCATCACGAAACGGCGTATTTGTCGCAATAATAACAAATTTTTCCCCTCTTTTGTTCCTGATCGGAAATTGACCCGACCAACCTTCCCCCTTTATCGTTCTTTGAATGATAGCATCTGCTAAGTGATACGCATCCGGTTCTACGAAAAGCTCGTTGGGTGATCTTCCAAGAGCTTCGGCAGCTGTGTAACCGTAAAGCTCTTCGGCTGTACGGTTCCTACAGAATCGTGGGTATCACACAATGTTAAATATTATACCTATTTGGCTTTTTCTGACCCGATTACAAATGGGTCGATTTGGGTTGTGTTTTTATCTCTAACGGGTCAAACGAGTAAAATTAAAACAAATACGATTGTAAAATGCTTGACTCACCAATAGATTATGTTGCCGTTGAGATCGAATATATGAACAGCCTGGCCCATTGACTGCAATATATTCAAGTACTGCGTCTCCGTCAGCTTCACAGCCGAAGGCCCACAAACACCACCACTCTCTCCGACAGCGGCACCGCCACGCTCTTCGGTGGCCGCACCACCACTCACGACAGAACTGGCGTGTTTGTTATTATCGTCGTAACTAACATCACCGCTGCGAGTTTCTCTCCTCAATGGTGATGCGTGCCCAAAAGACGCTGAACCCATTTTTAAGGCCGCCACTGCGCCGCCGTCAAGCAACCCACCAGCCACGCCGCCCATGCGTCTCCGGCGAGGGCGGCGTGGAGATACCGAACTAGACCTTTGTCGGTTGGATTTTTGTTGGTCTTCGGAGATCTTTAGCCTTGACATTTCTTGTTTGAGATGAGCATGACTTTCTTCTAAATCGTGGATCTTCTTTAATAGTTCTTCGGCTGGTGGTATATCGTTCTTGTCGTTGTTGTCATCCATTTTTCACACACGTTCACACAAATACACACACTGCGATTCAAGAAAATAAAAAAAAAAAACCCTCATCAAGAAATTTGAAAAACTAACTTGAATTGTACAAAAGATAAATACACAAACATCATAGATACACAAATACACACACTGGGGGGGGGGGGGGGATAGTGCACGGTCCTCCCAACCGCCGGAGTGATCCCACTCCGGGAGCCGCTACCCGACCAAGCTAGCTCCGCGGTGAATTCCCCTTGCCGAGTTTTTACCCTGGGCGACATATGCCACTCCCAAGATTCGAACCCGGTACCTCTGGGAAGAGGTGGGTGTCGGTGGCCAACTGGGCTACCCCAGTTGGTTAAATACACACACTGTGATATAAAGAATCAAGAAACTGAATCTTGGAGCTCAAAGTTTTCATTTTTTTTTATCTTAAATCAAATCAATTAAGGAAACCCTAATCAAGAAACTTAAAAATCAATTTAATTTGTACAAAAGATAAATATACAAACATCAAAAATGCACTTCATATCCATTTTTCACACAAATACACACAGTGTGAGTCAAGAATCAAGAAACTGAATCTTGAAGCTCCAAGTTTTCATTTTTTCTAACCCAAATCAAATCAATTAGATAAACCCTAATCAAGAAACCTGAAAATGAATTTGATTTGATCCAAAGATAAACAAACACATTGATCAATTAACCAATTTCCCTTAAAACCCTTGTAACAAAATTTAATTTTGCTGAAACCAAAATCAAAATAACTAACAAAACCCCATGTAAGATTGCAGACAACTAAAATTAAAAAAATAATAATAAGCAAAAAAGAAAAGCTAATACCTGTGAATATGTTGAAATGCTATGAGGTTTGTTGTTGTTGTAGTTGATTGAGATGATACATAAGCTGATTGTTGATGGATCAGTGAACTGATTCTTCTTCTTCTTCTTCTTCTTTACATCTTTTCCAACATTTTTGGTACACATAAACACCAATTCAGCTTTCAAAGATGATGAAGAAGAAGATGATAAAAGGTGTCTAGATGGATCAATTAATTGAATCTTTTTTTCTTTCTCTCTCTAGCCTTTGTTTTCTAGTTTGTATCTCTGTTTCTCACATTAAACCCTAAAATAGTTGAATCTTTATGTGGTGAAGTTATGTATGTATATATATGCTTGAATTGAAAAATATGTATTTTGAGATGAAAGAATCAAAGGAAAGATGCTGTCTGTGTCTTGAAAGGTCAAAAGGCTTCAGGAACAACCCCCTCTCTCTCTCATCTCCATAAACCTTTTGTTTTTTTAATCTTCATTACTTTGATTTCCAGCTTTCATTCTCTCTTTTTTTTAAGTATTCTAAACTTAACCACCATCACATCGGGTGCTGTGGTCAAATGCTACTGCTTGATAGCCGCTAGCCCCTTAGCTCTTACAGATACGCGAAAACACGATCTCCACCCGTCTGAAGGCACGACAGTGGAATAATCGGTAAAACTTTGCCTCTCATCTGAACCAGCGCCACCCGTATTCGACCTTAACCTGGATGCCGCAGAAAATAATGGGGAGTGTGGGAGTCGAACCTGGGTCATAACTAGGAACACCAAGTTTTTTTCCCAACCACTTCACCACTACCTATTGACATTTATATGATTTTAATTAGAGTAAATTACGTTTTTGACCCCTGTGGTTATATCACTTTTACTATATTAGCCTAAAAAAGAATTTTTAACATACATGCCCTCATGGTCTCTATAACTAACCATTTTGGCCCCTAAGTCTAACCATTTTGGCCCCCTTGGTCTCTATAACTAACCATTTTGGCCCCCATGATCTCTAGACTTAGGGGCCAAAATGGTTAGTTATAGAGACCATGTGGGCAGATATATTAAAAAAATCTTTTTTTGAACTAATATAGTAAAAGTGATATAACCACTGAGGCCAAAAACGTAATTTACTATTTTAATGATAAGTTATTGTTAAAAGTGTTATATCACTCACACGTAAACGGTGGGCTGTTAATTAAATTATCATTTCATATAGGTGTAGTAATTTACTATATATTAAATAAAAAAGAAAATATGTATTTCAATGTCATTGGTGGATTTTAAGCATGTCCCACGCCTTCTTCCCTTGGCGATCGTAAGAGGGGGCACCAGCTTGAATGGCATTTCTCTCAATATTTGTGTAATGGTTTTAACTAAGATGGGTTATGATGTCGCAGGCTTTTAATCTCACACTATCAGTGGCGAAGTTTGAGATTTCTGACGGAGGGTCAAAAACGTATATACCCAGAAATTTCTATAGAACCGGGGGTGGAAAACGTATATACCTAAATATTTATATACATAATACTACTGAGCAAAAAGTTTGGGGAATCCCCCTTCTCCCCCGACCCCTTCTAACCTACACGCCTGACTATACCTAGTCTGTGTTTTAAAACTTAAATGTTTAATGGCAAACTAATTTTTTTTTGTTGAAAGATAATGGCAAACTAATATGTTCTTGGATACTCATATACTTATATTTTGCATAAGAGTATATTATAATTTTGGCCCATGTGGTTATATCACTTTTACTCTTTTAGTCTAAAAAGAAATTTTTTAACATATGAGCCCCCACTTTTACCCGTAATATACTAATGTGCATCCTTTCTATCTTAAAAGTGAAGGATGTAATTAGGGCTGTAAAAGAACTGAACGTTCAGCGAACAGTTCGTGAACCTTTTGGCGGGAAGTTCGTTTATGTTCGTTCGTTTAATAAACGAACGAACATGAACAAAAAATTACGTTCGATTAGTTAAATGAACGAACAAGAACATATGTCTCGTTTGTTCAATTGTGTTCGTGAACATTCGGTAAGGTGTTCGTGAACATTCGTTCATTTGTGTTCGTTTATGTTCATATGTTTGTGTTTTAATTAAAGATTTTTGTACTTTCATATATTTTATCTATACTTTTTATATTATTAAAGTTTTATTTATTTTATTACCCTAACAATTAAACTAGGAAACCCTATTTCACCTTGTTTATGCACCATTTCCCTTTCATTTCTCATTATTTACATTTACATCGACGTATACGATCGACCTCCGTTCCACAATAAGGGATTCAAGTTCCAGTGCTACTCTTTGGGCCATCCACCTTTATCCTTCGTCATGTTCGCCAAATTTATTTGTGTTCGTGAACCGTTCGTTGAACACACTCATTTCCTTAATGAACGAACACGAACATAAAATCTCGTTCGGTAAGTGTTCACAAACCGTTCGTGAACACATTTATTTTCTTAACGAACGAACACGAACAAGACCTTGTCCGTGTCCGTTCGGTTCGTTTACAAGCTTAGATGTAATGTTTTAAATTACTGCCATTCATTTTTTTAAGCATAATGTGATAACCTGAATATTATCGTATTAGTATACCTAATGTAAATATATTTGTGTATTAACAATATCAAATAGGAATCGAAAATAAATATTGGATTTTATGTTAGAGCATCCACAATAAGGGAATATGTTGGTGTTTTTAGGGAGAGAGAAAGTGATGTGGAGGAGAGAGGGTGTGAGGTGGAGGAGAGAGGGTGTGAAGATGTTGGTGAGGAAAAACGAGAAAAAATGGATGGGTGTGAGTTATGTGAGTGTAGAGAGGAGAGAGGAGAGAGAGAAAAAAAAATATGTTTGTGAGAGGGGCAAGTGAGAGAAATGCTCTCACTGGTTGGGCAGGTGCCACATTAGCACCAAAAAATACCACATAAAAACACCTCTATTGGTGATGCTTTTAGAGGTGTGCAAATTAAATATTGACATTTTAATAAAGGCAAATATCTAGCTAAGATAAGACAGATAGCAATTGCATAATAAACCGAGCGTACTAAGGGAACAAAAAAACGCCACCATTGATGATTTTTTAGGGGCTATTTGCTTACCTTTTAATGGTTTAGACTTTTTATTGGTTCAGCCCTTAATGATTCAGGCTGTTTGTTTCGCGAGCAGATGTCTGAATGGTTTAGAAATTTGCCTCTGAATGATTAAGCATTATACTGAATCTGAATGGTTAAGACCTCTAATCTGAATTGCTCAGACATTTGCCTCTGAACGGTTAAGCATTATACTAGCTCTTAGTGAACACGGAGAATGAAGTCCTATGCTCCTATTTATAGGTAAGACAGATTCCTTTCTTAGCTAGGAAGTTTTCTTACCTGTTAAGTTTCTTTTATTTAATAAGTTTTCTTACTGATTAAGTTTACTTAATTGCTTTAGTTGTCAAGTTAACTTAGCCTTTTAACTGATTATCTTACTTAGTTGTATAACTGATTAATTACTTAACTTACTTAGCCGATTAATTACTTAACTTACTTAGCCGATTAAGTTTCATTTCATGTTAAGTTTCCTTAGCTATTAAGTTTACTTAACTACTAAGCTTTCTTAACTGCTAGGTTTACTTAACCACTAAGTTTACTTAATCACTAAGTTTAACTGGTCAAGTTCTAATTTCTAGATAAACACACAATGCAACTCGTATTAGTGTATTAACCCAATTCAAACTTTAACGATGATCACAAGATCAAAACCCCAACGTAGTTAACAAGGTATAGCCTTATACGGGCAGAACTTTGACATTCGTTGATAGGTTTCAGATCAATCAGACAGGGTATCGTACCAGTGATCCGAGTTAACACGTTGATTACGAAGCAGAGTTTTAGGGCTTCGGGTGTTGGGTATAGTAACATAATAGTAATAGAGCGAGAGAGAGCGAAAGAAAGAAAGAAAGAAATGAAATGAGCAGATTGAAAGATGAATTCTCATCCAATTTATAGTTGTTGATTCACCACGTCGCGTCACGCGACCATTCTCTTAATTCACCTTCGCGTAGCGCGAATGGGGTAGCTAGGGCTTAGGTGTCAAGAGTCATCATGTAGGCATGCCACGTGGCTGGCACGTGTCTTCTGACGATCAGCTAGGTGTCATGTCACGCGACCACATACCACTATCTCCGTCGCGTAGCGCGACGAGGCCTAAACTTGGGTTCCTTCATTTTACGTGCTGATTCCCATTGTATGCATTTGGAGTCTCGGTTATGATTCATTATGGCTTTTTCGAGGGTTATTACAGGCAACCATCCTTTACTCAATTCTCACCATGGTCCATGACCATCGTTGTTTTCCGTTAGGAAACACCTCCACCTTTATGACTACGCGGGTCATTTATACTTCGGTTTTGCATGTCATTTGATATGGTTTACTTAAACTCATTTCCATTTGACCCAAAAGGGGTCTTTCATTCAACTTCTTAATAGTATTTTACATTAGCATCATTATCAATAAATCAAATTAGTAAAACGTAATAATGTAGTTACGTACCTTAGAGCTTTCCTTTTAGACGAACGTCCATTCCGACTTGGCTTCCCGAAGCCTCGAGTTGCCTATAGTTTTCAACCCAAGTGGTTATTAGGACACATATTCATTTATATCCTTTTTCATCAAGGTCATTAATCATCATTCATAAATCATTTATCGAGTATCAAAGCTAACAAACATCAAAACTCATGTTAGCATTTTTTCGAACACTTGGTTTTCAGTTCTCATCCAAGATGTCTAAATTCTAGCAAATTACCATGTATTCATTAGTAATCGTATTTCAAGTTATTCAACTACATTCAATCATCATAGTTTCATATCTAATTGCTAGTATCTACAATTCAACCTAAAGAGGCTAATTTCTTATAGTTATGTCAAAAACCCTCTTCAACATTCATGGGGTTTCCAATCTAGAACAACCATATATGTAATTTCTACACATATATCATTCATATTATAGTTCCAAACTAGTTGCATACATCCAATTTCATTATATTATAAAAAAACCCAAATCAAGACTAGCACATTGAAGCTCTTCTTCATAGAAAATCCATCAAATGTGGAATTACAACATACCTTAGGTTTAGATGATGCAAGATGATCTAAATCCTCAAACATGCAAGGAAATCACTTGGAATTCACCTTCAATTTCACCGATTTTGTGGTTTGAGATTTTGAGAGGATATCAATTTCACATGGATTAAACCATGGCATCCATGCACCTCTCTTTCCTTAGTTAAATATATTTTACACAAAATAATTTTTCTAAAAAAATAGGGATGGTGGTTTGGGTCATGACCACACATATAGGATGGTGGATTTGGATGGTGGATGAGAGTGGGGTCACATGACGCTTACATGAAAGGTAATTGTGGTTTTAAGACCATGTGTAGTGGGGCATTATAGGGCAAAAAAACGCCCCCTTCCCCATTACATAGGGCATTATTTTTGAAAAAAAATTGGTGGGGCATTATATATAAAACGCCTAACATGGTTTGTGAAATGGTTGACTGGGTTTGACCCACCAATGAGAAAATAGTTTGCTTTTTTTTGTTTTTGTTTAATGATTGGAAGGGGCATTATCAGGCATTATTCCCACTACGCCACTTTTGCAATAACACCCCATGCTGACTGGACTGACACGTGTCGAATAATGCCCCATGATGGGGGCATTATTTGTTTAACCACTACACATGGTCTAAGGGCCATAACCACACCCTATTGCCTAAGAACCTAAAGGCAAAGTGATTAGGTTATTATTGTTTTATTAACAATTAATGGTTAACTATTTCTTTGTTAAGAATGTTTTTTTGAAAAAAGGAAATTGTAGGCTAAACAATGATAAATAAAGAGTTCAAGGATAGAGAGATATCATCACACAAATATAAAGGTTTTTAATTGTTCTGGTAAGTGTTAACAAGTCCTACATCTCCTCTTTGGTCTTCCATCAAGAATTACTAGTCTCCTCTTTAAATCGGTTGAGATCAATGTGTCCAACCTTGTATCTAAAAAAGATAAAATCACGACAAAAATAATTTTACAAAACTTTATTTAAGTTCATAAGATTTTGCTCTAAAATCGTTTAATACAGTGTTTTAAAAACCGGTAAATACCGGCCGGTTATACCGGTATTACCGGTTCCAGATGCAAATCCGGTACGAAACATCCCGGTAAATAAGTGAAACGACATAAGATTCGTACCGGCGGTAAAATCCGGTATACCGGTACCGGCCCATGGTTATTTTGGTTTGGGTTTTTTATTCTAGAGTTTCATCAGATACATATACCATCAATCGACATTCAAAACTATTACTACTTACGGTTCATCACTTCATCCACAAGATTCAGCTCCAATTTTATCGGTTCATTACTCCACCTTCATCATGCTTCCAGTTCCATCTTCATTGGTAGTTTTACTTATTTCAGTAAAATAATATGAGAGTAAATAGATCCTCAAGTGGGTCAAAAAGTAAAAGACTTGAAGCAATTCGATGTATCTTTCTCTCTCTCTCTCTCTCTCCATGTATATGTATGTATGTATGTCTATACGGAATGTTATGTGAAAGATTGTGTTTTGAAACTTGAAAAAGAAAGAGGACATGATAATAGTTATATTATAATTTATTATGTTAGTGAAAAAAAAATTAAAACTGATAAGTTATGTCAATATAATTCATGTACGTATGTATCTCTATGAAATTATAGAGTTAACTAGTTCATACGGTTGAACCACCTGGTAGAACCGGTTCTACCGGTTAAACCATTTTTAAAGCCATCCCGGTATGATTTAAAAACCGGTTTTTAAAACATTGTTTAATACTAAGCAAGTAAGATTATAAATTTATTTTACATAGTATAACATTCTAATAGTCAATAGTAATGAAATTTGGTTTGGATCTATTTTGTATTTTGTGTAATAGACTTCACTTGAAAATATATAAGTTATAGTAGGGCTAAGATGTTATAAGAGTTCATTTAAAAATATATATATGTCAAGATAGGTTTGGGTTTAGCTAAAAATGACTTTTGCTTAAAAAGTATAAGTAGCGACCAGGAAGACGTCACATATTCATATATATGTATTAATTGATAACGTTTGGATGAATAGTAATCTTTTCATTTCTTAAATTTGGACATTGAACTTTTGAAAGCTATTCACTTTGACCAATATTAAACTTAACTTTTTGCAGGATTTTTTTTTTTTTTTTTCTAACCATACAACAATATATAACTTCAATCTTTATTTATTCCGATTTTAAAACTTTACTTTAAGATCTCAAAATTTACAAAATAAAAGATTTATTATTTGAAGAATTTATAAATATTGCATTCGTCCATGATTTAAGAAAAGTTTTAATTTTACTTCTTAAGCATTATTAACAATCATCAATTAATTTAATAACTATTTTGATATAACTAACTTTACATAGATAGTTATAACATTTTAAAAGAATATCTACCCTTAACTTTGATAAACGATTATCGTAATGTTATTTTATTACAAGGTTTTACGATGTGAGATGTCTGAGTTGTGCACAAACATTTATTCCTTATTAAACTTATCATTTTAATTATAATAACTTATATTCAGAAATATTAAATTTGCGTAGGTTATAGTTATATCTTTTGTTATGCGATATTTTGAAATTGCGTAGGTTATAGATATATCTTTTGTTTTACGATATTTAAAAATGTCGTAATTAAGATTTTTTATTTTCAGCGCACTATATGTGTTGGTGGTGATGTAACAAACCGAATCAATGCTCATCGAAAGTCCGCGCGAAGCGCGGTGGATCCAACTAGTTTGAATAAAGACACAACGAGTCTCATGCTACGGGTTGTGGTTTTTTACTTTTTTGGGTTACGTGAAAAATATTATTAACGAATATAAGAAATACAACACGCTAAGACCACCGGTAGTGGGGTGGTTTAGGCGTGAAGCACCAAAAAACGCCCATACACGCTCACACACTACTATGTTCGGGCGTGGTTTTTTGCTTTTTTCGTTTTGGCATGTTTTAAAAAACGCCTGGTATAAATGAAATTGGCTGATCAAAATAGAGGGATGCTAATTTTCGTTCTGGCTGGGCCACGGCCTGGGCAAGTTTTTCTGCCGTAGAGCTAATTTTCCGCATTTTGATCGAAATTTTTTATATATACTATGTTTGGCCCGGGCTTGCCCGGGCTTTTTTTAGTGCCCGTGTCTTTCGGCCCTGACACGTTCAACGGGCAAGATCCGCCACTGTCCATAATGCCCTTTGCTGATTAGGCCATGTGTCACATCATGCCCAAGAGTGGGGCATTTGTTTCACTCACCACTACACATGGTCTAAAAGCATTCACGTGAGTGTATCTTGTATATTTATAGAGTAATTGTGAGTGAATTATTAGAGAAAATGTTATTGTTAATTAATAGATTTGGATGGACATTGTTTACCCTTTATAATCTTTTAATATTTTTGAAAATGGTATAAGTGGAGAAGAGAGAAAAAGTAAAAATAAAAGTATGTTATTTAATTGGAATGAGAGAGAAAAAATATAATAATTTTTAAAATAATTATAGAGATGGAATTGATTGTTAATACTCTAGGAAGAGGCAAAACCCCGTATAGCAAACAAGCAGATTATCCTAAAAGAAATCCTAGCCACGGTCCCTCTAATATGCAACTCCCATGATTAATATTTTTTTCGTAAGGCAATAAAATTCAGATTTATTTCTCTAAATAACAAGTTATAAAATTTATAGAACGAGTATCCGGGACCTGCGTGTTGCGGCGGAACCCTTAGACCAAACAATAAGTAAAAGTAAAAACATTGAACCACAAAATTTACACTAAAACGTAAAATATTATCGTAAGAAATGAAAAGCTAAGTCGAATTGTTAAAAATCATCTTCCTACTTGTTAAAATAAAAAAATAAAAAAAAACCGTTGACAACGTGTGAAAAAAGAGTTTTGACATCATGATAGAAAAAAAAAGTGCGACACTTATATCTTTTATACATGTTTTAGACAAACAAATAAAATTATCATAACCCAACCCAGAAAAAATATCATTTTTAGACAAATAAATAAAATTATCATAACCCAACCCTTTAGAAAATATCATTGGAAGTTAGCTGACACGATTATTCTTATTAATTAAAAATAAAATAATAGCAAAAGATTATACACGTCACAACTCTTATCAGCTTATCTTTCTAAACTTAATTATTTGAAACTGAATTATTTCTTTTTTTAACGGTTAACAGAATTAATCCTGAGCATTTTCGGACCACTCACTGGACAAATGGAGTACTCTGAGAGTAACTCGAGTCCATCACCAATTCCAAGGAAAACCTAGTAACCCACTCGCCTGTAGGCACGACAGTAAAATTACCGGTAAAACTGATTTGGCTCAAGGATCCAACCTAGGTTTCCCTGGGCTTCTATCATGGCCCACCAGTGCCTCACTGTGCACGTGAGAATTGAACCTACATCTCTCTAGAAAAATGCAAATCATTCCCCACTTGATCTAAAGATCATTGGTATTTGAAACTGAATTATGAAAGTATAAAATTTGTTTCTATTATAAGAACAAATGAGATAAGATAGTGTCTTTGTTAATTGATAATTATAGTAACATTATCCACACGCTTCTTTTCCTTTTTAGGCTAAACATATTTTGCTTACTTTTTTGGGTGGTAGGCGGCTTGCATTATGTTTTCCATCACTCTATTCATCTTGTTTAATTTAAATTTAACGAATTTAACGAATTATAATACTTTTTTTTTAACGGCAAATTTGGATTACTGACGGACCAATGAAGTATCATCGTGTCACCAGCAGAACCACCCGATCATATCCATCTCCACTAGGCAATAATGACTATACACCAATTCAGGAGGAAACCTAATAAATCTGGGAAAAACCCCCTTTGTGGGAATCGAACCCATGACCTAATGGTCATAAGCCTTATCTCACCACCAAGATACCACTAGGCTATAATGCCATGGATACGAATTATAATACTGATTGACATGTTCGGTTTTCCATGATAGCATTGTATATTGTATACTATTGTATACTATTAATAGATAAATTAAATGAATAGTAACTCTTTGTTTTAAAGGATTTTTTATATGTATTGTTTAGTGGTTTTTTATATGTATTATGTGGTTTTTTATATATCTTATATAATTTGCGTTTGTTTTTTATCCATGTAAATCACGTGTCAGTATTTTTTAGTCATATCAAGATTTTTTCATTATGGGTTGTTGTAACAAGTGTAGGTGGCATAACAAAACAAACCAATACCGATCAAATTCCCGCTGTGTTGATATATTTTTGGTCATATCATATTTTTTTAGTTTTTTTCTCTATTGGTTGCTATAACAAGTGTCAGTACCGAAGTTAAACGAACTAATACCCACCAACGGCGCAACGGGAAGATTTCCGGCGCAACGCGCGGATTTTATAGCACTAGTATATGTCAAAGATTAAGTTAATTAGTTAGTTTAACAATACTGATTGTAGCTAAAAATTATTGCATTATGATTATGAGGTGTACATCAAATAAAAAATTTATTTTGTCTAAGTAGGATAAGAAAAAATCTTAACCATTTATTTTTCAAAGAGTAAATTATTGTTTTGGCCCCTATGGTTTAGCTAGATTAACCATTTCAGCCAAAAAAGAAATATTTTAACATATCAGACCCTAATGTTGCATTTTATAACGATTTTGGCCCCTAACACTAACTTTGTTACTTTTTGCAGTTAAGTCCCTAGGGGTTGTTTTTGATAATTACAAAGTTCTTTTAATATTTAAGAGATTATTAATGCAATTATTCAAGTTTTTTTTATTTTGTTATTTTCACGATTATTATATAACAAAATACGTTTTATTTGTATATATAAACATATTTTGTTAAATAATAATCGTTAAAATAACGAAATAATAAAAAAACTTTAATAATTACATTAATAATCTCTTATTATTAAAAGAACTTTGTAATTATCAAAAACAGCCCCTAAGGTATATAATTACCTAATTGCTTTTATAGTTAACTGCATAAAAAGTAACAAAGTTAGTGTCAGGGGCCAAAACCGTTATAAAATGCAACCTTGGAGTCTGATATGTTAAAAGATTCTTTTTTGTGCTAAAATAGTTAAACTGGCTAAATCACAGAAGTCAAAATAATAATTTACTCCTTTTCAAATTAATGGTTAAAATGAAAATGTAGGAAAAAAGAGAAGTGCAAACGTATCTTGGAAAAATCCTATTTATTAACTTTTATCTCTCCACATGCAAGGGACATGCATATTCTATCCCCATTTTTTAAACGTTCATAACTTTTTTATACAACATTATTTTTTTAATAAAAATTTCACCATAAGATCGAGCGTCTTTCTATCTTTAATTTGAGTACCATATTACTATATAAAATACGAAGACTAAAAAAACCAAAATGTGTTGTATCTATGTTGTATAAGATTTTTTTGTGCTAGATTTTTGTAGTACATCTTTGTGTTAAATTATTTTTTTTTAAATTTTTTGTGCTGGATTTTTTGTACTAGATTTTTTTGTGCTATATTTTTTTGTACTGAATTTTTTGTGATGTACTGGATTTTTTGTGCTAGATTTTTTATACTAGATTTTTTTGTTGTATTTTTTAGAAAACAAAAGGGGTGTCACATGTCATTTTCACACTCCTACTTATAAGAACTAAAATGTTTTAGTACCAAAATGTCCTTTCTTCCTACTTATATGGAGTGTTACATGACATCATCACAGTCTTTCTTAGGCTACTTAGGCAAAATCCAGTTTTTAGTAGATCCTTCCCCTTGCACTATGAAATAGGCAAATGATCATGTACAAGATAACTAATTCGTATGAAATGCAGGAGAAGGTTTTGGCTTTTAATCTAGCAATCAAATGATTGAGATTAAGTGGTCCTTAAATGTGGAATTCACCGACACATAACAAGGGAACAAGTAGGAAAATGACAAAATATGAAGATCCAATTTTTGTGACACATAAACCCACTTCCCCTATGATTTTCAAACGGTTATTAACTTTTTCATACGATAATATATATATATATATTTTTTTAAATCACACCGTATATTAATGAGCATTTCATTCTCTTTAATTTGAGTAGACTATTGTTATAGTTTACTTATTTAAAAAAATTACAAGCTATAACGTTACATGATTTTGCAACGTTACGTGATTATGTTCTAGTACAAAATTACATAATATGCATTTTATTCTTGAAACAAGTGTAACGTTATGTGATTTTGTACCAGTACGTAATTACGTAACAATTGTTGACTATGTATTATTACGTGTTTTTAAATACCCATTACATGATTACGTGATTTTATTATATATAGTATTTATGTGAAAACTTACTAAGTGATTACGTAATTACGTAGTAATCATAACTGTAATAAGAAAACAAAACATATAATACATAACATTTCACGGAATGCCTAATATTTCAGGTCTAATCACTTCTTAAGTATAAATGTAATACAAAATATTAACCAATCAACCTATAATAACCACATAATGCCGTATATTATAGATTTAATCACGTAATAAAGCATAAACATTTAAGTTATCATTATTGAATGTGTAATCACGTAATAAACATAATTGTAACAACATTGATTATAACAAATCATATTGAATGTTACGTAATGATTTATATTGAATTTGTAATCATGTATTTTGTAAAAAAAAAAAAACTAAGAAAATACTAATAGCCTACTCAAATTAAAGAGAATGAAATGTCGTTAATATGGTGTATTTTTTTTTTAAAAAATATTATCATTTGAAAAAGTTATAACCGTTTGAAAATCGTGGAAGGAAGTGGGTTTATAAGTCAATAATATTAGATCTTCTTAAAATACCCTTATCTTTGAATGTCTTCTACATTTCGCATAAATTAACTCTCTTATACGGTAACCATTCCCTTGTAAAATATATTTGTAATACAATAAAACCTCTATAAATTAATAATGTTGGGACCGGGATATTTTATTAATTTAGCGAGATATTATTATATCGATAAATTAATAAATTATTAATTTAGAAAGTTGGCTTATATTCGTGAACAACTCTCAAATTAATGTTTCGACCTTCAAAATTTCCATGTCCGTTCACTTTACCTATTTGAAAAAACAGAAACAAGGACATTCAAAATTCTCATGTACATTCACACATTAATGAACTTGTCAAGTTTAATGTAGATAGATCTATATTTTTGTTGCAATACGAGAATACAGTGCCTCAACTCTTAAGTGTAATGGGGAGATTTAAAGGTGAACTCGATATAGATTTGAAGTTCACAAAAAAAACAAGTGGCTATAGATTCATTTTTACTAGAAAATTCTAGAATTTTGAAATATTTTAGTAATTATTAATTTATAGTTTCGCCGGGACCACTATATTATTGGGATTTCAAAAAAATATTATCTTATTAATTTATCAATTGGGGTCCAATTTTGCACTGGTACCAAGTTGAGACCGGACAAATTATTAATTTTATCGAGGTTATTAATCTATCGAGTATTAAATTATAGAGGTTCTACTGTACGTGGAATTTTTATTATGTAGGATTATCATTATTTCTTTTATTTACCGGCCACAGTTAACGAGTCAAACTCATATTTTTCTTAATTAAAAAAATAGCAAATAAAATAGAAAGCTTCAGCTAGGTCAATATATGAACTGAACTAAAATGTATACTAGTTTAACACTGAATATATGCATGTAAGAATTAATTTTGTTAGACATAATGAAAATATGAAATATTTGATGTAAGATTACTTGTAAGTGATTAACAAGTAAATTATGAAGTGGGTTTTGATAATATGATTAAGTTGATGATATACTTATGTTTATGATCACCATGAATGCTAGTAATAGGAAGATACTTGAACAATTTATGAGTTTGAGTATATGTTCATACTTGCCGTGAAATGGGTTTTGTATGATAAGAATTGATGTTATATTCATGTTAATAAATGCTTGAAGTCAACAAGTGTACATGAATGATTAAAATCTTTGGCTAAGTTTGATGTTTGTGTAATTTCCATACATATGATGCCAAGGGTTGTTTCATGGTGATGAAACAATCCCAAATTTTTATACAATGATTGAAAACTATGTTAACTTGATGTTAACAATTACATGAACTTGGTTAAGGAATGTAGTTAAAATGGTGGCCTAAAAATAGCGTCTACCGGGTAATTAATGAAATGCCTATATGAGTTGTTGAACTTATATGTGGGTTTGCATATGTTAATAGACAGTTGACTTTTAAAATTCAAACTGACCTATAATGAGATTAAATGGTGATTTTAGTATAAAGTCCGTAAGGTGAGAGAGTCATGATAAATGATGACTAATCTAACCATCTTGCGAATGATAAATGGTAGTTTGACACTTGACAAGCTAGGTGGAAGCTTGGGAAGAAGCAGGTCAAACAGATCGAATACGCAAGAAAAACATAATCGGATGCAAGGTAAGTTAAGCTTACATCTTTAAAATAGAACATCTACTTATGTATTTGATTAAGAAAAAAGCGACTTAGCATTTGAAATGAATCCTGGAAATATGATGTTCCGACGCGAATCGATACGGGTCGGAACGATTAAAAATGGTAAGGAAACCATATATAATGAGTAAAAAGGGTAAAACGACAAAATTTTCACTTGTTGACAAATAAACAATGAGCTATGAAAAGTTACCCTATGGTGTAAGCCATAATGAGTAAAAAGGGTAAAACGGTAAACTGGTCACGTGTTGACAAATAAGTTATGAAAAGTTACCTTATGGTGTCAATCATGATGGGTATTGTTGGTCCCAGTTTGGACTTAAAAACTTCTTCTCACGTAATATGGCAAGTGATTTCAAATAGATGTGAAAATAGTGTGCGGAAATAGAAATCAGACTTTCAAGAAACAAGACCTACAGAATTATCTAGTTTATATCACTTTGAAACAAAATGGTTTACAAGGTGATTGTAAGATTATTATCTATTACAAATGAATACTTGAATTCTGAGGTTTAAAGGACAATGGAGTTGGTAGTATGTATTGAATGCTAAGCTTAACTCATTGTCCTCTGCTTGATGAGCCTTCTATTTATAGACGGCTGGATACATGAATAACATTTGTTTATTCATGTATAAGTCCTGCAAAAAGTAGCTATTTGACATATTCATTGAATCCAACAGTCAAGTTGCCTTTTTAATCATGATATCCAATAATGTCAAGTTGCTTCGGTTATTGTGGCAGGCTAGAGCTGATTTTTAGACAAGTGGGGTATTTATCAGAATTTCTGATAAACCACTTCATCAGAAATTCTGATGAACAAATCATCAGAAAATCTGATGATCAGAATCATTAGAAGCTGATGATATTTCATTAGAAATATCATCAGATCCATCAGAAAGACCTTCTCTGATAATCTTCTTCAGCTCTTGATCAACTTATGATACTTTGAAGTAGATGTTGTTCTTTTCAGTTGTCCTCTCCGATCTTCTTCTTCTTGTTATGATCTTCAGGACTGTTATCTTCTTCATAGATCAAGTTGAATATGATTTTCTTCAATACTTACAAATAAAGTTTCCTAACAGTTTCCCCCTAAGTATTGTAAGAAAATGAACTATCTATATCAACATAAGCATCTTTCAACCAATCCTTAAATGAAAGTTCAAACAACTAAGTTCAGAAATGTAAAACATAATCAAACCAACCATTGTTCAAAACAAACAGAAATAAAATATCATTCTCAAAAACAGAAATTTAATCTCATTAATTCATTAATTGATCTTCACTCCACTTCTGTATTTGTCTCCTGGTTTCAGCCTTTTCTTGTGGTCAATTGCCTTTTGAGTTTCCTTGTGTAGTTGCTCAGTTGACACAGATTGATGTACTTGGATAATAGGAGGAACAACAGATGTTCCACCTCTAACACCAACAGAAAACACATTTTCTACTATTCTGAGGTTAAGAGGATTGAAATATTCCATATTCTCTATACCCTCACCAGAAAATTGAAACACATTCAAGTTCTGGTTTTCCTCATATCCTTGAACCTTTTCAGGTTCTCCATGAGTTGTTGAGAAACTCTTAGTTTTCTCATCCAGGTTTCCTTGATCAGTAGACTGATCTCCACCTGTTGCCACCACATTTTCCTCCTCAGAATCTGATTTAGAAAATGGGTCTTTGGTTCCACTCACATCTTGTCTTTCAGAAACAGTGCCTTTTTGTGAAATTTCATAATTTCCTTGAATTGAATCATCAGAACCACTCTCAGAATTATGAACTATATTAAGTTTATAGTGTTGTGCACATGTTTCTCCCATATGTGAGATTTCAGCATGATGTTCTTCTGCCACAGGACTCATATTCACATCTTCATCAGCTGGATGAGGTTCTGATTCACCCTGCTCCTCCATTCTTGGTGTGCTTGACTCTTGTGCATCACGCTCCATGGGGGACACACTATCAAAAACTTCCTTGTTTTCTGGCTTCTTCCTTAACATCCTTAGATACTCTGCTCTGTAAGGTGACTCTTCTGGTATTAGATTCATCATTCTTTCTGACAGAACATGCACATCATAATCTGACTTCCAAGACCCTACTGCAGTTCAAGGTCTCATGATTTCTGTACTCCACATATTTTCTGATGCTGGAATTTCTAGGTTCCTTTCAGAAAATGCATCAGAAATTATGATTGACAGAAATCTGGGAAAAGGTAGATGTGAATCTATCCTTCCAGTGTTAGTCAGAATTGATCTTCTGATCAGATTAAATATTTCTGTTCCAAAATCAATATTCAACCCACTAATGAGACTGAACATGATTGTCAGAACATTCATATTTATCTTATCTTTACCTCCAATTTTTGATGATAAACACTTGTTCAGAATTTCCATTAACACTTGCCAGAAGGCAGGTAGCTTATTCCTCTTGAATTCACTGATTTTTGAAATCTTTGTCTTGTAACCCATTACTGCATCAAGTAGTGAAAACATATCTTCCTTTTCTAGTGCTTCTTCATAGCTTTGGCTTAAGGGTAGTTCCAAACATTCCCTTATTTTCTCCGGTGATATTGTAATGAAGATATCTCCCCACACATGTGCTGTTAGCTTGATTTGATTTGATTTGAGACTTTGAGAGTTTTTACAACTTGTTGTATGAGTTTTTCTGGTACCTCTCTGGTCTTTGTGAGAGCTTGAGCTATCAGGCATCTGACCAAAAGTTCAATGAGGATTTGACACTTTGTATCATATTCTTCAATATTGTCGTTCATCGCTTCATTGTTGCTCTTGAATGGAAGAAATTCAGCTTCGGTGATGAAAGGAATAGAGTGTTCAACTGGTGGCATATTGATGTTGATAGCAGCCATTGAGAATTGGGGTTTTTGATTCGGAAAAGGGTTTTTAGGGTTTTGTGTTTGAAGGTTGTTGGTGCACTTGTGTCTGTACTTTGTCTGTATTTTGTAATGTTATAAACGATGTCTTTTGTTAGTCTTGTTTACGTCTTGTGTTTGATTTGTATATGTGTTTGACTGTATGTTTGACCAAGTCAACCATCCTCCTGGTTTGACTTGGCCAAACAGTCAACACTTAGTGTGTAAGTTTACTTGTGTTCGAAGGATGTCATCGAAGGATGGTTTGTATCCTTCGATGACCTCGAAGGATAACCTTCGAAGGAAACATATGGACCTCGAAGGATATATCATCCTTCGAGGTATGTATGGATCCTTCGGAGTGTTTGTGGTCGATAGATGATCCTTCGACAGTCTTTCTGATCCTTCGACACATGTTATCTGTTATGGGTATATATATCCCATGTTGGTTTCACTTCACAGTAAGTTTTCAAGTGTTGTTGATAGTGCATGTGAGTGAACCAAGGTCTTGTAGAGAGCATTTCAGTTTGGTCAAGGGCTGTAACCGTGTCCACTGAAATACAAGAGAAAACTTTGATATATTGCGTGTCTACTCTTTCTCTTTGTAACTTGTGCTTTCATCTAAACTATCGGTTTGCACTCTAGCTTGGATTCCGCACTTGCTAGAGTGTTAAACATAACAAGGATTAGGTTTATCCTCAACCTCCGAGGGACCTACAAGTGGTATCAGAGCCGTGGCTCTTTTCCTTGTTAAAAACCGGGTTTGTACAAGACTTTGGAAGTGTTTGGACAAAACTCACTTGGTTTAGCACCCGTTTTTAGTGTGTTTCTTGCATTTTTAGCCTTAAAAAACGTGTTCTAAACTAACCGGGTGTGTTAAGGGAAGGTTTGGGTAACTTAAAAATCTTGTTCTAAAAGGTTTGCTAATTTCCGGCCAATATTCCGGCTAAACTCCGGTACCGGTTTCTGGATAAGAAGCTTCCTTTTTGGGCAAAATTTTGAAAGTCAAATCTGAAGTTGGTGAAAAGTTGAAGTCAGAACATCCCTTCTGCCGAAAGTTGTCCACCAACCAGATCACCTTTCTCACCAACCTGTCACCTTTTGTCAGTGTGTCAGAGCTCATCGAAAGATATCCTTCGAAGTCGAAAGATCATCTTTCGATCAAGGAGGTTCGACAGATACCCATCCTTCGAACATCTTTCGAAGTCAGTGAGTAATCTTTCGAGCCAAGGAATCTTTTCGAAAGATACATCGTTCGAGCTACTGTTACATTTCGAAAGATAAGGATCCTTCGTGTAGGAGAATCTTTCGAAGTTATTGTTCAAAACTCAACAGTGATCTTTCGAACACTGTTGATCCTTCGAACAAGTGTTTATCCTTCGATCCTTATTTGTTTAAGATTAACAGTTGTGTTTTTCAGTTGTGTTTTCAGGTCTTTCGATTCTTGATCTTTCGGCTGTTTGTTTCTCCTCAACATTTTAACATAGTTTGTGAAAATTAATTTTTCAAATTTTAAATCAGTTTTCACATAATATATTAATTTTTATAAAATGGGAACAAACGGTCAGTGGGACCCATCCGCGTGGACTACAACAACTTTGACTCCACAATCATCAGCCACGCAATCATCAGCCACGCAATCTGCGTCAGAGTTCAACAAAACTGCATGGATGCAGGCTATTGCTCCACCTCAAGCTGCAATGATAATTGCAAATCAATGGGCATTGGTCACAAATCAAAGCAGCAGCATTCAAGCAATGATGCAGAACGACAGTGAAACTGGTACAAGCACAAAACCGCCAAAGCTAAATCACATCAATGATTGGGGATGGTGGAAAGAAAGGCTGAGAACTTATGTTCAGGGGCAAGGTCAAGATTTATGGATGTGTTTCTTCACTCCATTTGAAAATGAGTTGGAAGTTGCAGGATCTAATCCAGAAACTTACAGCACTATGTCTGATGATGATAAGAAGAAATTTGAGTTGGAAAAGAAAGCATTCATGATTCTCACGCAAGCTCTTCACAGAGACATATACCACCAGTTTGTTTACTGCACGACTACTAAAAGCTTTTGGGATATGCTCACATTACGATGTGAAGGAAATGCTCAGTCTAGGAAGATCAAGCAAGAATTGCTGAAGAAAGAGTTTGAAGGTTTCACGTGTATGGAGAACGAGGGTTTGGCAGAATTATCTACAAGATTCCATCATCTGTTGAGTGAAATGTTTGCCTTCAGAGTCACTGCCACTCCACAAGAAATGGTGAAGAGATTTGCTGATGGCTTACCAGCAAAATGGAGCGGTTATCTTGAGATTCTCAAAGAAAACGGTGTTCTGGACACGATCACCGTTTATGAGCTAATTCAGAAATTGGAAAACAAAGATGTAGAAGAAAAGCTAAAGGCAAAAAGAACAATAACTCCTCAGAATCCAGAGATGTATTTTGGGATTGCAGGTGGCATTAGTGGAGAAAAGCCAGCCTCTCAGCATGCTAAGCTTCAAACAGCTTTCATCTCTAACACCGGATCTTCCACAACGAATCAGTTTGATCCTTCAGCATACACGATGATGTATTCAAGACCAGATTCTTCTTCTCAACAACAACAACAACAGACAGCTCAACAATTCACACCACCGCCTTTCTTAGACCCAAGCAGAGCTCAGCAGCAACAATCGCAACAGCAAGGGTTTTATGGAAACTCTTCAAACTTTCAAGCCACTTCCAATCCGAACACAGTCAGATTAGACACTTCCAACTTTTCCAAAGTTACTGTTGAAATAGCCAAGGAGCATATGGAGATGTTGAATACCTTGGTTAGTGCTTATTGTGGATTAGTTGCAGGTCAGATTGGGAATATCAATCTAACCAATGAAGATTATCAGCAAGTGGATAAAGAAGAGTTTGAGATGATGGATATCAAATGGGCTCTTGCTAGTGCTATTCGAAGAGCAAAAGAGTTCATGGAAAGGACGGGGAGAACCAACTTGGAAAGCAACAACAACACCAAGTATGGTTTTGATAAGAATGCTGTCACCTGCTTCAACTGTGGTGAAAAGGGTCATTTCAAGCGGGAATGTCAGAAGCCATCTAAGCAAGGCAATCAGAATCCTTTCAGGAATCAAAGACAGCCTCAACAACAACAGAACAACAATTCTGACAGACAAATAGTTCCCGTGGGAGGAAATACATCTGGATCCACAAACACTAATCCCCACAGAGGGTTAGTGGTTCAAGCTGATGAGATTTGCAACTGGAATCTTCAGCTTGGTGAAGGAGGAAATGGTGGAACAACATGTTATGCTAAAGTGGTTGAAAAGGTAGTTGAACCCGTGTCTGCTGGTGAATCTTCGGAAGATGAAGATAGCTCGGGTTATAGTGGGAGCATGGATGGGGAATCACTTGATGCTGGTGATTTATCAAGTGATGCTTTAGATTTGGAGGTTGATGAGCTCTTGGCTGACGCTGAAGCATTATGCAAGAGGAGATCTATTCTTTGCCAGAAATCTGTTGGAACTTCCGAGAAGCTTTCTAAATTTTTCTCTGAAGACGGATCTTTTTCTTTTCATACAGCCTTTATGGCTCATGTAGAAGGTCAAACCTCTCAGGTATGTGATTCTAACTCTGACTCTATTTCTGCGTCTTTTGAATGTGCTAAATGTTTAGAATATGCAGAAAAGGAAAGTCTGTTTGAAATCACACACAAAAACAATCAAGAATTGATTGTTGATCTTTCTAAAGCAACTGAAGCTAACTTGTTTTTAACCAGAAATGAAAAGGAGTTTAAAGCAACAATTGCGTCATTAAAACATGATGTTTCTGAACTACAAAAGGCTGTTTTGAGAAAACAACATGCTAACAATAATCTAATTGACACAATTGAAAAACAAATGGTAGAGTTAGCGACAGCTCGATGCGAATGTGAAACAATCAAGCAGAAATTGGAAAGCTATTCCAATTCCCGCTATGTTTTGGATCACATTATTGATGTCCAAAAGAAAAAGGGGGATGCAAAATGTATTGGTTATAAATCATGTCCTCCCCCGATGAATCACAATTACTCCAAGTTGCCTGATGACGAGGATATGCCCCGTTTTGAACCTACTGTGCCACTCGGTCTAGATGACTTTGCAGCAGGCCTCGGGTTCACAACTGGTACATCATCCTCGGGTCAATCAGAATCTGAGAATGTGACAGATTCATCATGTGTTAAGGAACAGAGTCCTCCCATTATTGAGGATGCTGATTCTTCGGATGATGAATCTGAAGAAATTGTGAAACAACAGTCTAACTCGGTTACAACAGATATTCCTATCGAGAATCACATTCTGTGTGATCCACCAGTGAAACCGAGTAAGACTGGAATGTCAAAAGCAATGGAATCCCTTGTAGTTAGCTCTGAAGGGAATAACTTGTTGTATACGCTCAAAGGAGATAGAAAAATCTACTCTGACAAAGATTTTCCAATTAAAAATGTAAATCAAGATTTAATTGAGCAAATTTTTGAAGGATGTACTGATAAGTTTTTGGGAAACAAAAGTAACAAAGTGACAGTCACTCAATGTGATCCAATTCCGTGTGAACAAATTAGAAAACAATACGGAAACCAAAAACTACCAGTTGAGCGAAAACAACAAGTCAATTCAGGAAAGGGTAAGGGCCAGGTACAGGGAAAGAAGGCTCAAAACAAGAATGCTCAAGCACCAAAAATTCAGCAGCCTAAGACTGAACAACCAAAGGTTCAACAACCCAAAGTTGAGCAGTCTAAGGCTCCTCAACCTAAGGCTGCACAACCTAAAATTCAACAATCTAAGGTTGAGCAACCTAAGGTTCAAAGGGTGCAAAACAAAAGAGCTCCAGCTAAGAAAAGAGAACAGAAAGTGAACTTTGTTGGATCCAAGGGTACGGACAAACTTGAAACATTTCAAAATAAATCTAACATTGATTTTGTAAAACAAGTTAGAATTTTAAAACGAAATGATCAGAACAATTATACCCAACACACCAATGGATGTGACTTAGGTCCAAGCACATCTAGATCACAAAGTTCAGTGTCTGGTTCTCCGTCTGGTCATCAACATGTTTCTCCGAGGTTTGTAGAGCGGAGAATGTGTTTTGAATGTGGCACAGTTGGGCACATTGTAAGATACTGCCCATACCTGCAAAAGTTGAAAGGAAAAATGAGTGCTCCCCAAGAAACCAATTACCAAAAACAACCGGTTTCCCCGAAACAAGACCCACGTGTCTTGAAAGAAAGGGAAAAGAAGTTAAAACAAAAGAACCAAAAGGTAATTGAGAA
This sequence comes from Helianthus annuus, assembly GCF_002127325.2. Lineage (NCBI taxonomy): Eukaryota > Viridiplantae > Streptophyta > Magnoliopsida > Asterales > Asteraceae > Helianthus > Helianthus annuus. The sequence continues at coordinate 63,584,887 of NC_035445.2, forward strand.
GGCCTTAAAATCAGAGGTCAAAGAAGAAAAACCTGTACAAGCTAAATCCACAACTGTAAAACCAGTAAATGCAAAAACAATTAATTCAAATACTGGTAAGGGACAACAAGCTTGGAAACAAAAACAGGTAATTCAGTCAGGGGGAGCACCAGAGGTTCTATTTCCTAATCATCAAGTGATTGAAATCACTTTCCTTGATGATCAAGGACGACCCAAGTCCACAAAGGCTTGGGTCCCCCTCTCAAACTGATATTTTAGTTGCATGTGCAGGCGGCTCCAGGAGGAACTATTAATAGTCTTTGGATTGTTGATAGTGGGGCTTCCAGGCACATGACGGGCGACTATCGTCTTCTTTTCGATGTGCGAAGTATAAGAGGAGGATATGTTGCGTTTGCTGGAGACAAAGGAGGGTATATCACCGGCGAGGGAATGATCTTAAATGGAATTGTGAGTTTCGACAAAATCAATTATGTGCAACAGTTGGATCACAATCTCCTGAGTGTTTCTCAGATCTGCGACAAGAAGTTCACCGTGCATTTTGATGATGCCGGTTGTTATGTGCTGAAGCCAGGATTCAAGATTCCCGCTGAATGGATTCTCTTATCAGCACCAAGAGTTAATGATTTGTATGTCCTTGATATGAGCCAAGCAATAACTCAGTCAAAACAAGTTACTTGCTTTATTTCAAAAGCCACTGAAAAGGAGACGATCTCTTGGCACAGACGGATGGGTCATATTCACCTCAGAAATATGAATCACCTTGTCAAAAACAAGTTGGTGAGAGGTGTCAATGTGAAGAACTTTCAACTTCAAGATGTCTGTGTGCCGTGTCAGAAAGGGAAGCAGATCAAGAAATCACATCCATTGAAGAAGGTTAACACTGTCAACATGCCACTTGAACGTCTGCATATGGACCTTTTTGGCCCTGTCAAACACAAGAGTGTGCATTGGGAAGTTTTCTGCTTGGTAGTTACTGATGACTATTCAAGATTTTCATGGGTTGACTTCATGGTTCACAAGAGTGAGACTCCAGAAATTCTGAAGAATTTGATCACCTTGTTGGAAAATCTTTATAATCTAAAGGTGAGGCGAATTCGAAGCGACAATGGAACCGAGTTCAAAAACAGGGTTATGGATGAATTTTGCACTGCAAAAGGAATCCTTCATGAATACAGCTCTCGGTATACACCACAACAAAATGGAGTCGCTGAAAGAAAGAACAGAACCTTAATTGAGACTGCAAGAACCATGTTGGTTGAGTCTCAGCTTCCAGTTCGATTCTGGACTGAAGCTGTTGCCTCGGCTTGCTACACGTTAAACAGGGTTCTCACAGTGAAAAGACATGGCAAAACGTGCTTCGAACTCCTACACAAGAAGACTCCTGACTTGGAATATCTAGAACCTTTTGGTGCACCATGTACCATGATTGATCCTGACGGGAAGTTTGGTGCCAAAGCTATCGAAGGTTACTTCCTTGGGTATGCTACTCCTAATCTGCGAGTATGGAACCTGACTACCAAAAGGATTGAAGAATGGGGTGAAGTAAGAGTTCAAAGATATTCTAATCCTCCGAAGCCTTCTGGAGACCCATGGATGTTCGATTATGATGGTCTTTTCGACTCATTTAATCTGCCGACATTTGATGATGACAATGCAATTGCTCAAATGTTGTCTGAAAGCGAGAATGCGACTGGCTCTCAGTTAGCTCGTCCAATCATTGTTGACTCACAAGCATCTTCTTCTGTCAACAATCTCGTTTCAAATGAGGTGTTTAATGATGCTGTCGATTACAATTTGTCATCGGAAGATGAGGAGTATGTTGATGCAAATGATGGTGAAGCACTGCGTCCGGTTCAAGGTACTTCAGAAGCAACGGATCCAGTGTCTGCGCCAATTATCCAAGAAGAAAATGCATCATCTTCTACAACTCAACAGCTTCAGAATGATATCGGGCATTTAAATATCAATAACTTGAGGTCAAATGTTGAAATTCCTCCAGTTTCTGAAACCCGAATTCATAACATTCATCCACAGCAGAATATTATAGGTGATGTTCTCAGTGGTGTAAGGACAAGGAATCAAATCAGAAATAACGAAAATGCTGGCTTGTATGCTGAGATACGAGAATCGGGACAACAAAATGATTGGTCTTTCGCCTGCTATGTTAGCCAAGAAGAGCCTAGATCTTGGAAGGAGGCATTGAAAGATGATTCCTGGGTGGAAGCCATGCAAGAAGAACTTCAGCAGTTCGAGAAGTTGGGCGTATGGAAATTGGTTGATAGGCCCGACAACTACAAGAAGATCGGAACTCGCTGGGTGTTTAAGTGCAAAAAGGACGACCGTGGGATTGTTGTCCGAAACAAAGCAAGGTTAGTTGTTCAAGGCTTCAGTCAGATTGAAGGTATTGACTACAATGAAGTGTATGCACCTGTTGCTCGTCTGGAGGCTATTAGAATCTTTCTAGCCTACGCATCCTTCAAGAAATTCAAGGTGTACCAGTTGGATGTTAAAAGTGCTTTTCTACACGGAGTAGTCGAAGAGGAAGTATATGTCGAGCAACCACCGGGGTTTGAAGATCCATTACATCCTGACAGGGTTTTACTTCTTAACAAGGCGTTATATGGTCTTCATCAAGCACCTCGGGCCTGGTATGAGACACTGTCTACCTACCTGCTAAGCAATGGGTTTAGACAGGGTTTGATCGATTGTACCCTCTTCATCAAAGAAAAAGGTGAAGATCTTCTGTTGGTACAAGTGTATGTCGATGACATTATCTTTGGTTCTACCGATGATAAGTTATGCAAGGAATTTGAAAAGGTGATGCAAGATCGATTCGAGATGAGTGCGATGGGTGAAATGACGTTCTTCTTGGGTTTGCAAGTTAATCAGTCCGAATCTGGAATTTTTATTCATCAAACCAAGTACATCGGAGACATCTTGAGCCGGTTCCAGATGTCCGATTCGAAGCCAATTTCTACTCCTCTTCCGCAGAATCATGGGATTACTCCGGATGAAAAAGGGGATGCTGTAGACTCTTCACTTTATCGTGCTATGATTGGATCCTTAATGTATCTCACCGCATCAAGACCCGACATTATGTATCCAACTTGTCTTCTCGCTAGGTACCAAGCGAATCCGAAGGTCTCTCACTATGCTGCTGTCAAAAGGATTTTTCGTTATCTGTAGGGTTACCCTGACACCGGGTTATGGTACCCTAAGGATGATAACTTCGATCTCAAAGCTTTCAGTGATTCTGATTTCGGCGGCTGCAAGAAAGATGGCAAATCAACTACAGCAGGATGTCAGTTCTTAGGCAATCGCCTAGTCACTTGGCAATGCAAGAAGCAGACATGTGTGGCTACATCTACATGTGAAGCGGAATACATTGCTGCGTCTAGTTGCTGCTCCCAGGTTCTATGGATCCAACAACAGATGCGAGACTACGGTTTTGAATTCCTAACTACTCCTATTTATGTTGATAATGAAGCTGCTTTACAGATCACTAGAAATCCTGTACAGCACTCGAAAATGAAGCACATCGATATTAAATATCACTTCATACGTGATTGCTTTGAAAAGAGACTTATCGATGTGGTTCACATTCATACCGATCACCAACGTGCCGACCTTTTTACCAAAGCATTTGATAAATCAAGATTTGATTATTTACTTTTGGTAAACGGCATTAAGGTGAAGCAAGAGTAACCGACATTAGAAAATCGTTTTTGTAAATATTTTTCTAAAACCAAAAATCCAAAAATATGTTTTTACTTTATGTTATTTTTGAATTTTAGGGGGAGAAAGTTTCAAGAAAAATACAAAAACATTGAAAAACCACAAAAATCCAAAAATATGTTTTTACTTTATTTTATTTTTGAATTTTAGGGGGAGAAAGTTTCAAGAAAAATACAAAAACATTGAAAAACCACAAAAATACAAAAATATGTCTTTAATTTATTTACTTTCTGCATTTAAGGGGGAGAAAATTCAGAAAAACACAAAAACAATAGAAAAACAAAAATGAGTTTCTTGGTAATATAAGAGAAAGTGATATTACGTCAGAGGTCGGTTGAAACATGCTTCTAGAAATCAAAAGAAAAAGAAAATGATAAGTAGCTCTACTAATGATGTACCGGTAGACTCACGATCATTTTAAAGTATGCAGGAGATATAAACATAACGAACTGAAAACCGCGTGGGAACTGCTCATTGGCATATGGTCTTGGTACAGAAATTTCGTTTGATAGATTGCCGAGGTTCTGAGATATTCGGGGTTTATGCTTTTTATCATCTGGGTATCATGGTTGTTTCTATAAAAGACAAAGTCTAAGTTCTTCCATGATACCATACATACGTGTACATAATTCATACTGCATTCGACCTCAATAAGTGATAAACAATCACATGTCCATACAAAATAAGTGATAAAATATCACATTTATCCGGGAGTCAAGTTCGTCTCTCTGCTGTACGGAAGTACTGACCTGTTCACGGACTTGCTCCTGTGCCCTCATGCATCGAAAATCAAGTTCCTCATCAATAAGTGATTCTATCACATAGGGCTTGTTTTCAAATTCAAATAAGTGACTTGTTCACATTGTATATATATACGTTAAAAACGGATGATAAATGGTATACTCCCCAGTATGATGAATCTCGTGCATACCTTGATACGGGAATGTGTCGTGAGTGGATGAACACCGGTCGGTAAGTATAAATCATACCTTAAACATATCTCATTGTATCATGATTACACTTGATTGTAGAGTTTAAGTGGATAACAATATCAGTAATTGTGGTAGAATACTTATCCACTTCTGTAAAAGAATTTTTAAAAGGAAATGTGTTTTGACAAAAGACCGCAAGCTGATATGATTCTCTTCGCCAGAAACTCGCAAAAATATTGTGTGTTTGTACATATTTATTTACTGCTTTATTTTAAACAGTTTTGTCGTTTGGTGTATATCAGCACGACATTAGCGGTGATGTCGTTTGATAACATTCAAAGGATATTAAAATTGTTGCCTTTTTATTTTATCAAACCTCAAAATACAAAAAGATTTTTAATTTAATGTTATTTTTGATTAACTGATGTTGGTGCTCGATCCGATACCTGACAAGCCGAGATACTTCATAAAACTAACCTTTGCAGAACTTCATAACGGACAACTTTTCAAAATGGTCATTTCTGAAAAACCTCCAAAATTTGAAGGGTTTGAATTGAAAAATCCCAAAAATCCAAAGTGTTGGTGGAAATCTGATCCTTCGAGGAAGCAATGGCCCTCGAAAGATCAGATGGTCAATGAAAGTCAACGAAAGTCAATCATCTCAGTCGAAAGATGAATTGGTCAACGAAGGATTTGACCAAATTGATTTTTCGAGCTGATCAAACCTTATCGAAAGATGGATAAGGTTGAAAGATATCTTTCGAAGGATAACAACAAATATCTGGTATCTTTCGATCCAGATCTTTCAAATATCTGGATCTTTCGAGCCAAATATGGATCCTTCGACCCAAAGGTGATCTTTCGAGACACCTTTCTATCTTTCGAATGGTCTTGAATCTTTCGAGACGGTTAGACTTTCGAGGTTATAGTATAAAAAGGTCATCTTCTTCATTTGATCACAACAGTTTCAAAATTCATCACTCAAAAACCTCTCATTACCCCAAAACTCTGTCGAAATTTTATTAACAAGTTACAGTATCAGGATTTGTATACACATTCGGTAGGATAATCATTATCATCTTAACTTTCAATGATTCAAACATAAACATGATCTTGTGTTCTTATTTTTCAAATTTTATTACTAGAATAGGATAAAATGTGAAATCTGAATATGTTGTTAATGAATCAGTGATAGTTTTCGATGATCATGTGGTGTTCTTTTATCTGTTTGTGTGTGTTCAAAATGTTGGTTTGAATCTTGATGACAGGGGTGTTTGGGTTGGGTTAAAAAGGGGAATGGTTAGGGTTTATGGTATAAATTGATACATGTGCGTGTGTTCGGTGTCCGAATGGGTCTAATTGTTGATGGTTTGAAATGGTGGTTAATGTTGTTTTTGTTTTGGTATAAAACGCAATTGAATCCAACTTAAAACTATCACCGGATTTTAACTTAAATTACCCACCGGAAAAGACGCCGATGAACAGTGCTGCCGGAGGTCAACACGAAGGATGTTGACTCTCACCTCGATAGATGTGATGCACAACATCTTTCGATCTGAGACTCGAAAGATGTTAGATTCCTCGAAGGATCATCCTTCGATTGATCAAACCTTGGAATGATCAAGACATCTTTCAAACTCTTGATTCTTCGAAAGATGATCTTTCGATAAGGTTGTCATCCTTCAAGAAAAGTGACATCTTTCGAACAGACTGACATCCTTCGAACAATCTGTCATCCTTCGTGCCATGTTCAATCCTTCGATGGATAATTTGGATCCTTCGAGAGTTCAACACTTAGTAATTTTTCAAGAAATTGAAATTTTTCTAAGTGTGGAATTTTTGTTGACTGTTTGACTTTTTCTCATTACGTGTCAATATTTGATGTGCAGAAATGGCACCGAAAGGGAAAAAGGAACGGGCAAAGCCAACAAAGAAGGAGAAAACTGAGGTTGAATCTATGTCTGAATCTAGACATAACATGGCTGCTTATTTACAACCGGAAGGCAAGATCAGTCTGGAGTTTACTGGAATTATGGAGTACCTTCATCGTGCTCGTATCAATTATGCTATCACAACACAGCACATTGCCTATCAGTCGCACATCAAGGAGTTTTGGAGTTCAGCTGTGATTGAAACGGTGGAGAATAAGGAAGTGATCAGGGCATCAGTTGCTGAAAAACCCGTGGTTATTACAGAAAACACTATCAGAGAACGTCTACAGCTTGGAGATCAACCAGAAGATCCTACTTCTATAGATTTACAATGTCAGCGGGGGTTACTGATGAGGCTGCGGTACAGCGACAACGTTCTTGCCAATCAGATCAACAAGAAGTATATGCCGCTTCGATACAAGCTCTTGTTGCATATCCTTATTCATTGCCTGAGCAACAAGCGTTCTGGATATGATCTGTCACCGATCGATTTGACTGGATTGTTTACGGCTCTGATTCTGAACAAGCCGTTCAACATATCTCGCTATATCTTCGACAATCTGAAGGAAAACGCTCGAAGGCCACTCCCATCAGCAACAAAGCGAACATCTACCAAATTTTGGCTATATCCCAGATTTCTGCAGATGATGATTGATGATCAGATTCCTGATCTTTCAAAGGCTGAAGCAGATGTTCTACCTGTTAATCCAATGAATGAGCGTACTCTGCTGATATTCAAGTCTATGTCCGCCTATAAGGAATCGGACCCAATTAGGAAACTTATTGGTCATCTTGATATTCCCGATTACGAGGCACCGCAGAACAACAGATGGCGTCGAGACGCGAGCGATTCTGATAATGAAGAGCCAAAGTTAATCGCTTTGGCTGATACGCAGCTCGGGGCTAAACATGGAATCAAAGCAACAAGGAAGTCTGCTGGCAGTTCTAGTGCTGCAGCACGTGTTGAGGTTGACGTTAATGTTGCTGCTGAAGAAGTTCAGGGAGAGTTTGTCGACCCTGATGCTCATGTTGGTACTGGTGGTGCTGTAGTTGTTGAAACAGGCGGTAGTGCAGGTGGTGCTGGTGGTGTTGCTAGTCAGTCTGGTACTGTTGCGACTGACAAAGGCAAAGGAAAGGTAGATGAGCCGAGGAGACAAGCGGATGATAGTAGTTCGTCTTCTGAAGAGGAAGGAGGTTCTGGTGACGATGGTTCATCTTCTGAGGACGATAATCCTCCTCCTCCAGGAATGAAAAAGGTCTATGATAGTCGCGGGAATCCTCGTTTTGAGCGAATAGAAAAGACGGTTAGAACTGGAGAATCTGACAGGGATGAGGATTATATCCTTACTTCTCCGGGTTTTGTTAGAAAGAGGAAAGCAAAAAGACAGGGTGTTCGTTCATCAAAGAAAACTGCTGGTGATTCCTCTATTCCAGTTTCTATTCAGCCTTCATCTGCTCCTGAGCAACAACTTCCTCCTGTTAGTGATCAATTGACTGCATCAGAGACGCTGGAGCTGATGTCTTCTCCTCAGAGGTCCTCTGGGACGCGCACGGTGACTGTTGATCAACAGCCGCCTGCAACTCCCGCCTCAGGTACACATGCCCGACCTACTCCTGTTATTACTGGTCCTACAGGTGCTTCTGGTCAGGCTGGTCAGTCTGGCTCCTCAGGACCTGAGCCTTCGCGACCGACTCTGGCAGAGACTTTGTCTGGTTTATCTGAATCTGAAAAGATTCAATTCCTAATTGAACAAATGAGTGAATTGGGTTCCATAGTTGGTCGGCATACAAGAACAATTGAAGAGTATCGTGTGCAGCGAAAACAGGATGTGGTGGCACACAACACGCTGTGTTCAATTGTTAATGCTCAGAATATTAAGATTAAGGAACAGGCCGAGGAAATTGAAAGGTTAAAGGAAGCGAACAGGGCTCGAGACAGGGAGGTTGAAATAATGAAAAGGCATAGTACTGTGTTGGAGAATGAGGCTAAAGCACTAAGGCAGAAGCATGAAGAGCTGTCAGAGCGCTATAAAAATCGCGATGATCGATTAATAGAAAGCTTCAAGCCTGTGTTCGCAAACTTCGAGAAGACTAATCAGAAAGTGGGTACGCTGTGGAATGAAAGATGCAATGCATTAGGCATTGTACCCTCAAGACGTGAGGATGACAAGGATGATGATGCAGCAAATCCGGATCAACCAGCTGCCTCAGGTTCCGGTGCAACTGCATCCGGGGCTGCAGGTGGGTCTGGTACATCTCAAGATGCTCCTACTGCTCCTTCCACAGCTACTACTGGCCCATCTGAGCAGACAGAAACTCTGGGAACTTCTACAGGGCTTGAGCATGTTAGTCTGGAAGCAGAAATGTTTGCAGATCTCCTTGAATCCTCAGGTGCTCTTCAGTATCATCCAGTTACGGGTGAACTGTTAGAAGAGGGAGAACATGTTACTGAAATGTCTGATGAGCAGATACTGGCTCTGACGGAATTGGATGATGTTGCTGTGAGCATGATTGATGCTACTCCGCTGGTTCAGGACCAAACCGATTTCTTTACAATTGATGAAATCTTCATCGGTTCGGATCCTGAACGTCCTGTCTATGTTGGGCAAGATAATACAGAGGTTAACGCTCTTGATGATGAGCATGTGGCAGAAAAGACAGCAGAATTTGCCAATCTTTCTTCCGATACTCCGACAGCTCAAGAAAACCGTGAGAAACAGTGAATGAATGGCGAGCGGATTTCCTAGCTAGGAATCCTCCTCCGCTCGCTCCGTTAGATCAGGTTAATTACATGAGTCTGGAGAAGAATAAAGCTCGGGGTCGCATTATTAGTTGGATGTTTGTTAAGGAACTTCACTGCATGGTCGTGAAACGAGAAAATGGTCTTCAGTATTTCAGAACTCTTCTCAGTATTCTCTCACTTCCGTACTATGATGTTGCAGTGTTAGCTCAACTAGATGTTATCAATCGAGACGAAGAAAAGATGGTGGATTTGTTTGCAAAGAAGATCAGATTGGAAAGAAGAAGGGGTTGGAAGGATCCGTTATACAAGCCTCAATTTCCTAGATACGAGCAGATCAGGTTTACACTTGATCCAGAAACAAACACTGCTCGCTATCGTTTGGTTTATGATCCTCCAAAAGTGATGAAGAAGATACCTTTGCTGAAAATGAAGACTGACTTTCTAGGAAACTTTCGTTGCTGGGTCTACGATGCGGATACTGGAGAAGCTGTGATCCTATTCAGAGATAGTCAAGAGAACTTTAGAATAATAGATCCGATGTGGATTACTAACATGTCCAGATCGGATATTATTGTTTTGAAGGATCATGAGATAAACTACTTGGTTCGGGATCGGGAACAGGCAATGAAGTTTCAAAAGATGGCCTTGTACTGCTTCAATCTCCTGGTCAACGCAGGAAGTGCATGGTCATCGCATCATTTGACAGTGGAAAGGATGTCCGAGACTTAAAGACACAAAGACCGAGACAAAGCTACAGCCAAGGGGGAGTTTGTTGGTGCACTTGTGTCTGTACTTTGTCTGTATTTTGTAATGTTATAAACGATGTCTTTTGTTAGTCTTGTTTACGTCTTGTGTTTGATTTGTATATGTGTTTGACTGTATGTTTGACCAAGTCAACCATCCTCCTGGTTTGACTTGGCCAAACAGTCAACACTTAGTGTGTAAGTTTACTTGTGTTCGAAGGATGTCATCGAAGGATGGTTTGTATCCTTCGATGACCTCGAAGGATAACATTCGAAGGAAACATATGGACCTCGAAGGATATATCATCCTTCGAGGTATGTATGGATCCTTCGGAGTGTTTGTGGTCGATAGATGATCCTTCGACAGTCTTTCTGATCCTTCGACACATGTTATCTGTTATGGGTATATATATCCCATGTTGGTTTCACTTCACAGTAAGTTTTCAAGTGTTGTTGATAGTGCATGTGAGTGAACCAAGGTCTTGTAGAGAGCATTTCAGTTTGGTCAAGGGCTGTAACCGTGTCCACTGAAATACAAGAGAAAACTTTGATATATTGCGTGTCTACTCTTTCTCTTTGTAACTTGTGCTTTCATCTAAACTATCGGTTTGCACTCTAGCTTGGATTCCGCACTTGCTAGAGTGTTAAACATAACAAGGATTAGGTTTATCCTCAACCTCCGAGGGACCTACAAAGGTTGAAGATGGAAGTCTCTGTTTTTTGAATGAGGTATTTATAGTGTTTTGAGACAGAGATCTTTGAGTGTTTTTCGTGGGATGTTTGTATTCAAAGTGGTTAATGACACCTTAATGATGTTTTTAAGCCATTTAGGAAACAACCATTTTTGAAAACCTTTGGTTTATCTCTAATTTAATATTAATCTTTTAGTGAAAATCAGAGATTCCAAGGATTTAGTAGATAAACACTATCATCCAACTTGCACCTTTTCTTCATGTGGGACCCCTTTGTTATAAAAAGGTCTAATAAAAGCCCTTTTAAGATTGTGTATTTTCCCAAGATTTCCTTCTGATGATATATTTCAGAAAATCCTTGAATAAATCTTTGTGAGTTGGATTTTCCTCATAATTCATCAGAATACACTTGATTCATCATAGAGATTGAATCACCATTTTTTTTGAGATGAGAGGGAATAAGTAGAGTTTTAAGGTTTTACCTTACATTGCAATTCTGAACTCCACATCATTGTTCTGATTTTCAGGAAGTGTTTGCTATACAGCTTGTTCCAATCCTCAGAGAAAAAAAATATTTTGATAGAAACTTATTTCAAAAATTTATGTAGTTATAAGTTTCTTTGAATCTGGTTAAAAGCAATGTCCCTGATGTTTCTTTCTGTTGATTTATCAGACTTCCTGGTTCTCAAGAGACTTTTCTAATGAAAAATTTGATTTTCTGATATATTATCAGATTTTCTGGTGAGTCATTAGAATTTCTGATGTTTTACTAGTCTTAACAGATTTCTTTTATTTTACACCAGATTTTTCTTGTTTTTATCAGATATGCTGTTTTAGTTCCCCCTAGATCTATTGCCATGTTTTTGTGTGTTTTTTAAGTTGAAAAATAAAGCAAACTAAATATATATTAGAACAAGAAAATATCACTAAACACACACATAAAAAAAAAAACAAAAACAAACAACAACTACTCCTCGTACATGCACTTCACATACAACCACAGGTAGGTTATATGACCATTGTGATTTGTTGATGGAACCAGGGTTGGATCACTTATGTTCTCTTGTAGCATCAGCTCGGCCCTTGGATACCAGCTTCTTACTCCTCCGAAGTAAAGCTGGCTGGTTATCACCTTGGTCACAAATCGAGGGTAGATCAGAAAAGGTTGACGGGTGTGAATGTTTGCTTCTAGGTCTCTCGTGAGAAACTTAGAAAAATTGTAAGGTTTTTCCTGTACAACTGCATGAATCACTTCCATCATCCTGAGGGACAACTCGTTGAAGTGTCCTATCTTCTTAGAGAAGCAGACACTGAGCTGTGTCACCAAATACTGGAAAGGTGGTATAAAACCAGATTTGCTGATCTGCCTTGACACGTTGTATGTATGATAGCCCATGTCCGTCAAGGTTTCTTGTACCATTTCCTTATCTAGGAAGGTGTTTTCTTGATCATCACCCAGCTGGAGGACATCTCTGAGAGTTTCCTCCTTTAGGGTGATTATGACCCCCATAACCTTGCTTTCTATCCACATGGAAGTGCCACTGAAGACGATTTCAGCATTCCACCAGAATTCTTGAAGAAGTTCTGGATAGATAGTGACATGTGTAGATACAACAAAGGCCAAGGGACTTCGCATGATCATGTTTTACACATAGATATTGTCTTCCAGATTAAACCTCTGTGACAACCCTCACAAATCCAGGTATCCGTACAAATTAATTAATATTTAATTAGTGCTTAATTACTGTGCTAGATTACAATTATGAATAAACTGCTTTCTGTTTTCTGATACATACATGCTCATGCATCATACTTTATTATTGTCACTCCATTTATTACACACAAACAATAGTGACAAACTTGATGCACAAAAGTACAGTTAGCACAGTGAGCGGATAACCCAGTAAACATGCTGACATTGCCAGCACTAGACAGACATTGTTTCTAAGGCCAGTATGAGCCGGGGATGGATTACTACACTAGTAGGGAGTGTAGGGAGGTGAGGACCATAAAACTGTGTTACTAGGTGATAGTTATAGTGACCGGAAGTGCCTAAAACATACTTTAATTACAAAATTCTGCACAAAATACAAAAATTCAGCATTTAACAATACTAGTAAAGTGCACAAGCTTGGTAAAATAGTCCTAGACTGTAACACCTCGAATTTTTGCGTCCAATGATGTGTTAACACGTGTCATTTGATTACACGTGGCATCTATAATAAATAAAGGACAAATTTTGACAAACCTTGAAAGTATATAAATTCGAGGGTTATAAATGTCAACAAGGGTATATATACTGTATAGTAACCCTAAATAAATGCTTGTACCTTCAAACGAATAAATCATAAATCGTACGGAAGCGAAACACGGAAGAAAGTGAGAGATTACGAACTACAGGGGTTAACTGTGTCAACATGTTTAATTATACCTCTGAGTGACCCTTTAACGTTCCCAAGGCTTCGTAACAGTATTATACGCTCACTAGAATATACTATATAAATTCCGCGAGGTTCCGTCTTAAAACGAAAGAGTTATACTCGAATTCGTATGAGAAGGGTTAAAAGCGTCAATAATGAAAGTTAAGGCTTTCAGGATAATTAAATTAACTAACCGGGGACTTAATAGCGCGGGTAAATAACACGAGGCCCCTATCGGTAAATAACCGAGGGCCAAACCGCAAAGTTACCCATTCAAACCCGAAAGGTCAGGTAAATCATTACGAAAGATTCCGTTATTAATTACCAGGATTTCGTAATCATTTCAAAAGATTTTAAAAATCTGAAAAACAGGCCTTACGCGACCCGCATTACATGTTGGTTAAGTTGAGGCGGGCCGCGAGCCTCCCCTTTTACGCGTCTGATCTTTGAATCCCAGGCGGCCCGCATTATGAACGCATGGAACTTCCATGCGGGCCGCATTAGACGCCCAGATGCAGAATAGTTGTAACTACTTGCCTTTTGGAGCATTTGAACGACCAAACATCAATCAATGAGGCATGGGTGCCCCCTACTCGACCCATAGCTCTCAGGGATACCTACCCATCATCTCTGGACTATTGTGAGTGTTTGTAATGATCATAGATGCTTGGCAATGGCTATAAATAGCCACCTTATGCACATAACATTCACAACATCAAAAACACACATCTCTGATCATTGCAAGAGCTCTCAAGTCCTTTTCTCTGCTCTATAAGCAAGAACACAACTTCTGTAAGTGATCTAACCCTTTGTGGTTTCACATTTCATTAGTAAATGGCTAAGAACCAAACCGTCGTAAATACGGTTTGACTTCAAAATAACTCAGTGATGGTTCAGTCTTATGACGAATCAAAAGTGGTTATGAGTTGGTATTTATGTGGGTAATAAACCTCTAAAAAGGTTCCCCCTGATCACCACTCTAACTATGTCAAATATCGAGTCAAACGTGCGGTTAAAAAGTCAACAGAAAGCTATTTTAGCGATTTATGCATAATCTGTAATGTATATGTTATGGAACCTGTTTTGACAATCATAAAACATGATAATAAGTATATAAACTTGTTTGCGCTCGTTTGAATCGACCATTTGCTATTGTTGGTGCATAATGTCTAAAGCCTGCGTCTTTGTGAAGTTAGATTAACGTTTATGGTCTAGATAGGTTATTTTGTAATAGATCAGGGGTTAAATGTGTAATTATATGATAGTTTGTATGCTGGACCGCTTTTGTGACACTTGTCCACAAAAGCGAGCCAAGCTGGATCGCTTATGTGGACATGTCACATAAGCGGTTCCTGTTTTCTATAAATACCCTGATCTCTAGTTCATTTGTAACGTTGTCCTGGATTGTACGTCGAACTGCTGACCTTCTGGCAATCGTTATCAAGTGAAAGTAAAGTGATTAAAGTGAAGATCTGTCTGTTTTCTACTCCTTTCTGTACCGTATATCTTCGTATCATGTTAAAATGTGTTTCCGCCACAGTTTTAGCAGGCTCTAGCTTATATTGACTCCTCAGTGAGATCATACTCGATCCTACAATTGGTATCAGAGCCAGTTGTAAGCTATGTGCTAGATACGGAGTGTTTTTTCTGAGACTGTTTTAGATCTGGACTGATTTATCGGTGAAAATGACCTGATTTTTGGACAGTAGATAGAAAATATAGTAATAGTAAACCCTTGAAAGTTTCGGACAAAAATTCGGATTAAAAGTTGGTCAAAAACACTCGTGAAGTTTGAACCGCTCTGACGTCATCGTTGAACCGCTTATATGGACCGCTCCTGAGTGTAAATTTTTCCTGGATCGCTCATAATTTTCTTTCTGGATCGCTCCAAATGTTCATGTTAGGTGCTGGATCGCTTTTCTGAACCGCCTGAAAGTATGTTTTGCTGAACCGCTTTTCTGTCACCCTTGGATCGCTTTTCTGTCACCCTTGGATCGCTTTTCTGTCACCCTTGGATCGCTTTTCTGTAACCTCTGGATCCCTCAAAAGTTCCTGTGAACCGCTCCAAAAGTCAATCGCTGGATCGCTTTTAGTACATTCTGAGAATCGCTTTTAGTGCAAAGTCTGAATCGCTCTTAGTGCAAAGTCTGGATCGCTCTTCGTGCAAAGTCTTCTGTGGATCGCTTTTAGTGAAAGTGTTGGATCGCTTTTAGTACATCCTAAGAATCGCTTTTAGTGTACTTTGTGAATCGCTCTTATTGACAGACTCCTGGACCGCTTTTCTGTCAGTTTGAACAATTTTTCGCAAAATCAGAAAATGGATAGTCAAGACTTCTACAACATGTTCTCAGGTGTGAGTGCTACTCAAGGTCAAACCAACATTTTGCAGAATGTGAATTTAGAAAATGAGTTGGGCACGATGCAGAAACCTCCAAAATTAATGAGTTTAGATGAATACTCGGGATGGTCAGTTAGGTTTAAGAACTGGGTACAAGCCAATCATTTGGAGAGTTGGATCAAGATTGAAAGAGAGTATGTAGCTCCGGTAGACGGGATGGGGGATGAGAAATCAATTGCAAGCTTAACAGATACAGAGCAGGTAGAATTTAAGGCTGAGAAGAAAATGATTAGCATCCTGCAGCAAGCTATAAAAGAAGATATCCTAGTGCTTTTACAGCATAAAGATACCTCTGCATCGATATGGTATTCACTGGAGAAAAAGTTCAAGGGTAGTGCGTCGATGATCAAGAGCAAAACAGCGTTGCTAAAAAAGGAGTTCGATATATTTACTGGGATAAAAGGTGAATCAACGAAACAGCTGATCGAACGATATTGTCATTTAGTGTTGGAGATGAGACGTTTGGATATTGTAAAACCGAACGAAGAATGGATTGATAAGCTTTGTGATGCTCTTCCTTACGATGAGTGGGGTACATACTTAATGATGCTGAAGAATAGTACTGATTTTATCAAGTACAGCTTGAGTGATTTTATTGAAAAGATAGAGGCGCATGAACTAGAGTTAGTGAAGATTAAGAAAATGAATTCGGCAAACATACCTCAAGATGTCTCACTGTACTTCAAGAGCAGTCCTGCAATGACAAACGTTCAAAGTCCAAAAATTCATACGGGTTTTAGTGCAGATAGTAGTTCTCCTGTTACTCCGAACGCATATCAGACAAATCAAACAACAAAATTTGCAAGTTATGAGCCGAACGCAAAAGCTTCAGATAATTCTCCTCAAAGTTCAAGTGGATCGAATCAACAAACAGTTGTGACTGGGGTGCATTGTAATATAGCAATCAACATCAAAAATGGTAATGAGATTACTGAAACTGCAGCAAAACAACATATTGCTTTATTGGGATCGGTCTTGGAGGCGTATGAAGGGTTGGTTGCGGGCAAGATCGGAAATCCTGACATGATCAAAGAGGATTACGATCAAATAGACCCGGAGGAGCTGGAATTGATCGATATCAAGTGGGGGATGGCAAGTTTGGTACGGAGAGCTCAGCGTTTTATGGAAATCACGGGAAGAAATAGTATGTCAGGACCGGATCAGAAGTTGGGGTTTGACAAAAGCAAAGTCACCTGCTTCAAATGTAAAGAAAAAGGTCATTTTAAGAGGGAATGTCCTAATCGTGAAGTCAAGAATCATCAGAATCCATTCACCAACGATTACTACAAGCAAGCTATATATCATCGCCCAAACCAACAGCCTGCAGTTCAAAGACCTCAGATCGAAAACAAACCTGAGAAGGCGTTGATCGTAAATCAGGATGATGAAAAAGTTGCATCCGGATTTAGTTGGGACAAGTTCATTCCTGGAAAAGACGATCAAGCGATTATGGCTAAAGTGACAGAGATTACCGAGTCAGATGCTGAGCAGGAAGTCGTAGTTTCTGAAGATGTTGATGGAAAAGCTGCTGATGTTGCTTATTCTGATTCTGAGGTGGTTGAAGAAACAGTTACTGAGAATGTTGAGTCTGTTCCTGAGATTGGGAGTGAAGTAGTTGTTGAAAGCGTTGATCAAGAAATTCCGGAAGCTGTTACAGAGGATTCCGTGAAAGATTCTGCTAAAACTGAAGAAGTTGTATCTGATGATCTTAGTTTCGGATCTCGAAGGGAGGAATTTATTTACACTATGAAATCTATCTTACCTCCTAATGTATTTGGTAATTTTGCAGATTTCTTCGAAGACCCAAGAACTGGTACATGTCCAAGATTCGTAGCAAAGAAAGATGAAATTGTGGAGATAATCGACGTGTCAAAAGAAATGACGAAGGAAGCTCTGAAGGAGATAGCCGATAAAGCGCTTATGAGCAAACTGAAAGAGGTAGACTCAGTTGTTCCAGAGTCAGTTGACAAAGAGTCTGGTCTAGAGGAAACTGAAGCTGTTGAAATCAGCAAGGTCAAAGTGTCTGAGTCAGAGTCAACTCCAGTCGGTAACATGGCTTGTGAGAATGAGGCTTTAGGTGAAAAGGTTCCAATCCTTGATACACCGTGTCAACGTTGTTCACAAACGTGCACGGAGTGCCTTGTAAAAGACACTATGTATCAAGACTTGAAACAACATGCTGATATGATGAAATTTGATTTAGAACAATTAAAAGAAGCCTACGACACTTTATCTAGGTCGATTAAAATCATACAAAAAGAAAGTTTTGAAAATGACAAAGCAACCAAGCTGGCTCAATCAACGTTATTTGATAAACAGAGAGAAGTAAACTTTCATTTGGATACAATCGCATCTTTGCGAAAACAGGTTGAGTTGACGAAAATAGAAAATGATAGAATTGATAAGAAACTGATGAGTTACGTGGCATCATCTTATGTTTTAGAGCAAATAGTACCACAACAGCCACATGCTACACCCGCCTTTAACAGCGTTCCACCCCCAATGTGGAATCATTACACACAGAAATATCCAGATGGGGTGGAAGCGGCTTTAAATATAAAACTGAAAACAATTGAGAATGATTTACCTGATAACATAGATATCACTTTCAGTGCGTCTGACATTGATAACTCATCTCAGGTTGTTAAAAATGTTATTGATCAGGTGTTGGACGATGTTAGTGAAAAATCTGAACAGGCAAAATCAGTGGAGTCCGGGAGTGAGTCTGAGGAAGACGGAAATTTTTTAGACCGTTATTTGACAAACCAGGATAAAAGTACGGATGATGATTCGATTATGGTAGCCTATACTATGATTGGATCGGACAAGCTTTATTCCAACACGGAGTTTCCGATTCAGAGTGTTAAGTTTGAGTCTGTTCAGAAAATGTTTAGGATGGTCGAGTTGAGCGTAAATGAGTTAAAGAAAAGTGATTTCTTGGCAAAACTGAACAAGTCAGTTGGATCGTCATGCTCTACTAGCCTAGAAAAAGTAGTGGGGGTGGGTAAAGGCAAAAACAGAGATAACAAATTAAAGAACAAAGGTATTGGATTCGAGAAAAGGATGGCTAAACAGGTGGTAAAGCCGAAAGAGAGAATTGATGATGTTTTTGTTTGTGGTCCGAGTACTGAGATCGAAAAGGATTATATTTTTAGTCAAAAGGCCGTGGAAGACTTCAATGTAGCGCAAAAGCTGAAAGCAGAAACTGTGAGTAGCACATTTGTCGAATATGACAAACGTGTATGCTATCGCTGCAATGAAGTCGGCCACATGGCAAAACAGTGTAAAAAGGTGTTTGAGAAACCTGCTGTGATAAAACCTGTTGTTAAAAAGGTTGTTGAGAAACCAAAAGTTGAAAAACCTAAGTTTGAAAACAACAAGTTCACAAAACAAAATTTTCAAAAACCTCGACCAAAATCAACGGTCGTTGCAAAAGACAAGCAAGTTTTTGTGTCACCAATCAGAATTCTCAAACGTGGTGAAAGATTGAAGTCGGAGGACATGCCAAAATCGACTTTCGAAATTGGCGAATCCTCTAAGTCTCCTAAGACTTCGACATTTTACTTTAGAGAGAAAACTGGTGATAAACAAACATGGATCGCAAAAACTAAATCATCAAATGAGATTAAAAAGATGGAAAAAGAATTGGAATTTGAGACAAAAGGTGTGAAAGATGATGTGAGTAAATGTGAATTTGAACTCGGTAAACGCATGTCAGAATTTCCGAAGCTCCAAAACAACACGAAACAAGATAAAAAGGAGTTTGAATCAAAAGTCACATTTAGTTTTCCGATAACAACAAAACAGTGTGATGTGATTTTTGGTACTGTGTCTGAGGTTAAAAGATCATGGGCTTCTTTGTTTATCTGATGTGTTTGTGAATTGATTGCAGGAGTTGCCCAAGTCTGTGCTTTCTCGATGGATTATGGATAGTGGAGCTTCGCGGCATATGACAGGATCATTGGCTTTGCTATATGATGTGAAAGCAATCAATGGAAGCTATGTGGGCTTTGCAGGCAATCAAGGTGGTAGAATAGTTGGTCAAGGAATGCTCACCAATGGCATTATTTCGTTTGATAAAGTCAATTATATAGTTGAGCTGACCAACAACTTGTTGAGTATATCGCAAATCTGCGATAAAGATTTTAGTGTTCACTTTACTAAAACTGAATGTTTGGTCTTAAAACCGGGGTTTAAAGTCCCTGACGAGTTGGTTCTGTTGCGCGCCCCTAGGGTTAATGATCTTTATATCTTAGACATGAGCGCTGCAACACCAACAACTCCTCAAAAACAGTGTTTTGTGACAAAAGCTAAAGCTACAGAAAAAGAGTCAGTTATGTGGCACAGAAAGATGGGTCATATACATATTCGTAAAATGAACTTTCTTGTGCATAACGATTTGGTTGAAGGAGTTAATGTTAAAAATTTTCATTTACCTGATGATTGTGTTGCTTGTAAGAAAGGAAAACAGGTACGAAAATCTCATCCGATAAAGATGCTCAACTCCATCCGGTTACCTCTCGAGAGATTGCATATGGATCTCTTTGGGCCGGTCAACGTAAAAAGCATCAGTGGAGATTCTTACTGTCTGGTGGTTACGGATGATTACACAAGGTTTTCATGGGTAATTTGCTTGGAGAAGAAGGATGAGACGTTCGAGGCGTTAATGGTTTTGTTCAAGAAGATGGAGACAGTGTACAAGTTGCCGATCAGAAGAATTAGAAGTGATAACGGAACTGAGTTCAAAAACAACAAAATGTACGAATTCTGCAATGAAAAAGGGATTCTTCACGAATTTAGTGCGCCATATACACCACAACAGAACGGCGTGGCTGAAAGAAAGAATAGAACCCTGATCGAGACTGCACGTACTATGTTGGCTGACTCAAAGCTTCCAATCTTTTTCTGGAGTGAAGCAGTGTCTGCAGCTTGCTACACGTTGAATAGAGTGTTGACAGTGAAGAAGTATAAAAAGACATGTTTTGAGTTGTTGCATCGCTATAAGCCAAATCTTGAGTTCTTGGAACCTTTTGGCTCTCCGTGTACGTTCATCGATGCTGATGGAAAGTTCGGAGCAAAAGCGAACGAAGGATTTTTCGTAGGATACGCCAGCCCGTTAAAGAGGGTATTTGTACCATGTCTGGGGAAGGTAATTCAGGTTCTTCATGTGGATTGTCAAAAGCATACACCGTCACAACAACTTCCCGGACAAAGATTCCTTTTTGACTATGATAAACTCTGGGAATCGTTTCATCTACCGTCCGAGCCGAGTGAGGAGGAAATTGCTCTCATGTACCTGTATCAACAGAGTCAGTCACAAGAGCCAGAGTCTAGCCCGCTAGAAGTTCCTACGCCCACCGTGGGTACTCACGATGATGAAGCAGGACCGAGTGGAACCGTTCACATCCCGCCAGAGGAACCAGAGGAACCAGCTCCGTCATTTGATGTTTCTGACGACTCAGAGGAGGAACCCGCTCCTACCTATGACGAGGAACCAAATGAGACTGCAGAGGAGACTGTTGATCAAATCGTTGATCCTGATATTTCAAATCTGGAATCGGAAGTTGTGGTGCCAGATACTGTGATGCCGAGAACACTGTCTTACCATCCATCAGAACAGATTATTGGCGACCTACAGAGTGGTGTTAAGACGAGACACCAGATTGATAGTGCACTTACTTGTTTTTATTCTGATATAGCTAATATGCAAAAAGAAGTTTCTTATAAATGTTTTATTACGCAGATCGAGCCCAGGACTTACAAAGAAGCATTGACCGAGGACAGCTGGGTGAATGCTATGCAGGAAGAACTGCTACAATTTGAAAAATTGGGCGTCTGGAGATTAGTAGATCTGCCGAAGGACCAAAAGCTGATAAAAACAAAATGGGTGTTTAAGTGCAAAAGAGATGATCGAGGCGTCGTGGTAAGGAACAAGGCACGGTTAGTGGTTCAGGGATTCAGCCAACAGGAAGGGATAGACTATGAAGAGGTTTATGCGCCAGTTGCGAGACTCGAAGCAATTCGCATTTTCCTAGCCTTTGCATCATGGAAAGGTTTCAAAGTTTATCAACTCGACGTCAAATCGGCATTCCTGTATGGAAAGATTCGTGAAGAAGTTTATGTGGGGCAACCACCGGGGTTTGCAGATCCGCAAAACAAAGACAAGGTGTATCTACTGGATAAAGCACTATATGGTCTACACCAGGCCCCGAGAGCCTGGTATGAGACTCTATCAACCTACTTGCTGGACAACGGGTTCACAAGAGGAACAGTAGATAGCACCCTGTTCACAAAAGAAGTAGCTGGCCACTTGCTGATTGTGCAGATCTATGTCGACGATATCATTTTTGGTTCAACCAATGACGAGTTATGCAAAGAGTTTGAAGTTGTGATGAAGAAGAAATTTGAGATGAGTTCGATGGGGGAGATGAAATTCTTCCTTGGGTTACAAGTTGAACAATTACCCGACGGAATTTTCATTCATCAATCGAAATATGTAAAGGACGTGCTGGAAAAGTTCGACATGACAGATTGCAGTCCTGCGTCAACCCCCCTGGCACAGAATCACGGTATATGTCCGGATGAGCAAGGTGTAAAGCTGGATGAAACATTATACAGATCAATCATCGGCTCGTTGATGTATCTTACAGCTTCCAGGCCCGACATCATGTACCCGACATGCTTGTGTGCACGATACCAGTCGAACCCGAAACAATCACACTTGACAATTGTCAAGCGAATTCTACGGTATTTGAAGGGTTGCCCAAGCATCGGCTTGTGGTACCCTCGCTCGGGTGATTTTACATTATCTGGATTTGCTGATTCAGATTTCGGTAGTTGTAAACAGAACGCCAAGTCCACCACTGCTGGGGGCCAGTTCTTCAGAACTCGGCTTGTTACCTGGCAGTGCAAGAAGCAAACTGCAGTCGCGCTTTCTACATGTGAGGCTGAGTATGTCTCAGCCTCTAGCTGTTGTTCTCAGATTCTCTGGATTCAACAGCAAATGCGCGATTTCGGCCTGCAATTCTTGGATACTCCAATATTTGTGGACAATGAAGCGGCCATTAATGTCACGAAAAATCCGGTTCATCACTCTAAAACGAAACACATAGAAATCCGTCACCATTTTATTCGAGACTGTTATGAAAAGAAACTAATACGGATTGAACATGTGAGCACCGATGATCAGAAAGCTGATTTTTACACGAAACCGTTTGATAAAAAGAGATTTTATTATCTTTTGAAGTTAAATGGGTTAAAAAATCTGCAATCTGGGAGGGTTATAGAGTGTGAAGCCGAGCTGGGCGGCGATCTGACTTGAACCGTATCATGTTGTCAACTTTTGTCTGTACAGTTGTATTTCCTGCTTTTCTTTATAAAACAAAAACACAAAAATATGTTTTAGTTTTAGGGGGAGATATTCGCAGAAAAGTACAAAAACATGATAAAATCATAAAAAATCCAAAAACATTAAAAAATGCAAAAAAGAGCTGTGTAGTATAGGGGAAATGATAGTACATCAGCTAGACAGGCACAGTACGCTAAAGATATGTAATGAAAAATGCAATTAAGCAGTCTCGCTAAAGATGTGCCGGTAGGTTCTTACAAAATTAGTAGATCAGTTTGGGATATAAACTAAATTTAACTTGCGTTTTCGTGGGGAACACCTCCAAGATATATAGGTAACCCCTGAAATCCTGTTTGAAAGGTCCCGTATTCTGAGATACTAGGTCTTTATACTCGGTGATATCTGGGGTATTATCCCGGGACTTCTGCTGTATGGAAATACTGACCTAATCCCCGGATAATACTTTATGCAAAAAGCTTTGAAACATAAGCTTCACCCTCAGCATGCTGATGAAACAATAAAATTGATAGTCGCTGCTGTTGAAATGCAAAAGATCCTCTAAAGGGGACCCACCGAAAAGTCGAGCCGTCATCTCTCTGCTGAACGGAAGTTCTGACCTGAGCTCTCACGGTTTCGCATTTACCCCCTAACAGATATCAGTTGTGGTATATTCACCTGTAAGACTGAATACTGGGATCCGGATACGGGAGTATATACTGAGGTGGGAACACACGTTGTCGTTTAAGTCTCTAAAACACTACTAACGTATCCCGAACAGTTTGAAAATTCTGTGAGAATTTAAAATGGACCAATATACCGACAATTAACGCGAATTGCTTAAATGTTTAAAATGAAATAAGCTTAACGGTGCTTGTGTTCTGTCAGAAGCTGATATGATCCCTTAACACGCTCGAAAAAATAGTGTGTGTATATATTTTTGTTTGTACAGTTTTAAACCCAAAAAGATTTTCTTTTCTCATTTTAGTTTCGACAACTGATACTGGGGATTGGAAGTTCAAAGCCTGTGTGCTGAACATGTCGGTATTTGATGAGGTTTGGGTAAGCTGTGATTGCAACAAGATCTGGTATGATGTTTGTGAGAAAATTTGTGCAAAAGTGTTTGAAAATTCAAAAGGTTCATTAATTTGAACTACTTTTAGAACAAAACGGCAAATTACTTCATATTTTCGATCAACCAGGGCCATTAATTTGGACTTGGTAGGTCAAATCAGTTGAACAGGGTCATTAACTTGGACCTGGTCAACTGGGTGCAAACATGGGAAATTGAAGATGTTGAAAAATGTTTAAAAATGAAATTTCTTGAAAAACAAATTGAGGACCGCTCTTAGGACATACATGAACCGCTTTTATGGCCATTTGTCTTTGGGGATCGCTTATAAGAGACTGACAGATAAGCGGTCCATACCTTCATATAAAAGCATCTGGAACCGCTTATTCTGTCATTATTGAACCGCTCATACGCTTGTGTCTCTGAGGCGATCCAAGATAAACTGTTCGTGTTCTTCAAGATTCCAGCTGATTTGAGCCCTGATTTCTTGTATTTTTGATAGATCCTTATCTTTTACATCATGGGCAAGGTATGTTTGCTTTTAATTTCTATTCTATTGTGTTAAACAGAGTCTGTCGGCAGGTGAGTATGAACGATTCATGTTTTTGTGTGTTTAACAGACATTTTTCTGATTATACTTGATTGATTCAATGTCGTATGATGATTTTGAGAGCAGTATTACATATTACTTGCTGTTATTTGATCATTTGATGAGGTTGTCGGTAATTGGTGCTTTCAATCTCAGATCTAGGGTGATTTAGGATAGTATGTCAGAATAAAAAACACCCTTAGGTTCGGAATTCTACATAGAATCTGATTGTAGAATCAATTTTAGGTTTTAGTACTGTTTTACATGTTTTTGTGTTTAGGGTCGCTTTTACAGTAAGTTTGCTCAGAACCGCTCATAGAACATACTTTGAATCGTTCATAGGTCTTCTCTTGAATCGCTCATAAGTCACACTCTAGGACCGCCTATGTGTAACTTGTTGAACCGCTTATGTGTAACCTGTTAGGACCGCCAATTTGAACAAAGGTTGGAATCGCTTTTATGGCATCTTAGTGTTAAACCGCTTATATGACTAGAGGTGGATCGCTTTTTGTGATTTTTCTTTAGGACCGCTTTTCAGTCAATATAGGTGGGTCGCTTTTAGAGTTGTAAGATGTTTGAAATCGCTTTTGTGGTATTACATGGTTTGAATCGTTTTTCTGTCTAATAATGGTTAGTTCGCTTTTATGACACCATGTTGGACCGCTTTTAGGTCAAGTTTCAAAAGTTGAAATTTTTCTAAGTCTTGATGTTTGTGAATGTGCAGGCTTCTACGAACGTGTTGTTTGATCCAGTCCATAACAGTTGTGTGGATTTGGATGTGGAGAAATGTCCACTGCTTTCTGAATTTAGCAGTATTCTGAGCTATATGGATCGCATTCCCGTAAAGAAAGCCATGACAGAACAGAGGCCACTATATCGATCACATATCAGCAGATTCTGGAACAGTGCTAAGTATGACAAGGAAAACAAAGTGATTTCAGCAGAAGTTGAAGTGAATGGAAAGACAGAGATTATTCTGGTGACCGAGGCATTGGTTAGAGAAGTTATGAGTTTTCCTGATGAAGCCAATTATCCAACAAGATTTCCAGAGAAGATGGTGAAAGGCTGTATGCTGCGTTTGGGATATAGAAGCACGCTGAATACTGGAAATTACTTGAAGTCAAAATTCCAGAAGTCGTTCAAATTTTTGATACATTGTATTCTGATTTCCCTGAGTCACACAAAGGGAAGTTATGATCAAATGAGAGATTATCAGATGAACATGTTAACTGCTTTGGTCTTGAACAAGAAATACAATTTTTCACATATCGTGTTTCATTATATGGTGGAAAATCTAGCGTCGGATGTTAGAGTTTGGAGGTATCCACGCTTTGTTCAAATGATGATAGATCGTGCGTATCCTGGTATTGACAGACATATTAAAGATGATCTTCTTGTTCAAGCACATATGTCTAACTTCTCATTGAAGAACTTGATCAAGTACCATCCTCATCATCCAGAACCAGAGTTGGTGATTGAAAACTTTGGTTTACTTAAAGATGCAAGTTATGTGGATCCTGATCCAGAAAACCATCAAAACTGGAGAAATGAAGAAGAAATGAAAGAAGCATTGTATGCTGCAGAGTTGACAATAATTCAGGGTTACAAACCAATCAAGAATGAATGGTTTGTGAAGGAGTCTGGGCGTAGACGCAGACTTGTATCTCCGGTGGTTGAAGGTGAAGGTTCTTCGTCAAAGCCAAGAAAGAAACAAAAGAAGAAGGCAGAAACTATGCTAATAGATGAGTCTGAAAAAGAAGTTCCTGAGATGAACATTGAAAAGGAACAAGAGGTGGCTAGTGTAGCTCATATTGAAATTGAAACTGATTTGTTCACAACAGAAGCAGCTTTTGTTGATAGGCAAGTTACTTCTGAGGTTCAAAAGGAGAAAGAGAAAGTGATAGATAATGTTGAAGGCGACGATGTTGATAAAGACACTACTAGTTCATCTAGTGAGTCTGTGTTTGAGGTAGTTGATACTCTAGAACGTGAAAAGCGAATGAGAGAGGAAATACAAAAAGAGAAGTTACTCAGAAAGAGGAGGAGAGAAGAGAAAGAAGATGCACCGTATGAACCGTCTCCAGAACATATTTCTGCATCTCAATCTACTCCTAAGAGTAAAAAGAAAGCTGGAGGTAGAAAGAAGGCTACTCCAAAGATAAAAGTATTAAAACGTCCTCAAAAGATCATGCATACACAATCAACACCTCCACGTCAACAAACACCTCCACAATCTCCAATACATCAATCACCACCTAGACAACCAACACCACAACAACCACTAAAACAACCCACTCCTCCATCACATTCAACACCACCCAGACAACCTACTCCACAACGACAACCATCTCCTCTGTTTCCACCATCACCACCTCCACATCAACAATATTATCCTTCACAAAATCTTTTTGGTACACCTCCTCTTGCTCAAACACAACATGGTTCTTCAAGTAGAGGTCTTGCTATACCGTATGATAATTTGCTGGATGTTGATTTTGATTTTGCAAACAATTCTCAATTCTTAAAGTTGGAAAAGAGAATTGATGAGGTGATAGCAGAAAACAAAAGGTGGGTAGATGAATGTAAAAGAATTACTGAAAGAGAAAAGTTTCTTGCTGGTAAAGTGCAGAGATTAGAAGGTGAAAACAAAGTATTGGAATTAAAGATTGAAGTTGATCAGACAGAAATTGATGTTTTGAAAGTTCGAGTGTCTGAGTTAGAAGAGGAGAAGAGTCGTCGAGAAAGTGAGAACGAGTACTATAAGCTGAAAAACAAAGAACTTATGGCTGCTAAAGCACTACATGAACATAAGTTTTACATGCTGAATAGGGTTGTGGAAAGTATGTTGGAGACGTCTGTGGAACAAAAGTATGAAGAATTGAAGTTGGATGATCTTCGTGCTGAACGTAAAGCAGAAGTTGAGAGGCAAATGAAAGACAAAGGTAAAGCTGTTGAAGGAAGTTCTGAAATGTCGATTGTGCCTTCAATGGTGGTAGATAATCCAGTGCCTATATCCTCAGTACCGGGTATAATTGAAGAAGAAATTCAATCGCCAAAGTTAATTGGTGGCGAAGAAGAAGAGGATGATGAAGATGATGATGAGGAAGAGTTTGTTTATTCTGCAAGCAGTCACAGTTCAAAAGGTGATGATGATGATGATGCTGCAGGAGGTTCTGGTGTGAGAGTTACTGAAGCCGCAAAAGAAAAGGTCGTTGAAGATCTGCTGAACGACACAGTAAATGAGGAAAGTGGTGAAGCTGGGGGAAAGGGGGAGTCGAGCAAGAATCAGATTGTAGAGCATCACGAACCCCTGTTCTTATGTCTAGATGTGTATAAGGAGATGTTAAATGATGTAAACCCTGAGAATCCAATTGATCTGGAAGCTGATCTGGAATCTTTTGATATCAATAAACAGAAAGATTACAAGTATAACTATGTTGAGGATGCAGATCAGTATGATAGGGTTGAAGTAGAGGACTGTTCTGATAATGAGGATGTCCCTGAAGATACATCAAAACTTCCAACGTTGATGGAGTTTTTCGCAGCTGAAAACAGAGATGAGTTACGCCAAAAGGTGACTGAAGCAGTAAATGAAAATGTGTTTGAGTGTTTGAGAAAAGAAGCTGAACAAGTAAATCAATCAAATGTTGAGAAAGAAGATCATTCAAAATGGTTTAAAGATGGTCATGAAAGAAAGTTCAAGAGGCCTTTGAAGTTTTTTCAACGTGATAGATCTATTTCTCTTGGCGATATCATCAGTTGGGGTTTTCTTCCTCAGGTCAATGCCTATGCAGTCAGAAGAGAATTTGGTGTCCAGTACTTTAAACGTTAATATGACATTATGTCATTACCTTGGTGGGATGTCGATGAGTTATCTCAGGTGAGAACATTGGAGTATGAGGTGAGACAGAATGATAAAGCAATGTGGGGATTTATCAAGTACGAGACTCTCAGAGGTTATCTGAAATGGAAACCTCATCGTCCAAGAAGGGTTGAAAGAATAGATCCTGAAACTGGTGTACGAGAAACTATTCTGAATGTAAAGCCTCCAAGAACAATGACGACGATTCCTATGCCAGAAATGGAACAAGATTTTTACAAAGGGTTTATTGATTGGGTGTATAGCTGTCTTACAACTGAAGCTATCATCACATACAGAGCTGGTAGTGAGCTGAGATATATTCGTATCTATGATCCGATGTGGCTGGTGAATTGTTCGGCAAAAGACATCGAATGCTTGTTTATCAACAAGATTCGTTATAAAGCAGAAGATAAAGATCAAGCTCAACAGTTCCAGCGTGTAGTATCTCTGTGCTTTCAAAAAGGAATCAATTCCGAAAGCAAGTGGAAGTCGTCTTGGTGGGCATTGGATGAAAAGATGAAGAAGAAAGCTAAACGTGAACGTGAACGGGAAAATCGTAGGATGGAAGAGAAAAGAGGAAAGTTTTTGATGAAACAACAGGAAGAAGAGAAGGCAGAGAAGCGAAAGCGTGAAAAGATCAGAGTTGCTCTGAGCAGGAAGCCTAAAGGGCGTGAAGAAAGCTACAAAGCAGCTATATGAAGACCAATATTCTAGACAAAGACTGCGGCTTCATCCAAGGGGGAGTTTGTTGGTGCATAATGTCTAAAGCCTGCGTCTTTGTGAAGTTAGATTAACGTTTATGGTCTAGATAGGTTATTTTGTAATAGATCAGGGGTTAAATGTGTAATTATATGATAGTTTGTATGCTGGACCGCTTTTGTGACACTTGTCCACAAAAGCGAGCCAAGCTGGATCGCTTATGTGGACATGCCACATAAGCGGTTCCTGTTTTCTATAAATACCCTGATCTCTAGTTCATTTGTAACGTTGTCCTGGATTGTACGTCGAACTGCTGACCTTCTGGCAATCGTTATCAAGTGAAAGTAAAGTGATTAAAGTGAAGATCTGTCTGTTTTCTACTCCTTTCTGTACCGTATATCTTCGTATCATGTTAAAATGTGTTTCCGCCACAGTTTTAGCAGGCTCTAGCTTATATTGACTCCTCAGTGAGATCATACTCGATCCTACAGCTATATTGAACCGGTTCGGAGCCGAATGTCGCAAAAGTTTGACTTTTGCTTTGACTTCAGTTCTGACCCGTTTTAGTGAGGTATAAATATACCTTAGGACTCTCTTAGGACCAGGTTACATGATGGTATAAACCTCTGTGATCGGTTCATGAGTTATCCGAGTCTTTTGCGCAATTCCGTCATTCGCCTAAAAATTGACCGTAACGGCCTTTTGAAATTAAAACGAGTATTTCGGACACGTGAACGGACCAAAACCTTGCTTATTAAATTATAAGCATGTCCTTAAAGTTTCACGTCAATCCGAGGTCTAGAATGAGAGTTATGCTAAATAGCGCAAATTAAATAAACTTTTGTAATAAACGGCGCAATTGGCATAACACCTATCTAAACCAAGATTTCGTCACCAAAACTTTTACCCACTGTATTGAAATAATATTTTGGGAATTTTAAAGATTTTTAATAATTTTTACCTCGCTCATAACCTGCGGTTATGGCTACGGTTCGGTAAATACCGAATATGCCCTTTTCGGCCAAAACATGAGTTCTACAAGGTCTTTTGACCCGATTCCAGTTGCTACTGGTTCTAAATAATAAATAAAGTATTTTAAGCTTTATAAGCTGTTCGGGAAACTTAGATTTCCTGTAGAACTCGAAAAGCCCTTTTAAAGTCTTTAAAATGACCGAAAAGCCCCTACGGGGCATATTACTAACTTAAACTCGTTATGGGCATCACGGAAGGTATCCTACTGATACCACGACTCATTTAAGGCATATTGACTTAGGAAATAAGCGTACGACTCTCTTGGTTAACCGTTTCGCCTATTGCGCGCACGGTTCGGCTTATGAAACTAGTTTTCATAAATTAGCCGATACGGGTCAAATTATATTATTTGAACCCCAAAATCCAGAGTGTGAACCTTGAACCCATATAAAACAAGTCTCTGAACTTGTTTGGGGCAGAATCACATTCCATTCTCGGTTTTCGCCTTTTCGCGCGATTAAACCATATCTATATATATCGGAACCAACCGGTCTAGGCTACGGCCATTATAACGACTCGTTAGGATTCTAAGAGGTTAATTAAAACCTTCGTTCCAGATTAGGAGCCCCAGTAAAAGCTATCGGTGATTTAATCCGATTAAGGAAATATACTTGCAAAGGTAAATACTTTAACTTATTTCCCCTATATGGGCTTGGGTTACGGTATATTAATACCGCTTGATTGAGCATTATATAATTCCATCGCTTAGGTGGTTAATTGATTAAATATGATCGGCTCATTTAAACAGTTTTGTTGCTTATAAGCCTTTGGGGGGTTTAATGACCGTTGTCCCGGATATCCTTGGCATCATTTTACGAAATGGCCACGACCATCGACATCCCGGTGTAGGCGTACACCCGGTATAAAGTGTCGACATTAAATTTAAAAGACGTAGCCGTTGGTTTTTATACTACGGTTTTACGCAAACGTGGTGTGTCTATAAATCTTTAACCCGGCACTACCCGGGCTACTGAACGCATAAAAGAACATGTAAAACGTTCACAAGATTTTATTATAATTTTCCCAAGTTATAAAAGAGTTTGTGCCTTGTGCATTCAAATCAATTTTAATAAACATTTTCAAATGTGTCAGTTGAATGTATTTACCAGTGTAAACTGACGTATTTTCCCCAAAAAGATTAAGTGCAGGTACCTAAACGTAAATTGGCTGGTATTAGCTCCCTAGCGTCGTGATAAGTCTCGCAAGCTTGATTGCAGTATCTGATGGAACAATACTTTATGTTTATTTATGATCCGCTGTGGATATATTCAACTTCTGTAATACATTTGATATTACAACCTGAGGTTGAAGTTTATATATATTTATCTTTAAGCTTCCGCTGTGCATTATATAATTGTGTGGTTTGACTATATTGTTGCCAACATCGTCACGGTAATCCCCCACCGGGCCCACCGGTGAGACACGTGGAAATCGGGGTGTGACAGGTTGGTATCAGAGCCAACATTGAGTGAATTAAACACTATCCTATTGTGTTTAATCTCAATGACACAATTGCACATACTTGAGTCTAGACAAGAACTTAGGACAAATTCGGATTAATACTCCTTTTTGTCTTTACTTTCCTTTCGATTTTTAATAAGTTTTGGAGCAGGAAAATGCCACCTGTTATATTCCGAGGAAGGGGAAGGGGACGAAGAGGCAGAGGAGAAGTCGTGACACATCACGATAACGAAGCTGGACCATCTGGTACAAGACATCCTTCGATGACACGGAGCGAAGAACCACAACGACGAAGAGATCTTTACGAACCCGCGAGGCATTCCACTTCGCACAGCTCGACGCTATCTTACCGGCACTCCTTTGGACCAAACTCAGAGAATGATCCCAACAACCCACAACCTTCCTTCATACCTCTACAACGTTCGGTATCGACCCGGAATTATGACGACCCTACTCCATACTACATAGGTCAGTTTAATCCGGCTGACTACATACAGGAACCATCAGGTTTTGTTCCACTAGGACCACAAGACCACTTTTCTGAAGATCCCATGGAGGAAGATGAGGATCCTATTGAACCAGCTCGTGGTACGCCCACGCATCCGATAGAAGTTTCTGATGGGTCATCCTTCCATGGCACGCCCTATCAGGGACCAGACAGTTTCCAAGCGTTGTTCGACCGACATGAGTGGTACTACACACCACCTCAACAGACATCTCAACAACCGAGACATCCACAGGATCCCTCTGAGGATTCACGCTTTGTGGCAGTTACGCCACCACCTCCGCCACCGGCGCAACCAGTAATACCTGATCCGCCAAGGCGTAGGAGGACAAATGCTCGTATGTCTACACGAGGAGGAGGGGGTATCCACTTCAGCACTCCTCGACACTCTAGTAGTAGCCACTATCCGCCACTACAAGAAGAAGGACCTTCAAGTCCTATACAGGAGGCGAACTCCGCACCAGCTGCACAAAATTCGCCACCGTTTGGGTATGACCAACCCATACCTGCTTATACGGGTCCAACGGCTTACAATCCGTTCGAACCATCACAAGCACAATACAACTACGGCTATGAGCGCGACCCCTATGTGGTGTCGGCAAGATATAATGCGCGCTACCCTGACGGAGCACATGGAAACATGGGACCACCGGACTACTCAGCTCATGGGTATCCAATACCTCCCAGACCTCCAGTTCCACATCAAGCGCCACAACCACGTTTCTCTCCTCCTGAACAGGAAGAAATACTCCATCGACTAGATCGTGTGGAGAGAGAGTTCGAGGAAGAGAAGAAAAGCCACCGAGGATTTCTCAAAGGCTTGGCGAACCTACTAAAGGGCAAAAAGAAGAAACGTGACCACTAGCCCTTAATAGTTGTACTAATGTAATTTCTACTTTGAAATAAGTCCCTGTGTGGACAACTTATCGTATTTCAGTCCCTACGTGGACTTATATTTAGTCCTTGCATGGACACCTATCTTGTATTAGTCCCTGCGTGGACTTGTCACTTATTTTTAAACCTCTATGGAGGTATGTACTATTTGAAAGACCCGTTTAGGGCAATATGTAATTGTATTTGAGATTTTGGAATGTATGTTATGAGTTTTGTTTTAATATGTATAAAATAAATCAAAACCATTCCTTTTATATTGATCTGCCTAAATAAAGAATCTTAAAAGGTGAAACCTAGCTTGGTGTCTTTTATGATCCAGTCAAGATGGTACGACCTAATTAAGAAGATTCCGATTCCCTGTTAACCTCTGTACGCATGTTAACCATCATGGCAGATGTGATTCGTTAAAATCACGCACGTCATTCTTATACAATAATCCTTTAAGGATTTCAAAACCCAACTAAATGATTTATAAATCGCGGGTTAAATCACCAATGAAGGTGACCAATAATATTAAAAACATCCATTAGTGATGTAGTGCCTACGGGCCAGTATTATAAAAACATCCATTAGTGATGTAGTGCCTACGGGCCAATATTATTAAAACATCCATTTGTGATGTAGTGCCTACGGGCCAGTATTATAAAAACATCCATTAGTGATGTAATGCCTACGGGCCAATATTATTAAAACATCCATTAGTGATGTAGTGCCTACGGGCCAGTATTATAAAAACATCCATTAGTGATGTAGTGCCTACGGGCCAGTACTATAAAACATCCATTTAGTGATGTAGTGCCTACGGGCCAACCATATTAAAACATCCATTAGAGATGTAGTGCCTACGGGCCAACTATATTTAAACATCCACTAGAGGTGTAGTGCCTATGGGCCATAATAATTGTCTTATAAAGACAAAAGGCGGTGGTAGTCTATGACTCCCTGTCAGAAAGAGATAAAATAACTACGGTTCAAATCTCTATGCCTTTGATTCTCTGAAATCTCGGCTAATATTATAAAACATCATCATGATTAGGCTTTATGCCGCCAATACTATTTATATAGCTGAAATAGGATATATTCAAATCCTAATATGTAATGAAATAATAAGTTAACCAAATATGGTCTCTGTACCATGGTTGACAAATTGTCATAAAAGACAATTATATAATAATCTCCTGAATAAAATTTTGTTATCTTCTGTAACAGATTCAAGTTACAATGGCGGATCCCAACGGTGAGAACAGCCACACAAATGAAGATGACTATGACAATACGCCAGTGCATCTGGCAGGCGCACAACTGAAGGCTCTGATTGACAATGCTGTTCAGGCAGCTATTGATCGTCAATATACTGAGTCCCAAGGCAGAACCGTGTCGAAACCACCCTCTAAACCAAAGACACACTCCAAACCACCCTCTGAACCCAAGAAAGATGACGACAAACACTCGTCCACTGAGCACAGCGTTCATCGCGATAGAGAATATACTGATGCATCCAGTGCTAAGGGTTGCACCTACAAATACTTTGTATCATGTAAGCCCCGGGAATTTACAGGGGAGAAAGGTGCTGTTGATTGCATCACTTGGCTAGATGAGATGGACACTATTGTGGACATCAGCGGGTGTGCAGCGAGGGATGTGGTGAAATATGTGTCCCAGTCTTTTAAGGGCGAGGCCCTGGCATGGTGGAGGGCGTTGGTGCAGGCATCTGGTAAGTCTGCTTTGTATAAGATGACATGGGAGGAATTTATTGCTCTCATTAAAGAAAACTACTGCCCTCAGCACGAGGTTGAGAAGATAGAGGCTGATTTTGTCTTACTGGTGATGACGAACCTGGACTGCCAGGCGTATTTGACGAGTTTCAATACCATGTCTCGTCTAGTTCCATACCTTGTGACACCAGAACCCAGAAGAATCGCTCGTTTCATTGGGGGATTAGAGCCTGCAATAAAGGCTAGCGTAAAGGCTTCTCGGCCGACGACCTTCAGGTCAGTTACTGACCTCTCCTTGTCTCTTACACTTGATGCTGTCCGTCTGAGGGCACAAAGGAGCAAGGAGGCTGAAAAGCGAAAACGTGAGGATGATACCTCACGAAAGTCTGGGAAAAAGCACCGTGGAAACGGTGAGAGCAAGAGAGGGTCGGAGGCAAAGAAGGAGGGGCAAGCTGATGGAAGACCTCACTGCAAGGTCTGCAAGAAACCTCACTCCGGGAAGTGTAGGTTTGCGTCTGGTTCACAGTCGCAACAAAAGACTCCATCCTGTGGGCTATGCAAGTCCAAGGATCATAAGATCGTGGAGTGCAAAAAGATAAAGGATGCAACCTGCTATGGTTGTAACGAAAAGGGGCACATAAAGAGTAATTGCCCAAAGTATGCCAAGAAGGCGGAAGAGACTAAGAAGTCAAATGCGAGAGTTTTTCGCATGGATGCAAAGGAAGCGGTTAAGGACGACAATGTGCTTACAGGTACTTTTCTCGTAAATAATATATTTGCAAGAGTACTATTCGATTCTGGCGCTGATAAGTCCTTTGTAGACCAGAAATTTTGCCAACTACTAAATATGCCAATCAAAACCCTTGACGTGAAATACGAAGTAGAGTTAGCAGACGGCACGATAGAAACCGTCTCTACTGTTCTAGAAGGATGTGAAATGTCCATTAGGAACCATTCTTTTCCTTTATCTCTACTTCCCTTCAAATTAGCGGGTTTTGACATTGTGCTAGGCATGGACTGGTTATCCCATAACCAGGCCCAAATCATTTGCGGCAAGAGGCAAATAATTTTAAAGACTCCGAGTGGTGAATCGCTTACCATTCGAGGAGATACGCAGTACGGGTTGCCCGAAGACGTATCTATGCTGAAAGCTTCTAGGTGTTTGAACAGAGGCTGTGTAATTTACATGGCTCAGGTGATAATTGAAGAACCGAAGCCGAAGATCGAGGATCTTCCTGTCATTTCTGAATACCCCGAGGTTTTTCCCGAAGAACTACCTGGTTTGCCACCAGATAGACAAGTGGAGTTCAGAATTGACATCATTCCTGGAGCAGCTCCGATAGCAAGAGCACCTTACAGGCTAGCTCCAACGGAAATGAAAGAACTGAGGACCCAGTTGGATGAACTGCTGGCGAAAGGTTTTATCAGACCTAGTTCATCTCCCTGGGGAGCTCCTGTCCTATTTGTAAAGAAGAAGGACGGATCGATGCGGTTGTGCATCGACTATAGAGAACTAAATAAAGTTACCATAAAGAATAGATATCCTTTACCAAGGATCGATGATCTATTCGATCAGCTGCAAGGAGCAAGTTACTTCTCCAAGATCGACTTGAGGTCGGGCTATCATCAGCTAAGGGTCAGAGATGAAGATGTACACAAGACTGCATTTAGGACTCGCTATGGTCATTACGAGTTCCTAGTGATGCCTTTTGGGCTCACAAATGCACCGGCTGCGTTCATGGATCTCATGAATCGCGTCTGCAAGCCGTATTTGGACAAATTCGTCATCGTCTTCATCGACGATATCCTTATATACTCCAAGAACCAAGCAGACCACGAGAAGCACCTTCGTTGCATTCTCGAATTATTACAGCGTGAGAAACTCTACGCCAAATTCTCGAAATGTGAATTCTGGCTAAGAGAGGTTCAGTTTTTAGGTCACGTTGTGAGTGAGCGTGGTATCCAAGTGGATCCCGCTAAGGTAGAGGCAGTCATGAACTGGCAAGAGCCAAAGATGCCTACCGAAATCCGTAGTTTCCTGGGGTTAGCAGGATACTACAGGAGATTTATTGAAAATTTTTCAAGGATTGCTGCGCCCTTGACTTCCTTGACCAAGAAGAAAGAAAAGTACATTTGGGGCCCAAAGCAGCAAGAGTCCTTCGAAATACTGAAGCAAAAGCTAAGCAACGCACCTGTGCTGACATTACCAGAAGGTACAGACGAATTCGTAGTTTACTGCGATGCATCACACACAGGCATGGGGTGTGTGCTTATGCAGAAAGGCAAGGTGATTGCCTATGCTTCAAGGCAATTAAAGGTGCACGAAAAGAATTACACCACCCATGATTTGGAGTTGGGTGCCGTTGTATTTGCACTGAAGTTGTGGAGGCACTACCTTTATGGTATTAAGTTTGTGATTTATTCTGATCACAAGAGCCTCCAGCACCTGTTCAACCAGAAGGAGTTGAACATGAGGCAGCGCCGTTGGATGGAGACCCTGAATGACTATGATTGCGAGATCAGGTACCATCCCGGCAAGGCAAATGTAGTCGCCGATGCCTTGAGCAGAAAAGAAAGGGTAAAACCCATTCGAATCAATGCCAAGAGCATTGAAGTCAAGAACAATCTAATTGAAAGGATATTAGCTGCACAGCGAGAGGCTGTGTTGGAAGCTAACTATCCAAATGAAAAGCTGGGAGTAACTGAGGAGCAGTTGACTCTTAGCAAGGATGGAATTCTTAGATTGAACGGACGTATATGGGTTCCGATTTATGGAGGACTGCGAGATGTTGTTCTCCAGGAAGCCCATAGTTCCAAATACTCAGTCCATCCTGGTGCAGACAAAATGTACCAAGACTTAAAGGCAAATTATTGGTGGATAGGCTTGAAAAAGTCTGTAGCCGCCCATGTAGCAAAGTGCTTGACTTGTGCTCAAGTCAAAGCCGAGCACCAAAAGCCGTCTGGCTTGCTACAACAGCCTGAACTTCCCGAGTGGAAGTGGGAATGCGTAACTATGGACTTCATAACCAAGTTACCCAAAACCAGGAGAGGAAACGATATAATATGGGTCATAGTCGATAGGCTGACTAAATCAGCTCATTTTCTACCCATCAAGGAGACGTATAGCTCCGATATGTTAGCCCAACTTTATGTTGATAAGATTGTAGCCTTACACGGCATACCTGTGTCTATTATTTCCGACAGGGATACTAGATACACATCT
Source organism: Helianthus annuus (assembly GCF_002127325.2). NCBI lineage: Eukaryota > Viridiplantae > Streptophyta > Magnoliopsida > Asterales > Asteraceae > Helianthus > Helianthus annuus. The sequence continues at coordinate 63,622,878 of NC_035445.2, forward strand.
CACTTCTGGAAGAGTTTCCAGCAATCTTTGGGCACGCGTTTAAACTTTAGTACGGCTTACCATCCACAGACGGACGGTCAAAGTGAGCGTACTATCCAAACGCTAGAAGACATGCTTCGTGCATGTGCGATCGATTTAGGTGGTAACTGGGATAAAAACCTACCCCTGATCGAATTCTCCTACAATAATAGCTACCACACCAGCATAAAGGCTGCGCCTTTTGAGGCATTATATGGTAGGAAATGTAGATCGCCTGTTTGTTGGGCGGAAGTAGGAGAGGTCCAATTATCGAGACCAGAGATTGTTTTCCAGACAACGGACAAGATTGTCCAGATCCGGGAACGTCTCAAGGCTGCCCGCGATAGGCAGAAGAGCTACGCTGATCCAAAGCGTAAGGACTTTCACTTCGAAGTGGGTGAAAAGGTATTACTTAAGGTGTCACCCTGGAAGGGGGTGATGCGTTTCGGCAAGAAAGGCAAACTAAGTCCGAAATACATAGGACCTTTTGAGGTCATTGAACGGGTCGGATCAGTTGCCTATAAACTGAACTTGCCTGAAGAGCTCAATGGAATTCACAATGTGTTCCACATCTGCAATCTCAAAAAGTGCTTCGCCGATGAATCGTTGGTGATTCCACACACAGATGTGCATATAGATGAGAGCTTAAAGTTTATAGAAAAACCTTTGTCGATTGAGGATCGACAGGTAAAGAAGCTTCGCAGAAAGCACGTACCGATTGTAAAAGTCAAATGGGATGCTCGTAGAGGTCCCGAATATACGTGGGAAGTCGAAGCTACAATGAAAGAAAAGTACCCCTATTTATTTGAGTAAATCTCGGGTCAAGATTTATTTTAAGGGGGTGAGGATGTAACACCTCGAATTTTTGCATCCAATGATGTGTTAACACGTGTCATTTGATTACACGTGGCATCTATAATAAATAAAGGACAAATTTTGACAAACCTTGAAAGTATATAAATTCGAGGGTTATAAATGTCAACAAGGGTATATATACTGTATAGTAACCCTAAATAAATGCTTGTACCTTCAAACGAATAAATCATAAATCGTACGGAAGCGAAACACGGAAGAAAGTGAGAGATTACGAACTACAGGGGTTAACTGTGTCAACATGTTTAATTATACCTCTGAGTGACCCTTTAACGTTCCCAAGGCTTCGTAACAGTATTATACGCTCACTAGAATATACTGTATAAATTCCGCGAGGTTCCGTCTTAAAACGAAAGAGTTATACTCGAATTCGTATGAGAAGGGTTAAAAGCGTCAATAATGAAAGTTAAGGCTTTCAGGATAATTAAATTAACTAACCGGGGACTTAATAGCGCGGGTAAATAACACGAGGCCCCTATCGGTAAATAACCGAGGGCCAAACCGTAAAGTTACCCCTTCAAACCCGAAAGGTCAGGTAAATCATTACGAAAGATTCCGTTATTAATTACCAGGATTTCGTAATCATTTCAAAAGATTTTAAAAATCTGAAAAAACAGGCCTTACGCGACCCGCATTACATGTTGGTTAAGTTGAGGCGGGCCGCGAGCCTCCCCTTTTACGCGTCTGATCTTTGAATCCCAGGCGGCCCGCATTATAAACGCATGGAACTTCCATGCGGGCCGCATTAGACGCCCAGATGCAGAATAGTTGTAACTACTTGCCTTTTGGAGCATTTGAACGACCAAACACCAATCAATGAGGCATGGGTGCCCCCTACTCGACCCATAGCTCTCAGGGATACCTACCCATCATCTCTGGACTATTGTGAGTGTTTGTAATGATCATAGATGCTTGGCATTGGCTATAAATAGCCACCTTATGCACATAACATTCACAACATCAAAAACACACATCTCTGATCATTGCAAGAGCTCTCAAGTCCTTTTCTCTGCTCTATAAGCAAGAACACAACTTCTGTAAGTGATCTAACCCTTTGTGGTTTCACATTTCATTAGTAAATGGCTAAGAACCAAACCGTCGTAAATACGGTTTGACTTCAAAATAACTCAGTGATGGTTCAGTCTTATGACGAATCAAAAGTGGTTATGAGTTGGTATTTATGTGGGTAATAAACCTCTAAAAAGGTTCCCCCTGATCACCACTCTAACTATGTCAAATATCGAGTCAAACGTGCGGTTAAAAAGTCAACAGAAAGCTATTTTAGCGATTTATGCATAATCTGTAATGTATATGTTATGGAACCTGTTTTGACAATCATAAAACATGATAATAAGTATATAAACTCGTTTGCGCTCGTTTGAATCGACCATTTGCTATATTGAACCGGTTCGGAGCCGAATGTCGCAAAAGTTTGACTTTTGCTTTGACTTCAGTTCTGACCCGTTTTAGTGAGGTATAAATATACCTTAGGACTCTCTTAGGACCAGGTTACATGATGGTATAAACCTCTGTGATCGGTTCATGAGTTATCCGAGTCTTTTGCGCAATTCCGTCATTCGCCTAAAAATTGACCGTAACGGCCTTTTGAAATTAAAACGAGTATTTCGGACACGTGAACGGACCAAAACCTTGCTTATTAAATTATAAGCATGTCCTTAAAGTTTCACGTCAATCCGAGGTCTAGAATGAGAGTTATGCTAAATAGCGCAAATTAAATAAACTTTTGTAATAAACGGCGCAATTGGCATAACACCTATCTAAACCAAGATTTCGTCACCAAAACTTTTACCCACTGTATTGAAATAATATTTTGGGAATTTTAAAGATTTTTAATAATTTTTACCTCGCTCATAACCTGCGGTTATGGCTACGGTTCGGTAAATACCGAATATGCCCTTTTCGGCCAAAACATGAGTTCTACAAGGTCTTTTGACCCGATTCCAGTTGCTACTGGTTCTAAATAATAAATAAAGTATTTTAAGCTTTATAAGCTGTTCGGGAAACTTAGATTTCCTGTAGAACTCGAAAAGCCCTTTTAAAGTCTTTAAAATGACCGAAAAGCCCCTACGGGGCATATTACTAACTTAAACTCGTTATGGGCATCACGGAAGGTATCCTACTGATACCACGACTCATTTAAGGCATATTGACTTAGGAAATAAGCGTACGACTCTCTTGGTTAACCGTTTCGCCTATTGCGCGCACGGTTCGGCTTATGAAACTAGTTTTCATAAATTAGCCGATACGGGTCAAATTATATTATTTGAACCCCAAAATCCAGAGTGTGAACCTTGAACCCATATAAAACAAGTCTCTGAACTTGTTTGGGGCAGAATCACATTCCATTCTCGGTTTTCGCCTTTTCGCGCGATTAAACCATATCTATATATATCGGAACCAACCGGTCTAGGCTACGGCCATTATAACGACTCGTTAGGATTCTAAGAGGTTAATTAAAACCTTCGTTCCAGATTAGGAGCCCCAGTAAAAGCTATCGGTGATTTAATCCGATTAAGGAAGTATACTTGCAAAGGTAAATACTTTAACTTATTTCCCCTATATGGGCTTGGGTTACGGTATATTAATACCGCTTGATTGAGCATTATATAATTCCATCGCTTAGGTGGTTAATTGATTAAATATGATCGGCTCATTTAAACAGTTTTGTTGCTTATAAGCCTTTGGGGGGTTTAATGACCGTTGTCCCGGATATCCTTGGCATCATTTTACGAAATGGCCACGACCATCGACATCCCGGTGTAGGCGTACACCCGGTATAAAGTGTCGACATTAAATTTAAAAGACGTAGCCGTTGGTTTTTATACTACGGTTTTACGCAAACGTGGTGTGTCTATAAATCTTTAACCCGGCACGACCCGGGCTACTGAACGCATAAAAGAACATGTAAAACGTTCACAAGATTTTATTATAATTTTCCCAAGTTATAAAAGAGTTTGTGCCTTGTGCATTCAAATCAATTTTAATAAACATTTTCAAATGTGTCAGTTGAATGTATTTACCAGTGTAAACTGACGTATTTTCCCCAAAAAGATTAAGTGCAGGTACCTAAACGTAAATTGGCTGGTATTAGCTCCCTAGCGTCGTGATAAGTCTCGCAAGCTTGATTGCAGTATCTGATGGAACAATACTTTATGTTTATTTATGATCCGCTGTGGATATATTCAACTTCTGTAATACATTTGATATTACAACCTGAGGTTGAAGTTTATATATATTTATCTTTAAGCTTCCGCTGTGCATTATATAATTGTGTGGTTTGACTATATTGTTGCCAACATCGTCACGGTAATCCCCCACCGGGCCCACCGGTGAGACACGTGGAAATCAGGGTGTGACATAGACACTTTCCAAAGTGTTGAGAATTTATTGTATCACTAAAAACCATATAAACGACACTTTATATCTTTATTTAGCACTTTAACGGATCAATATCCAACCGAACAACTGGACTTTGCCCGGAACATAAAAATATTGCCAAAAACATTGTTTTTACTTTTCTGAGCCAGTTAGGGTCCCCGAACACCCTAACACCCTTTATATTAAACAACACACTTAACATACTAACTAAAACCATTAGAATCCAACTAAGTAGTAACTTAACCATCACCACCCAACCCTTACCCCCCCCCCCCCTCATTGTCGACGGTCCCAAGGGTGGGACACACCCTTGCCAGTTTTGATTATTTTATTTCTAAATGGTTGGATATCTAGATAACACATTACATGACGGATATTATGAAAATTGGTTTATAAATAGATTCAAGGGATAACCACTCTCTCTCATTCAAACACAACATCAACCAAGCTCTTTCCCTCCTCCATAACCACCCTCACGGTCGCAACCTTCAACCACCATCTCACCATCATCCAACTTCCATACAACCATTTCTCATACATACATAGAAGCAAGGAGTCCTACAAACAAGCCGGGTGCTCTCGGAAGTTCAAGAACCGCTCTAGATTTCTTTTATCCACCACATTTACACCTTGTTTCTTCCCTAGCCTTGTGCTAGTAGTAAGTGCTTCTAATCATCATCTTGATCTTGTTTATGATGGTTAATAGTTGATTTAATGGTTAAAAATTAAGAAACACTAAGGAACTTACATTAAAGTCTTGAACATAAGATGGATAGGGTGGATAAAAAGAAGATATGTGTGTAAATCATGTAAATCTTGTATAGTTGTGATTATTTGATGTTGTTTGTTACTAAAAGTAGGAAGGATCATCATCTAGACATACTAGACCATGTTCAAGAACATGAACTAGTAGGATGTTAGTGTTAGAAATATGAAAGATGATGAAACCATCCACCATGAACTTGAAACTTGAATAAGCATAATTTTTTCTTGTAAAATGAAGTTGTAAACTTGTGGATCTAAAGATCTACAAGTGGTTTTCCGGAAGAACCAAGCGGAAGATACTAGCTTTGTTAAAACCCGGATATTTTATGAACTAGAAGCATTTTTGGTAAATAAACAAGTGTGTAAACACTTGTGTAACAAGAAAGTTAACAAGAAAGTATTTTTGTAAATTATGACAAGAAGTTGTGAAACTTCAAGTTCTTTAAAAATAAAGTTTACAAGAAACTAAACATGTTTTTAAAGTTAACAAGACCCACTAAATAAGATGGTAATTTACGACATATTTTTACAAAACTCTCAAGTTCATGAGTTATGGTTTAGTCTTATTTTTGTCAAGTTTGATGAATAAATATTGTATGTCGTTGATTGGTAAATTGTTTGGTTGATTTTAACAAAAAGAAAATGGTATGCTAAAAGCATTGACGCCTCCATTTACAGAGGAAACTCTGGCGAAATTTTTCTAAAAATATAACACTTAGAAATATTTTTCTAACAAATATTTACAAATGTATTTTTTAACTTGTTTTTCAAAAATAAACTTCGCCATGATTTTTATTACAAAATACCAAGTACCGGAGGTGGATTTTCGTAAATAAAACTTGTTAAATATATATTTAGAATATATATTTTATAGTAAAACGCTTATGAGACTATGTGATTATTTTGCGAACTAGATATATTATTTTTAAGGTAAAAATAATATAACTTGGAAATACCGTGAAAATACTACTCCAAAATAATACCAACGCGCTCACAAAATAAATATTTAAGTTATAGAAGTATCGTAATACAACGCGAACTCTAAAAATGTAACTTATGTATTTTTCAGAAAAATACTATTATTAGTATATTTTTTGTGAAAATATTATTTTGGAAAAACTTATGAAATAAAATATATATTTTGGAAATTAAAACATTTTAGACAAAGTGATTAAATATATTTTCAAGTGAGACTTAAAAATATATTTTCGGAATTATAAAACACACATGTATTATTACCCCCATCCTGGGAAGGAAAATACTGATGAAATAATTAAGAAGTGTAAATACGAAATAGTTGTCTAACTATTTCCCAAAAACGTTAAACCTTAAGCCAAGGCACGACCGTCCGTCTAATAGGAATTAGTACGTGTAGGTTGTCACGCAGCAGATTGATTTGGAGTTTGACGTTTCACGAGACGCACTTCTGTGAGTTCATGTACCCCTTTTCTCTTAACTGTTTTCGGTTTTATACTTCGGGGGTGAAATATATGCGAAATCTGTCACACCCCCAAAATCCCACACGCGGAGTACCACCGCTTGGGAGCGTGACTGACCAGGATCAAGCCACCAATCATATTGAACATGTAATTAAGTAGTAATGGTTGTCCATCAATACGAAAGGCGTTTATCAAAACCAATATAGTTAAGTATAGCGGAAGCATTTAAGTAAACCCAAACATAAGTATTCATGTGTGAAATATCATAAGTGTTCAAATAGCATTCACGATCCTTTGCCCACAACGACCTGCTCCTCCCTGTGCAAGCTCCATAATGTACCTAAGGTCCTGCAAGGCATGCAACAGAGAGTCAACAACTAGTTGAGCGAGTTCACAGAAAGTAAGTTCGGTAATAGAAATTGTATGAGTCGTATTATGTTCGTTCATTGTTCATGTATAGTATTAGTTCGTATCGCAGCCCTCTAGGCATGTATGCGAAGATTAGGGAAGTATCGTATTAGTTCGTATCGCAGCCCTCTAAGCATGTATGCGAAGATTAGGGAAAGTTCTCAAGTATTCTAGACTATGTATATTTGTATCGCTGGCCACCCTGGCATGTGTGCGAAGTTTAGTATGTATAGTTCGCAGCCTCCCTAAGGCATGTGTGCGAAGGTCAGTCATAATATCGCAGCCAACCCTTGGCGTGTGTGCGAAGATCAGTTCAAGTAGGTATACTAGTCTAGCCATATCTTATCATTTACCATCCTCACCCTGAGGACCATATCATTAGGTTCCATTAACTATGTACGCACGAAATAATAAACCAATCCCATTCCCACCCTTGGAACCCCATGCCTTGGCTGTGTGAACTCACCTTGGGTTGCTCGGCAGATACACAAAGAGAGAGGGTTCTTGAACTAACAGTGGTCAACCACGTCCTAACAGGGTTACCATGCACGTATAAGTCATACAAGTTAACACGTATAGCACGTAAACAGTCAAAGCATAACAATGCAATCATACTTGTGCGTCTAAACTATTAGCCCAAATGTAAACGACCCAACATGTTGTGCGATCCACAACATGTTGTGCGATCCAACATGTACCGGCCCAATTAGTGTAAGTGATCCAATAACATATGTGGCCCAATAACATAACACGTAGTGAACTTGTGCGGTCCGGTTAGCTTTTGTGCGATTTAAGATACCTTGTGCGATAGGAGTCTTGGGCTGTCCGGCCCAGGGCACTAACAGTCCAAATCTGATCTATAGCCACGGCCCAACACACAGGCCTTGTGCGACCAGGCTGCACTTGTGCGACCAGGCTGCACTTGTGCGACCAGGCTGCACTTGTGCGATTGGCTTGTGTGTTTGGGTGCTTGTGCGATTAGTCCCACATCCGGGTTTTATATTACTCGGTTACACATTATAGCAGTTTCCAAAATAATAACAACAATCAATTACCATAATCTCAAATATTCGGTCAACACAATTAACCAATTTCCTATTTTTATGATCACCAATTAACATCCAATCTGTTTCCAATTTTATCTCAAATCAATTAACATCTTAACAGTTTCAAGGCCCATACATAATCGATCAAACAAGGCTTTTAGCATCAAATCGTATGAACTCTAAATCAAGCATGCACCAACTAATAACCCACATGATTTGTCCGATTCATAACATACAATTCTGATTAGGCATCACCGAAACATAAATGTGGATTAGGAAGCATTCAATTCTCATGTTATCACTACCATATCCGATTACTAGCACATCATCACAAACTAAATCACAAACGCATCACAAGATCATACCAAGCTTATATCGAACATGCACATATTCTGAATTCCTATTATCAAATCTTTTAACATCAACAAACCTAATTATCACAACTAATCATGGTACAACAACATATGAGAATTCAATAATGAAAAACTAACCGATAGAAGAGTAGAATGAGATTGTATCGAGCAAGAAGTTCCAAGAAGGAAGGGGGTGTTGCCGTCGGGTTTGCCAAAGAGGGAGAGCTTAGGGTTTCTTGTGTGATAATGTTTTGAAATTATGAGAGAATTACAAACACATCAAGTGTTATGCGTGTGAGGAGGGTGGGCCGAACCCTCAATGGGCCGCCCATTGGTCCAAATACAAAGTATAGCCCAAATGGGCTTGTGCGATCGATATGTGTTGTGCGGTTCGGTTTACAATATCTATACATTGTGCGATCGGGCCTTTATATACATACATGTAACACACATTGCACATAATATCATTTAATAACTCAGAGCTCATATAATCATAGCACGTTCACATACGTTACACACAATACAAATACAGGTTCGAAGTACGAGTTGTCACATTATCCCCAACTAAAAAGAAATTTCGTCCCGAAATTTGGTATGCACTCACTGAGGAAGCTAGGTAAGTTCAATCGTTCACTGGTTTTTCCTGGGGTGTTACATCCTCCCCCCGTTGATCTGGAATTTCGTCCCGAAATTCCGCAGTAGTAGCTTCAGCCTCAGTGGTGGTTGCACTGGTTTCGAATAACTGGGGGTACTTTTCTGTCATCCTGTCTTCGCGTTCCCAAGTGTACTCTTGGCCACGTTTGGAGTTCCAACGTACTCGAACAAGAGGGATTCTCTTGTTTTTGAGGACCTTCACATCCCGGTCCGTGATTTCAACTGGTTCCTCGACGAACTGCAACCGCTCGTCGATAGTGAGTTCTTTGAAAGGAATGATAAGGGTCTCATCTGATAGGCACTTCTTCAGATTCGACACGTGAAAGACATTGTGAACTGCCCCGAGTTCAGCTGGTAGGTTTAGCTTGTAGGCCACTTTGCCGATTTTCTCAATGATTTCAAATGGTCCGACGTACCGCGGATTTAGTTTGCCCCGTTTGCCAAAATGAACCACACCCTTCCAGGGTGAAACTTTGAGTAAAACCCGGTCCCCGACCTGAAATTCCAAAGGCTTTCTACGCTTGTCCGCGTAGGCTTTCTGACGGTCGCGTGCTGCCGCCATGCGTTGTCATATTTATGCTATCTTTTCTGTGGCGTCCACTACAATCTCTGGACCCGTGATCTGACTATCCCCCACCTCTGCCCAATAGAGAGGTGACCGGCATTTACGCCCGTACAATGCCTCGAATGGAGCGGCTTGTATGCTGGTGTGATAACTGTTATTGTACGAAAACTCCACCAAAGGGAGGTGCTTTTCCCAGCCGTTGCCGAAATCGATGACGCATGCCCGAAGCATGTCTTCAAGAGTTTGGATCGTTCGCTCAGACTGCCCATCCGTCTGAGGGTGATATGCTGTGCTCATGTCTAATCGTGAGCCGAAAGATTTATGCATCGCTTGCCATAGCTCTGACATGAATCGTGCATCGCGATCCGAAATGATGGAGGTGGGCACCCCGTGCCTCGAAACAACTTCTTTAAGATAGACGTCTGCGAGAGTGGAGAACTTATCCGTTTCCTTTATAGCTAGGAAGTGTGCAGACTTGGTGAGTCGATCCACGATCTCCCATATGGTATCATTCCCACGCTGGGATCTAGGTAGGCCTGTAACGAAATCCATGGAAATCTCTTCCCATTTCCATTGAGGTATCTTAGGCTGCTGAAGTAGACCCGCTGGTTTCTGGTATTCGACCTTGACTCTCGCACAGGTCAAACACTTGCCGACGTAAGTAGCGATGTGGGCCTTCATACTAGGCCACCAATAAGTGGTTCTGATGTCGTGGTACATTTTGTCCGACCCTGGATGTACCGAATAGCGAGACTTGTGAGCTTCATCCATTACAAGTTCGCGTAGACCGCCATAAAGTGGGACCCAAATACGCCCCGTTACATAGTAGGCGCCGTCTGCCTTCTGTTCTAATCGTTGCCGTGAGCCGCGTAAGGCATCAGCCTTGACGTTTTCGGGTTTCAATGCTTCTGCCTGAGCTTCTCGTATCTGTGCAGGAAGGCTAGACTGAATCGTAAGCTGTAGCGCTCGCACGCGCCGAGGTAAAGTGTCTTTCCGACTGAGGGCGTCAGCCACAACATTGGCCTTGCCTGGATGGTACTTGATGGCGCATTCGTAATCGTTCAGTAGTTCAACCCATCGTCGTTGACGCATGTTCAAATCCTTTTGCTTAAGGATATGCTCGAGACTCCTGTGATCGTTGTAAATCGTGCACCTGGTACCGTACAGGTAGTGTCGCCATATCTTAAGCGCGAAAACAACAGCTCCCAGCTCTAAGTCGTGCGTCGTGTAGTTCCGTTCGTGAATCTTAAGTTGGCGTGAAGCGTAAGCAATGACCTTGTCGCGCTGCATTAACACACATCCAAGACCCTGGATGGATGCATCACAATATACTACGAAATCGTCCGTGCCCTCAGGCAATGAGAGAATAGGTGCGCTGCAAAGCCTATCCTTTAGGTGCTGAAAAGCAGTCTCCTGGGGTTCTCCCCAGCGATAGGTGACACCCTTCTGTGTCAGTAGCGTAAGCGGCTGAGCAATCTTTGAAAAGTCTTTAATGAACCGTCTGTAGTAACCCGCCAAGCCCAAGAATTGGCGTATTTCCGTTGGAGTACGTGGTGCAGGCCAGTTTCTGATCGAGTCTACCTTGGATGGATCGACATGAATCCCATCCTTGTTCACTACATGACCTAGAAAGTGGACTTCACGAAGCCAGAAGTCGCATTTCGAAAACTTAGCGTACAGCTGTTCCTTCCGTAGGAGTTCCAAAATAAGGCGTAGATGCTGCTCGTGTTCCTCCTGACTCTTGGAGTAGATCAGGATGTCGTCGATAAAGACAATTACAAACTTGTCTAGATAGGGTTTGCACACCCTGTTCATAAGGTCCATAAATACGGCAGGTGCATTCAATAATATCAAACCATCCATCATATCAAACATAAAGTATAGTAGTTAAAATAATTCATAAAACCCAATACGATTGATGTTCAAACCAAACTTTGTTTGAGTAGCGGAAACATAATAATGAAAACCCAAAATAAGTTATAAGTTCAAATATCGTTCATTGCGTCTCCTCGTCCTAACACGAAAGCTCGACCTCTTGCCTCGTTGCCATTGTTGTTGTTGTTTCCCCCGTTGTTGTTGTTGTTCCCGTTGCCCTGGTTATTGTTGTGGTTCTGATTCTGGTTCAACTGAGGGCAATCGCGTTTGTAATGACCTTCAGCCCCACACTGGAAACATCCCCGGTTTCCACGCTGTGGCTGCTGCTGCTGTGGGTTTTGAGGAGCTGGTGGTGGAAGTTGCTGGTTCTGGTTTGCTGGCCGTGAGCTTCTACAATCTTTGGCTTCGTGCCCTAGCTTGAGACATCTCTGACAACGTTCTTTGCGACACCTTCCACTGTGGTGCCTGTTACACTTGTTGCATAGTGGGTGAACTCCCCGGTATCCACCCTGCCCCTGACTGCCAGATGACTGCTGACTCGAATTCTGGTAGTCATTCGTCCTGCGCTGCTGTGCTTGAGACTGAACGGATACTGATCCCCTGCTAGAATCCCCATCCCATTTCCGTTTGTTGTCGTTGGGTGTAGCAGAAGTAGCAGCTGGAGTAGTAGTTGCACTGACGCGTTTGGGCAGCTTGTTCTGTTCTACTGCCTGGTCTGTGAGTCGATGAGCAAGACGCTGGATGTCTTGGATGTTGTCGAGGTTTGCCGATGTAACATGGCTCTGGATCTCTGGCGCAAGTCCCTTGAGATACAACTCAATGCGCTTCACTGGAGGGTCCACCATAGTTGGACACAGAATGGCCAGTTCGTTTGACCGCTTTGTATAGGCTTCAATCTCTGACCCCGTCATTTTCAAGTGATAAAGCTCGTTCTCCAACTTGTGGATGTCATCACGCGTGCAGTATTCCCTCTTAATGAGTTCCTTGAAGTCGTTCCAGGGTGTGGCGTTAGCAGCTGCCAACCCTAAGATCTGAACTTGGGCGTTCCACCAAGTTAGTGCTATTCCTTCTAGCGTGCCAGTGGCGTATTTCACCCTGCGAGCCTCTGGGCATTCGCACATCTCGAATACAGACTCGAGCTTCTCAAACCAGTGGAGGAGTCCCACTGCCCCCTCTGTGCCGCTGAAAGTACTTGGACGACAGTCCATGAAGTTCTAACAAATATTTACAAATGTATTTTTTAACTTGTTTTTCAAAAATAAACTTCGCCATGATTTTTATTACAAAATACCAAGTACCGGAGGTGGATTTTCGTAAATAAAACTTGTTAAATATATATTTAGAATATATATTTTATAGTAAAACGCTTATGAGACTATGTGATTATTTTGCGAACTAGATATATTATTTTTAAGGTAAAAATAATATAACTTGGAAATACCGTGAAAATACTACTCCAAAATAATACCAACGCGTTCACAAAATAAATATTTAAGTTATAGAAGTATCGTAATGCAACGCGAACTCTAAAAATGTAACTTATGTATTTTTCAGAAAAATACTATTATTAGTATATTTTTTGTGAAAATATTATTTTGGAAAAACTTATGAAATAAAATATATATTTTGGAAATTAAAACATTTTAGACAAAGTGATTAAATATATTTTCAAGTGAGACTTAAAAATATATTTTCGGAATTATAAAACACACATGTATTATTACCCCCATCCTGGGAAGGAAAATACTGATGAAATAATTAAGAAGTGTAAATACGAAATAGTTGTCTAACTATTTCCCAAAAACGTTAAACCTTAAGCCAAGGCACGACTGTCCGTCTAATAGGAATTAGTACGTGTAGGTCGTCACGCAGCAGATTGATTTGGAGTTTGACGTTTCACGAGACGCACTTCTGTGAGTTCATGTACCCCTTTTCTCTTAACTATTTTCGGTTTTATACTTCGGGGGTGAAATATATGCGAAATCTGTCACACCCCCAAAATCCCACACGCGGAGTACCACCGCTTAGGAGCGTGACTGACCAGGATCAAGCCACCAATCATATTGAACATGTAATTAAGTGGTAATGGTTGTCCATCAATACGAAAGGCGTTTATCAAAACCAATATAGTTAAGTATAGTGGAAGCATTTAAGTAAACCCAAACATAAGTATTCATGTGTGAAATATCATAAGTGTTCAAATAGCATTCACGATCCTTTGCCCACAACGACCTGCTCCTCCCTGTGCAAGCTCCATAATGTACCTAAGGTCCTGCAAGGCATGCAGCAGAGAGTCAACAACTAGTTGAGCGAGTTCACAGAAAGTAAGTTCGGTAATAGAAATTGTATGAGTCGTATTATGTTCGTTCATTGTTCATGTATAGTATTAGTTCGTATCGCAGCCCTCTAGGCATGTATGCGAAGATTAGGGAAGTATCGTATTAGTTCGTATCGCAACCCTCTAGGCATGTATGCGAAGATTAGGGAAAGTTCTCAAGTATTCTAGACTATGTATATTTGTATCGCTGGCCACCCTGGCATGTGTGCGAAGTTTAGTATGTATAGTTCGCAGCCTCCCTAAGGCATGTGTGCGAAGGTCAGTCATAATATCGCAGCCAACCCTTGGCGTGTGTGCGAAGATCAGTTCAAGTAGGTATACTAGTCTAGCCGTATCTTATCATTTACCATCCTCACCCTGAGGACCATATCATTAGGTTCCATTAACTATGTACGCACGAAATAATAAACCAATCCCATTCCCACCCTGGGAACCCCATGCCTTGGCTGTGTGAACTCACCTTGGGTTGCTCGGCAGATACACAAAGAGAGAGGGTTCTTGAACTAACAGTGGTCAACCACGTCCTAACAGGGTTACCATGCACGTATAAGTCATACAAGTTAACACGTATAGCACGTAAACAGTCAAAGCATAACAATGCAATCGTACTTGTGCGTCTAAACTATTAGCCCAAATGTAAACGGCCCAACATGTTGTGCGATCCACAACATGTTGTGCGATCCAACATGTACCGGCCCAATTAGTGTAAGTGATCCAATAACATATGTAGCCCAATAACATAACACGTAGTGAACTTGTGCGGTCCGGTTAGCTTTTGTGCGATTTAAGATACCTTGTGCGATAGGAGTCTTGGGCTGTCCGGCCCAGGGCACTAACAGTCCAAATCTGATCTATAGCCACGGCCCAACACACAGGCCTTGTGCGACCAGGCTGCACTTGTGCGACCAGGCTGCACTTGTGCGATTGGCTTGTGTGTTTGGGTGCTTGTGCGATTAGTCCCACATCCGGGTTTTATATTACTCGGTTACACATTATAGCAGTTTCCAAAATAATAACAACAATCAATTACCATAATCTCAAATATTCGGTCAACACAATTAAGCAATTTCCTATTTTTATGATCACCAATTAACATCCAATCTGTTTCCAATTTTATCTCAAATCAATTAACATCTTAACAGTTTCAAGGCCCATACATAATCGATCAAACAAGGCTTTTAGCATCAAATCGTATGAACTCTAAATCAAGCATGCACCAACTAATAACCCACATGATTTGTCCGATTCATAACATACAATTCTGATTAGGCATCACCGAAACATAACTATGGATTAGGAAGCATTCAATTCTCATGTTATCACTACCATATCCGATTACTAGCACATCATCACAAACTAAATCACAAACGCATCACAAGATCATACCAAGCTTATATCGAACATGCACATATTCTGAATTCCTATTATCAAATCTTTTAACATCAACAAACCTAATTATCACAACTAATCATGGTACAACAACATATGAGAATTCAATAATGAAAAACTAACTGATAGAAGAGTAGAATGAGATTGTATCCAGCAAGAAGTTCCAAGAAGGAAGGGGGTGTTGCCGTCGGGTTTGCCAAAGAGGGAGAGCTTAGGGTTTCTTGTGTGATAATGTTTTGCAATTATGAGAGAATTACAAACACACCAAGTGTTATGCGTGTGAGGAGGGTGGGCCGAACCCTCAATTGGCCGCCCATTGGTCCAAATACAAAGTATAGCCCAAATGGGCTTGTGCGATCGATATGTGTTGTGCGGTTCGGTTTACAATATCTATACATTGTGCGATCGGGCCATTATATACATACATGTAACACACATTGCACATAATATCATTTAATAACTCAGAGCTCATATAATCATAGCACGTTCACATACGTTACACACAATACAAATAGAGGTTCGAAGTATGAGTTGTCACAAAATTTATTACGAATATTTATTACGTGGTATGGTTAGCGTAGGGAGGGTTTATACTACTAGATCATGTGAGAGGTGGGCAATAACACTTGAGGCCATCAATCCTCTTTGTTAGGACCGAGGGACACATGATTAATAGATCTATTTGGGTGTAGCGAGCCCACACCCGTGAGGCCGGGGAGGCCCATAGAGGTGACTGTGTCTTACAGCCGAAGCCCGGTACAAATTATCTAGGTTTGAGTTTCCCTGCACTTTCTCACACATACCAGTGGCTTTGCAACCCATTGGTGATCTCTTTTTCCTTATTGCTACATACCAGGGATTTTTATACATACTTTAAAGGTTTACTCATACTCACGTTTACATGAACTCGCTCAAC
Source organism: Helianthus annuus (assembly GCF_002127325.2). NCBI lineage: Eukaryota > Viridiplantae > Streptophyta > Magnoliopsida > Asterales > Asteraceae > Helianthus > Helianthus annuus. Next base: position 63,638,916 of record NC_035445.2, read on the forward strand.
TTTTTGATGATTTTCAAATTATATGTATTTCAGGAAATTAGAGATCTGGCAAGGTATGCTATGTCGTCAAGCTGCGTAGGAGAAATGATGTCTTCCGAGTTTAGGGATTGTGACTTTTGCCTGGACGAGTCACAAGACTTAAACTGTGTTTATTTCATGTGTTATGGTTGTGTCGTATGAACAATATTTTATTATGTTATGTTGTAATCCGTTGCATGTGTCGACTTTTGAAAACAATGTTGTCGTGTTTTATTTTTAAAACTTGAATTAATGGATGAACATCATGGTTTTACTTTCATATAGCTTTGTTGTGATTAAGCTATGGTATTAAAAAGTCACACCAAATAAACCCACGCTTCCGCAAAGCCAGGGTGTAACAGCTTGGTATCAGAGCATTGATCATAGCGAACTAGGATTCCTTCTCGAGTCTAGACTATGATCGCTAGGGCTCTCACGAAAACATTTTTACATTGCATACATTACGTCCAGATCCTGGACACCAAACATTTTTACAAACAAAAAGTATGAGCACTTTTTCAAAATTTATGGTTTAGTCCAGGAGACTGAGGGAGTTCAGCCCTAAAGGCTGGGGAGGTTCAGTCATGTAGACTGAGGGGCCAATCTTTGAGATTGGGGAGGTTTTGGTCTGTGAGGCCAGGGAGTTAGTCTAAGAGACTAGGAGGTTCAGTCTGAGAGGCTGGGAGGGTAGTCTAGTGAGGCTAGGAAGAAATGCTTGCTTGCTTATTGGTGACTAACATGTTTATTTGATTATATGTTGACTATTTGTGCATATGTGTGATTGTGTTACAGACATCATGCCATCATCACCAGACACGGGAGTTTCAGACACTTTAGATCCTATGGCGATCGTATCAGATGACAGAATTTCGTCAGAGCGAGAGGTCTACACTTCCGACACCACCAGTATCGATGACGACGATTTCCAGCTGTCACACCCCGATCTCCACGTGTCACCGGTGGGCCCGGTGTGGGGTATGGTGACGTAGTTGGCATCATCATAGACAAACAACACAATATAATAATGCACAGCGGAAGCAGAAATAGATTCATTTCAACTTTAAATAAAATGTAATATTAATATCACGAGTAGTTGAAACGGATCCACAGGCGGATCAAATAAAATAAGATAATTGTTCAACAGTTTTATTGTCGTCCGAGCTTGCGAGACTATTGTGGACGCTCTAGGAAACAACCAGCCTAGTACGTGTAGTACCTGCACTTAACCTTTTGGGAAAATACGTCAGTTTACACTGGTAAATACAATTAACTGACTCATTTTGAAAATGATTAAAAATTGATTTAAATGCTCAAGGCATAAAATATTTTTATAACTTGGGCTAATTATGCAATATAATCTTGTGAACGAATTACATGTTACTCGTGCGTTCAGTAGCCCGGGATCTTGTCCGGGTTAAAGATTAATAGACACACCACATTAAAGAGTTATACACGACGGGTGTACGCCTACACCCCGTGCTCTGGTCGTGGCCATCTCGTAAGATAATGCCAAGGATATCCGGGACATGGTCATTAACCCCCCAAAGGCTTAAAGTAAAACAAGACTGTTTAAACGAGCCGATCAAATTATTCAATTGAACACCCAAGGGTGCAAGATTTTGTACGCTCGATCAAGCGGTATTCTATATACCGTAACCCAAGCCCGTATAGGGAAAATAAGTTAAAAGTATTTACCTGAGTAAGTATGAATCACAATTGGCAAGTGAGGGTAGCTTTTACTGGGCCTCCTATTCTGGAACAAAGGTTTATAATAACCTATTAGATTCCTAACGGGTCTTTTATTTAAGCCTAAGCTTGACCGGTTAGTTTTAAGGACGATACGGTTCAAGCGCACGATTAAGCGAAGACCGGATAGAATGTGATTTAGACCCGACAAGTTTGAATACTTGTATAATATGGGTATACTAAATACATTCTGGATTTTGAGACAAAATGATAACGTTTGACCCGTTTCGGTCAATTTATGCAAACTAGTTACATAAACCGAACTGAGCGCTAAAAGAGCGTTACGGGTAACCAAAAGAGTCATATGCAAGTTCCCTGAGATAATATGCTTTAAATATGATATAGTATCAGCAAGTTATGTTCTATTATGCCCCGAATGAATTTAAACTCAATTTATGCCTTATAAGGGCATTTTGGTCATTTAAAAGATTATAAAAGAGTCAAATTGGAAATCTGAGTTACAGGTCTGATTTATACAGTAAATATACTTAATTTGACATATTATAACAGTAGGGTATGACCCAAATACAAAACTTATCATTTAAAATCAAACTATGCACCTTAGGGGTATTTTGGTAATTTCACAAGGGCTAAAAATGTCAAAACTGGAAATCTGAGTTCAAAAATTTATACTTACTGTTGTTTTACAAAAATATGCTAAATACTTCAGTAGGTATAATCCTTATATGTTTAATATGGGTATAACGCATACTATGCGTTAAAAACGCTTAAAAGTGCGATTTAGAGCCGTTTCCGGGTTTTTAAAAGAAAGCTGAGATTTTTATATTTCCAGAATGCTCAAAATAATTTATTTAACAAATAAGATCAGTAGAAAAAGGTTTGGGGTCAAAAGGATGCATAAAACTCATTTTATGGCTTAAAAGGTCAAGACCGGCATTAACCGAATCAACTTAGCGACCTATGATACGATCAGCCAAAAATTAAATAAAAATCATCAAAAATCCCAAAATATTATATAACATCAGTGGGTAAAAAGTTTTATATCAAAAAGTGGCCTTAAATAGGGTATACGCTAAATGCGCCGTTTATTTAACATAAAGCTATAGTTTTACGATATCGGCCATAACTCAAAATCTGGACCTCCAACTGATCTCAAATTTTCGGTGCAAGTTTATAAATCAGTAATAAAGATTTCTACTCTTTCACTTTTCCAAAAATCACGTTTTATAACAAAAAGGGCAAAATAGTCAACTTTAAGCATAAATCGGAAACATGCATATGAATCGGTTAAGCATAGACTCAAGTTGTAAAAATTCCAGAGAGTTAAACTTAAATAAAAATGGTCAAAAATAAACTCCAATACAGATCTCAAACATGCATGCATGGATCCGAATCGAGAGTCAAAGAAAAAGTCGTTTTATAAGACTTTCGGTTCCGATCCGAGTTTATACTAAAGATTGTCGAGTTGATCATGATAAAACATATTCTTATATTCATTATAAAATTATTTTTGATGATCAAACTGATTGCATGTCATCTACATTACCATTTATGCTATAATTTGCAAAAACACTTCCTGTTGACTTTTTAAGAACAACTTTGACTCGACAAATAGCATGCTTAGAGTGGGAACCAGAGAATACCCTTTTGAGGGTTTGTTTCCCACATAAATACCAACATTTAGGTACTTTCAATTTGAGAAATGACAGAGCCAAATTCGTTTAATCGAAAAGTCAAACTATATTTACTACGGATTGACTTTTTGCTAATAATCTATGATAGAACGAATTAGAGAGGGTTATGAATGCTTACAAAGGTCCTAAAGAAGCCTAGATAGGACTTGGAAGTTGCCTTGTTGACCAGAATGCTCTAGAAGTTGCCTTGTGAAGTTTTGAAATTTCAAGTGTTCTTGTTACTAACACAAGTGCCTCAAAAATGAAGCTTTGATCTGATTATAAAGTGAATTCAGGTGTTTGGAGAGGCTCACAGGTGTCCATACATGCAAGGGACTTGATTGGAGGGCTTGGGAGGTGGAGAAAACTGTAAAACACTCACAATTCGGACCCAAATACAACTGATTCACGAAATTCTGATACTGGGCATGGTATACGGACCGTAAGGTCCCTGTATACGGTCCGCAAGGACCTGCTCAGTATAGGCAATCTTTTGTTAATTGGCAGATTTGGCCCCTGTTCTTCGCACGCGAGGTTTTGCCGTTTATCTTGACTCGTAAACCCCCAAACTTGGTTTTTAGGAGCCTTGGGACATTTACCAACATGGTAAAGTCCTTGGTTAACTTTGCGCTCACCCGAAAAGTCATGAAATTCGATGTTGACGCTTTTAACCCCTCAAGTACGGTTTTGGCCATAACTTTCTCATACGATAACGAAACTTCATGAAATTTTTACCACATATTCTAGTGAGTATATTCTAGCATTACAAAGCTTCGGGACTGCCAAAAGATCACTCAGAGGTATAAATTCAACATGTTGACACTTTTGGCCCCTGTAGTTTGTAATTCCTCACTTTTGTGCATTTATCGCTTCGTATGATCCATGATCTATCCGTTTAGGGTTATAAACATTATGTAGGGTTATTATAGAGTCTATTTATCCATTGTTGACACTTTGGACCCTTACGTTCCATAGTTTTCACCGTTTGTCAACTTTAGTCCCTCTAAAGTTTGTTTTCGCGTATGCAAAGTCTATGACACGTGTCAATACATTATTGGACGTAAATTTTCGAGGTGTTACATCCTCACCCCCGTAAAAGAAATCTCGACCTCGAGATTTACTGAAACAAATGAGGATATTTTTCCTTCATCGTGGATTCCACTTCCCACGTATATTCGGGACCTCTACGGGCATCCCATTTAACCTTGACAATAGGTATATACTTCCTTCGAAGCTTCTTCACCTGTCGATCCTCGATCGACAATGGTTTTTCCACGAACTTCAAACTCTCATCTATGTGTATATCTGTATGCGGTATAACCAGTGATTCATCAGCGAAACACTTCTTCAAATTACAGATGTGGAACACATTATGAATAGCGCTAAGTTCTTCAGGCAAGTTTAACTTGTAAGCAACTGACCCAACACGTTCGACAATCTCGAAAGGTCCTATGTATCTCGGGCTTAGCTTGCCTTTCTTACCAAATCGCATCACCCCCTTCCAGGGCGATACTTTAAGCAACACTTTATCACCTACATCGAAGTGAAAATCTTTACGCTTAGGATCCGCATAACTCTTCTGCCTATCCCTGGCAGCTTTCAACCGATCGCGAATTTGAACGATCTTGTCCGTTGTCTCAAAAACAATTTCTGGTCCTGATAGTTGGACATCTCCAACTTCTGCCCAACAGATGGGCGATCTACACTTTCTACCGTATAAGGCCTCAAATGGCGCAGCTTTTATACTGGAATGGTAGCTATTGTTGTAGGAGAATTCAATTAGTGGTAGGTTCTTATCCCAACTAACACCCAAATCGATTGCACATGCACGAAGCATGTCTTCCAAAGTTTGAATAGTACGCTCACTCTGACCATCAGTCTGAGGATGATAAGCCGTACTAAAATTTAAACGAGTGCCCAATGATTGCTGGAAACTCTTCCAAAAATGCGACGTATATCTAGTATCTCTATCGGAGATAATAGATACAGGTATACCATGCAACGCTACAATCTTATCAACGTATAATTGAGCTAACATATCGGAGCTATACGTTTCCTTGATGGGTAGAAAATGAGCTGACTTCGTCAGTCTATCTACTATGACCCATATGGTATCATTTCCTTTTCTCGTCTTTGGCAACTTGGTGATGAAATCCATTGTCACCATTTCCTATTTCCATTTGGGAATTTCAGGTTGTTGAAGCAAACCTGACGGCTTCTGATGCTCAGCTTTGACTTGCGCACAAGTCAAACATTTAGCTACATGCTCAGCTACTGACTTTTTAAACCAATCCACCAGTAGTTTGCTTTCAGATCCTGGTACATCTTATCGGCTCCAGGATGAACAGAATATTTAGAGCTGTGGGCTTCCTGGAGGATAACGTCCCGAAGTCCTCCATAAACTGGAACCCATATTCGTCCGTTCAGTCTTAGCATTCCATCTTTGTCGTAGGATAACTGCTCCTCAGTTACTCCTAACTTCTCTTCAGGATAGTTAGCTTCCAACACAGCTTCCTTCTGTGCAGCTAACACCCTTTCATTCAAATTATTCCTTATTTCAATGCGCTTGGCATTGATTCTGATCGGTTTCACTCTTTCTTTTCTGCTTAAGGCGTCGGCAACTACATTTGCCTTGCCTGGATGGTATCTTATCTCACAGTCGTAATCATTTAAAGTTTCCATCCATCGCCTTTGTCGCATGTTCAATTCCTTCTGATTGAACAAGTGCTGAAGGCTCTTGTGATCCGAATAAATTATACACTTGGTTCCATACAAGTAGTGTGTCTCCATAGCTTTAATGCAAATACAACAGCACCCAATTCCAAATCGTGGGTGGTGTAGTTCTTCTCGTGCACCTTTAGTTGTCGAGAAGCGTAGGCAATGACCTTGCCTCTATGCATGAGTACACAACCCATACTAGTGTGAGATGCATCGCAATACACTACGAATTCTTCTATACCATCAGGCAATGTCAACACTGGTGCATTGCTCAACTTATTCTTCAAAATGTCAAAGGATTCCTGCTGCTTAGGGCCCCAATCAAACTTAATCTTCTTACGAGTCAACGAAGTTAGGGGCGCAACAATCCTTGAAAAGTTCTCGATGAATCGCCTATAATATCCTGCTAATCCGAGGAAACTGCGAATCTCGGTAGGCGTCTTTGGCTCCTGCCAATTCATAACTGCTTCTACTTTAGCGGGATCTACTTGGATACCACGCTCACTTACCACATGTCCAAGAAATTGGATTTCTAGAAGCCAAAATTCACACTTCGAAAATTTGGCATAAAGTTTCTCCTGATGCAGAAGTTTGAGAATATAACGAAGGTGTTTCTCATGGTCAGCTTGGTTCTTCGAGTAGATAAGGATGTCGTCAATAAAGACGATAACAAATTTATCCAAATAAGGTTTGCAGACGCGATTCATGAGATCCATGAATGCGGCTGGGGCGTTAGTGAGCCCAAATGGCATCACTAGGAACTCGTAATGTCCATAACGAGTCCTAAACGCTGTCTTGTGCACATCTTCATCCTTGACCTTCAACTGATGATAGCCTGACCTCAGGTCGATCTTTGAGAAATAGCTTGCTCCTTGCAACTGATCGAACAAATCGTCGATCCTGGGTAAAGGATACCTATTCTTAATAGTGACTTTGTTAAGCTCACGGTAATCGATGCACAGACGCATCGATCCATCCTTCTTTTTAACGAACAAGATTGGTGCTCCACAAGGAGACGAGCTAGGTCTAATAAAACCTTTAGCTAACAGATCATCTAACTGCGTCCTTAACTCCTTCATCTCCGTTGGTGCCAACCTATATGGTGCTCTTGCTACTGGCGCTGCACCTGGAATGATGTCTATTCGAAACTCCACTTGCCTATCCGGTGGCAAACCGGGGAGTTCTTCAGGAAATACTTCAGGGTATTCTGAGATGACAGGGATGTCTTCGATCTTTGGCTTTGGCTCATCAATAGTAACTTGTGCCATATAAATGACACAACCCTTCTGCAGGCATCTGGATGCCTTGAGTAGGGACGCTTGCTCCGGCAATCCGTGCTGTGTATCTCCTTGGATAGTGAGTGACTCACCAGACGGAGTCTTAACTACCACTTGCTTTCTGTTGCACACAATCTGGGCTTGGTTATGCGATAACCAATCAACGCCTATCACTATATCGAATCCAGCTAGCTTAAAGGGAAGCAAGGATAACGGGAAAGAATGATTCCTAATGGATATAACACACCCATCTAGGATAGTCGAGGCGGTTCTTATGGTTCCATCGGCTAATTCCACCTCATACTTTGCTCTTAAGGTTTTAACAGGTAGGTTTAACAACTTACAGAACTTATCATCTACAAATGACCTATCTGCTCCTGAATCAAATAGAACTCTAGAACTCTAGCAAAAACATCATTTACAAGAAAAGTACCTGTATGACGTTGTCGTCCTGAACTGCTTCCTTAGCGTCCATTTTGAAGACACTTGCATTGGTCTTCTTTCCCTCATCGGCTTTCTTAGCATTCTTTGGGCAATTCGGTCGGATGTGCCCTTTCTCATTGCAACCATAACAAGTTGCATCCTTAAGTTTCTTACAATCTAATGCCTTATGATCCGGGGACTTACAAATCCCACATAATTTCTGCTGAGATTGAGATCTAGACTCCTGCCTGCATCTCCCAAAATGATGCTTCCTACAAACCTTGCACCTGGGTTTCTCACCCGACTGATGATCTCCCTTCTTGAATCCCGACCCTTTCCTGTGGTCGTTATTCCCTCGGTGTCTTTTCTCCGATCTCCGTGAGGTGTCGTCCTCACGTTTCCTCTTGTTTTCCTTCGAGTTTTTAAGAGCTCTCAACCTGACTACATCTTGGGTGAGTGAGAGAGATAGATCAGCTACTGATCTAAACGTCGTAGGCCTCGATGCCTTAACGCTCGCCTTGATCTCTGGTGCCAAACCCCCAATAAAACGGGCGATCCTTCTCGGCTCTGGGGTTACCAGGTATGGCACCAATCGAGATAGAGTGTTGAATGTGGTAAGGTATGCCTGGCAGTCGAGGTTCTTCATTACCAGGGATACGAAGTCTAACTCAATCCTTTCGACTTCGTGTTGTGGACAAAAATTTTCTTTGATCAGGGCTACAAACTGATCCCAAGTCATGTTGTAAAGAGTGGTCTTACCGGCAGCTTGCAAAAGAGATTTCCACCACGCTAGAGTGTCCCCTTTGAATGATTGGGACACGTACTTCACTACGTCCCGATCAGCACACCCGCTGATATCAACAACCGTATCCATCTCATCTAACCAGGTCATACAGTCGACCGCTCCTTTCTCCCCAGTAAAATCTCTGGGTTTGCATGAGACAAAATATTTATACGTACAGGACTTGCTGTGCGTTTCATGCTTCTGCTTGATCTCTTGTTTCGGAACACTGCTGTGGTTGGAGGAGTGATTATCCTCATCATTCTTCTTTGGCTCGTCTTTCTTTGATGCATCATTTTTAGAGGGCGGCTTGCTATGAGCCTCTGAATGATTCTTGGATTTGGAACGAGGTACAGTTCGGGTCCTACTTCGAGTCCCGCTCGATTCCCTGAATTGCCTATCAATAGCTCTGGCAACAGCATTTTCTACCAGTGCTTGTAGCTCCGCACCAGTTACATGAATCTTGGTGTTATCAGGGTGTTCATCAGAACGACTGTTTGTTTCTTCCGATTTTGCCATGTAGCTTTAAGAGCTACAATAAAGTAAGGACAAGGTCTATTTAGAAACCTAACAGTATTATCGTTCTTGACGATTTATTAACCATGGTAATAAAAGCCATATTAGTTAATTTATTTAATTTCATTCAGCACTTTTATTAGCAACTTTACCATAGAATGAAATATATATATTGGCACAATAGGCCTAGTCACTTGGACAATTTCTAAATTTTAAATTTAGATTTTTATAGGATTAAAATTTGTATAATTAAACAAATAATCCTTTGCTTGGCAGGGAGTTTATAAACCACAGCTGCCTTTTTGTTTTATATGACCTTAGTCATAACCCGTAGGTATCAAGTCACAATCAGATATATATACAAATATAATCTTTGGACAATTTATTAAAAGGGTGGCTTGTGTGATTTTACAGATCACGCTTAGCCAAGAATGTTAACATGTTTATAGATGTTAACAGAGAATTGAATCTTTTTAACCAGGTTTTACCATATTGGCCAGGCCTTTTAATAAGACATTCAAGCTAGGTTTTACCTTTTTAAGATTCTTATTATAATGGTAAATCAAATAGTAATTGATATTTTTCATTTATTTGTATATTATGTTCCTGCACATAGATAAAATGAAAAATTTAAATTAACCATTTTAAATAAAGTAAACTAGTACAACTTTTGCCCTAAACGGGACGTTAACTCAAATAACATGCCCACGCAGGGGCTAAACCAAATAACAAACAACAAACAAAACAAACCCACGCAGGGGTTGAACATAAACAACATACCCACGCAGGGGTAGAACAAGAGAAATATGCTCACGCAGGAGCAGAGTACAGGAATAAATGTCCACGCAGGGACATGAGTAAATGAGCTAACAAACAAAGGATTTAATAATCCTTCTTACCCTTACCCTTGATCAAGTCAACCATCTTCTTAAACATTCCGCGGTTATGGCGGCGATCTTCCCGCATTTCATGACGCAATTCACGTCGCACATCGTTTATCCCTTGCAGGATTTCCTGGACTTGCGGTGGCGACATCATCGGCGCCGGCGGCGGTGGCTGATACTGCGGTGGCTGTGGAGGCTGCGGCTGCTGGTATCCTTGCGGTAAGTATCCAAAAGCTGATTGTCCCGTAGCACAGGGACCTCCAAAAGCACTCTCCTGATTGAGAGGGTTGTAGCCTGAAGCTATCCAGTAGGGATCCCCTGTATAGTCATAACCTGGGGGAAAAGTCGGCTCAAAAGGATTAAATGCGGCCGCGCTATCATAAGCGGGGATTGGGTTCCCAAAATCCTGAGGTGGTGGTGGCGCGATAGGCGCAGAAGTAACTTCTGAGACGGGATGCGAAGACTCTCCCATCTCTGGCTCCTCATGAAGGGGCGAGTATCGGCTGCTACCCGAATGTGGAGGGGTGCCGATGCGTATCCCTCCTCGGGTGGACATCCGGGCGTTCCTTCCCCTTCGCCTCTGAGGCGGAGGAGGCAAGACCGGAGGTGGTGGCGGCGGCGGAGTGACTACATCGCGCCAGAGACCCTCTGAAGGATCCTGCTGCTGAGGCTGCTGCTGAAGCTGCTGCTGGGAGTGATGCTGGGAGTGCACGGGAGAGCTGTGGTAGGACTGGTGCATGGGAGAGTTATGGTAGCTAGGGGTAAAAACCCAGTCGTGCTGCTTGAATCTCTCCTCGTAACTGTCGAGACCATTGTAAGGTGATCCCCTGAACGGTGACCCATCAGATATCTCAATGGGGTGGTTAGGTGTGCCGGACGGTGGCATGGAAGGATCGGTATCCTCATCGACCTCCATCTCATTGCCACCCGAGAAGTGGTCTTCCGGTCCTAGTGGGTTATGACCCACTGGTTCTTCCAAATAGGCATCAGGGTTATACAGGCCCTGATAAACGGGTGCTGGGTAGTCATAAGGTGACTGGTGAAGAGGAATGTAGGATTGGTGGGAGTTGTGGGGCTCATTTTCAGAATGAGGCCCAAAAGAGTGTGGTAGGGAAGGTGAGGTACTCAGTGAGTGCCTAGCGGGTTCAGCGAACGATCTCCAAAGGTTACGGGCATCCGCGTTATGGGATCCTGATGGGGATCGCCTATGCGACGGTCCAGCTTCATGGTCATGAGAGGCGGCGAATGCTCCTCGTCCCCTTCCTCGTACACGTGGCGGCATCTTGAACCTGTCAAAAATCAAACATGTGGCACAACATAATATATAAGACAAAGTCAGAAAATAAAAATATAAAAGGAATTTGAACATTTCCTAAGTTCTTTGTCTAGACTCGAAAATCGAGGAATGTGCAATTGTGTAACTGAGATTAAACACAGAAAGCTAGTGTTTAATTCACTCAGCGTTGGCTCTGATACCAACCTGTCACACCCCGATCTCCACGTGTCACCGGTGGGCCCGGTGTGGGGTATGGTGACGTAGTTGGCATCATCATAGACAAACAACACAATATAATAATGCACAGCGGAAGCAGAAATAGATTCATTTCAACTTTAAATAAAATGTAATATTAATATCACGAGTAGTTGAAACGGATCCACAGGCGGATCAAATAAAATAAGATAATTGTTCAACAGTTTTATTGTCGTCCGAGCTTGCGAGACTATTGTGGACGCTCTAGGAAACAGCCAGCCTAGTACGTGTAGTACCTGCACTTAACCTTTTGGGAAAATACGTCAGTTTACACTGGTAAATACAATTAACTGACTCATTTTGAAAATTATTGAAAATTGATTTAAATGCTCAAGGCATAAAATATTTTTATAACTTGGGCTAATTATGCAATATAATCTTGTGAACGAATTACATGTTACTCGTGCGTTCAGTAGCCCGGGATCTTGTCCGGGTTAAAGATTAATAGACACACCACATTAAAGAGTTATACACGACGGGTGTACGCCTACACCCCGTGCTCTGGTCGTGGCCATCTCGTAAGATAATGCCAAGGATATCCGGGACATGGTCATTAACCCCCCAAAGGCTTAAAGTAAAACAAGACTGTTTAAACGAGCCGATCAAATTATTCAATTGAACACCCAAGGGTGCAAGATTTTGTACGCTCGATCAAGCGGTATTCTATATACCGTAACCCAAGCCCGTATAGGGAAAATAAGTTAAAAGTATTTACCTGAGTAAGTATGAATCACAATTGGCAAGTGAGGGTAGCTTTTACTGGGCCTCCTATTCTGGAACAAAGGTTTATAATAACCTATTAGATTCCTAACGGGTCTTTTATTTAAGCCTAAGCTTGACCGGTTAGTTTTAAGGACGATACGGTTCAAGCGCACGATTAAGCGAAGACCGGATAGAATGTGATTTAGACCCGACAAGTTTGAATACTTGTATAATATGGGTATACTAAATACATTCTGGATTTTGAGACAAAATGATAACGTTTGACCCGTTTCGGTCAATTTATGCAAACTAGTTACATAAACCGAACTGAGCGCTAAAAGAGCGTTACGGGTAACCAAAAGAGTCATATGCAAGTTCCCTGAGATAATATGCTTTAAATATGATATAGTATCAGCAAGTTATGTTCTATTATGCCCCGAATGAATTTAAACTCAATTTATGCCTTATAAGGGCATTTTGGTCATTTAAAAGATTATAAAAGAGTCAAATTGGAAATCTGAGTTACAGGTCTGATTTATACAGTAAATATACTTAATTTGACATATTATAACAGTAGGGTATGACCCAAATACAAAACTTATCATTTAAAATCAAACTATGCACCTTAGGGGTATTTTGGTAATTTCACAAGGGCTAAAAATGTCAAAACTGGAAATCTGAGTTCAAAAATTTATACTTACTGTTGTTTTACAAAAATATGCTAAATACTTCAGTAGGTATAATCCTTATATGTTTAATATGGGTATAACGCATACTATGCGTTAAAAACGCTTAAAAGTGCGATTTAGAGCCGTTTCCGGGTTTTTAAAAGAAAGCTGAGATTTTTATATTTCCAGAATGCTCAAAATAATTTATTTAACAAATAAGATCAGTAGAAAAAGGTTTGGGGTCAAAAGGATGCATAAAACTCATTTTATGGCTTAAAAGGTCAAGACCGGCATTAACCGAATCAACTTAGCGACCTATGATACGATCAGCCAAAAATTAAATAAAAATCATCAAAAATCCCAAAATATTATATAACATCAGTGGGTAAAAAGTTTTATATCAAAAAGTGGCCTTAAATAGGTTATACGCTAAATGCGCCGTTTATTTAACATAAAGCTATAGTTTTACGATATCGGCCATAACTCAAAATATGGACCTCCAACTGATCTCAAATTTTCGGTGCAAGTTTATAAATCAGTAATAAAGATTTCTACTCTTTCACTTTTCCAAAAATCACGTTTTATAACAAAAAAGGGCAAAATAGTCAACTTTAAGCATAAATCGGAAACATGCATATGAATCGGTTAAGCATAGACTCAAGTTGTAAAAATTCCAGAGAGTTAAACTTAAATAAAAATGGTCAAAAATAAACTCCAATACAGATCTCAAACATGCATGCATGGATCCGAATCGAGAGTCAAAGAAAAAGTCGTTTTATAAGACTTTCGGTTCCGATCCGAGTTTATACTAAAGATTGTCGAGTTGATCATGATAAAACATATTCTTATATTCATTATAAAATTATTTTTGATGATCAAACTGATTGCATGTCATCTACATTACCATTTATGCTATAATTTGCAAAAACACTTCCTGTTGACTTTTTAAGAACAACTTTGACTCGACAAATAGCATGCTTAGAGTGGGAATCAGAGGTACTTTCAATTTGAGAAATGACAGAGCCAAATTCGTTTAATCGAAAAGTCAAACTATATTTACTACGGATTGACTTTTTGCTAATAATCTATAATAGAACGAATTAGAGAGGGTTATGAATGCTTACAAAGGTCCTAAAGAAGCCTAGATAGGACTTGGAAGTTGCCTTGTTGACCAGAATGCTCTAGAAGTTGCCTTGTGAAGTTTTGAAATTTCAAGTGTTCTTGTTACTAACACAAGTGCCTCAAAAATGAAGCTTTGATCTGATTATAAAGTGAATTCAGGTGTTTGGAGAGGCTCACAGGTGTCCATACATGCAAGGGACTTGATTGGAGGGCTTGGGAGGTGGAGAAAGCTGTAAAACACTCACAATTCGGACCCAAATACAACTGATTCGTGAAATTCTAATACTGGGCATGGTATACGGACCGTAAGGTCCCTGTATACGGTCCGCAAGGACCTGCTCAGTATAGGCAATCTTTTGTTAATTGGCAGATTTGGCCCCTGTTCTTCGCACGCGAGGTTTTGCCGTTTATCTTGACTCGTAAACCCCCAAACTTGGTTTTTAGGAGCCTTGGGACATTTACCAACATGGTAAAGTCCTTGGTTAACTTTGCGCTCACCCGAAAAGTCATGAAATTCGACGTTGACGCTTTTAACCCCTCAAGTACGGTTTTGGCCATAACTTTCTCATACGATAACGAAACTTCATGAAATTTTTACCACATATTCTAGTGAGTATATTCTAGCATTACAAAGCTTCGGGACTGCCAAAAGATCACTCAGAGGTATAAATTCAACATGTTGACACTTTTGGCCCCTGTAGTTTGTAATTCCTCACTTTCGTGCATTTCTCACTTCGTATGATCCATGATCTATCCGTTTAGGGTTATAAACATTATGTAGGGTTATTATAGAGTCTATTTATCCATTGTTGACACTTTGGACCCTTACGTTCCATAGTTTTCACCGTTTGTCAACTTTAGTCCCTCTAAAGTTTGTTTTCGCGTATGCAAAGTCTATGACACGTGTCAATACATTATTGGACGTAAATTTTCGAGGTGTTACACCAGCCCTTTGCGCTGCCTGACGTCGTAGCTGAGCCTGCTGATGGCCTTCCTGTCGGGGACTTACCACTTGCGGAGATCCCTGCTCCTATATCGCTTGCTGCTTATCCAGTCGTAGACATGCCACTCGATGTCGTTTCTGACGACGACATTGATCTATTCGAGGCAGATCCACCTGAGGCTGACCATGAGGGCATGGCCCCTATTGTTGCTGACGTCATTCTTCCCCTTGCTGAGGCCCCTGCAGAGGAGGCTCTTGTTGTTTCACCTGTCCCAGACTCATTTGAGTCTGTGGCGTCTGCATCTTTGCACACTCAGGGAGTGCAGCATCACTCTCACGACGCCGAACTTGACATGGCGTCATCAGCTGCACCTGCTCCCGCACATGATCTTGAGTTTGATCACGAGGTTGACGATGATTTTGATCCTGTCTTTCCCCCTGGTTTTGATCCTGACCAGGATATCGAGTTCATTCACTTAGACCAGCCCTTAGAGGAGCCTGTAGCCCCTATCGATTCTTTGTTTGATGATCCAGCTGATTTTAATATGGATTTTGTTGACCCGGAGCCTGCTGTGGACCCAGAGCCTTTAGCTGCTCCTGACCCTGCATTAGAGCATAACCCTGTTCATGATGATGCACCAGCCATTGCACCCTTTGTTGCTGATCATCCTGTTGTTGCCCCACCGTTGGTGGATGATCATGTTGTTGACGTTCCTGTTGACGCTCCACTCTTGATAGAGGATCCTGTTGTTGCACCATTTCCTGATCTTGTGCTGGTGCTGTTCGACCGTGCACCTTTTGCTACCCATATAGATCCACATTACGCCGACACCCGTAACGAGTGGATTGATGACGATGACGATTACCCACCTTTTGTGCGACCTGTTACACCACCAGTAGCCCCCGTTTCAGCACCCATTTCTGCACCCATTGATATTCTGTTGTTTCCCCCACACACTATAGACGCTCAACGCACTGATCTCCCTATTACGTTTCTTCAGGACATACCGCCACCGCGTCCTGGAGAGGGGTCATCTAGGCCGCCGCCTGATCCTGTTCCACCCATGCTGTCATCACCTTTTTTCCATTCACATCACAGTTTCCCCATGTTGCACCACCTACTGCACCGTCCTTCTCTCCATCGAGCGAGCCATTTCTATGGACTACGCCCCCTATCATGCCATTGTCTAATCCGTATCACCCATACCATGTTGGGTACTCTACGGAGGACATCCTTACTTCTCTGATGATACAACAGGAGGCATTGACACGTCATATTCAGGATTTGGAGAGAGCTCCACGTCCACCCTGTCATTGCCAGGCCCCGTTTGCAGCATCACACCCTCCGCGTCCACTTTCACCCGACTCAGACGTCCATTTCTTGACTTCTGAGCAGCAGATAGCATATTTGCTGCGTGTTAGTCGTGCATTAGAGGAGGATTGGTTACATATGCGTCGCTTCCTTTTCTCTCATTTTCCTCCTCCTCCTCCTCCTCCGCCATCAGCATAGGCGTTTTGATTCGATGCAGGTAGACTTTTGGTGAGACGACCGCGATGGTGCAGACTATACAGCTTTTTGGAAGACCGCATTTTGATATTATGACTTTGGATGTTTTGTATTTTGGTTGTTGTTGTCACTGATTAGATACTTTGGACTAGGGCGATGTGGCCCTTAGTCACTTTTGATGTACGATACAGTTACAAAACTTGTAAACACTATTGTGGTCTTGATTTATGATAGCGCAATCGCAGTATTCTCATTATATGTGATCTTGGATTTATTGTTTTCAATTTTATAACATAAGATGTTATGTGCTAGAATTATATGTAACATGAGATGTTATGTGTTTGATATTGTTGTTGCATACGTATACCATTTACTTATTATGACCTGACCAACGTGAAACATCTTTTAGAAGATGCCACCAAGACGTGATCCGCGCATGCCCACTAATGAGGCAGAACTTCAAGGAATCATTGCCGCTGCTATCACGCAATATGCTGCTTCTCATGCAGAAACGAGTGGAAATATCTCGCATAATCACGGCAATAACAATTCACCTAATGGTAATGTTAAGTCGTTTGAGATATACTATGATACATTTGGATATTTTTAGCACGTTCGCTAATACCATTTGTAAATCCTAACATATGTGCAGGGTGCACTTACAAGCAATTTCTCGATTGCAAGCCCGTGAATTTCGACGACACAGGAGGTATTGTTGCATTTGTAAGATGGGCTGAGAAGACTGAGTCTGTTCTTAGAATGAGCAAGTGTGCTCCCGAGCAACAAGTGACCTACATCTCAGGGCTATTTCTGGATGGAGCCCTATCTTGGTGGAATTTGCAAGTGCAAACTCTTGGTGAAGCTGCTGCTTATGCGATGTCACGGAATGAGCTGAAGGAGCTCATGAGAAGAAAGTACTGCTCACGTGCTGAGATTCAGAAGCTGGAGACTGAATTCTGGCACTTAAAAATGGAAGGTCCCAAGATTGCGGAGTATGTTCAGAGATTCCACGATTTGTCCCATGTAGTACCATACATGGTTACACCGGAGTTCAAACGTATTGAGCGCTTTATCTGGCGATTGGCACCTCAGATCATGAGTATGGTGACCACAACCAAGCCTGCAACAATCACAGAAGCCATTGATCTCAGTGTGGCTCTTACTGAGGAAGCTATTCGATTGAACAAGTTTTCCGTTACTGAGCAGAAGAAGAAAGAGACTCACGTGGAGTCGTCTGGTGAATATAAAAGGAAATTTTCGAACTTCAAGCAGGGTACAAGCAATGTGAACAAGAAAGATGAAGCAAGCACACCGGCCAGAGCTGTAACTGGTGCTGAGAATAAAGGAAAGGGTTATATGGGCACTCTGCCCAAGTGTAATACGTGCCAGCGCCATCATTCTGTACCGTGCAGATCGAGGAAGTGTGAGTCATGTGGAAGGAACGGCCACACGAAGGATATGTGTTGGGCCAGAACTGGTGCTGGGCGTACTGGGAATCAAGGTCATGGAAATGGTAATGGAAACCGCCAGCAGGGAGGAAATGGCGGAAATGGAAACCGGGGAAACATTGCAAATCAAGCTGGGAATGGTAATCGCAACCAAAACAACACTCAAGCTGGAAACGGAGGTGGTAATGGTCACGGACCAGGCTGTTTTAACTGTGGAGAAGTTGGGCACTTTAAGAAGGAATGCCCAAAGCTGAATCAAGCCCGAGAAAGAGTGTTTAACATAGGAGCGAGGGAAGCGCGCCAGGATCCCAACGTTGTCACTAGTACGTTCCCTATAAATCAACGCTTTGCATTTGTTCTGTTTGATACTGATGCCGACTATAGCTTTGTGTCATTAGAATTTAAGAGTATGCTTGGGTTAGCTGCTAGTAAGTTAGATATTCCGTACTCAATTGAACTGGCTAATGGAAAACTAGTTGAAGCCAATGAAGTTGTCAGAGGTTGTGTAATTAAGCTGGGAGAACGCGAGTTCACTTTGGATCTACTACCAGTCAAGTTGGGAAGCTTCGACGTGGTAGTAGGGATGGATTGGTTGTCAAGCAACAAAGCTAAGATTGTTTGTCACGAAAAGATCCTTCGCATCCCAACAGAAGATGGAGAGACGATCGTGGTTCACGGAGAGAAGCGCGATACGCCTCTGAGAATCATCAGCTGTCTGAAAGCTCGAAAGTGTTTACAAAAGGGATGTGTTGCCTTTTTGGCACACATCATGGATAAAGAAGCTGCTGAGCTGAAGATCGAAGACATTCCGGTGGTAAAGGAATATCCTGAAGTCTTTCCAGAAGACTTGCCAGGATTGCCACCTCAAAGGCAAGTTGAGTTCCACATTGACTTAGTTCCAGGCGCCGCGCCTGTGGCTAAGACACCTTATCGACTTGCACCTTCAGAGATGCAGGAGTTGTCGACACAACTTCAAGAGTTGCTAGACAAGGGATTCATCAGACCAAGCTTCTCGCCTTGGGGAGCTCCAGTTTTGTTTGTCAAGAAGAAAGATGGTAGTTTCCATATGTGTACTGACTACCGGGAGTTGAATAAGTTGACGATCAAGAATAGATATCCCCTGCCAAAGATTGATGACCTATTCGATCAACTTCAACGTTCAAGTTACTACTCGAAAATCGATTTGCGATCAGGTTATCATCAGCTGAGAATTCAAGAGGAAAGTATTCCCCAAACTGCTTTAGAACTCGATATGGACATTATGAGTTTCTGGTGATGCCGTTTGGATTGACAAACGCGCCAGCTGTTTTTATGGATTTGATGAACAGAGTTTATAAACCGTATATCGACAAGTTTGTGATTGTGTTTATAGATGATATTTTGATCTATTCGAAGACGAAAGATGAGCACGAACATCATTTAAGAGCCATTTTGGAGCTACTTAAAAAGGAAAAGTTGTATGCCAAGTTCTCAAAGTGCGAGTTTTGGTTACGTGAGGTCTAATTTCTTGGACATGTGGTTAATGGAGATGGAATCCATGTGGATCCCACCAAGATTGAAGCCATAAAGAATTGGGAGACTCCAAAGACGCCAACCGAGATTCGGCAATTCTTAGGTTTGGCTGGTTACTATCGAAGATTCATTGAGGATTTTTCAAAAATCGCTTAACCTTTGACTTCCCTCACCCAGAAGGACAAGAAGTTTGATTGGGGAATCAAACAGGAGGAAGCGTTTCAGTTGTTGAAGGACAAGCTTTGTAATGCACTGATCTTATCGCTACCAGAAGGAACAGATGATTTTGTGGTATATTGTGACGCCTCGCGTCAAGGTTTGGGCTGCGTGTTGATGCAGTGCCAGAGAGTTATAGCTTACGCGTCACGCAAATTGAAGGTTCATGAAAAGAATTATACCACGCACGATTTGGAGCTAGGCGCAGTGGTATTCGCGTTGAAAATTTGGAGACATTATTTATATGGTACGAAGTGTACAATCTTCATGGATCATAAGAGTCTGCAACACGTATTCGACCAGAAGGAGTTAAACATGAGACAAAGACGCTGGGTCGAATTATTGAACGACTACGACTGCGAGATCAAGTATCATCCAGGGAAGGCGAATGTAGTCGCCGATGCCCTAAGTCGTAAAGAAAGGATCAAGCCCATAAGGGTTAGGGCTCTAGAGATGATTATCCAGACGGATCTTTCCCTGCGCATTCGCGCAGCGCAGAAAGAAGCTCTTAAAGAAAGGAACATTGAAGAGGAATATCTCCGTGGAATGGAGAAGCAATTGGTACCAAACAAGGAAGGAACGTTATGTTTCATGAAACGAATTTGGGTTCCTTTGTTTGGTGGTTTAAGAAAGGTTATTTTCGATGAAGCTCACAAGTCACGCTACTCTATCCACCCAGGAGCGGATAAGATGTACCAAGATCTTAACCATTATTATTGGTGGCCTAGGATGAAAGGCGATGTAGCAGTTTATGTTGGTAAGTGTTTAACGTGCGCCAAGGTAAAAGCCGAATTCAAGAAGCCTTCAGGACTTCTGCAGCGACCTGAGATACCCAAATGGAAATGGGAACAGATTTCAATGGACTTCATAACAAAGTTGCCAAGAACGCCCAAAGGTCATGACACTATTTGGGTAATAGTGGATCGGTTTACGAAATCTGCGCATTTCTTGCCAATCAGAGAGAAAGACAACACGAGCAAATTAGCAGAGATATACATGAGAGAGATCGTTGCACATCACGGAGTGCCTCTCTCAATCATCTCTGATAGAGACAGAAGGTTTGTGTCAAGGATTTGGCAGTCCTTCCAAGAAGCATTCGGATCTCAGTTGAACCTGAGTACAACTTAACGGGGGGAGAATGTGACAACCCTCACAAATCCAGGTACCCGTACAAATTAATTAATATTTGATTAGTGCTTAATTACTGTGCTAGATTACAATTATGAATAAACTGCTTCTGTTTTCTGATACATACATGCTCATACATCATACTTTATTATTGTCACTCCATTAATTACACACAAACAATAGTGACAAACTTGATGCACAAAAGCACAGTTAGCACAGTGAGCGGATAACCCAGTAAACATGCTGACATTGCCAGCAATAGACAGACATTGTTTCTAAGGCCAGTATGAGCCGGGGATGGATTACTACACTAGTAGGGAGTGTAGGGAGGTGAGGACCATAAAACTGTCACTAGGTGATAGTTATAGTGACCGGAAGTGCCTAAAACATACTTTAATTACAAAATTCTGCACAAAATACAAAAATTCAGCATTTAACAAGACTAGTAAAGTGCACAAGCTTGGTAAAATAGTCCTAGACACTTTCCAAAGTGTTGAGAATTTATTGTATCACTAAAAACCATATAAACGACACTTTATAACTTTATTTAGCACTTTAACGGATCAATATCCAACCGAACAACCGGACTTTACCCGGAACATAAAAATATTGCCAAAAACATTGTTTTTACTTTTCTGAGCCAGTTAGGGTCCCCGAATACCCTAACACCCTTTATATTAAACAACACACTTAACATACTAACTAAAACCATTAGAATCCAACTAAGTAGTAACTTAACCATCACCACCCAACCCTTACCCCCCCATTGTCGACGGTCCCAAGGGTGGGACACACCCTTGCCATTTTTGATTATTTTATTTCTAAATGGTTGGATATCTAGATAACACATTACATGATGGATATTATGAAAATTGGTTTATAAATAGATTCAAGGGATAACCACTCTCTCTCATTCAAACACAACATCAACCAAGCTCTTTCTCTCCTCCATAACCACCCTCACGGCCGCAACCTTCAACCACCATCTCACCATCATCCATCATCCAACTTCCATACAACCATTTCTCATACATACATAGAAGCAAGGAGTCCTACAAACAAGCCGGGTGCTCTCGGAAGTTCAAGAACCGCTCTAGATTTCTTTTATCCACCACATTTACACCTTGTTTCTTCCTAACCTTGTGCTAGTAGTAAGTGCTTCTAATCATCATCTTGATCTTGTTTATGATGGTTAATAGTTGATTTAATGGTTAAAAATAAAGAAACACTAAGGAACTTACATTAAAGTCTTGAACATAAGATGGATAGGATGGATAAAGAGAAGATATGTGTGTAAATCATGTAAATCTTGTATAGTTGTGATTATTTGATGTTGTTTGTTACTAAAAGTAGGATGGATCATCATCTAGACATACTAGATCATGTTCAAGAACATGAACTAGTAGGATGTTAGTGTTAGAAATATGAAAGATGATGAAACCATCCACCATGAACTTGAAACTTGAATAAGCATAATTTTTTCTTGTAAAATGAAGTTGTAAACTTGTGGATCTAAAGATCTACAAGTGGTTTTTCGGAAGAACCAAGCGGAAGATACTAGCTTTGTTAAAACCCGGATATTTTATGAACTAGAAGCATTTTTGGTAAATAAACAAGTGTGTAAACACTTGTGTAACAAGAAAGTTAACAAGAAAGTATTTTTGTAAATTATGACAAGAAGTTGTGAAACTTCAAGTTCTTTAAAAATAAAGTTTACAAGAAACTAAACATGTTTTTAAAGTTAACAAGTCCCACTAAATATGATGGTCATTTACGACATATTTTTACAAAACTCTCAAGTTCATGAGTTATGGTTTAGTCTTATTTTTGTCAAGTTTGATGAATAAATATTGTATGTCGTTGATTGGTAAATTGTTTGGTCGATTTTAACAAAAAGAAAATGATATGCTAAAAGCATGGACGCCTCCATTTACAGAGGAAACTCTGGCGAAATTTTTCTAAAAATATAACACTTAGAAATATTTTTTAACAAATATTTACAAATGTATTTTTAACTTGTTTTTTCAAAAATAAACTTCGCCATGATTTTTATTACAAAATACCAAGTACCGGAGGTGGATTTTCGTAAATAAAACTTGTTAAATATATATTTAGAATATATATTTTATTGTAAAACGCTTATGTGACTATGTAATTATTTTGTGAACTAGATATATTATTTTTAGGGTAAAAATAATATAACTTGGAAATACCGTGAAAATACTACTCCAAAATAATACCAACGCGCTCACAAAATAAATATTTAAGTTATAGAAGTATCGTAATACAACGCGAACTCTAAAAATGTAACTTATGTATTTTTCAGAAAAATACTCTTATTAGTATATTTTTTGTGAAAAATATTATTTTGGAAAAACTTATGAAATAAAATATATATTTTGGAAATTAAAACATTTTAGACAAAGTGATTAAATATATTTTCAAGTGAGACTTAAAAATATATTTTCGGAATTATAAAACACACATGTATTATTACCCCCATCCTTGGGAAGGAAAATACTGATGAAATAATTAAGAAGTGTAAATACGAAATAGTTGTCTAACTATTTCCCAAAAACGTTAAACCTTAAGCCAAGGCACGACCATCCGACTAATAGGAATTAGTACGTGTAGGTCGTCACGCAGCAGATTGATTTGGAGTTTGACATTTCACGAGACGCACTTCTGTGAGTTCATGTCCCCCTTTTCTCTTAACTATTTTCGGTTTTAGACTTCGGGGGTGAAATACATGTGAAATTTATTACGAATATTTATTACGTGGTATGGTTAGCGTAGGGAGGGTTTATACTACTAGATCATGTGAGGGGTGGGCAATAACACTTGAGGCCATTAATCCTCTTTATTAGGACCGAGGGACACATGAGTGATAGATCTATTTGGGTGTAGCGAGCCCACACCCGTGAGGCCGGGGAGGCCCATAGAGGTGACTGTGTCTTACAGCCGAAACCCGGTACAAATTTGCTAGGTTTGAGTTTCCCTGCACTTTCTCACACATACCAGTGGCTTTGCAACCCATTGGTGATCTCTTTTTCCTTATTGCTACAAACCAGGGATTTTTATACATACTTTAAAGGTTTACTCATACGCACTTTTATATGAACTCGCTCACTTTTTGTTGATTTTTCAAATTACATGTATTTCAGGAAATTAGAGATCTGGCAAGGTATGCTATGTCGTCAAGCTGCATAGGAGAAATGATGTCATCCGAGTTTAGGGATTGTGACTTTTGCCTGGACGAGTCACAAGTCTTAAACTGTGTTTATTTCATGTCTTATGGTTGTGTCGTATGAACAATATTTTATTATGTCATGTTGTAATCCGTTGCATGTGTCGACTTTTGAAAACAATGTTGTCGTGTTTTATTTTTAAAACTTGAATTAATGGATGAACATCATGGTTTTACTTTCATATAGCTTTGTTGTGATTAAGCTATGGTATTAAGAAGTCACACAAATAAACCCACGCTTCCGTAAAGCCAGGGTGTGACAACCTCAGTCTAAGTTATGATGTCAGTGGAGAGGGAGAGGGAAGTGTGTTTGTCTCATTACTTTTGGGTGAGCCATTCTAAAATAAGAAATTTCTGATGAGGAGCTCTTGAAGAGAAGATTGTTTGGTGTGAAGAAAGTCTTTTTCAGGATGTTAATATTTATAGATGAAAGTGATAGTTATGCCATAAATGTTATTAACAGCCAAAGATTTTCATTTTCATTTCAATCTCTTCATTTAAGACGATATCTGTTGCAGTGAGAATATGACAGTCTACTAAGCCCCGTGTGTGAGTAAGCACTGAATAGCTAGGCGGCTCCTTTCATAGCCCCTAATCATTTTTGTGTCTACGTGTCTCTCAAACTTCTTATGAAAAATGACGTTGTATGCATTGGTAGTATACGAAAAATTCAATTTTCTGCAAAAATTTTCTTGTGACGGTTGATTTTCTCTGCTGTGACATTGAATTTTATCTTAATGCATGTTACTTTTCCCCCTTTTTGTTTTTTTAATTTAAATAAAAAAAAATACAAAAACAGACTATTCACAGTTATGAATTTATACACATGTGAGATATGCATGAAGATGGAAATTTTTGATGATCAGTGATCATTCTGATGTTTCAACAAAGTTTTTGATGTTTTATCAGAATTTCTGATGATTTCATCAGATTTTCTGATAAATCATCACATTTATTGATGATTTATCAGATCTTCTGATATTCCATCACATTGATGGATTTCTTTGTTAGAAACCTGTTGAATTATTCTTTGTTTATCAGAATTTTTATGTTTATCAGTTTGGTTTTCAATTTGTGGCCTTTTGTTTTCTGAAAGATCTTCACCTTTTATGTTAACCATGCCAAGTTTGCTGATTAAAAAATTGTGTCTCTTTTCATCAAGCGGTTTTGTAAAGATATCAACAATTTGGTTTTCTGTTGGAACAAAGTACATTTCTATGTTACCTTTTTCAACATGATCCTTTATGAAGTGATATCTGACATCTATGTGCTTGGTTCATGAGTGATGAACTGGATTTTCTGTTATTGCAATAACACTCTTTAAATCACATAGGATTGGTATCTTTTTCAGATTTACTCCATAATCTTTCAGCTGAGTTTGCATCCACAACACTTGTGAACAGCAACTTGCTGCTGCTACATATTCTGATTCAGCTGTTGATGTTGCAACACAGTTTTGTTTCTTGCTTGCCCATCATGCCAATTTTTCTCCCAAGATTTGACATGCACCAGATGTGCTTTTTTTTGTCAATCTTGCACCCTGCATAATCTGCGTCTGTATATGCAATTAGTTCAAGGTTTGTATCCTTAGGATACCAGAGACCAAGTTCTGATGTGCCTTTTAGATATTTAAAAATCCTTTTTACAGCTTTTAGGTGGGATTTTTTAGGATCACATTGATATCTGGCCAGCAAGCATGTTGCAAACATAATATCTGGTCTGCTTGCAGTTAAGTATAGCAATGATCCTATCATCCCCCTATAGGTTTTAATATCTACACATATTCCATCTTTATCAGAATCTAATTTGTTCCCTGTCGCCATGGGAGTTTTTGAAATTGAGCAATTCTCAAGTGAGTATTTTTGCAGAATTGTTTTCACATACTTTGATTGACTCAAAAATATTCCATCAATTCTTTGTTTTACTTGTAAACCTAAGAAAAAGGTTAACTCACCCATCATGCTCATTTCAAAGTGGCTGGTCATTAGCTTTTGAAACTTTTTACATAAACTTTCATTTGTTGATCCAAATGTAATGTCATCAACATATATTTGGACTAACAAAGTGTGACCTTTGTGTGTTTTGAGGAAAAGTGTTGTGTTAATAGTCCCTTTTGTGAAGCCAGAATTGAGTAAGAAGTTTGAGAGGTTTTCATACCAGGCTCTAGGAGCTTGCTTCAAACCATACAAGGCTTTGTTTAATCTGTAAACATGATTTTGAAATTTTGGATCAACAAAGCCTTCTAGTTGATGCACATAAACTTCTTCCTCAATTCTACCATTCAGGAATGCAGATTTTACATCCATTTGATAAACTTTGAAATCTTTAGATGCAGCATAAGCAAGAAAAATTCTTACTGCTTCTAATCTAGCTACTGGTGAAAAGGTTTCAGCATAGTCTATACCTTCTTGTTGACAATAACCTCTGACCACTAACCTTGCCTTATTCCTGGTGATTATGCCATTTTCATCAGATTTATTCCTGAATACCCATTTTGAGCCTATGACTGATTTTTCATTTGGCTTAGGCACCAGATCCCATACCTTGCTCTTTTCAAACTGATCCAGCTCTTCTTGCATAGCTTGAATCCAGTCTGAGTCATTTAGAGCTTCTTTGACAGACTTGGGTTCTATCTTGCTTAAGAACCCAGCAAATGCACACTCATCTGCTGTTGCAGATCTTGTTATTACACCATCTGCTGGATTGCCAATGATGTCAGAATGAACATGTCCTTTAATCCATCTCAACTTGTTATGAAAATGTTGGTTCGGATGGATTTGAAGTTTCCCCCTGAACAGTTGCCTCAGTTGTATGTAGTGTATCAGAGTTTTGATTATCAGATATATTTTCATTGTTCTGATTCAAGATTTCTGATGCACTATTCATTTGTTCTGCAGGGTTAGTACATGAAATATCTATTGATTTGTTTGTAAGAGATTTATCATGTTCCAAGAAATCTTCTGTTATCATTTCAAAGAGATGTTCATAATTTTCTTGTTTGTCAGAAAAAATTATTTCTTTCATGTATTCATCAGAAACCTTTGTTTCTGATGAGTCATCAAAAGATACATACAGACTTTCTCTGATTATCCTTGTGTTTAGAATAAAAATTCTATAATCTTTTGAGGACAAAGAATAACCAAGAAAAATACTCTTTTATGCTTTTCTGTCAAATTTCTAAAGGCTTTAAAAATCATTGAAAACAAAACATCTACAACCAAATGTATGTAAAAATTTTACACTTGGAATTCTTCCAATGATAATGTTGTATGGTGTTTTGTTGAGCCTTTTGTTGATTATGGTTCTGTTTTGGGTAAAACACGCATTTGCTATTGCTTCTGCCCAAAAATGAGTGGGCATTTTAGCATAAGCAAGCATTGTTCTGGCTGCTTCCACTAAGGTTCTATTTTTTCTTTCAACCACCCCATTCTGTTGAGGTGTTCTGGGAGCAGAAAGATCATGAGAGATTTCTTTACTTACAAGAAAGCTCTCAATCTTTGAATTCTTAAATTCTGTCCCATTGTCTGATATGATTCGTCTAACTGTTAGTTTTAACAGATTTTCAATTTTTCTGATAAAATTAATGATCAGGTCAGGAGTTTCACTTTTCTTCCTTAAAAATTCTACCCATGTGTACCTGGAAGAATCATCTACAATTACAAGTATGTATTTCTTTCCAGAAAAGCTTTCTGTACTTATGGGTCCACACAAATCCATATGTAAAAGTTCCAAATTTTGTGTAATAGAAGACTCAGAAATTGATTTGTGTGAGCTTCTTTTGGATTTTCCCATCTCACAAGCTTCACAAATTTTATCCTTCTTTGAGGACAAGAAAGGTAATCCTTTTACCAGGCATTTGCTTGCTAATTTGCTTAGGTTTTTGAAATTTAAGTGGGCTAACCTCTTGTGCCACAACCAACTACTACCCTTGTTGATTTTTGAAAATAAACATAATTTTGGATGTTCATTTTCTTCTTTGAAATCAAAATAGTTGATGTGCGTGCGGTGTGATATATTTTTATGTATATTTTTAGCCCTTTTTAACACTTTACTCAAGTTTTAAATTTATAAAACACGATATTTTACTAACACCAAACACACATATGGGCAAGTGCACCCACCGTGAGCGTAGTATAGTGTTGGTAAGATACCGAGGTCGTCCAAGGACACAAGAGCTTTTAGTACCGGTTTATCCTCAACGTCTAATCAAATCAAAATTTTAGAAAAAGGTTTTAAACTAGAAAATAAAAACTAAAAATGCTGAAAATAAAAGTAAAAATAAAAACAGATAGACAAGATGAATCACTTGGATCCGACTCGACTTTAGTGTAACCTTTGATTATTTCCGCACTTTTGCACTTTTTAAGAGATTATCTTAGTTATAGTAGTAGGCCCCTTTTTTGAAGGTGACGTTACCCTCAACCCAGTAGCTTGAATCAGCAAGGATACAATCCTAAAGAGTTGGATTATTGAAAGATAATTAATTAAGTTATTAATGCGTAATATGGTAGGCCCCTCTCTTGAAGGTGACGTTACCCTCGGTTAAGTAGTTTGAGTCAGCAAGGATACAATCCTAAGTAGCCGGGTTAATGTTTTAATAGTAGTTTACATATGAGGGGATCAAGAAATTCGAACCCCCGCCATCCAACACCAGTGGGTATTGAAGGAGGTCCTACTAAGCTTGACCCAGGTCCTTGCATGATTTATACACTGAACAAGGCAAGACTCTTACCAAACCATTCCCTTAACCCCCGACCAGGTAGCCAACATATCTCCATATAGACCGTGGAGATATGAATGGTGTAAATCTTTTATTTTATATAGACAGTAAGATAACGTCAAGGCACCACAGACAAATGATAAGGAAGATTCACCTTCAACATAAGAAACTAGTTATTAAAGTCATTAATACATAACCAAATAAAAAGTGCGAAAAGATTAAAAATAAAAAGTATTACACTAAACACTTGTCTTCACCAAGTGATGTAAGAGACTTAGGCAAACATGGCCTTTGATTGTCAAGAACTCTTACGATCAATCTTGGATCCCGAGACTACTATAAACACTCTATGATGGATGATGGATGATGGATGATGGATGATGGTGGTGGATGTGGGTTGTGATGGTGGTGGTGGGTGGGTGAAGTGTGAGAGAGGTGGTTTGCCAAGAGATGAGTTGCAAGTGAGCCAAGCACCCCAATTTATAGCCTACACAGAAGCCCGGACACGACCCCGTGTCCACCCATCTTCTCTTCTTCATTAAATGCAGTTTGTCTGCATTAGTTGACCACGCCCCCGTGTCCGCTGGGCACGACCCCGTGTGCAGAAGCGTATCTGTACTATCAAGATTTGCTTGGATTCTGCGAATCTTAGCGTTGACTACGGCCCCATGTCCGCTGGACACGCCCCCGTGTTGGGTGATAGAAGCTTCTACAACTTTGTCTTTTCTACAGACACTTGGGCACGCCCCCGTGCTCATTGAGCACGGGTCGTGTTCAGCCTTATGTTCTCTTGTTTTTGCTTGGGAAGATGCTGTCGGGGGGTCGGGCATGCCACGTTTATTCCTTTTCTTGTATTATTGTTAGATTTAGCTGTATTTTTTATTATTTTGTTCATTTAAGCTCTTTTAACCCTGAAAATACAAAAGGAAGACAAGAGCACACTTTTTCCAACATTAGTACTAAAAAGGTGTCAGTTTTATGCCACATTTGATATAATTTATATGTTGCATTTTGCACACATCAAATACCCACACACTTGAATCTTTGCTTGTCCTCAAGCAAAACACTTTATAATGTGGCTTACACTCCCAAATGGAATGGGTAGAAGAGAAGGTTTTTGGGCTTGTCTTGAGTGTCGGAATTCCAAGATTTTTATTAGGTTTTATTTTTATGTTATTTACAATCCTATTCCACATGATTTATTTAGAACATTACATAAGATAAATTACTTATTTGGCATAACATGCCTCTTTAAAATTCCATTTATATACAAGTTCACATACCTCACGGGAGATCACTCAACACTCGGCCGGAAATGTATTTTTGTGAAACACTCGAGAGCGGCATGGAACTTATTTCTACCATAAGCTTGCCAAGCAATCAGTCCTCCTCCTTTTTAACTATACACCTTTGTAAATATCAAGAGCACTTTTGGGGGAAGGGTTAGGCTTGGGTTAAAGGTAGGTGGTTGGATTAGTGGTTAGTAGAAAAGGGCGAAAGGCTTAAAAAGCGTCGGTTTTCGTAAGACTTTTTATTTTTTTCATAACATTTTATTCTAATGAAGCAATTCTTCAAACAAAGTTCTTTTTGATGAACTTGTTTGTTTTATTTCTTGGCTTCATGATCATTTTTTTATAAGGAATGTCATATAAAAACCGAGCTTTTTACTAAAATAAAGGGTTTTAAAATGAAAAAGGGTTTTGGTGGGAAAAAGGATGTTTGTTTTGTGGGTTAAGAAATAAAAAGGTTTAGGCTTAAAGGGGTTAACTAGGGGGATTTTGGGTAGGTGGTAAAAAAAAAAGAAAAAATAATGGTGTTGAAAGAAAAAAGGGTTAGTCCTAATGCCACCATCATTTACTTACTTGGGTTGAAGTTGGTAAGGACCAGGAATGTATCGTCATGGCAAGTTCTAGAGTCGTAAGAACCAAGCGGCTATTCATACAAGAAACGAAAAATGAGCATTTAGTTTAAAGATGTGTATTTATATGCTCAATAAAGGCTCAAAACTCACTTTTTGTGGGAATAGGTTTTTATGTGATCAAGTATATATAATCAAATTTTAACTATATTTGTCATGTCGTTTCATAATTTTTTTATGTTGGTTCTTTTTATCACGACGCTATCGGTTATAAATTTGTAAAAATATAACCTTTTTAAAAATTGTAGTTCCCAAATTAAACCAAGACAAGTAAAAAAATGAATTTTTTTTTTTGAAAAAATTTGGGGTGTTTAGCGGTTCCAATAGAGTTTTGTGTAAGGCTTGTAATTAGGACTTGCAAAATTCAAGGTTTTAGCATCCCCCCACACTTAAATTACACATTGTTCTCAATGTGTCCCAAAAATAAGTTTTTAGGTTGATTGAATGTGTAAAAGGTGTGTTAAAAATAAAATTTAATGTTACCGGGCAGCTGGAAACGGCCCCGTGTTGGATGAACACGCCCACGTGGTCAGATTGCCAGTAATGAGGACTTACAGAAGGTGGACACGGGGGCGTGTCGGGTGAACACGACCCCGTGTTGGACAAAGGTCTGCAACATTTTGACAAACCGCAGGTCTGGGCGATGGGCACGGGGGCGTGTCGACTGAACACGACCCTGTGTGGACAAACTGCAAAAGTGTAAAACAGGTTTCTGGCTTCGGTTTTCTTGTCCCAGCTTTAGTAGCACTAATGTTTAGTGCTCTAAGCCTCGTATGTACCTCTTTAACTAATAAATACCACACCAATCATAACAAACATCCTAAATTACCAAAGTTCATCATCCACGTCACAAGTTAAAAAGAAAAAGAAATGCAGAAATTAAAAAGAGTTAAGGAAAGTAAATTGTTCAACAAGTGGCACGCAGGCCAGAAATTGTTCATAAGATAAGGGGGTTAACCTGTGAGACCTCCAACCGTGGGATGCTACCTTCTACTCCTCCCGCTCAATCCATGTCCTCGTCTTCATCATCATCACCTCCTCCGTGGCCCGCCATATACTCCCGGATGTTTCCAATGTCATCCTGCATGTCGGAGATGTTTCTCTCTATTGCTCCGACCTGGGTGTATGTGTTGCTAGCCATGTTGTAGGTGTTCCTGGTGCACATAAGGTTTTCCTGCAATAAATCATGTAAGCTTTGAAAGTTAGGAAAACCGCCTCCTTGTGAGGAGGATTGGCCCGGATCACCATGGTGCAGGTAATGGTACTGAGGAGGAGGATGGATATGTGGAGCGTGTAAGACGAGTGCTTCTTGCGGGTTCCATGCATGCCCTTGAACTCTTTGAAAACTGACCATCCTGTCATCTGCTTCATAAATCAAGTTCATGGAGCGGCAAATGACCATATCCACCCTTCCCGACCATGGGCTCTTTTGAAGAGACCTTGGCATCCTATCAACAAAGTGTTTGAAAAGGCGGTAAATCCACCCTCCAAAGAAGATAGGTGTCGGGGGACTAGCAAGTTGGTTCAGGTGCCTGTTTCGGAGTAGTAGGTATGGAACATCAAGGTTGGTATGGGTGTGAATGCAATGGAGGACTACCAGATCTCGTAACCCTACAACGCCGCTGCTTTCGTGCCTTTGGCTAAGAGAGTAGGTGAGGACCCTGTGGATGTAGCGGTAAAAAGGGTCTCTCAGCTTTGTGCTCTTAGTCCGGCTTAGATTATAGTTATCTTCCCCGATTTGAGCCCAAGCAGCTTGGCGTTGGTTTTCCAGAATCACACGTAGACCGCCGGTGTTCTCTTCATCCCCAGCATCCTCAACCACATACAACCCAACTATTGCCCCGAACTGTGCGATCGAGATCGAGTATCTAGTCCCCCACAACGGAATTCTACCCCATCATTGTCAAACGGATCAGCTCTTGTCTTGAAGACGAACGTGCTATAAAATTCCATGTTGAATTCATGCACGAAGCGAAGTCGAGTGCAAAGGGCAACTCTTAGTGGGCCGGTGACAATGTTGTTGAAGTGGTCTCACTGGTTCACTGTTTCAAGAAGATTCGTGCATACTTGTCGTGGATATTCCTCGGGCCTAGTTCTTAGCACATCGTATCTTGCTTGTGCATCCAACTCATTTGCATTGAATCGAGTAAATTTCTTGGCCATCTGAAAGAAAACACCAAACAATTAGCAAGAAACAGTGAAAATTTCGGAGAAAACTGAAAACAGTCGGCTGAACACGGCCCCGTGTTCAGTGGACACGCCCCGAGTTCGCCTGGATTTGGCTGGACACGCCCCCGTGCCAGCGAGCACGACCCCGTGTCCAGACGTCTGTTTCCCAAAAATCCCATTTTTCGACCCGGTCCCGAAAACTTGAAAATTTTTGGTCCAGTAGGGGCGGTTTTCCCCGAAAATGAAACCCCAAGTGCCATTTTTCCCCAAAAAAAACCGTTTACCCCTTCAATTTTATCTTTTTCGGTTCAAAAACAAGGGTTTGGGTTTTTTGTGAGAAATCGGCGAATCTACAAACAATACAAGTTGACTTACTTCCTATAACATGTATCTATACTAATGCTAACAGATTTATGCAAAAATTTGAGGTTCGATCCTGTTCAAGTTGAAGAACCCTAGATTTTTTTTCCCAAATCTTGATGTTAAACTACATGCAAATGCTTAATCTAACTACTAATGATGATAGAATCATACCTTGATGTTGTTAGAAGTAGGGGAGACGTCGAAATCTTGCAGAAAAATCTCCTGAACCAGAGAGTTTTTAGGGAAACGGGGCGTGTGGAATGAAGAAACTATTTTGAAAAAGGGATTTTATCCCGACAGTTGCACAGACACGGCCCCGTGCTCGCTGAGCACGGCCCCGTGGGCGGGCAAGTTTAATTTTTTTAGTGCTCGTGTGAGTGCCCTGTTTCGCAAAACTTGGTTTTAGAGATCTTACCGATTTGGATGTTTTCCCGATTGTTCGTAACTTACCAGGTATAATGTTGATGCTTGAACCTTTGTTTCATTCTTCGACCGTTTGAAGCGAGATTTCTTCCTCCTCATCCTCAATGAATCCTTGATAGAGCTTCAGCCATTGGCCATTGACTTTGAATGGAATTCCATTTCGAGATTTAATTTCTACTACACCGTGTGGGAAAATATGGGTGATGGAAAAAGGTCCTGACCACCTAGATTTTAATTTACCAGGAAACAATCGAAGTCGTGAATTAAACAATAGAACTTGATCTCCTACTCGAAATTCATTAGGTTTAATGTGTTTATCATGCAAATTTTTCATTCTTTCCTTATAAATTTCGGAGTTAGAGTATGCATAATTCCTTAATTCGTCTAATTCATTTAATTGACAAAATCGATTTTTACCGGCAAATTCTAAGTCTAAGTTTTTAATTGCCCAGTAGGCCTTGTGTGCTATTTCTACTGGCAAATGACAGCTTTTTCCGTAGACGAGCTTATATGGGGTTGTACCTATTGTTGTTTTATAAGCAGTTAGAAAAGCCATAAAGTGTCATCTAATTTATCGGCCCATTCCTTTTTATTTAACCCTACGGTTTTTTCGAGTATTTGTTTTAAACCTCTATTAGTCACTTCGGCTTGTCCGTTTGTTTGAGGGTGATATGCTGTTGAGACCCGGTGATAGACTCCATATCTTGTTAAAAAAATTTCAAGTTGATGGTTACAAAAATGGGTACCTCTATCACTTATTAATGCTTTTGGTGTTCCAAAACAAGAGAATAATTTTTTCAGAAATCTTACCATGACTCTTCCATCATTTGTTGGAAGTGCCTCGGGCTTGGCCCATTTAGACAAGTAATCTACCGCCACAAGTATATATTTGTTTCCTTTTGACGGTGGGAAGGGTCCCATAAAGTCGAGTCCCCACACATAAAAAATTTCACAAACAAGAATGCCATTTTGTGGCATTTCGTTTTTGGAAGAAATATTACCTGATCTTTGGCATGCGTCACATGTCTTGACAAGACTTTGGGCGTCTTTGTAAATGGTTGGCCAATAAAATCCCGAATCAAATACCTTTCACGCGGTACTAGCGGCACCATGATGTCCTCCGTATGGACCTTCGTGACAATGGCGGAGAATTCTTCTTGCTTCACTACCATGTACGCATCGGTGGATGAGTTGAACGACACACATTTTGAAAAGATAAGGATATTCCCAAAAATAATGCTTTACATCGGCAAAGAATTTCTTTCTTTGATGATGTGGCCATCCTTTCGCGACTATACCGCTAGCTAGGTAGTTAGCATAGTCGGCGTACCATGGCTCTTCTCGGTATTCCGCCATTTCCAGGGATTTCGTTGGGAACTTTTCATTGATTTGCTCATCCCTGGTTGCCTCCAAAGCTGGGTCTTCCAAGCGCGAAAGATGATCTGCTGCAGTGTTTTCTGCTCCTCTTTTGTCTTTTATTTCAATGTCAAATTCTTGGAGGAGTATAATTCACAGAATCAAACGCGGTTTAGCATCCTGTTTCTTGAAGAGATATCGAATGGCTGCATGATCCGTATAGACTATTGTTTTAGAAAGAACAAGATAAGAACGAAATTTATCAAAAGCAAATACCACGGCTAGTAACTCTTTTTCTGTTGTTGTGTAACTTTCTTGTGCATCGTTAAGTGTTTTACTAGCATAATAAATTGTGTGAAAATGCTTATCTTTTCTTTGTTCCAAGATGGCTCCAACTGCAAAGTCACTTGCATCACACATGATTTCGAAAGGTAATTTCCAATCAGGCGCTATCATGATAGGTGCATTGACTTGCATTTCTTTTAGGGTTAGAAATGCTTGATTGCAATCCTTGTCAAAGATGAAAGGGGCATCTTTTTCAACTAATTTTGTTAGAGGCCTTGAGATTTTAGAAAAGTCCTTGATAAATCGTCCATAAAATTTGGCATGCCCTAGGAAACTTCTGATAGCTCTAACGGAGGATGGGGGTGGTAATCGAGAAATAGTGTCTATTTTTGCTCGATCAACCTCCATTCCTTCGCTTGAGATTTTGTGACCGAGTACTATTCCCTCCGTTACGATGAAATGGCATTTTTCCCAATTAAGGGCGAGGTTAGTTTCCTCACATCGGGATAGCATTCGTTCAAGGTTATCGAGGCATTGGTCGTATGAATCTCCAAAGATAGAAAAGTCGTCCATGAAGACTTCCATTGTCTTTTCTATCATGTCATGGAAGATGGCCACCATGCAACGTTGAAAGGTTGCGGGGGCATTACATAGACCAAAAGGGATGCGTCAATAAGCAAAAGTTCCATAGGGACATGTAAATGTTGTCTTTTCTTGGTCTTCGGGTGCTATCGGAATTTGAAAGTAACCTGAAAAACCATCTAAGAAACAATAAAATTTGTGACCGAATAATCTTTCTAACATTTGATCAATAAAAGGCAAAGGAAAGTGATCTTTCCTTGTTGCTTCATTTAATCGATGATAATCTATACATACCCTCCATCCAGTGACGGTTCTCGTTGGTATTAATTCATTTTTCTCGTTAGTTATTACCGCCATACCTCCTTTCTTTGGAACTACTTAGACGGGACTTACCCAAGGACTATCGGAGATAGGGTAAATAAGTCCAGTGTCAAGTAATTTGATGACATCGTTTTTAACCACTTCTTGGACATTTGGATTTACCCTACGTTGTGGTTGTATTACCGATTTATAAGTCATCATTCATTAAAATTTTGTGCGTGCACATGGAAGGACTTATTCCTTTGATATCTACAAGCTTCCAAGCAATCGTATTTTTGTGTTTTTTCAAAAGTGTAATTAATTTTTCTTTTTCTGAACTAGTTAATTTTGACGAAATAATTACAGGTGATTTACCATCTTTGTCTAGAAAACCATATTCCAAACCTTTTGGGAGTTCTTTGAACTCAAGAGTTGGGTCTTTAGGAGACTCCTTATTTGGTTGCTCATTTTTGTCAAGAATCATAAAGGTTTGTTCTATGGCGACCTTTTCTTCAACAAAGTGATCAATTTCTTCTCTTGTATCGGGTGGTTCATCTTCATCTTCAATTAGGGGGTCATTATTGCCGAATGGATATTTCATTGAACGCTCAAGATCGATACTCTTTTTAAATTCCCCTAATTGAATAGATAGATTGTTGTACTTCTGGTTTTTCAAAGCTTCGTGGTTTTTACAAAAGGTCGTCCCAACACTAGAGGAGCGTCATCAAGGATGACAAAGTCGGTAGGGATTACCATTTGGTTGGTTTGGACCAAGACATCCTCAACTACCCCGATTGATTTTATTACTTTCCGATTAGATAGAAAAATGGGTATTTGAAGTGGAGAAAAATCACTAATACTTAATTTTTCGAAAATGTAGTTTGGCATTATATTAACACAAAGATCTTTATCAATTGTGACATTACTAATAAAGGAGTTTTGAAAAAAACATGGAACCGGTGTAATGTTAATTTCAAATGGATCTTCTTTTATTAGCGAAGTTTGATCAATTGTTAACTTAACGCTTACCGTTTCGTCAATTTTAGTGTTAGTGTTTAACTCTTTTAAAAACATAGTATGAGTGGGTACTAAACAATGATTTTCGAAAGAAGGTGCAAGAGATTAATTTCTTGGTAATTAGACTCTTCTTGAATTTTAATGTTATCGGACTCACCTTTTTCGTTGTTTAACTCATGTGTCGGTTTTTCACTTACTTGTTCTTCCATTTTTACATTTTCAACTATCTCTTCTTTATTACAAGTTAATTCTTCTCTTGCGCGGGACTCCTCTTCCCTTGTGCGAGATTCTTTTATGCAACGTTCGATAGTTTTAATGTGTTCTATTATCCTATCGGCTATGTCGGTGATAGAGTAAGGATCAGGATTTTTAAAGCTTGAATCCGGATGTTCGATCCTTTGTTCCTCATAATAGCCATATGAATAGATGGGTCACACCATTGTTCTTCATTGTAAGTATATGATGGATAAGGGTCATAATTTTGTTCTTCATAATACTCATATGAGGTGGGTTGTTCACGCCATGGTTCCTCATAATAAGCATATGAAGGTGGAGGCTCATATCTTGGTTCCTCAAAGTATGAGTATGAAGGTTCATACCTTGGTTTATCAAAATATGAGTATAAGGGAGAAGGTTCATACCTTGGGTCTTCATAGGATGTGTATGAAGTTGATGGCTCGTACCTGGGCTCCTCATAGTAGGTATATGAAGTGGATGGTTGAAATAAGTCACAATATTGTACCGAGTGAGGGTCACCACAAATGGTGCAATAGTCTTCCCTATAATCATCCTCCTCATAGATGAAGTTGTAGCCTCCTGAGTATTGATCCATAAGAATCACTCAGCAGACCACAACAGAGCCTCGAGACCAGAAAACAAAAATAAAAACGGAAACAGAGGCTGGACACGACCCCGTGTTCAGTGGACACGGCCCGTGTTCAGGTTCTATATCTGGGCGCTTGAATTAAAGTGACTGGTTTTGTGCAGCACGGGGACGTGTTCAGTAAACACGGCCCCGTGTTTAGGCTACTGTAAATGCAAAAACTAACTAAAATGCAGAAAAGTGCGCGCGTTTTAAAAAGGTTTTGAAAAACTGATTAGGCCGTCGATTCCTAACTTTCTTAAAATCATTGTGTCCCCGGCAACGGCGCCAAAAACTTGATGTGTGTGCGGTGTGATATATTTTTATGTATATTTTTAGCCCTTTTTAACACTTTACTCAAGTTTTAAATTTATAAAACACGATATTTTACTAACACCAAACACACATATGGGCAAGTGCACCCATCGTGAGCGTAGTATAGTGTTGGTAAGATACCGAGGTCGTCCAACGTCTAATCAAATCAAAATTTTAGAAAAAGGTTTTAAACTAGAAAATAAAAACTAAAAATGATGAAAATAAAAATAAAAATAAAAACAGATAGACAAGATGAATCACTTGGATCCGACTCGCCTTTAGTGTAACCTTTGATTATTTCCGCACTTTTGCACTTTTTAAGAGATTATCTTAGTTATAGTAGTAGGCCCCTCTTTTGAAGGTGACGTTACCCTCAACCCAGTAGTTTGAGTCAGCAAGGATACAATCCTAAAGGGTTGGATTATTGAAAGATAATTAATTAAGTTATTAATGCATAATGTGGTAGGCCCCTCTTTTGAAGGTGACGTTACCATCGGCTAAGTAGTTTGAGTCAGCAAGGATACAATCCTAAGTAGCCGGGTTAATGTTCTAATAGTAGTTTACATATGAGGGGATCAAGAAATTCGAACCCCCGCCATCCAATAACAGTGGGCATTGAAG
Source organism: Helianthus annuus (assembly GCF_002127325.2). Lineage (NCBI taxonomy): Eukaryota > Viridiplantae > Streptophyta > Magnoliopsida > Asterales > Asteraceae > Helianthus > Helianthus annuus. The sequence continues at coordinate 63,677,868 of NC_035445.2, forward strand.
GAGGTCCTACTAAGCTTGACCCAGGTCCTTGCAGGATCTATACACTGAACAAGGCAAGACTCTTACCAAACCATTCCCTTAACCCCCGACCAGGTAGCCAACATATCTCCATATAGACCGTGGAGATATGAATGGTATAAATCTTTTATTTTATATAGACAGTAAAATAACGCCAAGACACCACGAACAAAATGATAAGGAAGATTCACCTTCAACATAAGAAACTAGTTATTAAAGTTATTAATACATAACCAAATAAAAAGTGCGAAAGATTAAAAATAAAAAGTATTACACTAAACACTTGTCTTCACCAAGTGATGTAAGAGACTTAGGCAAACATGGCCTTTGATTGTCAAGAACTCTTACAATCAATCTTGGATCCCGAGACTACTACATACACTCTATGATGGATGATGGATGATGGTGGTGGATGTGGGTTGTGATAGTGGTGGTGGGTGGGTAAAGTGTGAGAGAGGTGGTTTGCCAAGGGATGAGTTGCAAGTGAGCCAAGCACCCCTATTTATAGCCTGCACAGAAGCCCGGACACGGCCCCGTGTCCAATTGGGCACGACCCCGTGTCCACCCATCTTCTCTTTCTTCATTAAATGCAGTTTGTCTGCATTAGTTGACCACGCCCCCGTGTCTGCTGGGCACGACCCCGTGTGCAGAAGCGTATCTGTACTATCAAGATTTGCTTGGATTCTGTGAATCTTAGCGTTGACCACGGCCCCATGTCCGCTGGACACGCCCCCGTGTTGGGTGATAGAAGCTTCTACAACTTTGTCTTTTCTGTAGACACTTGGGCACGCCCCCGTGCTCATTGAGCACGGGGCGTCTTCAGCCTTCTGTTCTCTTGTTTTTGCTTGGGAAGATGCTGTCGGGAGGTCGGGCATGCCACGTTTATTCCTTTTCTTGTATTATTGTTAGATTTGGCTGTATTTTTGCTTCTTTTGTTCATTTAAGCTCTTTTAACCCTGAAAATACAAAAGGAAGACAAAAGAACACTTTTTCCAACATTAGTACTAAAAAAGGGTTAGTTTTATGCCACATTTGGTGTAATTTATATGTTGCATTTTGCACACATCAATAGTAAATTGATTGTCTTATCCTTTTTCCACTTAAATAAATTTTATTATCATCCATACCTATTAACAAGCATTTTTCTGGTAAAAAGGTTACCTGAAAACCTTTATCACAGAATTGACTACAACTTAGCCAATTGTACTTTAAGCCTTCTACATAGGCTACTTTCTCTATGGCCAAACATCCATACCTTATGCATCCATATCCCATGATCATCCCTTTCACTCCATTTCCAAAATTTACCATTTTACCCAGTTTTGAAACAAAGTTACTGAGTAAGCTCCTGTCCCTAGTCATGTGCTTGGAGCTTCCAGAATCGCAGTACCAGATCTGCTGCACATGATGGTCCCGAAATGGAAAAATTAGAGGGTTTTTGGTACCCAGACTTGCTTGGGTACTCTTTCTGATGAGATTTTAATCAGATTATTTTCTCTTGATGGCCTTTCATTAGAATATCTGTTATATGCTGAGCCATAAACAAATTTTTCACTTTTCTTTTGGAGATGGTATTGAACAAGCTTTAGTATGTCAACACACATACAAGATTCTTTATCATAATTTTCTGATATTTTTTCTTGTGATGGAATGAGTGGATAATTTTGAATCAATGAGTGAACCGCTTCGGGAATCTTTAAAAATTTTTGTTTGCATTCACTTATTTTTGCTTTAAAGTTGGGTTTTTCAAAAGAGTATTCAGAACAGGTTGATTTGCATGATTTAGAGTCATATTCTGATGAAAATTTATCAGAAATCTGATGTGTTGCTTTTACAAAGACAGTGGGTTTACTTTCTCTTGTTTTTACATATCCTAAACCCTCTCCTTTGTTTTTTGGTGTGGACTCAATGAAATTTATGAATTCCTTAGCATGTTGAAAACCTCTTACATAAATTTCCTTATCATTAATTTTATTGTAAAGATCTTTTCTTTCATTTTCATAGAACTCAATTTTTGCTCTATGATCTAAACTTTCTTCTATTAGTAATTGGTTTTCATGTATGATTTTATTCATGGTCCTTTGCAACTCATCAGATTTTTTACTATCTGATTGCTGTTTATCTTGCAGATTTAGAAAATCTGACATGAGCTTGTTTAGCTGGAGTTCAAGATCAAGATTGTCTAAATTTACCTTCTGTCCTGAAGTTTCTGATAGGTCATCAGAAAGTGCCATAAGGCAGAAATTAGCCATTTCTTCTTCTTTTTCATCAGATAGCCATGTATCTATCCCTGCAATCAAACTGACTTGTTGCTGCTTCTTTGCTTCTTCCAGCTTCTTCTCATAATAAGCAACATCTTTCAGTTTCTTGGTCTTGCATTCTGATGCATAGTGGCCCCTCTGCTTCACTTGTAACACACAACTTCAGCCTTTCCTTTATCCTTAGATCTACCTTCTTCCTTAGATCTTCCATCCATCCTCCCTCTGTCACTTTTCTGGTATCTTTGGCCTCCTCCCCTTAACCTCTACTCAAAGGTTTTAGTGAGCAGTGCAACAGCTTCAGCAAAAGCTGAAAAATCTGATGATGTATCAGAAATTTCAAGATTTTGACTGTTTGAAGGTTGTGGATCATTGGTAGGTGTTCTTTGTGAGTTTGAGATAAGAGCTAAAGATCCCCCCCCTCTTTGAATGGATTCTTCAAATATTTCTTCCTCTCTGGGGACCAGAATGCTGTATAAGTTATGAAGACTCATCTTACCTAGTTCTAAGGTTGAGGACAAAGTCATGGTTAGACTTCTCCATTCTCTAGGTAAGGCATCCAGAAATTTTATGTTTCTTTAATCATTTGATTTTGTTATTCCAAATTTCTTTAACTCATTCAAAAGTTTTGTAAATCTTTGATTTGTTTCATTTAATATTTCATTAGGTAAACTTTTGAATCTCTCATATAAGGAAACATTGTTTGTTCTTTTGTTTCTTTTCATCCTTTCTCCTCCTTCACAAAGATTTTCCAACTGATCCCAGATTTGCTTAGCTGATGCACATGCATTAACTTGTGAAAATATGTCATTAGGGATAGCCATTATTAAAAGTGACTTTGCCCTTTCATCCCCAGCCACCTTTTCCTTATCTTCCGGGCTCCAAAGTATTTCACTTTTGGGAGCTCGGGAGGAAGGGATTGCAGGTGATTGATCAGTTGCTGGAATAGCTGGTATTTCAGTCATTGGTATATGTGGACCCCTTTCAATGGATTGAAACAGAGCTCGGTCATGACCATTAAGGAAATTGACCATCCTGATTTTCCATTGGGGGTATTCCTCTCTGACCAGAGTCGGAGGTTTAGACGTAGAACCAATGTTAAAAGCATTATTCCATGATTGAAAGCTAGCCATATTTAGAGAAAAGAAGATGAGCGATTGATCGTTTGAAAATGATTTATTCAATCTGCTCTGATACCAATTGTTGGTCCCAGTTTGGACTTAAAAACTTCTTCTCACGTAATAAGGCAAGTGATTTCAAATAGATTTGAAAATAGTGTGCGGAAATAGAAATCATACTTTCAAGAAACAAGAGCTACATAATTATCAAGTTTATATCACTTTGAAACAAAATGGTTTACAAGGTGATTGTAAGATTATTATCTATTACAAATGAATACTTGAATTCTGAGGGTAAAAGGACAAGGGAGTTTGTAGTATGCATTGAATGCTAAGCTTAACTCATTGTCCTCTGCTTGATGAGCCTTCTATTTATAGATGGCTGGATACATGAATAAACATTTGTTTATTCATGTATAAGTCCTGCAAAAAGTAGCTATTTGACATATTCATTGAATCCAACAATCAAGTTGCCTTTTTCATCATGATATCCAATAATGTCAAGTTGCTTCGGTTATTGTGGTAGGATAGAGCTGATTTTTAGACAAGTGGGGTATTTATCAGAATATCTGATAAACCACTTCATCAGAAATTCTGGTGAATAAATCATCAGAAAATCTGATGATCAGAATTGTCAGAAGCTGATGATATTTCATCAGAAATATCATCAGATCCATCAGAAAGACCTTCTCTGATAATCTTCTTTAGCTCTTGATCAACTTATGATACTTTGAAGTAGATGTTGTTCTTTTCAGTTGTCCTATCCGATCTTCTTCTTCTTCTTGTGATCTTCAGGACTGTTATCTTCTTTATAGATCAAGTGAATATGATTTTCTTCAATACTTACAAATAAAGTTTCCTAACAGGTATAAAGGGTAAAACGGTAAATGGGTCACGTGTTGATGGATAAATGATAAGTTCTAAAAAAAACACTTTATGGCGTAAGCCATGATGGGTCGAACGAGTAAAGGCACGACCTCCAAGAATTATGACCATATAGCGAAAGAGTCGTAGTGGGTCAAATACGTGAAATGGTAAATAAATACCATTCCGTAATATATATAATGTTTGGTCGTTTAGGCCAAACGGGTCAAATGGTGATGTTATCACCATTTGACAATAACGATTAATGTTTGCTTGTCGAGTCTTATGCTCATAGGGGCGAATAGCGTATGGGATTGCATTGCTATTATTAGCAACTAATAAGGGTGAGGTATTAAAACGGATCAATGCTTTGACCCGAGTCAGTTATGTGAAATAGGTCAAACTCTCAACGAGGTCTTAGGGCCGAGGAGAGCTAATTGAGTCATGGGTGAACATTGGATTTACCTAAAGTGAGGTATATCTAGAGAATTGAAATTTAGATATTATGTTCTTAGGGACATAATGAATTTAAAATGGAATTCGGGTTCAAAGAGTATACTTGATCAAAACAAGCTTTTAAAATGTCATTCGTTGTTAAAAAGGGCTAAAACTTGACAAGAACGCCCCGGAATAGCAAATCGGGCAAATGACCCTTGAGGGTAGTTTTAATATGTATTTTTACATTTGGGGTGGACAAATTCAGTGGTATAAAAGTGAAAGGCGTAAGCCTTTTTAGTTAAACGCCGCCTAATGGGCCATTTTCGTAAATTGCCAATCCGAATGGTAGAATCGGCATATAATGATTTCTCTAAAATAATTTACCACAAATATAGTTGTGGTGGAAGATAAAAATGTAAGTCTTAGTGCGGAAATAGGACGTATAAAAAGAATAAGAAAGATTTGATGTTTAGTACACAAATCTTGAAACGGGTCAAATAATTTATAGGCGCGAATTAGGTAACAAATGCGTAATTCATAAAAGCTAAGAATCCAGGTTAAGGAATTTGGGCTAAATATGTAGGCAAATTTTTTACGATCATTTAGAAACAAGTTTCAAGCGAAACGGATAAGTAACAGAGAAGTTACGCCACTTTTACCCAATAAAAAGGGCATTTAAGGAGATATGCAGCCAGCCTACCGTAAGCTACGGTAAGCAGCAGCTGCTGCAAACAGTTAAACTCTGCCATAAGCTACGGTAGAGAGCCATAGCTTATGGCGGGCAATATGGTAGATTTGTTGTTTGTTGTTTTTGACATTTTGGAACCATGTGAATACGTTTAAACTCCATAATACTAACTTAATTGATGGTTTATGGGATTCAGATAATGATTTTGAAGATTAGGATAGCGACCAAGCGTAGTATAGAACCGAACACAGTTAAAGAATCAAGCTTCTGCATTTTGGTTTAGTTGTTTTTGAAACTAAACGACAACAACACGTTGAAAAGTTTTAATACTTATGAAGTTTTATGAGACTTGAAAATAGAAAGGAACTTGTATTTACATTATTATTAATGAATGCAAAATTTCTTTATTAAATTTTATTTTATATAGAAAGGGTCTTGCATTCTAATGGTTTGGCTTTCTAAACAACATGCTTTATTTTCAAATCACGTTTGTTTTACATTATCATTTGCTCGGTTTCGCCGCAACGCGCGACGTAAAATAAACTATTTTTTAATACTACACAATTACTAATATACCGGTTTGGTTATAAAATCATATTTGTTACTCACTTAAGTATGCGACCTAGTCAAAATAGTTGTGATATAAGCGACACATTCTTTACAGAACTAATAATATATTGCGAATTGTGGGAAACGCATAATGCATTTGTACATAATGCATTGAAGATACTAGTGTATTAAGAGAGAGAGTGGGGAGGGGAGAAAATGTGACGCTTACATAACCAACTTACATATCATATCAAAAACATTACATACAAGCAGGGGCAGACCCACATTGAGCGAGTTGGGGTCCCCGGACCCCAATCTTTTTTAAAATTTTAGTAGATCCGGTATATTGATTTTTTCAAGGACCCCATACAAATAATTTGTTGGACCCCATATTTCCAAAAGCAAACCTGCAGGAGTGGTAGATTCCCTTTTTTACAAAGAAGACGTCGTGGGTTCTAATCAAAGAAGACGTCGCGGGTTCTATCATATACAACCCGTTTTTTTCTTTTCTTAAGTTCAAATCAAGACTAGGGATTTTATAACATAAATCAAACATACATACATAGCAAACACATCGCACACAACACCTCTGGTTTTTTACCTCTCTTAATGACCTCCGCAAGGCACCACCGTCCGCCTGCTGCTCACTCTGACGACCCCCTCCAACCGTCGCCCTCTCCGCCAATCGTCGCCTCCCTCTGTCGACCGGTCACTCTCTTCAACAGGTAAATTCGCACAAACCCTAATTTTTTTGCACTTCATCACCGTGTATGTATCCGATTGTGAATCTTATAAGTTAGTTTCTTAACTGAGTTTCGTTCTTCATTGTTATGTATATCTTTGTTTAGCAATTCATTTTTAGCTTCTTTGTTAAACTCGAATTGGGGCATTTGAAACTTTCTTAATATGCAAGTTATAATGATGTGAAGTTTTAACCTGTTTTAGACTTTGTAAGGTTGTTCTTGTGAATTTGATCGATTATTAGCTACACTTATCTCAAATCATGATGCTTAGGTGTCCCAAACTTGTGTTCAAAATCACATGTTAAGGTAATGTACTCATATTCTCCCATAATAGATGATATACTTTCAGTTAGTTATGTCTTTGAAATTTAATTATCACTATTTTTTAACGTTCTATAACTTCAATTTTGTTACTTGATGTGCGTGTAGTGTAATATATTTTTTGATGTATATTTTAAGCCCTTTTTACACTTTTAGTCAAGTTTTAGATTTATAAAACACGATATTTACTAACACTAAACACACATATGGGCAAGTGCACCCATCGTGGACGTAGTATAGTGTTGGTAAGATACCGAGGTCATCCAAGGACACAAGAGCTTTTAGTACCGGTTTATCCTCAACGTCTAATCAAATCAAAAAGTTAGAAAAGGTTTTTAAACTAAGAAAATAAAAGCTAACTAAATGCTGAAAAATAAAATAAAATAAAAACAGATAGACAAGATCAATCACTTGGATCCGACTCGTGTATTAGAATAACCTCTGATTATTTTCGCACTTTTGCACTTGTTTAAGAGATTATCTTAGTTATTGTAGTAGGCCCCTCTTTTGAAGGCGACGTTACCCTCAACCCAGTAGTTTGAGTCAGCAAGGATACAATCCTAAAGGGTTGGATTATTGGAAGATAATGAATTAAGTTATTAATGCAAATTATGGTAGGCCCCGCTTTTGGCGGTGACGTTACCCTCGACTAAGTAGTCTGAGTCAGCAGGGATACAGTCCTAAATAGCCGGGTTATAGTATTAATAGTAATTAACTTATGAGGGGGTCAAAGAGTTTAGATCCCCACCATCCAATACCTATGGGCATTGAAGGAGATCCTACTAAATTTGACCCAGGTCCCTTGCAGGACCTCTAAACGCTGAACAAGGGCAAGACCCTTACCAAACCATTCCCTTAACCCCCGACCAGGTAGCCAACATACCTCCATATAGACCGTGGAGATATGAATGGTGAAAATCTTTTATTTTATATAGACAGTAAAAAAAATGTGAGGTGGTGTGCCAAGGGATGAGTTGCAATGAAACCAAGCACTCCTATTTATAGGCTGAACAGAAGGCTGGGCACGGCCCCGTGTCCGCTGGACACGCCCCCGTCCCTGTCTGACACTCTCTCTCTTCATTAATTGTAATTCACAATTACAATTAATGCGCCTGCTGTACTTTCGCCACGTCCCCGTGTTCACTGGACACGGCCCCGTGGTGGGCAATAGAAGCTTCTATAGGTTTGTCTTTTCTGCTGCTTCTTGGGCACGGCCCCGTGCTGGCTAAGCACAGGGCGTGTTCAGTCTTCTGTTTTCTCTATTTTGCTTGGGAGGATGCCGTTGAGGGGTCGGGCAATCCACTTGTGTTCCTTTTCTTGTATTTATGTTAGATTTAGCTGTCTTTTTGCTTCTTTTGTGAATTTGAGCTCATTTAATCCTGAAAGTACAAAAGGAAGACAAAAGCACTCTTTTTCCAACATTAGTACTTAAAAAGTGTTAGTTTTATGCCTTATTTGATGTATTTTATATGTTGCATTTTACACACATCAAATACCCCCACACTTGAACTTTTGCTTGTCCTCAAGCAAAACTCTTTAATATGTGGCTTACACTCCCAAATGGAATGGGTAGAAGAGAAGGTTTTGGCTTGTCATAGAGTGTCGGGAATCCAAGATTTTTTGGGTTTTATTTTTATTTATTTACAATCCTATTCGTTATGATTTATTTAGAACGTTTCATAGGATAAATTAGTTATTTGGGCATAACATGCCTTTTTTTTAAAATTCCATTTATATACAAGTTCACATACCTCACGGGAGAAATCACTTACACTCGGCCGAAGGTGTATTTTTAGTGAATCACTCGAGAGCGGCATGGAACTTATTCCTACCATAAGCTTGCCAAGCAATCAATCCTCCTCCTTTTTAACTTGTTACCTTTGTAAATATCAAGAGGACTTTTTGGGTAAAGGCTTGGGCTAAAGGTGGGTGAATGGGTTAGTGGTTAGTAGAAAAGGGCCAAAAACGTAAAAAGCGTCGGTTTTCGTAAAACATTTTGTTTTTAGTGACTTTTTTTTTGTGAAGTATTTCTTCAAACAAGCTTTTTGTTTTAAGAGCTTTGTTTGTTTATTTCAAACTTCATCATCATTTTTTTTAGTCACACGAAAACCGAGCTTGTTACTAAAATAAAGGGTAAAAATAAAAAGGGTTTTGGTGGGTAAAAGGGTTTTTAGGGTAAAGAAATGAAAGGTTTAGGCTCAAAGGGGTTAACTAGGGGGAGTTTTTAGGTGGGTGAAAAGAAAATTGAAAATAATGGTTTTGAAAGAAAAAGGGTTTGTACTAATGCCTCCATCATTTACTTACTTGGGTTTAAGTTGGTAAGGACCGGGAATGAATCGTCGTGGCAAGTTCTAGAGTCGTAAGAACCAAGCGGCTATTCACACAAGAAACGAAAAATGAGCATTTAGTCTAAAGATGTGTATTTGTATGCTCAATAAAGGCTCAAAACTCACTTTTTGTGGGAATGGGTTTTTCTATGTGATCAAGTATATATAATCAAATTTTAACTTAAGCTTGTCATGTCGTTTCGTAATTTTCGTATGTTGGTTCTTTTTATCACGACGCTATTGGTTGTAAACTTATAAAAATATAACCTTATTAATCTTAAAATTCCCAACTTAAACTTTAGACAAGTAAAGAAAAATTGAAAATTTTGAAAAAAATTTTGGGTTATTAGCGGTTCCAATAGCGTTTTGTGTAAGGCTTGTTTTTAGGACTTACAAAATTTCAAGGTTTTAGCATCCCCCCCTCCCCCCACACTTAAATTACACATTGTCCTAAATGTGTCCCAAAAATAAATTTTTAGGTTGATTAGATGTGTAATATGGTGTTAAAAGCAAAGATTTTATGTTACTGGCAGTCTGGACACGGCCCCGTGTCCGCTGGACACGACCCCGTTGTGAACTGCCAGTAACGAAAACTTACAGAAGGCGGACACGGGGGCGTGTTGGTTAGGCACGGCCCCGTGTCTGATAAAAATCTGTAGGACAGTAACCAAATAGCAGGTCTGGGAGGTGAGCACGGGGGTGTGTTGGCTGGACACGTCCCCGTGTGGACAGTCTGTAAGCCTGAAAAACAGGTTTCGTCCCCCGGTTTTTCCATCCTGGCCTTATAAGTGCTAAGGCTTAGCACTCCAAGCCTTGGTTTGTACCTGTTTCATCACTTAATACCACACCAAGCAACACAAACATCCTACATTACCATAGTTAATTGTCTCAAGCATAAAGTAAAAGAAAAATAAAACGGAAAATAAAAGTAGTCAAGGAAAGTAAATTGTTCAACACTTGGCACGCAGGCCACAAACTGTTCGATAGATAAAGGGATTTAAACCTGTGGGCTCGCCGTCAACCGCTCCTGCTCCTTCAAACCCCCTACTCCATGTCTTCATCGCTATCATCACCTCCATCCCCATGCCCTGCCATATACTCCCGGATGCTGCTGATATCGTCTTGTATATCGTTGATGTTGCGTTCAACAGCTCCAACCCGGTGGTATGTGTTGTTGGCGAGGTTGTAGGTGTTCCTGGTGCACATGAGGTTTTCCTGCAAAAGATCATGTAAGCTTTGAAAGTTAGGAAAACCGCCTCCTTGTGAGGAGGATTGACCCGGATCACCATGGGGTTGATACTGGTAGTGGGGAGGTGGTGCGTGAAGAACTAAGGCCTCCTGTGGGTTCCATGCATAGCCTTGCGTCCTTTGGAAGCTCACCGACCCGTCTTCCGCCTCATAAAGTAAGTTCATGGCTCGGCAAATGTGGTAGTCAACTCGTCCTGACCATGGGCTTCTTTCAAAGGACCTCAGAATTCGCGTGAAATGCTTGAAAAGACGGTACACCCACCCTCCGAAGAAGATAGGTGTTGGAGCGCGAGCAAGGCGGTTGAGATGCATGTTTCGTAACAGGAGATATGGAACATCGAGAGGCTTCCGTATAACAACCCTAACGTAAACCGACACCCTCATAAATTTTCGACACCCTAATATATCTTGAAATGTCTCAATATGTCTTTGTATGCACCCCGTATGTGAAAACCGAGCCCAAAATACAATATAACATATAAAATAAATTAAAAACCTTAAATCTTAAGTTGAGGCGGGCCGCGTAGGACCTCACCTCAACTTAACGCGGGCCGCATTAAGGTGTAACCGGACTCCGCTAAAATCCTTAGTTCATGCGGGCCGCGTATGAGTTCGTCTAAGTTCATGCGGGCCGCGAGCGACCTGGAATGTGGCACAGCCCGGTGATGACACGTGTCGTAACGCGTGTTGAACCTAGTGATGACCCGGATCAGCTACGCCTAGACCCCTAGGCCACGCGGGCCGCGTAAGCCCTGCCTATATCTCACGCGGGCCGCGAGAAAGTCCGGTAGCAGCCCTATAAATAGAAGGCAACGGGCCTTCAGTCTGCTCGTTCAACTTTCTTTCTTTCTTTCTAAATTTCTGTGGTGGCGTTATTATACCCGGGCATTATACCCCCTAATTAGCAAGGTTCTGCTACGATGTAAGTATTATAACCCCTGGAGACGTATTAGATACTCTGCCCGATTGATCTAGGGTTCCGTAACGGCTGTCGTGGTTCTGCCCGACGTAGTCGATGGAATGCCGTCTCGGGGAGGGTATTACTAATGTTAAAATGGGTTATTATACTAACACACGTGCATTTGTGTAAATTATAGATATTCACCAGGAAACCCTAAAGAATAACCTAAGACAGCAATGTGAGTAATCCTCTTTTTGTTAAATGTTTTACAAAACCTTACATACTTTTCCATGCGAATAACAGTTATTGAGTATTTGTAAGAATACAATTATCGTGGGTATGTTGGGGTTTTGTATACAAAATTTGTTACCTCCTGGTTAAGGAGTAACATTTCCACAAGTCAGGTTTGACAGTACCAACAGGTGATAATTGATATAACTTGGAAACAAATGTAATTGCGGGATCGCCCTCAATACTATTCACTATGAAATTACTTTTTATTTAAACCTGATTAAAATGGGATTCACTCACCAGTATTTCCCACTGACAAAATGTTTTTAAAACGCGTTTCAGGTAACAAAATGTGAAAGCCAAATAGAAGCCAGCTGGACAACACTGAAGGCTTGGAAAAGTGGCAATAAAGTTACCTAAGAATAAAATGGATGTTTTTATTAAATAAATAGGATTTATTCCTATGAAATATATGTACTGAAAACTTGGGTTTTACCCATATGTTTAATATTATTAAACGAGGTGGTTTACTCTGATTAAATATTTCCTAACTACGGTCCTGATGAAAATTTCCGCTGCCAAATTGGATAAATAAACGTGATACCACCGAAACTGGCTCACGGCCGCCCGCTCCCGGGAACTAGGGATCGGGGGTTGTGACAGAAGGTGGTATCAGAGCTATGCCACTGATTCAGCCACAGAAGTGTTCTGCTGACATCAAAATTCAAAGTGTTAGGAAATAAATTACGGGAGTACGTGCATAATTGTATTTACTTGCTATGTGTTATCTGACTATTTGTTAGTTTACAGTATGAGCGACCAAGGACCCTCTGACGCGTATCGTCAATTGTCTGGTTCGCCTAGGAGCGAAGGCACCTCCTCTTCTCAGCCCATAATCACGCTTCCGCAAAAGACAGGGTGTGACAGTTTGGTATCAGAGCTTCGATCGTAGCGAACTAGGATTCATTCTCGAGTCTAGACTACGATCAATAGGGCTCTCACGAAAACGCTTTTACAAACATGTTTTCATTGCATACACAAAACGCCCAGATCCAGGGAACAAACATTTTTACAAACAAAAGGCACAAATACACATTCCAAAATATATGTTTATAATTCAGTCTTAGAGACTGAGGGATTCAATCTTAGAGATTGAGGGAGGTTCAGCCTTAGAGGCTGGGGAGGTTCAGTCTTAGAGGCTGGGGAAAATTTAGTCTTAGAGACTGGGAGGTTTGGTCTTAGAGACCAGGGATTTAGTCCTAGAGACTGGGGAAGTTGGTCTTAGAGACCAGGGAGTTGGTCTTAGAGACCAGGAAGTTGGTCTTAAAGACCAGGGAGTTGGTCTTAGAGACCAGGGAGTTGGTCTTAGAAACCAGGGAGTTGGTCTTAGAGACCAGGGAGTTAGTCTGAGAGACTAGGGAGTTTAGCCTGAGAGACTGGGTAGGATAGTCTTGAGAAGACTAAGATGATTACATGCTTACATTGTCGTTACATACACGCTTAATTGTTGATTATTGATAAACGTGCATATGTGGAAACTGCTTGCATACGCTAACTGATAGTAATTACTATGGAAATACATACTATGACTACCATGTACCGATACACATGTCGGCTTGATCAAAAAGCGGGTTGTCAAGCATTGATGACCCTATGGCCACCACCACAAATGATGAGACTGCACTTGCGCCGGAGATATTTACGTCAGACACTGAGAGTGATCCTGATATGCTGACCAAGGGCAAGGACAAATTACAACAGTGTGCGCTACCAGACTTTGGGATGATTTATCCCTGCAGAAGGCTTTTCTGACAAGAATCCTCCTATTACTCTTGTTTCTGTCCATGACCACTTCATCACTGGTCACCCCGATGGTGAACACACCATGGTTCCGAACCTCGACAATACGCCCCCTGTGGACATTCCTTCCGAAGGTAGGCTACTCGACGAATAGCCGATGACGTCGACATGACTATTGATGGCCCTCCTGACGACATCCATGGTGTTGGAAAGTTAGACGAGAACGTTATTACAAATTTCACATTTGAGACCCCTGTTATCAGGCCATCCTCTGCGCCTGGAACACACACGATTTCAGACTCCTCTGAGTCTGTGACATTTACAACCTTATAGATGGTCAGATTGCAACTTTCTACTACTGACACGGACGACGACGCCGTTATGACTGCTGCACTATCACTTGCTCGAGGCGCCACACCGTTACACGACCCAGAGTCTACCCCTGAGCTAGCTTCTGCACCTTGTGGGATAGTTTGATGTTGTACCTGCTGAACCCACACCTTTACTTGACCATGACCATGTTTCTTTTGGTTTACCAGGCATGGCATCCCTTATACCCGACCCAGTACCTGCACAGATGATATTCTTATCAGTTGAGCGTTTGCACCTGCACCTTCACCCGCTGACGTTGCTCTTGTGAAGACCAACGTCCATTGCGCCAAAATGCCTAACGCTTTCCTTCAAGATATACCCGCACCCTGAGAAGGTACACCAGATCAGCACCTGCGTAACGATCCCATCGGCTACAGCAACATTTTCCTACGACCTCACAGACCGCACCATTTGCTACTTTCACCCCTACAGCACTGGATGAGCCATTTTGATGGTTCTTATCATACACTACGCTAATGTTAGATCCTCACACAATGGAGGCCACACACGAGATGAGTTGCTCCTGTAACATGAGCTACAGTTTGAGGATATGATTCACAGAGTGTTGGAGCTTGAGCTGACACCACATTTGGTGACTTCAAATGCAAAAACACTGCATAATTGAAAACATGATTTAAGTATTTACATCACAAGACAACATATTGCCTGAAAAGTTTATGTAAGACACCACGCCCTCCACCCTGTCTATTGCCAGTATACATTGAACCTCCACATATATCAAGGTTCCTTTTGCGCTCTCGATCGTTGCTATCACACCGTTCCCAGGATTCTGATACTCATTTCTTTACTATCGAGCAGCAGAGCAGGCAATTACTTCGACGTGTACACAAGCCCGAGGAGGAAGTCCACGCGTGTTAACGGTTTACTTTCTTTTCCTCCTCTTCCTCAGTCACCAGTATAGTTGGTTTCTGGATTCATGCGGATTGCATTACACTTTGGTAAAAACACTAATGATAAGCCGGGTTTGTGGAGACTTTAAAGACCACTTCTGACTACGTAATTTTGATGCACTAATATACTTGTTGGACAAGGGTAGGGTGACCCTGCGTTCCTTCTGATATGATACATTTTGTAAAACACAGTGATTGTGGTCGGAGGATGACGAAAGCCCAATCATCTTTAAACATGCGACAATACTTATGACTAATAACTAATGAAAAACTCGGTCGCTATATTCCCACTAAGCACGCTGTTGATCAGCATATTTGTGCTACAACTATAATGCTACATGTTTACTTGTTACGTTCCTATTTACAAGTTGTACAATAATTATGACGATATGTGATTGATTGTTATAACAACTACGTATATACATATATGTAATACACCCTCTGGGTTTCAGTCGTTAAGTAGATGCTTTTGTGCTTATGTTCTTAAAGAAACCTGACCTATCCGATTTTCCTCTTAGAAGATGTCAATTCAAGGAAACACCGATACCAACAACCCTCTGCCGACTACAGAGGCAGAATTTCAAGAACGCCTCTTACAGGTCATCGCACAGTACGAGGCCCTTCGCTCTGAGCGCAGCGGAGGTACCTCGGGAAATAACCCAGCCAACGGCTGTACCTACAAGCAGTTCTTAGGCTGCCAGCCCCTACATTTCGACGGCACTGGGGGTGCCGTAGCTTTCGTGCGTTGGATTGAGAAAACGAACGCTGTTTTGCGTGTGAGCAAATGCGCCCCAGAGCACCAGGTCACGTACATTTCCGGACTGTTCCAAGATAGGGCTCTGTCATGGTGGAAACTCCAGGTTCAGACGATGGGCGAGACTACTGCGTATGCTTTATCATGGGACGAGCTGAAAGAGCTAATGCATAAAAAGTACTGTTCGAGAACAGAAAGCCAGAAGGTGGAAACTGAGTTCTGGAACTTGAAGATGGAAGGTCCAAAAATAGCTGAGTATGTGGAGAAGTTCCAAGTTCTGTCGCGTATCGTTCCTTACATGGTAGACCCAGAGTTTAAGAAGATTGAGCGTTTCATTTGGGGATTGGCACCCCAAATCATGAGCATGGTGATGACATCGAAGCCTACAACGATCGCTGAAGCCATTAATCTAAGTGTGGTCTTGACTGAAGAGGCAATCAGGATGAACAAATTTTCAACCTCTGAGGAGAAGAGGGAGACTCATGTAGAGTCATCTGGAGACAACAAGAGGAAGTTCGCAAACTTCAAGCAGAGTACTCAGACGAATAGCAACAACAAGGTCAAAAAAAGGAAAGAGTACATGGGTAAACTACCTAAATGCGACAGGTGCCGACGTCATCATACCGGGCGATGTAAAAATGGGAAGTGTGACAACTGTGGCAAAGTGGGACACAACAGGGAAACGTGTTGGAGTGAGACGAAGCGTGGAAAGAAAGGAAAGGGGAAAGATAAGGGATGTTATACCTGCGGGGATATGAGGCACTTTAGGAAAGATTGCCCAAGGGAGATTAAACAAAGTCATGGGAAGAATGTCTAACACTGGAGCTAGGGAAGCACGCCATGATCCAAACATGGTCATTGGTACGCCTTATAGTAATCAATGTTATGCGCCTGTGTAATTTGATATGGTTGTCAAATTTTAGCTTCAGAATATACTTGTTTTAATAGTAAGTAAGATAGATATCCAATATTCGATCAAACTAGCTTAAGGGAAGCTTCGATGTGATGCTTGGGATGGACTAGTGGTCGAACAACCAAGCAAAGAAGGTTATCCGCATCCAGATGACGAACGGAGAAACGACCGTGATTCATGGAGCAGGATACGCTCCTACGGATTATCAGGCATTGAAGATACGAAAGCTTTCGCACAATGGGTGTGTTGCCCTCTAGGCTCATGTCGTGGACAAGGGAGCCGAAGAACCAAAACTCGAAGATATCCCTGTGATAAAAGAATATCCTGAAGCCATCCCCGAAAACTTTCCAGAATTATCTACTCAATGACAAGTCGAATTTTTCATCGATTTGATTCTCAGGCGCCGCTCTTGCAGCCAATACACCTTGGCAATTTACACCTTCAGACATGCAAGGATCGACAGTGTAGCTTCAGTAGCTGATAGAGAAGAAAGATAACAGACCAAGTTTCCCATTTTGGGTAACCCCAGCTCTGCTCATCAAGAAGAAGGATGTGACTTTCAAATGAGCATCAATTACTAGGAGCCGAACGAGCTAACCCACGAGAGTCGGTGACTCTCGCTAAGGATTAACGAATTACGTATTTAACTAACTGTGAGGATCCAACTACTATTACACGACTGATTGATGATCGAGTGTCGTTAGCGATGAATTCAGGAAGAAAGTATACCGGGGAAATCGTGGGACGATAACTTGTTTTTAGACGCACACAAGATGGTGTTTCCTACTCAATACACAAAACCGAGTTACACAGAATACGAAACCTTGAGGACCTAGAAAACATATGCTTAGGAACCTTGGGAACCCAGGCCCAAACTTGTAAAGGTTGTTACTTAGACACCATATCTGTTAACTGAATCGAACACCATTAACCTAATATATATGCCATTTCAGTTAACAGAACAGAAAGTACTTGAAATTCTTTCGTTAAAATATTCACTTTTACTTCCAGCCGAGTAGATGTTTGCATCTCTACTCCCCTTAAAGTAGTTGCATCGCTTTGATATTCTTCGCTAAGAGCGAACACACATTTGCTTTGAATATTTGGTCGTTTCTCCATTTTAGCGAACACTTGTTGTGTCATTACTTGAAAACTCACATATTACGCATGCACCTTTTGCTACGCGTGCGGTTTCATTTCGAACGCTTCATTGAAATTCGAATATTATGTTGCTAAATCTAACTACTGGTTTGTGATTCGAATGGCCTACATTATTGTAACGGTTGACTCTTTGCTATCAGGTCAACACACCTTCTCGAAAACTTCTTTTGTTTCAAGATACATTCATGGTTTATTTTTGTAACCATGTTGGGATTCCCTTGTTGATACATACGTTTATTGTCGGGTTACGCTGAAACTAAGTTCAATTATTTGAACTTATCCATTTCACACGTTTGATTTGAGACGCAATATGATGTATTGGGAGCATCATATTCAAATATTCTTGCAAAAGTTCTTTCATTACGAGTCGTAGTAGATTCGGTAGGTCTACGACTCCACTAAATCGTTTGATTGGTTTCAATACCTTGCGGTGATATCTTCACAAAATTGAGCTTGCGCTAAGTTGGTTACTCACTCCATACTCGGATTTAAATTATTTGCTTGCTCTAAATCCATCCCGTTTATCACAATTAAAGCAATCTCAACACAGTTGTGTGTTAAGGCAATGGTACACGGATTCATTTCATAAACACAATGTACCTCCTAACGATTCTTTCATTGTCTATCGTATACCTTGCGGTACTTATTGCTTCCCACCTTCGATCGGAAACAGTGGCTCTTTGATGTTCCGAATTCAACTAAAAACTTTGCAACATTGGGTAAATCAAATCTTCAGGCTTGTTTCGGTTCACTTTCATTTGATTTAAAACACAGTGAACTTGTTCAGTCACCACTATTATTGAATTACGTCATTGCGACACCTTGTGGCGTCATTACAAACTTGTAGCTTGTGCTAATCATAGTCAGTCGTTTCACACAAAACTACTTATACTTTTGTTTGAACTAAGTCACTTAAACATTCCTGATGCAACTACGAATCAAGACAATGATACACCAGATTCGCTTGCATTTTGTTTGGTGTATTTTCACAATTCGAGAATGTCAACTCACAAATCCTTACCATTTACTTATTCGAAAGTTGACGAGTCATTTTCATCTCCAAGTGGTTGATTTTGAGTTCATATAACGGAGGCTATGGTTTGTGAAAACTCGTTTGCATATCGTGACCGATTGTTTGAGAATCCTATTGGACAAAACTCCTCTTTTGTGGAACCCCTGTAACTGGATTACACTAGACGACACGTCAATACGACTTATGCCTTTGACATTAAATGATAAAAGCACATACCTTTTGACCATTAGACTCATGTTGTTATATATATTATTGGACTCACTTGATGTGAATGGGGTTTGATTCGATTTGGTGATTATCTACCTCGGTACTATTCATATGCATACATACATAATGAAACCCTAAGGAGTTGAGGTAGTACAAATTTCGAGGACGAAATTTTATTAACGGGGGGAGAATGTGACAACCGTTAATTTTGCATGCATCCGTACAATTAATTAATTTTAATTATGAGCTTAATGACTGTGCTTGATTACATCTGATGCTTTAAACTGCTTACTGATTTATGTTATATACATACATGTGCATTCTTTACATACAGTCACTTCAATTATTTCATACAGACTCTTAGTGACAAACCTGATGCACAAAGCACAGTTAGTATAGTGAGCGAATAACTCAGACACATGCTGACAATGCCAGCACTTAGACGGATACTATTTTTAGGCCAGTATGGGCCAGGGATAAAACACTACACCAGTGTGGAGTGTAGGGAAGTGAGTACCATAAGACTATGTCACTAGGTGATAGTTTGAGTGCCGGAAAATGCCTAAGACGCAATTTAATTACAGAATTCCGTATTTTTAGTAACAATTCAGCTTTTAACACACTCATATTATACGGAGTATTGACTAAATGGTCCTGGACACTTTCCTAAGTGTTGGAACTAATTTCGTTACAAAAAGATGCACAAAAGATGCTTTACGGGACAATTAAACGCTTTAACGAAACGATGCGAAACCGAACAACCGGACATTACCCGGGACACGAAAATATTGTTAGAAATATTATTTTATCATTTTAAATTATTTATGGTCACAAAAATCTCTATACACCATGTAAACATGACATGCACCCGCTATACTCGGAAATACCCTTAACCTTCTAACTTATTACCCACTAGTTACCAAAAATTTACATTTTACCCCCCCCCCCAACCGAAAATCTGCCCTAATTAATTGAGAATATTTTGTTAAGATTTTTATTCTTGTAATCCTTGTTCTATTGGCCAAAGTTATTGGGTATGATTACCCTATGATCTAGAAGTGCAAGTTTCCAAAGAATTCCATCATTACAAAGATTTCACCCAATCTCCTCCTCCCTCTCTCTTAATTTCGGTTCATACCCCCCCCCCCCTCTCTCATAACCGAAAATCACCACCATCATCTTCACATCTCCATCTTCTTCCACTAAAAGCTCTCTTTCAAGTTGTGAAGATCCTCCATAGAAGTGTGAAGTTGAAGTGCTCTCAAGAAGTCTTGTTCAAGCTTTTCTCACCATCATTCTTCATCATCCTTGCACTAAGATTTCAACCCTAGCCTTGTGCTAGTAGTAAGTCCCTTCATACTCTTGTTCCACATTGATTCTTGTTACGATTTGTTGAATGTTCATGACACACACAAAGCTTAAACACTAAAATGTGAACTTAAAATTCTGCCTAAAAACCACATATAAAAAGGTTGTGTGAGGTTGAAATCTGAATGATTTAGGGTTGGTTAAAGCATGATTGAAGTTTTTAACATTTGTTCATCAATAAACCATGATTAGGATCTTCGTTTATGCACTTTTGGTCACTTCTACAACTTAAACAGCTTGCTGAGTTGGATTTCCAGCCAACTTCAACAGGCTATAACGGGATCATTTTTAATCGAAAAACTGATTTTCTGAAGCCTAAAATGTGAATTTTGGAATAACTAAACAAATGGCACTGGAATCGTAATTTTTCCAGACAGTTTACTATTTTTAAAAGACTGTTTTTTGGACAGCAGCTCAAGCTGCATTTTTACTGCAGAAAAAGCGTGTTGTTTTCGGAGTCATAACCTGAAATCTGAGTAGAATCAACTCATGGAATTTTTACAGGAGATGGTCACCGTTGTCAGGATGATCCTCCAACTGGAATTTCGTCAATCGGACTTACTGTTAATTTTTAGTGAATTATTCCGTAAACTGCAATCAGAAAGTAACAAATCTGATTGCAGTCGAGAAAATGATTTTTTTATAAAATATGGGTAACGAACTGGACTCTGATATTTTTACATAATAAATTTTGGAACATGTAGAACCTTCTGTAAAAATTTGAGAAATTTTGGAAAAGGATAACTATTTTATAAAAATCCTCGAAAACAGTCCAGTTTTGGGTGATTAAGCTGAAATAAAGTAAGTAAAGCTTTGTATGTCTATATGTCGGTTTGATTATTGAAAATGAACTACGGGATATACGTAAAAGAAAATGATATGCTATGAAGCATGGACACCCCTATTTACAAAGGATACTATGGCGAAATTTTCCAAAAAAATCCTAACACTTAGTAAATATTTTCGGGACAAGCGTTACTAGTATATTCTAGACTATGTTTTTCAAGCATAAAACTCGCCATAATTTTTATAACGAAATACAGAATATCGGGGGTTGGTTTTATACAGGAATATTGTTAAATATGTATTCTCTAAAATGGGACTTAAAAATATAATCCCAATATGAACAGACACGTGTAAAATATCCCATCCTTGGGAAGGAAATACGAATACACAAGCATGAGGAGTATTCTTACTAAAATATCAAAGACACTTTAAAACGTAACTCAAAGGCACTAATCAATACTAAGACAAGGCACGACCCTTTCGTCTAATAGACGTTAGACCATTGTAGGTAGTCATGTTTGCTGAGGATATTTGGGTTACGAGTACCGAAGACGCAATACTGTGAGTTCATGTCCCCCTTTTCTCTTAACTGCTTTCAGTTTTATACTTCGGGGGTGAAATACATGTTACAATTTTTACAGACATTACAGACATTTACAGATTTTTACAGACAATTACAGACACTTTTATACATGGTATGATTAGCTAAGGAATTTACTGTTAGATCACGTGAATGGATAGGCTATTATCGTAAGACCATTAATCCTTGTATAAGGACCGAGAGGCATGAGTGATAGATCTATTGGGTGTTGCGAGCCCCACACATGGGCCAGCGTGTGGCTGCATGTGGTGACTATGTCGTTCCGCCGGAAGGACCGGTATGAAGTACGCGTTACAGGTTTGAGTGCTTCCTAGGCCATATCACTTATTAATGTATTAGCTACACATTAATTGATCTGTTTTTCCTTATTGCTACATACCAAGGACATACATTTATACAGACATATTTCACAATCTATACAGACACACATTAACGATTTATACAGACTCACATACACATGAACTCGCTCAACTTTTGTTGATGTTTTCCAAACTACATGTATTTCAGGAAATTAAGTATGGATCTGGCGGGCGTTGGAATTTCAAGTCATGTTAAGTATAAAGATGTCATCCATGGTTTTTGGGTTTGGCCAGTGTGTCTTAATCCTGGACGAGACACGTCTTCCAAACTTGGATTACAACTATTATCTTTGACGAGTCCTTAGCAAACTTTTACACAATTCATCTGGTTTGTAAAACTTAAATTTTGAAGTCTACGTTTTAGACAATGTTGTTATGTTTTAAACTCATTTTATGGATGACAAATCTTTGGTATTATCATATAGATTGTTTGATATGGTTGAATGCAATGATAACAAGTAAGTCACCCCATAATCACGCTTCCGCAAAAGACAGAGTGTGACACCTTTACCAATGAATCTAGTAGGATTTGATGTCGTATTAGGAATGGATTGGTTAATAGCCAATAAAGCCAATATCTTATGTGATCAAAAGTCAATTCAGGTAAAATCACCAAGAGGTGAAAAGATCACAATTAAAGGAGATAAACCATCTAGATCCACTAAATTCATCTCTGTGATGAAAACTGCAAGTTATATAAGGAAAGGATCTATAGAGTATTTGATTTCTATAATCACTAACACTAAAGGAAAAGAATTAAAAGACATTCCGGTAGTGTCTCAGTTTTCAGATGTCTTTCCAGAAGAATTGCCAGGACTACCGCCAGACAGGGAAGTTGAATTCAGAATTCACCTGCTACCAGGGACAGCACCGATTGCCAAAGCACCTTACCGTTTGGCACCCGCTGAAATGCAAGAACTGAAGAAACAACTAGACGAATTGTTGGAGAAAGGATTCATGCAGCCAAGCTCATCGCCATGGGGAGCGCCGAATTTATTTGTCAAAAAGGACGGATCAATGCGTATGTGCATTGACTACCGTGAATTGAACAAAGTCACGATTAAAAATCGGTATCCATTACCGAGGATCGATGATTTGTTTGATCAACTTCAAGGAGCTCGATTTTTCTCTAAAATTGATTTAAGATCAGGATATCATCAATTAAAGGTACAAGAAGAGGATATTCCTAAAACCGCATTTAGAACGAGGTATGGTCATTATGAATTTACTGTCATGCCCTTTGGTTTAACCAATGCCCCAGCCGCATTTATGGACATGATGAACCGAATATGTAAACCATATTTGGATAAATTCATAATTGTCTTCATAGATGATATTCTCATTTACTCTAAAAGTAAAGAAGAGCATGCAAAGCACTTGCACTTACTTTTAAGTTTATTGAGAAAGGAAAAGCTTTATGCTAAATTTTCAAAGTGTGAGTTTTGGTTAGAACAGGTACAATTTCTCGGACATTTAGTTAACCATGAAGGAATCCATGTGGATCCAACAAAGATCGAGGCAATTACCAGATGGAAAACCCCTGAGTCACCAACCAAGGTTAGAAGTTTCTTAGGATTGGCCGGTTATTATAGAAGATTTATTCGAGATTTCTCTAGAATAGCCATTCCTTTAACTAAGTTAACCTGTAAGTCTGTTAAGTTTGAATGGGGACCAAAACAAGAAGAAGCTTTTAGAATCCTTAAGTAAAGATTAACCCATACACCCATACTAGCGTTACCAGAAGGAACTGAAGACTTTGTAGTCTTTTGTGACGCTTCTAAGTTAGGTTATGGATGTGTATTAATGCAACGTCAAAAGGTTATAGCTTATGCCTCTAGACAGCTTAAGAGTCATGAAGAAAATTATTCAACCCATGATTTGGAATTAGGAGCTATAATTTTTGCCCTTAAGATTTGGAGACATTATCTTTATGGTAGTAAGTTTACCATATTCACAGATCATAAGAGCTTAAGGTATGTTTTTGGGCAAAAAGAACTGAATATGAGACAAAGACGATGGATGGAGTTACTTAGTGATTATGATTGTGATATCCAGTATCATGCAGGAAAAGCCAATGTGGTGGCTGATGCTTTAAGTCGAAAGTATCATGAAAAGCCAAAAAGGGTACGTTCTCTTAAATTAAATCTACAAGTAGATTTAAATGAACAGATTAGAAAAGTATAAGAATCAGTAATCAAGGAGGATACTGAAAAATTAAAAGGAATGATTAAGGAACTAGAACAAGGAACAGATGGAATTTGGAGGTTCCATAAAAAGAGAATGTGGATACCTAAATTAGGAAATTTACGTCACCGTATATTAGAAGAAGCTCATAAGTCTAAATGGTGGATAGGAATGAAAAAGGATGTAGCAGCCTATGTTTCTAAATGTTTAACTTGCTCACAAGTAAAAGCTAAACATCAGAAACCCTCAGGTTTATTGCAACAATTAGAAATGCCAGTTTAGAAATGGGAATTGATAACAATGGATTTTGTTACCAAATTACCCAAAACAATAAAAGGTAATGATACAATCTGGGTGATTGTAGATAGGCTAACCAAGTCAGCTCATTTCCTACCAATGAAGGAAACATTTAGTATGGAATAATTAGCCAAATTGTATGTAAATGAAATCGTTTCTTTACATGGCATTCCTTTATCAATTGTTTCTGATAGAGATAGCCGTTTTACTTCTCATTTTTGGTCAAGCTTCCAAAAGGCAATGGGAACTAAGTTGAATTTAAGCACGACTTATCATCCTCAAACTGACGGGCAAAGTGAAAGGACAATCCAGACGATGGAAGACATGCTTAGAGCTTGTGTAATTGATTTCGAAGGTAATTGGGACGAACACTTACCTTTAATAGAATTTTCTTATAATAACAGTTATCACACAAGTATCAATGTTGCACCATTCGAAGCACTTTATAGACGAAAGTGCAGAACCCCAGTCTGTTGGGCAGAAATTGGGGAAAAACAATTATCTGGACCTGAGATAGTACAAGAAACAACTGATAAAATCATTCAAGTCAAGGAACGACTGAAAGCAGCACGTGATCGACAAAAGAGCTACGCTGATAACAGACGCAAACCATTGAAATTTCAAGTAGGAGATCAAGTATTATTAAAAGTCTCTCATTGGAAAGGAGTAGTAAGATTCATCAAAAGAGGAAAGCTAAGTCCCAGGTATATTGGACCTTTTAAGATTATTAAAAGAATAGGACCTGTAGCCTATCAGCTACAGTTGCCAGAGGAAATGGCAGGAATACATGATGTATTTCATGTATCTAATCTCAAAAAGTGCCTAGCTGATGAATCACTCATAGTACCTCTTAAGGATATAGAGGTTAATGAACAACTCAAATTTGTAGAGAGACCTCTACAGATTGAAGATAGGAAAATTAAGAATCTCAAGCATAAGAGATTAGTTCTGGTCAAAGTGAAGTGGGACTCCAAAAGAGGACCTGAATACACATGGGAGCTTGAATCAGAAATGCAAAAGAAATATCCACACTTGTTCCAGTAGATCTCGAGGACGAGCTCTAACAAGGTGGGGAGGATATAACAACCCTAACGTAAACCGACACCCTCATAAATTTTTGACACCCTAATATATCTTGAAATGTCTCAATATGTCTTTGTATGCACCCCGTATGTGAAAACCGAGCCCAAAATACAATATAACCTATAAAATAAATTAAAAACCTTAAATCTTAAGTTGAGGCGGGCCGCGTAGGACCTCACCTCAACTTAACGCGGGCCACATTAAGGTGTAACCGGACTCCGCTAAAATCCTTAGTTCATGCGGGCCGCGTATGAGTTCGTCTAAGTTCATGCGGGCCGCGAGCGACCTGGAATGTGGCACAGCCCGGTGATGACACGTGTCGTAACGCGTGTTGAACCTAGTGATGACCCGGATCAGCTACGCCTAGACCCCTAGGCCACGTGGGCCGCGTAAGCCCTGCCTATATCTCACGCGGGCCGCGAGAAAGTCCGGTAGCAGCCCTATAAATAGAACGCAACGGGCCTTCAGTCTGCTCGTTCAACTTTCTTTCTTTCTTTCTAAATTTCTGTGTTGGCGTTATTATACCCGGGCATTATACCCCCTAATTAGCAAGGTTCTGCTACGATGTAAGTATTATAACCCCTGGAGACGTATTAGATACTCTGCCCGATTGATCTAGGGTTCCGTAACGGCTGTCGTGGTTCTGCCCGACGTAGTCGTTGGAATGCCATCTCGGGGAGGGTATTACTAATGTTAAAATGGGTTATTATACTAACACACGTGCATTTGTGTAAATTATAGATATTCACCAGGAAACCCTAAAGAATAACCTAAGACAGCAATGTGAGCAATCCTCTTTTTGTTAAATGTTTTTACAAAACCTTACATACTTTTCCATGCGAATAACAGTTATTGAGTATTTGTAAGAATACAATTATCGTGGGTATGTTGGGGTTTTGTATACAAAATTTGTTACCTCCTGGTTAAGGAGTAACATTTCCACAAGTCAGGTTTGACAGTACCAACAGGTGATAATTGATATAACTTGGAAACAAATGTAATTGCGGGATCGCCCTCAATACTGTTCACTATGAAATTACTTTTTATTTAAACCTGATTAAAATGGGATTCACTCACCAGTATTTCCCACTGACAAAATGTTTTTAAAACGCGTTTCAGGTAACAAAATGTGAAAGCCAAATAGAAGCCAGCTGGACAGCACTGAAGGCTTGGAAAAGTGGCAATAAAGTTACCTAAGAATAAAATGGATGTTTTTATTAAATAAATAGGATTTATTCCTATGAAATATGTGTACTGAAAACTTGGGTTTTACCCATATGTTTAATATTATTAAACGAGGTGGTTTACTCTGATTAAATATTTCCTAACTACGGTCCTGATGAAAATTTCCGCTGCCAAATTGGATAAATAAACGTGATACCACCGAAACTGGCTCACGGCCGCCCGCTCCCGGGAACTAGGGATCGGGGGTTGTGACATTCCGGTTGTGGATACAGTGAAGGACAACCAAATCTTTCAACCCTACAACGCCACTACTGTCGTGACGTTGGTTAAGAGAGTATGTGAGGAGCCTGTGACTGTAGCGATAGAGCGGATCCCTCAGCTTAGTACTCTTGGTGCTGCTAGGGTTGTAGATTCCTTCACTGATTTGAGCCCATGCGGCTTGACGTTCATTTTCATCCAAGTCTCGTAATCCCCCGGTATTTTCCTCGTTTCCCGATTCCTCTTCCCCGTACAGTCCTTTTATAGCTCCAAACTGTGCCATAGAGATCGAGTATTTTGTCCCGCCACACCGAAATGCAACCCCTTCATTGTCGAACGGGTCACACCTTGAAGTGAAGGTGAAAGTACTGTAGAACTCCATGGTGCATTGATGCATCGACCGATACCGAGTGTTCAATGCAACTGCTAGTGGTCCTGTAACGATGTTGTTGAATCGGTCCAGCTGGTTTACCAAGGTTAACAGATCCGTGCATGCTCGCCTGGGGTACTCCTCGGGTCTTGTTTGAAGTATTTCGTATCTTGCCCTAGCATCGAGCTCACTTGCATTGCACCTTGTGAACTTTACCATCTGAAAGAATACACCAAAAGTTAGCACGAAACAATGAGATTTTTAAGGAAACTGCAATCAGCGGGCTGGACACGACCCCGTGTTCAGCGGGCACGGCCCTATGTCCAGACGTCTGTAACCCAAAAACTTCATTTTTCGTTTCGGTCCTAAAAATCTGAAAATTTTTGGCCAAGTATGTGCGGTTTCCCTCGAAAATGAAACCCCAAGTGCCGTTTTTCCCAAAATAACCCGTTTACCCTTCCAATTTCATCTTTTTTGGTTCAAAAACAAGGGTTTGAGGTTTTTGTGAGAAATCGGACAAATCTATCAACAATACAAGTGTATTTACTTCCCATTATACTAATCTAGACTAATACTAACAGATTACATCAAAAATTTGAAGTTCGACCCGGATGAACTTGAAGAACCCTAGATTTTCCCCAAATTTTTTATGTTTAACTACATGCAAGTAACTAATCTAACTACTAATGATGATAGAATCATACCTTGATGTTGTTAAACATGGAGGTAACGTCGAAAATCTGCGGAAAATCGCCTTGAACCAGAGCGTTTTCGGCAAAACGGGGCGTGTGGAATGATGTAACTGTTATGAAAAGAGGGTTTTATCCCGACAGTTGCCTCGACACGGCCCCGTATCTAGCGGACACGGCCTCGTGCCGAGGAAAAGTTTTAATTTTTTTTGTGCTCGTGTGTAGGCCCCTATTTTTCCGAAAAATGGTTAGAAGACTTACCGGTTTTTGATGTGTACTCGCTTGTTCGTAACATGTCGGGTATGATATGGATGCTTTTCATTCGTCAACCGTTTGAAGTGAGATCTCCTCCTCTTCATCCTCAATGGATCCTCGATAGAGTTTTAGCCGTTGGCCATTGACTTTAAATGGTATACCATTTCGAGCTTTAATTTCTACTGCACCGTGAGGAAAAACATGGGTGACGGAAAAAGGTCCTGACCACCTAGATTTTAGTTTACCCGGAAATAATCGAAGTCGTGAATTAAACAACAGAACTTGATCTCCTACCCGAAATTCATTAGACTTAATATATTTATCATGTAAATTTTTCTTTCTTTCCTTATAAATTTCGGAGTTAGAGTATGCGTAGTTCCTTAATTCGTCTAATTCATTCATTTGACAGAATCGATTTTTACTGCAGTTTCTAAGTCTAGGTTTACGTTTTTTATTGCCCAGTAGGCTCTGTGAGCTATTTCTACCGGTAAGTGACAAATTTTTCCATAGACGAGCTTATATGGGGTTGTGCCTATTGTGGTTTTATAAGCAGTTCGAAAAGCCCATAAAGCATCGTCTAATTTATCAGCCCATTCCTTTTTATTTAATCCTACGGTTTTTCAAGTATTCGTTTTAAACCTCGGTTAGTCACTTCGGCTTGCCCATTTGTTTGAGGGTGATATGTTGTTGAGACCCGGTGATAGACCCCATACCTTGTTAATATTTTTTTCGAGTTGATGAATGCAAAAATGGGTACCTCTATCAATTATCAAAGCTTTTGGTGTTCCAAAACGAGAGAATAACTTTTTCAGAAATTTTACCACCACTCTTCCATCGTTTGTTGGAAGAGCTTCGGCCTCTGCCCATTTAGACAAGTAATCTACTGCCACAAGTATATATTTGTTTCCTTTTGACGGTGGGAAGGGTCCCATGAAATCGAGTCCCCACACATCAAAAATTTCACAAACGAGAATGCCGTTTTGAGGCATTTCGTTTTTGGAAGAAATATTACCTGATCTTTGGCAAGCATCACATGTCTTTACAAGATCTTGTGCATCCTTGTGAATGGTTGGCTAATAAAATCCTGAATCAAATACCTTTCGTGCGGTACTAGCGGCACCATGATGTCCTCCGTATGGACCTTCATGACAATGACGGAGAATTCTTCGTGCTTCATTACCATGGACGCATCTTCGGATGAGTTGGTCGGCACACATTTTGAAAAGATAAGGGTCTTCCCAAAAGTAATGCTTTACATCAGCAAAGAATTTCTTCCTTTGGTGATGCAGCCATCCTTTGGTGACTATACCACTAGCTAGATAATTAGCGTAGTCGGCATACCATGGTTCTTGTCTACTCTCCATCATCTCCAAGGACTCCGTGGGAAATTTTTCGTTGATCTGCTCGTCCCTGGTCGCCTCCAAAGCTGGGTCTTCTAGGCGTGAAAGATGATCTACAGCAGTGTTTTCTGCTCCTCTTTTATCTTTGATTTCAATGTCGAACTCTTGGAGGAGTAGAATCCATCTGATCAAACGGGGTTTTGCGTCTTGTTCTTGAAGAGGTATCTGATAGCTGCATGATCTGTATAGACTACAGTTTTCGAAAGAACAAGGTAAGAACGGAATTTATCAAAAGCAAACACCACAGCTAGCAATTCTTTTTCTGTAGTTGTGTAATTTTCTTGTGCATCGTTAAGCGTTTTACTAGCGTAATAAATTGGGTGGAAATGCTTTTCTTTTCTTTGTCCCAAGACTGCTCCAACGGCAAAGTCACTTGCATCACACATGATTTCGAAAGGAAAGTTCCAATCTGGCGCTATCATGATAGGTGCATTGACTAGCATTTCCTTGAGGGTTAGAAATGCTTGATTGCATTCCTTGTCAAAGATGAAAGGTGCATCTTTTTCAAGTAATTTTGTTAGAGGTCTTGAAATTTTTGAAAATCCTTGATAAACCTTCTATAAAATCCGGCATGCCCTAAGAAACTTCTGATTGCTCTAATGGAGGATGGTGGAGGTAATCGAGAAATAGTTTCTATTTTTGCTCGATCAACTTCCATACCTTCGCTTGAGATTTTATGACCGAGTACTATTCCCTCTGTTACCATGAAATAGCATTTTTCCCAGTTAAGGGCGAGGTTAGTTTCCTCACATCGGGATAGCATTCGTTCAAGGTTATCGAGGCATTGGTCATATGAGTCTCCAAAGATAGAAAAGTCGTCCATGAAGACTTCCATTGTCTTTTCTATCATATCATGGAAAATGACTACCATACAACGTTGGAATGTTGCAGGTGCATTACATAGACCGAATGGCATGCGTCGATAGGCGAAAGTTCAGTAGGGGCATGTGAAAGTTGTTTTCTCCTGGTCTTCAGGTGCTATCGGTATTTGAAAGTAACCTGAAAACCATCCAAGAAACAATAAAATTTATGACCGGATAGTCGTTCTAACATTTGATCAATGAAGGGCAAAGGAAAGTGGTCTTTCCTTGTTGCTTCATTTAATCGTCTATAGTCTATACAAACTCTCCATCCTGTGACGTTTCTTGTTGGTATTAATTCATTTTTTTCTAGTTATTACCGTCATACCTCCTTTCTTTGGGACTACTTGGACAGGACTCACCCATGGGCTATCGGAGATAGGATAGATCAGTCTGGCGTCAAGTAGCTTGATGACTTCATTTTTAACCACCTCTTGTATATTGGGATTTACTCTTCGTTGTGGTCGAATTACTGCTTTGTAGTCATCATTCATTAGAATTTTGTGCGTGCACATGGAAGGACTTATTCCTTTAATATCTACAAGCTTCCAAGCGATCGCATTTTTGTGTTTTTTAAGAAGATTAACTAATTTCTCTTTTTCTACGCTACTTAATCTAGATGAAATAATTATAGGCAAATTACCATCTTTGTCTAGAAAAGCATATTCCAAACCTTTAGGAAGTTCTTTGAGCTCAATGGGTGGGTCTTTAGGAGACACTTTATTTTGCGGCTCATCTAGATCAAAAACCTTAAAGGTTTGTTCTATGGCGACCTCTTCTTCAACAAAGTGGTCATCTTCTTCAGTTGTATCGGGTGGTTCATCTTCATCTTCAATTAGGGGGTCATTATTGCCAAAAGGATATTTCATTGAACGCTCAAGATCTATGCTCCTTTTGAATGCCCCTAATTGAAGAGGTAGGTTGTTAAATTTCCAGTTTTTCAAAGCTTTGTGAGTTTGTACAAAAGGTTTTCCCAAGACTAAAGGAGCGTCATCGAGGATGACAAAGTCGGTTGGGATTACCATTTGATTTGCTTGAACCAAGACATCCTCAACTACACCGATTGATTTTATCACTTTCCGATCGGACAGAAAAATGAGTATTTGAAGTGGAGAAAAATCACTAATACTTAACTTTTCAAAAATGTAGTTAGGCATTATGTTAACACAAAGATCTTTATCAATGGTGATATTACTAATAAATGAATTTTGAAAGAAACATGGAACCGGTGTAATGTTAATTTCAAAAGGGTCTTCTTTTATTAGTGAGGTTTGATCATTAGTTAACTTAACACTTACCATTTCTTCAACTTTAGTATTAGTGTTTAGTTCTTTTAAAAACTTGGCATGAGGGGTTACTAAACAATGATTTTCGAAAGTAGGTGACAAGAGATTAATTTCTTCTAAATTAGACTCTTCTTGTAATTTAGCGTTATCGACCTCACCTCTTTCGTTGTTTAACTCATGTGTCGGTTTTTCACTTATTTGTTCTTCCATTTTTACATTTTCAACTATCTCTACGTTATTATTACAATTTAACTCTTCTCTTGCGCGGGATTCCTCTTCCCTTGCGCGAGATTCTTTTATGCAACGTTCGATAGTTTTAATGTGTTCTAATATCCTATTGGTCACTTCGGTGAGAGAAAAAGAATTGGGATCCTCAAAGCTTGAATCCGGTTGTTCGATCCTTGGCTCCTCATAGTACCCATATGAAGTAGATGGTTCACACCATTGTTCTTCATTGTAAGTATATGATGGATAAGGGTCGAAACTTTGTTCTTCATAGTACTCATATGAGGTGGGTTGTTCACGCCATGGTTCCTCATAATAAGTGTATGAAGGTGGTGGCTCATATCTTGACTCTTCAAAGTATGAGTACGAAGGCTCATACCTTGGTTCATCAAAATATGAGTATGAGGGAGAAGGTTCATACCTTTGGTCTTCATAGGATGTGTATGAAGTCGATGGCTCGTACCTGGGCTCCTCATAATGGTTGTATGAAGCGGATGGTTGGAACAAGTTACAATATTGTACCGAGTGCGGGTTTCTACAATTAGTGCAATAGTCTCTCATATAATCATCCTCCTCATAGGTGTAGTTATAGCCTCCTGAGTATTGATCCATAAGAATCACTCAACAGACCACAACTGAGTCTCGGGACCAGAAAAAAAAATAAAGACGGAAACAGAGGCTAGACACGGCCCCGTGTCTAGTGAACACGGCCCCGTGTTCAGGGTCTGTATCTGGGCGTTTTAATTAAAGTCACTGGTTACATTGAGCACGGGGGCGTGTTCAATGAGCACGGCCCCGTGTTCAGATTCTGTATCTGGGTATCTAACTAAAAATATGCAGCACGGGGGCGTGTTCAGCGAGCACGGCCCCGTGTTCAGGCTACTGTAAATGCAAACTAAACTAAAATGCAGAAAAATGTGCGCGCGTTTTAAAAAGGTTTTGAAAAATAGATTAGGCCGTTGATTTTAAGCTTTCTTAAAATCCTTGTGTCCCCGGCAACGGCGCCAAAAACTTGATGTGCGTGTAGTGTAATATATTTTTTGATGTATATTTTAAGCCCTTTTTACACTTTTAGTCAAGTTTTAGATTTATAAAACACGATATTTACTAACACTAAACACACATATGGGCAAGTGCACCCATCGTGGACGTAGTATAGTGTTGGTAAGATACCGAGGTCGTCCAAGGACACAAGAGCTTTTAGTACCGGTTTATCCTCAACGTCTAATCAAATCAAAAAGTTAGAAAAGGTTTTTAAACTAAGAAAATAAAAGCTAACTAAATGCTGAAAAATAAAATAAAATAAAAACAGATAGACAAGATGAATCACTTGGATCCGACTCGTGTATTAGTATAACCTTTGATTATTTTCGCACTTTTGCACTTGTTTAAGAGATTATCTTAGTTATTGTAGTAGGCCCCTCTTTTGAAGGCGACGTTACCCTCAACCCAGTAGTTTGAGTCAGCAAGGATACAATCCTAAAGGGTTGGATTATTGGAAGATAATGAATTAAGTTATTAATGCAAATTATGGTAGGCTCCGCTTTTGGCGGTGACGTTACCCTCGACTAAGTAGTCTGAGTCAGCAGGGATACAGTCCTAAATAGCCGGGTTATAGTATTAATAGTAGTTAACTTATGAGGGGGTCAAAGAGTTTGGATCCCCGCTATCCAATACCTATGGGCATTGAAGGAGATCCTACAAAATTTGACCCAGGTCCCTTGCAGGACCTCTAAACGCTGAACAAGGGCAAGACCCTTACCAAACCATTCCCTTAACCCCCGACCAGGTAGCCAACATACCTCCATATAGACCATGGAGATATGAATGGTGAAAATCTTTTATTTTATATAGACAGTAAAATAATGCCAAGACACCACAGACAAACGATAAGGAAAGATCACCTTCAACATAAGCAACTAGTTATTAAAGTCATTAATACAAAACCAAATAAAAAGTGCAAAAGATTAAAAATAAAAAGTATTATACTAAACACTTGTCTTCACCAAGTGATGTAAGAGACTTAGGCAAACATGGCCTTGATTGTCAAGAACTCTTACAATCAATCTTGGATCCCGAGACGACTCACACACTCTATGATGGACAATGGATGATGGTGGTGGATGATGGTGTTATGGTGGTGGTGGGTGGTGGATGAAGTGTGAGAGAGGTGGTGTGCCAAGGGATGAGTTGCAATGAAACCAAGCACTCCTATTTATAGGCTGAAAAGAAGGCTGGGCACGGCCCCGTGTCCGCTGGACACGCCCCCGTGCCTGTCTGACACTCTCTCTCTTCATTAATTGTAATTCGCAATTACAATTAATGCGCCTGCTGTACTTTCGCCACGCCCCCGTGTTCACTGGACACGGCCCCGTGGTGGGCAATAGAAGCTTCTATAGGTTTGTCTTTTCTGCTGCTTCTTGGGCACGGCCCTGTGCTGGCTGAGCACGGGGCGTGTTCAGTCTTCTGTTTTCTCTATTTTGCTTGGGAGGATGCCGTTGAGGGGTCGGGCAATCCACTTGTGTTCCTTTTCTTGTATTTATATTAGATTTAGCTGTCTTTTTGCTTCTTTTGTGAATTTGAGCTCATTTAATCCTGAAAATACAAAAGGAAGACAAAAGCACTCTTTTTCCAACATTAGTACTTAAAAATGGTTAGTTTTATGCCTTATTTGATGTATTTTATATGTTGCATTTTACACACATCATTACTTGTTTAGCTTTTTAAGGATTTGTTAGTATGAATATGAATTTAGAAATCAAAATAACATGTAAATCTTTGTATCCTATTGGATTTAAAATTTATTACATCCTATATTTATTGTGTGTTTTTTAATGTGTAATATATATTTTAGTTATGATATTGTATTTTATTAAGTTCCTTGACCGTTCCTGCCTCGACCCGACCCAAACAACGACCGACTCGAAAATTCTAACGTGTAGTTGTGAAAAATATGAATATCGAAAAAAGCGGACCCCATTGAAAAAAATCATGGGTGCACTGCGTACAAGTGTATTATGCAATTCTTACAGTTTTCAACAAATTGTTTTCATTATTTAGGAATTTTGGATTTTAATAACGCAACTATTCGCCGTTGGCCGGCAAGAGTCCCAACTACAAAAAAAACCACTAACAGTCCCAATTATTGACATATTAGCCACCAATGGACCTTGACAAACAGAACCCTAACGACGTTAGTCTCCGGTCACCGGAAAACCGTTTTTGGCCAGAAAAAGGTTTTAAAGGTCTGATTTAAGGTTACAAAAAGGTTTTGGACGGAAATGTTGAGTTTTCCGGCCAAAAGGTTGAGTTTTCTGGTCAAAAAGAAGTTTTCCGGTGACTTCAATAATTGAAGCTTTTACTAGAAAAAGGTTCCTAGAAGTCCGTAATAAGGTTACAAAGAGGTTTGGGACGAAAATGTTGAGTTTTCCGGCAACCGGAGACTAACGACATTAGGGTTCTGTTAGTCAGGGTCCATTGAATGCGAATATGTTAATAGTTGGGACTGACAATGGTTATTTTTGAAGTTAGAATTGTTAACGGCCAACGACGAATAGTTGAGATTAATATTTCTGTTATTTAAGTATTCACCTTAAGATAGATACAAGTAATGTTCAATAATGCATCTATGTTTTTTTTTCTAGTTTAAATATTGCATCATTATATCAATTTAGTATGTAGTTGTGATACAATATTGTTTTCATATTATAAATTTAAAATACATTTATTATTTTATCTTAATATTTAGTACTGCATAATTATGGCTATGTTGATATTCTAGGAATGTATTATTATGGAGTTTTAATTTAATAAAGAAAATGATGTGCATTTCAGATCTTATAAAAGTAGGTTGTAAAAAGAGTTAATTACATAGTTAGTTTCTGTAGTTTGCACAAAATAACATATTTAGGTACTAATAGTTTAAAATCACCTTCTAGGGTATTAACTTTTCATTTTGTAACGTTTGGAGGTATTAACTTCTAGGGTATTAACATAGTTAGTCTCTGTGGTTTGCACAAAATAACATACTTAGGTACTAATAAAATGTGATTTTAAACCTACAAATAACGTTAATACCTTCAAACGTTACAAAATGAAAAGTTAATACCCTAGAATGTGATTTTAAACTATTAGTACCTACGTATGTTACTTTGTTCAAACCACAGGTACTAACTACGTAATTAACTCATAATTTTATATTATATTAATGAAATTAAGGTAATGGATAACAAAGAATACTGTAAGTCTATAAAAACATAATAATCATGGAAATAAACTTTGTAAATGGCTATTACTTTTCATATATCAACTAGCAATAAGACTCACGTGCGTTGCGGCGCGAGAACATCGCAAACATTGAATGGATTAGTCTAAACATTGTGTGATGCGTTAACCATACGAAAACACGCGTTTTGATGTATTCGATTGAACTCGATATAACCTATATAAGAATTGAGATTTGATCAAAATGTAAAGTAAATAGAATTTATTTGTGACATAGAAAAGAAACTACAATTTGACTCCACACGGTTCGAAACAAAATTTACGAAACATACATAAAATACGGACGAATACATATGATATTTGTCCTGACTCACTCCCAAATCGAAACGTAACCAATTCAAATTTATAGTATATAAAAATATGCGCGTAAAAATGTTTTTTAATAAAACGTATTATATTTGATCTGACTTATTTTGCAGAAAACGTTTACGTTGAAACGTAGAGCAAATCATATTTATACGGACACATAAATAAAAATATGCACGTAAAAACAACTTTTTAAGTCAAGGAAGTATATAGGGGTAAACTCGAAACAAAATATTAGTAAAAAATTAATAGGTTAAAAACGTTCGTAAAACCGTGCCAAGTGACACCAACGCCACACCACTGTTAGCGACCCCAACATTGGAAAAGTTCGTAAAAATAAAATAAATAAAAAAGGAAAAAATAACACCAAACGAAAAGCAGACATAAAATCGTTGAACTACGCACGCCCGTTGCGGTGCGTTAATGCGAAGAATTAGATCGAAACATAAAGCGTAGAAAAGAATAACTAAGTTAAACGGGGAAAAATAAACGTGTTACGACGGGCCTGTCAAATGGGAAAAGATATACCAAAAAATGACGAACCCCACACGCACGTTGCGGCATGTCTTGCAAAATTTAGAACGAAACGTAAAACAAATAACTTCTGAAAGATGAAAATTATGAGTAGCCAAAGATGAAAATAAAAAAGTGTTAAGATTAAATTGTAAAAAGACGAAAAGAATTAGGTTAGAAATGAAAAATCAATGTTTTTTTTTTAAAAACTCCCCATATGTGGGGTACAAGTTTATAAAACAACGTATAGTTGCTAATTTATAGTTTATAATTTATAATTGCATTATGCATTATGATTTATTTTTTTCATATATAATTAATAGAAA
This sequence comes from Helianthus annuus, assembly GCF_002127325.2. NCBI lineage: Eukaryota > Viridiplantae > Streptophyta > Magnoliopsida > Asterales > Asteraceae > Helianthus > Helianthus annuus. The sequence continues at coordinate 63,715,358 of NC_035445.2, forward strand.
TTAACCTAGCATTAATAGATTAATACTTACCTTTTATTTTGAAGATTTCAAATTAATAAGAGTTATTTTTTATTGCTTAAACTTTGTATAAAACACGATGCATGTAATGCGTTTTCTTTTTGCAGTTGGGTTCTGTTGCAATTTTTGATGACAAAACCTCATGGAAGGAAGAATATTGGATCATGGTTCTTCTGGTTTTACTGTTTTAGTATCATTGCCAATCATGCAATTTCAAATAATATAAACAAATAAAAACCATTTAAAAATATTATCTTGTATATACAAGTATTGTCCCTCGACAACAATCCGAGCCCGTTGTCGAGGATCTACACGTGGGAAAAGGTCTCACAAAAAAAAATCCAACCGCTTTTCGTTGAAAAGGAACCTACCTAACATGGACGAAAGATGAGGAATACGCGTTGGCACGGACGTGGCTAGATATATCGGAGGACCCCGATGTTGGTAAGCGTTTTAAAAAGTTAGTTTTTTTTTTTTTTACATAATTCGGCCCATGTAATTTTATTTTATTTTTTTTTATTTTTAAAAAAATAACATTAAAATTTTGGTATTTTTTCGTAGCAAATTATCAAACATCACCGGTTTTTTATGGGGAAAGATGAATATCGGGATAAAGATTCTATTTCGAGCAAATGGACCGATATCAACTTTAAATGTCATCAGTTTCAAGAGGTCTTCCAACGCACTCGGGACAACCGGGGAAGTGGCCAAAACGATGCAAATGTTTTAACAAGAGTGTTGGAAGAATACAATGATACGAAAGGCAGTTTCACGTATTTGAGATGTTGCGAGCTTTTACAAGGAAGTCCCAAATGGTCAAACGTACCGATGATGACGTCTAGCGGTAGATGTGAATCAAAGCGGTCCAAACCATCATCGTCGGTTGACCCAAACACACCCACCTCAAATGCTCGTAACGTCGATTTAAATATTATTTTAGACGACGACGAGGATTTGGAATTGGAATGACTGGCGGGTAGAAGAAGTACCAAAAATAAGGGAAAAAAGCGGAGTCCTCTTCAACTAATCTCGACATAATGAAGCAAGATTTTGAAGAGATGAATCGACGCCTTCAAGACATTCGGGATCTCGGTCATAGACGTTTACAAACTATGAAAGAAAGAAACGGCGAAAACAAAAAGTTTGTTGCGATACAAGAATCGAGGCAAATGGAGAAAGGCATCGATTTTTTGTCTAAACCCGTCGACCATCTCACCGGCGACGCGTTGATCCTAGCGCAAATACGTTGGCAACAAATCCGTCAAAAATACGGACTCTAGATTCTTTGTTTTTTTATTTTTTCAGTTTTTTATTTTAGCATTGTAATTTTTTATTTTTTATTTCGGTTTTTATTTATTTTAACAATGTAATTTTTTATTTAATGAAATTTTATTAGTTTTAATAAAAAATTAATAATTGGTTAATAATTGATGGGGTATTATTGGGCATTATTCCTGTTACGCCCATTTATTAAAAACACCCCATAATACCCCTTTGCTGACGGGAATGACACGTGTCACACAATACTCATGACTGAGTGCATTATTCATCCTCTCCATTACACATTATCTATATTCTATATATTCTATATATTAAAAATAGAAGCCAATGAATAGTAACTTTAATATTATAATATTATATATAGTTTTTTTATACTTTTATTATTCTAATATTATAATAATAATAATAATAATTTTCTTTACTTTTTAATATTTTTCTTAACTTTAATGATGTCTTTTTTGTGTCAGATGTTGGGATAGGCTTGATTTCAATCGATATTTTATCTATATATTAAAAATAGAAGCCAATGAATAGTAATTTTAATATTATAATATTGTATATAGTTTTTTATACTTTATTATTCTAATGTTATAATAATAATAATAATTATTTTCTTTACTTTTTAATATTTTTTTAACTTTGCTCTTAAAATCTAAACGTAAATTAGTTACAGTTTTGTCAGGTTGACCTTGATATGAATTTTTACTTTAAAAGGTAAACAACCTTACAACCAACAATATTCAACTACATTTTCTTTACATTATCCCAATGGTACAGCATCCTTGGGCCAGCCTTATGTATACTAATAATTGAATTATGGGTGCCTACCCTTTGACTTCTATAATTATTTATCATATATGTGGGGTAAAATATAATAGTGAATTTAAATATGTAATACTAGGTTATAACCTCGTGTATTACACGGGTTGAGAAAATAAAATATATAAATAGTTAATAACGAAGATTTAACAACTATGAAACGATATTTTAAGACACTTTTCTGATATCCGAACAAAATTTTGTTTTATGTATGATCAAAACTTGTGATGTTTGTCAAGTTTCTAAATATAAAAACATTTAACCATGGATTAGAAGATAAACTGTATCATCGACTTTCTAACGACGTGAACCCAAGTTTTATTTAAATAACAGTGGTCTTAATTTATTAGTTCTAAAAATATTGTTGAAATGTGTAGATTAGGCATATAGCAATTAGCCAATTAGATAAACTTATAGCTACAAAATAATATTTAAATTAATTAGATAAGTATAAATTATCGGTAATTATTAAGTTATATAACTTTAAAATTTAAACATATAGACTTGAGTTGCATCTTAAAAAGATGGTTGTTTTTGGATAAATTTATTAGTATGATAAATGTAGTTATTATTCTTCTTGTATTTTAAATATATTAAATAAATAAATAAATTATTTGTTAAGCAAAAAAATCGTTCTCTTCCCCCTCTTTATGAGAATGATCGATATTTGTTTCAATTATTAAGATATAATTTCTAATCTAGTAATTAATATAAAGAAGAAAATCGTTCCCTCCACCCTGGTTATGAAAATGCTCGATATTTGTTTTAATTATTAAGATATAATTTCTAACCTAGTAATTAATATAAATAAATAATAAGATAATTTATGGAACTTTATTCGTAATTTCTTAACATCTGAGCCCCCAACGTCTTTTTTTCTAACCCTTTTAGCCCCTAACACTAACCCCATCCATTAAATGTTAGGGGCTAAAAGGGTTAGAAATAAGACGTTAGGGGCCAAAAAGATTAGAAAAAAAAAAGACGTTGGGGGCTCAGATGTTAAAAATTCTTTTTGGGCTAAAAGAGTAAAAGTGCTATAACCACAGGGCCAAAATCATAATTTACTCTATTAGTTAAATAAATAATATTATAAATGAGAAGAAGATTAAACTAAATAATAATTATCCATAAAAATTAAACTAAATAATATTTAGTAGGAGAATTATCTATAATTAATTAGAAAAGATTAAACTAAAATAATACTTATCTACAAAACATGACCTAATATGATGACAAGTGTCCCTAAAATGGTTTCTTTTATTATATAGTATAGATATAGATTAAAAATAATATTCTACCAGAAATTTAGGCTTTATATTCAGTCATTTAAACTCAATATATAAAACCCATATAAAGCAAGCAAGGACGAAAATATAGGAAACCATGGAAACAATGTAACCCGAAACCATGTAGTTTGAAAGAATTACCTTTTTGGTTCGAAACCAAATGATCCGGTAGGAAACCTAGTAAGACACTTAAGACGTCTATTTAACGAATGAGTTTCTCATGAGAATTGGTGTTCAATAGGTTTGACGAGAACAAACCAACAATAGTTGGTTTATGCTCTTGTTGTTCTTTGTTACTGTTGTGCTTTGCTTGTTTCTCTAGCTCCTTGCTAGTTGGTTCGTTTTAATGAAATGCCGCTTTTCTAAGAAAAATAATAAAAGATATTTAGGGAATATCCCATAAACCCCACTAAATACCTCTAGTGTAATTGTTTGCTATAAAAAGACACATGACAATTGACTTGGTCATGATATCAATAAGTCTTTTATTAACATGCCCGATTTATCTGAATAAGATCAACCAATAGGGTGGTGATCTGTTGGTAAAGGCAAAGCCTTTAATTTTTTTTGCTAATCAACGAAACTTCATTCCAAAACAAGAGCAAACATACAAAACAAGCCCTTAGCCAGTAGCTAAGAGCATCGACACACCAAACAGAGCCAAAAAGGAAACACTCCATACAGGAGACAACCAATCTATCTAACCAAAGTTCAAATTTTCAAAATTGCTCCAGCACTCCATAGTAAGGCCTGCCATTCTACCTCTTTTCACTAGCCACAAGAAGGATTCTTCTTTGATACTATCCAAAACCATTGTAGCAGCCACGCACTTCTGCCCGAACATTCTCTCGTTCCTGTTCTTCCAGATCTTCCAAAGGGTCAAAAAAACACCGAGTAAATGACCCGTTTCATCTTTCTCCCCTCGCCTTCGTTCTGCCCATAACACAATATTTGCGCAACCGAATTGATAGACGAAGGATACGAAACCTTTAGCCACACACAAAGCATCCACCATATAGACTTAGCCACTGAGCATTCTACCAACATGTGATCCGCTCTCTCGGCCCCTAGCCCGCACATCGGGCACATCCCATCGTTGATGTAAACGTTTCTGGAAGCAAGACCCGAAGCAGTTGGCATCTTCCTGTCAACCGCTCTCCACGCGAAATAATTAACTTTGGGAACAACAAACCTTTCCCAATTAAAATTAGTTTCTGACCCGTTCTAGTACCTCCAATCTTCCACACTTCTTCTCACCAGATTAACCAAGAAATCTGCGTTTCCGTAATCAAGTTTCCATTTCCACACATCGTTCTCCTCTGTCATAACCTTCTGTCTGAGCTCCCTAAGTAACTGATTGCAGTCTGTCAACTCTGAGGGAGACAAGGAGCCAATCCTGTGGTACTCGAGGAAAACCCACAGTCATCTTAATTTATCCTTTCACTCTTCTGTGGCTGCTTACCAAATTTCGGACGAAATTTCTTTCAACTTGGGGGATGATGTGACAACCCACAATTCAAGTTCATAATTTAACCTAACCACAGTTAGTTTAGACATACATTCATAGCACTGAATTTATCTAGGGTTAGTTAAATGAGTCTACATTGGTAATTCGGGGAATTACCGAAACACACACACAAGTGAATTCTCGAACGTTGGTGACTAACTCGAATAATAATTATAAACGGACGGTTTATACGAAACTTACACGTTGCATGACAAATACGTGAATTATATGCTTCAACTGCAAACTGGAAGATGTTATGTGCTTTTGTGTGAAAGTTATATAGTTAAGGGTGTTTATGACTAATATGGAAATTATAATAAAACACTGCAATCCTAAAACTCCCCATAATCTCAATCATAGGGCAACTGATTTTCCCTGATCATTTTTTGCTACACAAATCTCATACACACAATTCTGATCTTTCAATTCATCAAGAACAAACTCTAGATCGAATCTAAGGTAATGCTTTATGTTATACACTGATATCTTTGTTTTCTTGATTTCATGCAAAACCCTAGATATCCAACCAATTGATCTGTGTTTAGTTGATCATGCCTTATGAATGTGTAATTGTTTATGAATGAATGTGTAATTTCTTGTGAATGAATGTGTAAATATTGGTCAAATATTAGAGATACTATTGGTATATTAGAACTGCAAAACTGTTGAATTAATTGGTAACATTGTTAAGATTAGGGTTTGATCGTAGAACTGTAATTGTTACATTGAAAAGTTACGATTTATGTTTATTCTGTGTTACTGTGCGTCCGGGAATAACTTTGGTCTGACTTCACATCCGAGTTATATATATTCTCTGAATTTTATAATGATTTCGGGTTTCACACTTGTCGAGTTTGTTTATATATGTGTTCCGAGTTTCTTGATTTCATGTTGTTCCGAGGTTATATGTTGATTTTGAGGTTTGTTTATGTGTTTAAGTATAACTGATGTGTGTAAAATGCAACATATAAAACACATCAATTAAAGCATAAAACTAACCCTTTTTAAGTACTAATGTTGGAAAAAGAGTGTTTTTGTCTTCCTTTTGTATTTTCAGGATGAAATGAGCTCAAAATCACAAAAGAAGCAAAAAGACCACTAATTCTACCATAAATACAAGAAAAGGAACAAAAGTAGACTGCCCGGACCCTCAACGGCACCTCCCAAAGCAAAAAGGAAGAAACAGAGTCTGAACACGCCCCGTGTCCAGCGAACACGGGGGCGTGCCCAGGAAGCAGCAGAAAAGACAAACCAGTAGAAGCTTCCATTGCCCACCACGGGGCCGTGTCCAGCGAGCACGGGGGCGTGGTGAAAGTACAACAGGCGCATTAATTGTAATTCGCAATTACAATTAATGAAGAGAGAGAGTGTCAGGCGGGCACGGGGCCGTGTCCAGCGGACACGGGGCCGTGTCCAGCCTTCTGTTCAGCCTATAAATAGAGGAGCTTGGCTTCATTCTCTCTCATCCCTTGGCACACCACCTCTCTCACACTTCATCCACCACCCACCACCACCATAACACTATCATCCACCACCATCATCCATTGTCCATCGTAGAGTGTGTGAGTCGTCTCGGGATCCAAGATTGATCGTAAGAGTTCTTGACAATCAAGGCCATGTTTGCCTAAGTCTCTTACATCACTTGGTGAAGACAAGTGTTTAGTATAATACTTTTTATTTTTAATCTTTTGCACTTTTTATTTGGTTTTGTATTAATGACTTTAATAACTAGTTACTTATGTTGAAGGTGATCTTTCCTTATCGTTTGTCCGTGGTGTCTTGGCATTATTTTACTGTCTATATAAAATAAAAGATTTTCACCATTCATATCTCCACGGTCTATATGGAGGTATGTTGGCTACCTGGTCGGGGGTTAAGGGAACGGTTTGGTAAGGGTCTTGCCCTTGTTCAGCGTTTAGAGGTCCTGCTTGGGACCTGGGTCAAATTTAGTAGGATCTCCTTCAATGCCCATAGGTATTGGATGGCGGGGATCCAAACTCTTTGACCCCCTCATAAGTTAACTACTATTAATACTATAACCCGGCTATTTAGGACTGTATCCCTGCTGACTCAGACTACTTAGCCGAGGGTAACGTCACCGCCAGAAGCGGGGCCTACCACAATTTGCATTAATAACTTAATTCATTATCTTTCAATAATCCGACCCTTTAGGATTGTATCCTTGCTGACTCAAACTACTGGGTTGAGGGTAACGTCGCCTTCAAAAGAGGGGCCTACTACAATAACTAAGATAATCTCTTAAACAAGTGCAAAAGTGCGAAAATAATCAAAGGTTATACTAATACACGTGTCGGATCCAAGTGATTCATCTTGTCTATCTGTTTTTATTTTATTTTATTTTCAGCATTTAGTTAGTTTTTATTTTTCGTAGTTTAAAACAATTTTCTAACCTTTTTGATTTGATTAGACGTTGAGGATAAACCGGTATTAAAAGCTCTTGTGTCCTTGGACGACCTCGGTATCTTACCAACACTATACTACGTCCACGATGGGTGCACTTGCCCATATGCGTGTTTAGTGTTAGTGAATATCGTGTTTTATAAATTTAAAACTTGGCTAAAAGTGTAAAAAGGGCTTAAATATATATCAAAAATATATACACACTGACACGCATCAAGTTTTTGGCGCCGCTGCCGGGGACACAAGGATTTTAAGAAAGCTTAAAATCGACGGCCTAATCAGTTTTTCAAAACCTTTTTAAAACGCGCGCATTTTTCTGCATTTTAGTTTAGTTTTTGCATTTACAGTAGCCTGAACACGGGGCCGTGCTCACTGAACACGCCCCCGTGCTGCATATTTTTAGAGTAGATACCCAGATACAGAGTCTGAACACGGGGCCGTGCTCGCTGAACACGCCCCCGTGCTCAACGTGACCAGTAACTTTAATTAAAACGCCCAGATACAGACCCTGAACACGGGGCCGTGTTCACCCAACACGGGGCCGTGTCCAGCTTCTGTTTCCGTCTTATTTTTGTTTTCTGGTCCCGAGACTCAGTTGTGATCTGTTGAGTGATTCTTATGGATCAATACTCAAGAGGTTACAACTACACCTATGATGAGGATGATTATAGGGGTAATTATTGCACTAATTGTCGTAACGCACGCTCGGTTCAATATAATACTTCATATCAACCATCCAATTCATACAACCATTATGAGGAGCCCAGGTACGAGCCATCAACTTCATACACATCCTATGAAGACCAAAGGTATGAACCTACTCCCTCATACTCATATTTTGATGAACCAAGGTATGAGCCTTCATACTCATACTTTGAAGATTCAAGATATGAGCCACCACCTTCATACTCTTATTATGAGGAACCATGGCGTGAACAACCCACCTCATATGAGTACTATGAAGAACAAAGTTTCGACCCTTATCCATCATATACTTACAATGAAGAACAATGGTGTGAACCATCTACTTCATATGAGTACTATGAGGAACCTAGGATCGAACAACCGGATTCAAGCTTTGAGGATCCAAATTCTTTCAATCTCACCGAAGTGACCAATAGGATATTAGAACACATTAAAACTATCGAACGTTGCATAAAAGAATCTCGCGCAAGGGAAGAGGAATCCCGCGCAAGAGAAGAGCTAAAAAATGATAATAACGTAGAGATAGTTGAAAGTGTAAAAATGGAAGAACAAGAAAGTGAAAAACCGACACATGAGTTAAACAAAGAAAAAGGTGAGTCCGATAATGTTAAAATTCAAGAAGAGTCTAATTTTGAAGAAATTAACCTCTTGTCACCTACTTTCGAAAAACATTGTTTAATAACCCCTCATGCTAAGTTTTTAAAAGAGTTAAACACTAGTGCTAAAATCAAAGACTTAGTAAGCGTTAAGTTAACTAATGATCAAACCTCGCTAATAAAAGAAGACCCTTTTGAAATCAACATTACACCGGTTCCATGTTTCTTTCAAAATTCATTTATTAGTAATATCACCATCGATAAGGATCTTTGCGTTAACATAATGCCTAACTATATTTTTGAAAAATTAAGTGTTAGTGATTTTACTCCACTTCAAATACCCATTTTTCTTTCCGATCGGAAAGTAATAAAATCAATCGGTGTAGTTGAGGATGTCTTGGTTCAAGCAAATCAAATGGTAATCCCAACCGACTTTGTCATCCTCGATGACGCTCCTCTAGTCTTGGGAAAACCTTTTGTACAAACTCATAAAGCTTTGAAAAACCGGAAATTCAACAATCTACCTCTTCAATTAGGGGCATTCAAAAGGAGCATAGATCTTGAGCGCTCAATGAAATATCCTTTTGGTAACAATGACCCCCTAATTGAGGATGAAGCTGAACCACCCGATACAACCAACGAAGAGGACCACTTTGTCGAGGAAGAGATAGCCATAGAACAAACTTTTAAGGTTCTTGATCTAGATGAGCCGCAAAATAAGGTGTCTCCTAAAGACCCAACCATTGAGCTCAAGGAACTTCCTAAAGGTTTGGAATATGCTTTTCTAGGCAAAGATGGTAGTTTACCCATAATTATTTCATCTAAATTAGGTAATATAGAAAAGGAGAAATTAGTTAGCTTACTTAAAAAACACAAAAATGCGATCGCTTGGAAGCTTGTAGATATTAAAGGAATAAGCCCTTCCATGTGCACGCACAAAATTTTAATTAATGATGACTACAAGACGGTAATTCAACCACAACGAAGAGTGAACCCCAATGTTCAAGAAGTGGTTAAGAATGAAGTCATCAAACTACTCGACGCCGGACTAATCTACCCTATCTCCGATAGCCCGTGGGTAAGTCCAGTCCAAGTAGTCCCAAAGAAAGGAGGTATGACGGTAATAACTAACGAGAAAAATGAATTAATACCAACAAGAACCGTCACAGGATGGAGAGTCTGTATAGATTATAGGAGATTAAATGAAGCAACTAGGAAAGACCACTTTCCTTTACCCTTCATTGATCAAATGTTAGAAAGATTATCCGGACATAAATTTTATTGTTTCTTAGATGGTTTTTCAGGTTACTTTCAAATACCGATAGCACCGGAAGACCAAGAGAAAACAACTTTCACATGTCCCTACGGAACTTTTTCATATCGACGCATGCCATTCGGTCTATGTAATGCGCCTGCAACATTCCAACGTTGTATGGTCGCCATTTTCCATGATATGATCGAAAAGACAATGGAAGTCTTCATGGATGACTTTTCCATCTTTGGAGACTCATATGACCAATGCCTCGATAATCTTGAACGAATGCTATCCCGATGTGAGGAAACTAACCTCGCCCTTAACTGGGAAAAATGCCATTTCATGGTAACAGAGGGAATAGTACTCGGTCACAAAATCTCAAGCGAAGGGATGGAAGTTGATCGAGCAAAAATAGAGATTATTTCTCGATTACCTCCTCCATCCTCCGTGCGAGCAATCAGAAGTTTCCTAGGACATGCCGGATTTTATAAAAGGTTTATCAAAGACTTTTCAAAAATTTCAAGGCCTCTAACAAAATTACTTGAAAAAGATGCACCCTTCATCTTTGACAAGGAATGCAATCAAGCATTTCTAACCCTCAAGGAAATGCTAGTCAATGCACCTATCATGATAGCGCCAGATTGGAAATTTCCTTTCGAAATCATGTGCGATGCAAGTGACTTCGCTGTTGGAGCAGTCTTGGGACAAAGAAAAGAAAAACATTTCCACCCAATCTATTATGCTAGTAAAACTCTTAATGATGCACAAGAAAATTATACAACTACGGAAAAAGAATTACTAGCGGTGGTATTTGCTTTTGATAAATTTCGTTCTTACCTTGTTCTTTCTAAAACAATAGTTTATACAGACCATGCAGCCATCAGGTACCTCTTCAAGAAGCAAGACGCAAAACCCCGTTTGATAAGATGGATTCTACTCCTCCAAGAATTCGACATTGAAATCAAGGACAAAAGAGGGGCAGAAAACACTGCTGCAGATCATCTCTCACGCTTAGAAGACCCAGCTTTGGAGACAACCAGGGACGAGCAAATCAACGAAAAATTTCCCACGGAATCCTTGGAAATGATAGAGAGTAGACAAGAACCATGGTATGCCGACTACGCTAATTTCTTAGCTAGCGGTGTAGTCACCAAAGGATGGCCACATCATCAAAGAAAGAAATTCTTTGCTGATGTAAAGCATTACTTTTGGGAAGACCCCTATCTTTTCAAAATGTGTGCTGACCAACCCATTCGAAGGTGCGTCTATGGTAATGAAGCACGAAGAATTCTCCATCATTGTCATGAAGGTCCATACGGAGGACATCATGGTGCCGCAAGTACCGCACGAAAGGTATTTGATTCAGGATTTTACTGGCCGACCATTTACAAGGATGCACAAAACCTTGTAAAGACATGTGATGCATGCCAAAGATCAGGTAATATTTCTTCCAAAAACGAAATGCCTCAAAATGGCATTCTCGTCTGTGAAATCTTTGATGTGTGGGGACTCGATTTCATGGGACCTTTCCCACCTTCAAGGGGAAACAAATATATACTTGTGGCAGTAGATTACTTGTCTAAATGGGCAGAGGCCGAGGCTCTTCCAACAAATGATGGAAGAGTGGTGGTAAAATTTCTGAAAAAGCTGTTCTCTCGTTTCGGGACACCAAAGGCTTTGATAAGTGATAGAGGTACCCATTTTTGCAATCATCAACTCGAAAAAATATTAACAAGGTATGGGGTCTATCACCGGGTCTCAACAGCATATCATCCTCAAACAAATGGGCAAGCCGAAGTGACTAATCGAGGTTTAAAACGAATACTTGAAAAAACCGTAGGAATAAATAAAAAAGAGTGGGCCGACAAATTAGACGACGCTTTATGGGCTTTTCGAACTGCTTATAAAACCACTATAGGCACAACCCCATATAAACTCGTCTATGGAAAAAGTTGTCACTTGCCAGTAGAAATAGCTCACAAAGCCTACTGGGCAATAAAAAACGTAAACTTAGATTTGGAAAATGCCGGTAAAAATCGATTTTGTCAAATAAACGAATTAGACGAACTTAGGAATTATGCATATTCTAACTCCGAAATTTATAAGGAAAGAATGAAGAATTTGCATGATAAATATATTAAATCTAATGAATTTCGGGTTGGAGACCAAGTTCTATTGTTTAATTCACGACTTCGATTATTTCCTGGTAAGTTAAAATCTAGGTGGTCAGGACCTTTTTCCGTCACCCATGTTTTTCCACACGGTGCAGTAGAAATTAAAACTCGAAATGGGACACCATTTAAAGTCAATGGCCAACGGCTGAAACTCTACCGAGGATCCATTGAGGATGAGGAAGAGGAGATCTCACTTCAAACGATTAACGAATAAATTCGTACCCGACATGTTACAGGTAAGTGTACGTTTAAAAACCGGTAAATCATTTTTCGGAAATAAGGGGCATGCACACGAGCACAAAAATAAAAAAAAAATTCAAAAAAAAAAAAAAAAAAAAAATCGCCCGGCACGGGGCCGTGTCCGCTGGACACGGGGCCGTGTCGAGGCGACTGTCGGGATAAAACCCTCTTTTCTTATCAGTTACACCATTCCACACGCCCCGTTTAGCCGAAAACTCTCTGGTTCGAGGCGATTTTCTGCAGTTTTTCTACGTCACCACCGAATCTAACAACGTCAAGGTATGATTCTATCTTCATTAGTAGTTAGATTAGTTACTTGCATGTAGTTAAAACATCAAAAATTGGGAAAAATCTAGGGTTCTTCATGTTCATCCGGATCGAACTCAAAATTTTTGATGAAATTTGTTAGTAGTAGTTTAGATTAGTGTAGTAGAAAGTATCTAGGCAAGTATTGTTGATAGATTTGTCCGATTTCCAAATAAAACCCCAAACCCTTGTTCTTGAACCGAAAAACACGAAATTGAAAGGGTAAACGGTTTGTTATGGGAAAAATGACACTTAGGGTTTCATTTTCGGGGGAAACCGCTACTATTGGGCTAAAAATTTTCAGGTTTTCGAAACCGGGACGAAAAATGGAATTTTTTGGGTTACAGACGCCTGGATACGGGGCCGTGTCTGCTGAACACGGGGCCGTGTCCAGCCCACTGTTTGCAGTTTCGCTTTAATTTTCCTGGTTTCGTACTAACTTTTTATGTATTCTTTTCAGATGTCGAAATTCACAAGGTTTGGCGCAAATGAACTGGATGCTAGGGCACGGTACGAGGTTCTACAAACACGACCGGAAGAGTACCCAAGGCGGGCGTGTACTGATTTGCTAACCATGGTGAACCAACTTGACCGCTTCAACAACATTGTGAGGGGTCCACTTCACGTCGCATTGACTGCCCGACTTCGGTTGGTCCATCAATGCACGATGGAGTTCTATAGCACCTTCATCTTCAACTCGAGATGCGAACCGTTTGATCATGAGGCGGTTGAATTTCGATGTGGAGGGACCACCTATAGAACCTCCATGGCGCAGTTTGGAGCCATCATTGGGCTATACAATGATGAAGAAGCGGGAAATGAAGAGAATACAGGGGGGTTACGAGACTTGGATGCAACCGAACGCCAAACCGCATGGGCTCAAATAGGTGAAGGAATCTACAACCCGAGCAGCACAAAGAGCACCAAACTGAGGGACCCGTTATACCGCTACATCCACAGGCTCCTCACGTACTCGCTGAACCAACGCCATGACAGTAGTGGCGTTGTTGGGTTGAAAGATTTGGTTGTCCTTCACTGCATCCACAACCAGAAGCCTCTCGATGTTCCTTACTTCCTACTGCGAAACATGCACTTGAACCGCCTTGCCTCTGCTCCTACACCAATCTTCTTCGGGGGATGGGTGTACCGTCTTTTCAAGCACTTCACGAATATCCCAAGATCCTTCGAAAGGAGTCCATGGTCGGGACGGGTCGATTATCATATTTGCCGAGCCATGAACTTGCTTTATGAAGCGGAGGACGGGACGGTGAGCTTTCAGAGGACGCAAGGCTACGCATGGAACCCGCAGGAGGCTCTAGTTCTTCATGCACCACCTCCACATTTTCAATACCCACCCCAAGGCGATCCGGGTCAATCCTCCTCTCAAGGAGGCGGTTTTCCTAATTTTCAAAGTTTACATGATCTTTTGCAGGAAAACCTTATGTGCACCAGGAACACCTACAACCTCGCCAACAACACATACCACCGGGTTGGAGCTATCGAGCGCAGCGTCAACGATATACAAGATGATATCGGTAGCATCCGGGAGTACATGGCAAGGCAAGGGGGTGGAGGTGATGGTAGTGATGAAGACATGGAGTAGGAGGCTGGGAGGAACAAGGGGCTGGCTGGTGATGAGCCCACAGGTTTGAATGCCCTTCTTATCTATCAAACAATTCATGGCCTGCGTGCCATTTGTCGAACAATTTACTTTCCCGAACTACTTTTTATCTTTATTTTGTTTATGTTTGGATAATGTTTAATAATGGTAATTTAGGATGGTTTGTGCTTGGTTGGTTGGTACTAAGTGATTAAACAGGTGCAATGCAAGGGTTAGAGTGCTAAAACATTAGCACTTGCAGCCCCAGGATGGAGAAACCGGGAGAAAAAACCTAATTTTGGGGCTAACAGACTGTCCACACGGGGACGTGTCCAGCCGACACGCCCCCGTGTCCATCTCCCAGATCTGCTGTTTGGCTACTGACCTGCAATTTTTTTTGCCCGACACGTGGCCGTGTTCACCGAACACGCCCCCGTGTCCACCTTCTGTAAGTTTTCGTTACTGGCAGTTCACCACGGGGCCGTGTCCACTAAACACGGGGCCGTGTCCAGAATGCCAGTAACATAAATCTTTGCTTTTTAACACACTTTTATACATTCTAATCAACCAAAAATATTATTTTTGGACACATTGGGGACAATGTGTAATTTAAGTGTGGGGGGGGGATGCTAAAACCTTGAAATTTTGCAAAATCCTAAACACAAGCCTTACACAAAACTCTATTGGAACCGCTAAACACCCCAAATTTTTTTCAAAAACTTTTTCATTTTTTTTATTTACTTGTCTTGGTTTAAGTTGGGAATAACAAGTTCTAAAAAGGTTATATTTTTACAAGTTTACAACCGATAGCGTCGTGATAAAAAAGGAACCAACATAAGAAAATTATGAAACGGCATAACAAGTCTAGTTTAAAATTCGATTATATATGCCTGGTCACATTAAAAACCCATTCCCACAAAAGTGAGTTTTGAGCCTTTATTGAGCATAAAAATACACATATTTAGATTAAATGCTCATTTTTCGTTTCTTGTGTGAATAGCCGCTCGGTCCTTACAAATCTAGAACTTGCCACGACGATACATTCCCGGTCCTTACCAACTTAAACCCAAGTAAGTAAATGATGGAGGCATTAGGACTAACCATTTTTCTTTCAAAACCATTATTTTTCATTTTTTTTTACCTACCCAAAATCCCCCTAGAAAACCCCTTTGAGCCTAAACCTTTCATTTCATTACCCCCAAAACCATTTTTACCCACCAAAAAGCCTTTTTCATTTTTTTTTCACCCTTTATTTTAGTAACAAGCTCGGTTTTTCGTCAACTTGCCCTTTCATGTGACATCAAAAAAAAAATAAATAAATAATAATATATATATATATGATGAAGTAAAAAAAAACAAAAGCTACAAGAGCTTGTTTGGAGAAATACTTCAAAAATAATAGGTCACTAAAAACAAGGTATTTTACGAAAACCGACACTTGTTACGATTTTCACCCTTTTTTACTAACCACTAACCAACCACCCACCTTTAAACCCAAGCCTTCACCCAAAAAGTCCTCTTGATATTTACAAAGGTAAAAAGTTAAAAAGGAGGAGGATTGATTGCTTGGCAAGCCTATGGAAAGACGTAAGTTCCGTGCCGCTCTCGAGTGATTCACTAAAATATACACCTTCGGCCGAGTGTTGAGTGATCTCCCGTGAGGTATGTGAACTTGTATATAAATGGAATTTTAATAAGGCATGCTATGCCCAAATAAGAAATTTATCTTATGAAAAGTTCAAAATAAATCATAACGAATAGGATTGTAAATAAATAAAAATAAAGCCTATAAAAACCTTGGATTCCCGACACTCTAGGACAAGCTAAAAACTTCTCTTCTACCTATTCCATTTGGGAGTGTAAGCCACATTTAAAGAGTTTTGCTTGAGGACAAGCAAAAGTTCAAGTGTGGGGGTATTTGATGTGTGTAAAATGCAACATATAAAACACATCAATTAAAGCATAAAACTAACCCTTTTTAAGTACTAATGTTGGAAAAAGAGTGTTTTTGTCTTCCTTTTGTATTTTCAGGATGAAATGAGCTCAAAATCACAAAAGAAGCAAAAAGACCACTAATTCTACCATAAATACAAGAAAAGGAACAAAAGTAGACTGCCCGGACCCTCAACGGCACCTCCCAAAGCAAAAAGGAAGAAACAGAGTCTGAACACGCGCCGTGTCCAGCGAACACGGGGGCGTGCCCAGGAAGCAGCAGAAAAGACAAACCAGTAGAAGCTTCCATTGCCCACCACGGGGCCGTGTCCAGCGAGCACGGGGGCGTGGTGAAAGTACAGCAGGAGCATTAATTGTAATTCGCAATTACAATTAATGAAGAGAGAGAGTGTCAGGCGGGCACGGGGCCGTGTCCAGCCTTCTGTTCAGCCTATAAATAGAGGAGCTTGGCTTCATTCTCTCTCATCCCTTGGCACACCACCTCTCTCACACTTCATCCACCACCATAACACCATCATCCACCACCATCATCCATTGTCCATCGTAGAGTGTGTGAGTCGTCTCGGGATCCAAGATTGATCGTAAGAGTTCTTGACAATCAAGGCCATGTTTGCCTAAGTCTCTTACATCACTTGGTGAAGACAAGTGTTTAGTATAATACTTTTTATTTTTAATCTTTTGCACTTTTTATTTGGTTTTGTATTAATGACTTTAATAACTAGTTACTTATGTTGAAGGTGATCTTTCCTTATCGTTTGTCCGTGGTGTCTTGGCATTATTTTACTGTCTATATAAAATAAAAGATTTTCACCATTCATATCTCCACGGTCTATATGGAGGTATGTTGGCTACCTGGTCGGGGGTTAAGGGAACGGTTTGGTAAGGGTCTTGCCCTTGTTCAGCGTTTAGAGGTCCTGCTTGGGACCTGGGTCAAATTTAGTAGGATCTCCTTCAATGCCCATAGGTATTGGATGGCGGGGATCCAAACTCTTTGACCCCCTCATAAGTTAACTACTATTAATACTATAACCCGGCTATTTAGGACTGTATCCCTGCTGACTCAGACTACTTAGCCGAGGGTAACGTCACCGCCAGAAGCGGGGCCTACCACAATTTGCATTAATAACTTAATTCATTATCTTTCAATAATCCGACCCTTTAGGATTGTATCCTTGCTGACTCAAACTACTGGGTTGAGGGTAACGTCGCCTTCAAAAGAGGGGCCTACTACAATAACTAAGATAATCTCTTAAACAAGTGCAAAAGTGCGAAAATAATCAAAGGTTATACTAATACACGTGTCGGATCCAAGTGATTCATCTTGTCTATCTGTTTTTATTTTAGTTTATTTTCAGCATTTAGTTAGTTTTTATTTTTCTTAGTTTAAAACAATTTTCTAACCTTTTTGATTTGATTAGACGTTGAGGATAAACCGGTATTAAAAGCTCTTGTGTCCTTGGACGACCTCGGTATCTTACCAACACTATACTACGTCCACGATGGGTGCACTTGCCCATATGTGTGTTTAGTGTTAGTGAATATCGTGTTTTATAAATTTAAAACTTGGCTAAAAGTGTAAAAAGGGCTTAAATATATATCAAAAATATATACACACTGACACGCATCAATAACGAGTCAGGGTTTTACATATAAGTCCGAATATATGATGATTAATCCGAGTTTTGATAGTTCCAAGTTTGGCATATGAATTCCGAGATTGTTTTTATGAGTGTCTGAGTTTATGATAATGATTATTTTCCGAGTTGTGATGATGATAATGTTTCTGAGTTTTGTTTAAACAAAAAGGGGCCTTCGAGTTTAACTATTGATTTCCGAGTTATGTGGATTTAAGGGTTGTCCGAAGTTTTGTATATGGGTTATGGGGGGTCTGAGTTTTTATACACTTGATTCCGAATTATCAACATGTGGTTCCGAGTTTATATATGTATGTTTGGTGATGTGTTTGGGAGTCCGAGATACGTGTTTTATATATGTATGAGTTACTTGATGTCAGTGTTTCTCAAATTACATAACAACATGTCACCAACTAGAGAAATCCACTGTGTGTTACCGTATGTGAAACTTGTTAATCTGATCACAGTAAACACTTGGTTGTTTGGACACTTAGGGTATGGCTAAACCCTACATGTATACATACTTACACTTACTGTACATTAGGTTGTGTGTAATGGACCTAACACTTTATTAACGCGTAAAACCATGTTAACACATACCGAGCAAACTAAGGTGAGTTCACTACTCTTCCACACACATGCGTCCCGGGGGGACAAACCATTATTCCTGGGAGGAATATTGTTTAATAAATGTCATAGTTTAATTTCGTTGTCAGTTAATAAACTCAATCTCTATCATGTAAGTCCCTACTTATTACCGAGCTAGTTGTCTGGGAGACAACGGGGTATTAGTTAGTAGCGCTATTAGGTTTGACAAACCCCATACCTTACTCGGGGAGTCGGTCGTGAACTAAGGACCTTAATCATTTTAGATCAATGTTGATAGACGTTGATGAGGGTATAACAATCATAATCAGTCATATCGGTACTGTAACGCCTTGCTTCTTCGCATTTTCCATAATTAGAAGGTCTTGCTTGTATTTCTATTTTTGGAAGTCTTGTGTTCTTGTAATCGTTCCTTCATTGTAATAGTTGTAAAATCCGAGACTTGGATCATAAATAAAACTCGTATTTCTTTAAATTTGTGTTATACATACTTCATACATGTTCATTTGTTTGATTTTGTGAAACAATTGATACATATTCATAATTCTTGGAAACTTTGTGCTAAACTTGCAAATACGTGAAACATGCTAATCATATGTCTTTTGAATGCATACGATACTAAATTACGACATTCATACACTTAAACATACTTCAAGATACTTGTTTTATGTTAATGTTACTTGTTACATCCTTATAATATGCCAAAATATCATAAATAACCCTTAAAACCCAAAATATAAACTTAAAGGGGCCTAATTGTTAAAAAGTAAAACTTGAAACTCGCACCAGACCTTCTGGCGGGACGCGCCGGCCCAGGTCTTGTCTTCGCGGGCCGCGAGCAATCGGAATTTGGAACCAGCCTTATCAGCGCGACAATTGGTTGATTTTTGTTAAGTTTGATTGGTTTAAGGTGTGTTTCTTGTCTTAAATGCTCACCAACCCAACCCTAATCCATCCCCTATAAAACCCAAGCCTCCTCCAAGCATTTTTCACTTTCTAAACACTCTCAATTCACTCTCAAACACTCATAATCGCAGCTGAAATCAGGAGTTCGAGCAGATTCATTACATCTTACAAAAGTGAGCATAACTCACTCATTTCTTAACCTTTTCACTTGATTATTTTTCCTACTTGCTTGGATTGACATTAGGAACATTTCCATAGGTTTTCCATGGAAAAACAAGGTCTGGAATGTCACCAAAAAGGCTCCAAAGTTGACTGATCTTTATGTTTTTGATTCAATCTTTGTTAAACTTGATTAAACTTGAGTTATCTCATCTCAAACCTATGTCCTTATGCTTATAACCACATCTATGGTTAGTTAGGCTTAAAAACAAGGTTGAGACATGTAAAATCAGAGGTGTAAACCTCACAAACTTTATGTTTTGTTTAAGGGTTTAACCCACAAGTGATGTTCAAGCCTAAAGCTTGATGAGTGTGTGATTTAGGATTAGCATGGGCTATCCTACTTGAGAATCCACACATTGCTTGATGTTTTTCCATTGATTAGTTGTCTTATTTCCTTTCTTATTGTATGTTCATGACCCTCCTTGAATGCTCATAACATCAAGTGTAGTGGTGAACACCTAGAGGTACCTAAATGGAAAACTTGTTCTTCCTACCTCCTACATGACTTCTATGACACAAAAGAGGTTCCTAAATGGAGTATTCATCCTCCTACCTCATGCTTAAACTATTGGACTTATTGATATACATAATCTATATAATACTTATATATACCACCCAAATATTCGAACCTTTGATGATGAATTTCAGTTCATTCGTCAAAGTACTAGATTACATCATCTAAGACCTAATAACCTGTTATGATTCTAATGGGTATTCTACCCATGAAAACATTCTAATCCTTGAGGTTTCATAGTGTCAAACAAGTATTATGTGTTAAAGATGATTTACTTTCTTATGTTTATGTTCATACGTTTTTAAATTCCGAATCTTTACTCCACCGTTATACTCCAATACTCATACGCCTTGTTTCTTCGTGTAGAAGGACTTGGTGTTCCAACCTCCCACAACAACAACTCTCTCGCGGATTTATCAAGTGGAAGCTTGCAAAACCGTGAGTACACTTGACCCATTTACCTTTAAAAACACTTTGGGTTGTAACGTGGTATTATACAAACTTCACATTCACGCACTTAAAACATACTTTATGATCTCAATCCGTTATACATGTTACTTGTTTACTTAGGTTCATGCTAGATTATATATGCTTTATGTCATTAACTTTGCTAAGCCCTCAACTTAACATATATAGCACTATAGAAGCAGGACACCACTCGTCGGGATCTTGTTAATTCTTTATTTTAAAACGGTCTCGTTACTTTTGTGGCGAGGGATGCTAAATACTAGTGGACACTTGGGTTTGACATATTGTGATGCATGCTAGTTACCTTGTTTACAAATTGCCATATGGATTCGAGAAAATGCTTTTATACTTATGTTATATTTATTCAAACCTTGTGTACTCGCCTTTGCTTTTGCATTGAACTTTATTTTAAACATGTTACAGGTTGAGGATGATGATGCTATGAAACGAAGTAGCGATGATGCCTAGATACACATTTAGACGTATTAGGTTTAAAATGTTGTATCAATTTTGTTTGTTATGTTATGAACATGTGGTTATTTGAATTACTTTGTAATGTTTACAATTTGAAGTTATGAAATGAAAACAGTTGATTTAAATACTGTCACAAATAGTGTTATGAAGTCTCTTACAATCTTGTTTTCGTCTCACTCCGATGTTTCCGCCATCGGTTGGGGTGTGACAGGTACTGAGTTTATTATTTCTTGACATGTCTTTAAAGCTAAACATTTACATGATTTAAGTTAAACAAAACTGTGAACTCTCCAACTTTATGTTGACACTCTTCTCCATGCTTGCAGGTCGTTAGGTACATCATTGCATGGGAACTTACAGTATGGGGAGCTGGAAGTGTCATGGGGTGTGCTGTTTGATGAGAACTTTTAATTAGGGGTAAGCAGAAAAACGAAATAACCGAACCGTAACCAAAATAACCGAAAAATCCGGACCGAAAAAACCGAACCGAAACAAAAACCGACGGTTCGGTTTCGGATTTTTAATAACCAAAAATTTCGGTTCAATTTTCGGATAATCATTTTCAATAACCGAAAATAACCGAACCAAACCGATAAGTTTTAATAGTATACCAAATCTATATATTTTTATGTTTAAGTTGTTTAAGTGTTTACCCATGCTACTAAGAATTATTAATTTTATTCTTGTTTGTAAAATATATATAATAAGAACATTACCATGTTTATTTATCATTAAAATTATCCATTTTTTACAAGAACTAACAAAGTTTAATATAAAAATTAAATGGTTTTCAAAGTTTTATAAAAGAAAACGTCTTAACAAAAACTTTGGAGAAACATTAAAATAGATTAGAAGGTTAGGTTAATCTCAATAATATTAATTTAAAAGACTAAATATATTAACTTAAATTTAAACATTTAAGAAAGATTCTTAAACTTTGAATTATACTTTTAAGTTTTGAATCTTACATAATTTGTTTCAAAAACCGAAAAACCGAACCGAACCGTTGCTAAAACCGAAATAATCGAAACCGAAAAAACCGAAACCAAACGGTTTTTAAAAACCAAAAACCGAACCTTCGGTTACGGTTTTGGTTTTACCCAAAAACCAAACCAAACCGAACTGAACCATGCACACCCCTACTCTTAATATTATGCATTTTAAAACAATTTGGTTTTGGTTGTCTTGAAACAATTACATTTGCTTCCGCTGAACACATACTTTGTTTGAAACGTTTATTTTGAAATACACTATTCATGTTGTACATGATGATTGTGTTTAATATTATTTACTATTAGTTCGACATGATTAGTGGCTAGATCCTGGTACGTCACATGCCTCGCGGTGAAACCCGCATGTGGTAATTTGAGGGTGTGACAGATTGGTATCAGAGCCACTGGTTATAGTGAACTAGGTTTTAAAAAGTTTTGTAAAACCAGACTATGACCGATTCAGTTTCGAAAGCGACCATGACACTACGCTCCAGATTGCAGGGTCGTCTTTTATTATCGTATACACTATACGCCTAACATACACATATGTATTGCATTGCATATAGTTGCATACACAACATCATAGCACGATTACATATGTTACCTACTTATATTATGATGAATCATTAGTATGAAGTTATTTCTTAACCTTTTGTGACCTTTATCGCTTTGATAACATCCGCTTTTGACACCCAAACCTAGGGATCTTTTAACACAAGATAGGAGGAACTGGGTAAACATGCAAATCAAATTATCATTACGGGTGCACACGTAATAGTAATTTGGGGTGCATGTGAGTCCCTGTGAGACCTAGCGTATGGAAAGGATCCTGTCCCATTATCCGACATAATTGGGGATTTAACTATCCATAGGAGCCATGACGATGATTGATTCCTACTCGATCTTGATCTTTCCTCTTTCCACTTCCTTGTTTACTTGTACTGGATATGGAAATAACATGCGCAACATATCTTTCTCATGTTGCTATATTGTGAATGTAGAATCATGAGTGGACAAAATGGTGGACGCGGCGGTGGATGTGGCAACATTGTCATTACTCAGGCGGATTTGACAGACCTTATCAACACACGAGTGGCAGAGGCTTTAGCTGCTCAGCAAGCTGGTACGAAACCTTCGACAAAATGACTCTTGTACTTTATTTGTGTATCCGAATTCACATTCGTGCGTCGTACGTTCTTTTATCTTCGGGTCAACACCCGATTCAGAACAATCAGCCCATCTGTACATTCAAGGTGTTCATGGATTGTAGGCCACAATCTTTCAGTGGGACTGAAGGAGCGGTGGGACTCCTTCATTGGTTTGAGAAAGCCGAATCAGCATTTGCGATGTGTAACTATCCGGCCAGAGACAGAGTGAAGTTTGCTACAGGCACGTTGGAGGATGGTGCCTTAACTTGGTGGAACGCCCAAGTTCAAATGCTTGGTATTGACATGGTAAATGCAACACCTTGGGACAAATTCAAGGAGCTGATGTGGGAGGAGTACTGCCCCCGCGATCAAATTCAAAAGCTAGAGAACAAGTACTATAATTTGAAAATGGTGGGATCAGAGATCGAAGCCTACACGAAGCGTTCTCAGGAGCTAACAAAGATGTGCCCCAACCTATCAAACCCACCCAACAAGCGAATTGAGTAGTATCTCAATGGATTAGTGCCTCATATCAAGAGGATGGTTACCTTTGCTAATCTCGACAACTTGCCGCGGATCATTCGTTTGGCTCACAAGATCACCGACCATGAAGTTGAACGTGGTACACTCCCAGAGCGTGGTGCGGTGATTGCTCCTGTTACTAACAACATACACAAGTGGAATGACTCAGACAAAGGCTCTAACTCTAGCCAGCAACAGAAGAGGGCCGCCAACAACAATAACAATCGCAACTTCAACCAGTCTTCTTCTCCTAATCAGAACCAAGGCTCTAATCAGAACCAGGGCTCGTACGCTGGCAGACAACCGAAGTGTAATAAGTGTAACTACCATCACCATGGGCAGTGCACTAGGACATGTCAGAGATGTGAGAAGGTAGGCCATTTGGCGAAAGATTGCAGAGCTCAGTTCCCAAAGCAATTGCAGCAACAACAACAACAACAACAGAAGTAACAACCACAACAGCAGCAGGGTAATCGAAAGGGTTGCTTTCAGCGTGGAAGTGAGGGTCATTTCAAAAGGGATTTCCCGCAGCTAAACTAAAACGCCAACAATAATGAAAACAACAACAACAACACCGGGAACCACAACAACAACAACAACAATAATAACAACAGTGGAAATGGTGCTCGCGGGAGAGCATTCACGATTTTCACGGGTGACGCCAGGAATGATAACAACGTAGTGACTGGTATGTTTTCTGTGAACAATCTTTTCGCTTCCGTCTTATTCGATTCTGGTGCCAATTGGAGTTACGTGTCCTTGAAATTCAGTAGACTATTAGGAACGACCCTACCCCCTCTTGAAACCAATCACACCATGGAGTTGGCTGATGGTCAACCGATTGAAGCATCCCATGTTTATGTTGGGTGTAAACTCGATCTTCTAGGTCAAGTGTTTGACATTGAACTCCTTCCTGTTACTCTTGGTAGCTTTGATGTAGTCATCAGTATGGACTGGTTGTCCAAACACCGAGCCAAAATTCTCTGTGAAGAGAAAATCGTTTGCATTACTCTCCCTAGTGGAGATTTCCTGTCTGTTCAACGTCACCGAAGCGGTGATATGGTTGGCATCATTTCAGCTATGAAAGCCCAAAAGTTCATATGGAAGGGCCATCAGGCTATTCTAGCCCTCATTACTGACAATCAACATGAGGAGAAGAAGATCGAAGACATTCCGGTCGTTCGTGACTTTTCTGATGTTTTTCCCGAGTAACTTCCAGGACTACCTCCACATCGGCAGGTGGAATTCCAGATCGAACTTACACTTGGAGCAGCTCTGATTGCTCGTGCTCTATATCGTCTTGCACCGGGAGAGTTGCAAGAACTGTCCAATCAACTTCAAGAACTGTTGGATAGAGGTTTTATCTGACCTGGTTCTTTGTCGTGGGGAGCCCCAGTCCTATTCGTGAAGAAGAAAGACAGGTCTTTCCGCATTTGTATTGATTATCGTGAACTCAACAAGGCGACGGTCAAGAATCGTTATCCCCTTCCTTGTATTCGCGACCTGTTTGACCAGCTGCAAGGGTCAAGTTTCTACTCGAAAATCGATCTAAGATCGGGGTATCAGCAGATGAGAGTCCGAGAGGAAGATGTTCCCAAACAACTTTCCGAACGCGGTACGGTCACTACGAGTTTTTGGTCATGCCATTCGGGTTAACCAACGCACCATTGGTCTTCATGGATCTTATGAACCGTGTGTGCAAACCGTATCTTGACGCACTTGTCATCGTGTTTATCAATGCCATCTTGATTTATTCTAAGAGCAAAGAGGAACAAGAACAACATTTGCATCTCATTTTGGAACTTCTAAGGAAGGAGCAGCTCTATGCGAAATTCTCAAAGTGTAATTTCTGAATTAGAGAAGTACACTTCCTCGGTCATGTGGTCAACGAGGCAGGAATACATGTTGACCCGGCAAAAATTGATTCTATCAAGAATTGGGCCGCACCTAAGACTCCTATGGAGGTGCGACAATTTTTTGGTCTCGTGGGATACTATCGTAGATTCATTGAGGGATTTTTTTTTAAAATCGCTTAACCTCTTTCCGCTTTAACTTAGAAAGGTGTTAGTTACTCGTGGGGAGCGACCCAAGAGAATGCCTTTCAACTCTTGAAACAAAAACTCTGCAGTGCACTGATATTGTCTTTACCCGAGGGTACGGATGATTTCGTGGTGTGCTGTGACGCTTCTATTCAAGGTCTCAGTTGTGTTTTGATGCAACGCGAGAAAGTGATAGCCTATGCTTCCCGACATTGAAAGTTCACGAGAAGAACTACACGACTCACGATTTGGAATTGGGAGCCGTAATCTTTGCACTAAAAATCTGGAGGCATTACATGTACAGTACTAAATGCACTATTTACACCGACCACAAGAGTCTTTAGCACATTTTCGATCAGAAAGAGTTGAACATGCGCCAACATCGTTGGGTTGAACTCTTGAACGACTATGACTGTGCAATCAAGTATCATCTAGGCAAAGCTAATGTTGTAGCAGATGCCCTCAGTCAGAAGGAAACCAAACCTAAACGCGTTCGAGCTTTACAGCTTACTATTCATTCTAACCTTCCTGACTAGATCTGTTCTGCCCAAACTGAAGCATTGAAGGACGAGAACCTTCAAGCTGAATTAATGCGGGGTATGGAGAAGCAACTTGTAACCAAGTCTGATGGTATTCGCTATTTCATGGAGCGAATATGGGTTCCATTCTACGGAAATTTGCGAGAGCTTGTGATGGACGAAGCACACAAGTCTCGATACTCCATTCATCCGGGGTCTGATAAGATGTATCAGGATCTGAAAATCCTGTACTGGTGGCCGAACATGAAAGCTAACATAGCGACGTATGTGAGAAAATGCTTGACCGGTGCTAGGTTCAAGATTGAATACAAAAAGCCATCAGGGTTACTACAGCAACTGGAACTACCAATGTGGAAATGGGAACACATTTCTATGGATTTCCTTACAGGTTTACCCAAAACTCAAAACAGAAACGATACCATTTGAGTGATCATCGACCGTCTGACCAAGTCTACACATTTCCTTGCGATCAAGAAATCGACAAGTTTACACGACTTGCTAGCATCTACTAGAAAGAAGTAGTTTCTAGGCACAGAGTGCCGATCTCCATCATCTCCGATCGTGGCCCACGTTTCGCGTCTGATTTGTGGCAAGCTATGAACAAATCCTTCGGCTCACTTCTAGACATGAGCACAACCTATCATCCTCAAACGGATGGTCAAAGTGAACGAACCATCCAGACTCTTGAAGACATGCTTCGAGCATGTTTTATCGATTTTGGTAATGGTTGGGAAAGACATTTGCCTTTGGTAGAGTTTTCCTACAACAATAGTTACCACTCTAGCATTCAGGCAGCTCCGTTCAAAGCGTTGTACGGACGGAAATACCGATCTCCTCTTTATTGGGCTGAGATTGGTGACAGCCAAATCGCGGGTCCAGAACTTGTAGGCGAAACTTTTGAGAAGATTGTTCCAATCAGAAATCATATGGCGGTAGCTCGTGATCGCCAGAAAAGCTACGCCGATAAGCATAGGAAACCCTTGGAACTCACCGTCTGCGACCATGTTATATTGAAAGTCTCACCCTGGAATGGTGTGGTCTGTTTTGTGAAACGAGGCAAACTTAACCCGCATTATGTTGTGTCATTCAAGATTCTAAAAAGAATCGGTACAACGGCTTATAGACTTGAGTTGCCTGATGAACTCAGTAGCGTACACAATGTTTTTCACGTCTCTAACTTAAAGAAGTGTTTGTCTGATGAAACACTTGTGGTTCCTTTCAAAGAACTAAAAATCGATGATAAGCTGCAAATCGAGGAACCGGTTGAAATCATGGACCGGGAGGTCAAGTTCCGTAAACACAGTCGAATATCTATTACGAGAGTTTGTTGGAACTCAAAGCGTGGACAGGAGCTCCTGTTCTTCCAGATCTTCCAAAGAAGGATTCTTCTTTGATACTATCCAAAACCATTGTAGCAGCCATGCACTTCTGCTCGAACACTCTCTAGTTCTTGTTCTTCCAGATCTTCCAAAGGGTCAATAAAAACACCGAGTAAATGACCCGTTTCATCTTTCTCCTTTCGCCTTGGTTCTGCCCATAACACAATATTTGCGCAACCGAATTAATAGACGGAGGATATGGAACCTTTAGCCACACACAAAGCATCCACCATATAGACTTAGCCACTGAGCATTCTACCAACAGGTGATCCAATGTCTCGACCCCTAGCCCGCACATCGGGCACATCCCGTCGTTGATGTAAACGTTTTTAGAAGCAAGATCCGAAGCAGTTGGTATCTTCCCGCCAACCGCTCTCCACGTGAAATAAATAACTTTGGGAACAACAAACCTTTCCCAATTAAAATTAGTTTCTGACCCGTTCTGGTACCTCCAATCTTCCAAACTTCTTCTCACCTGATTAACCAAGAAATCTGCGTTTCCGTAATCAAGTTTCCATTTCCACACATCGTCCACCTCTGTCATAACCTTCTATATAAGCTCCCTAAGTAACTGATTCCAGTCTGTCAACTCTGAGGAAGGCAAGGAGCCAATCATGTGGTACCCGAGGAAAACCCACAATCATCTTAATTTATCCTTTCACTCTTCTTTGACTGCTTAGCAAATTTCGGAACGGAATTTCTTTCAACTTGGGGATGATGTGACAACCCGCAGTTTCAGGTTAATACTTTAACCTAACCACAGTTAGTTTAGACATACATTCATAGCATTGCATTTAACAAGGGTTAGTTAAATGAGTCTGCATTGGTAATTCGGGAAATTACCGGAACACACACACAAGTGAATTCTCGAACAGTGGTGACTTATACGAAACTTATACATTGCATGACAAATACGTGAATTATATGCTTTAACTGCAAACTTTAAGATGTTATGTGCTTTTGTGTGAAAGTTATATAGTTAAGGGTGTTTATGACTAATATGGAAATTATAATACAACACTGCAACCCTAAAACTCCCTATAATCTCAATCATATGGCATTTGATTTTCCTGATCATTTCGGCTGCATAAATCTCACACACACAATTCTGATCTTTAAATTTATCAAGAACAAACTCTAGATCGAATCTAAGGTAATGCTTTATATTATACATTGATATCTTTGTTTTCTTGATTTCATGAAAAACCGTAGATATCCAAACAATTGATTTGTGTTTCGTTGATCATGCCTGATGAATGCGTAATTGTTTATGAATGAATGTGTAATTGCTTAGTGTAATTGTTGGTCAGATATTAGAGATGCTATTGGTATATTAGAACTGCAAAAAATGTTGAATTGATTGGTAACATTGTTGAGATTTGGGTTTGATCGTAGAACTGTAATTGTTACATTGAAAAGTTACGATTTATGTTTATTCTGTGTTACTGTGCATCCGGGAATAACTTTGGTCTGACTTTATGATCTCATAAAGTTCGAGTTATATATATTCTGCGAGTTTTATAATGATTTCGGGTTTGTTTTTGGTGTTCCAAGTTTCTTGATTTCATGTTGTTCCAAGGTTATATGTTGATTCTGAGGTTTGTTTATGTGTTTGAGTATAACGAGTCTGGGTTTTACATATAAGTCCGAATATATGATGATTAATCCGAGTTTTGATAGTTCCGAGTTTGGCACATTAATTCCGAGTTTGTTTTTATGAGTGTCCGAGTTTGTGATGATGATTATTGTCCGAGTTGTATGATGATATTGTGTCCGAGTTTTGTTTAAACAAAAATAGGCCTCCGAGTTTAACTGTTGATTTCCTAGTTTACGTGGATTCAAGGGTTGTCCGAAGTTTTGTATATGGGTTATGGGAGGTCCGAGTTTTTATACACTTGATTCCGAATTATCAACATGTGGTTCCGAGTTTATATATGTATGTTTGATGATGTGTTTGGGAGTCTGAGGTACGTGTTTTATATATGTCTGAGTTACTTGATGTCCGTGTTTCTCAGATTACACAACAAAATGTCACCAACTAGAGAAATCCACTATGTTACCATATGTGAAACTTGTTAATCTGATCACACTAAACACTTGGTTGTTTGGACACTTAGGGTATTGCTAAACCCTACATGTATACATACTTACACTTACTGTACATTAGGTCGCGTGTAACGGACCTAACACTTTATTAACGCTTAAAAGCACGTTAACATATACCGAGCAAACTAAGGTGAGTTCACTACTCTTCCACAAGCATGCGTCCTGGGGGACAAACCATTTTTCCTGGGAGGAATACTTTTTAATAAATGTTGTAGTTTAATTTCGATGTCAGTTAATAAACTCAATCTCTATCATGTAAGTCCTTACTTATTACCGAGCTAGTTGTCTAGGAGATAACAGGGTATTGGTTAGTAGCGCTATTAGGTTTAACAAACCTCATACCGTACTAGGGGAGTCGGTCGTGAACTAAGGACCTTTATCATTTTGGATCAATGTTGATAGACGCTGATGAGGGTATAACAAGCATAATCAGTCATATCGGTACCGAGTTTATTATTTCTTGATAGGGGTGTTTAGAAAAAACTGTAACCAAATAAAAACCGTAAACTGAACCATAACCGTAATCGAATAAACCGAACCGAATAACGAATTCGGTTTTTGGTTTGGTTTCTAACCGAAACCGAATTGTGAATATTGTTTTTTGTTCGGTTTTTGGATCCACATTTTGTTTTATTTGGTTTATTCGGTTTATTTGGATAACCAAACAAACCGTTAATTTAATTAATTATTAAATAAAATTATAATGTTTAGTAAACTATATACAATTTAGTATCCCAAAATACTAAGTTTAATATCTAAGTATATGTATCCTCATGGTTGCATCAAATGTCGATCAAAATACATGCTTATTTATTAATTTTTCTTCATTCGATGTATGCAAGTTCATTCGAGTTGGAGAAATACTCATGTTTGGAGATTATTTGTATTTTGTGCGATTAGACTTGTTCACTATTTATAGTTTCTATGATCTATGTTTAAAGCTTTAACTTTGTGGTTGTGGTTGTGTGTATGGCGATTTGATGGATGTGTTTGTTATATTTGACTATATCTTTAATTTATATTGTTAGATTTAAATTAGTTGCTGCCTTGATGTTCGGAAGTTAGAACACAAACATAAATATAAATTAAGAAAAAAAAAATTATTGGATACAATTTGGTTAAATTTGGTTTATTTGTTTTTTAACCGAAACCAAACCGAATTGAATTTGGTTTGGTTTGGTTTGGTTCTGTTTGCATATTCCTAATTTGGTTTGGTTTGGGATACAAAATTTTGAAAACCGAATAAACCATAAACTGAACCGATGAACACCCCTATTTCTTGACATGTCTTTAAAACTAAACATTTACATGATTTAAGTTGAACAAAACTCTGAACTCGCCAACTTTATGTTGACACTCTTCTGCATGCTTGCAGGTCAAGATTTAAGTTGAACAAAACTGTGAACTCGCCAACTTTATGTTGACACTCTTCTGCATGCTTGCAGGTCGTTAGGTACATCATTTCATGGGAACTTGCAGTATGGGGAGCTGGAAGTGTCATGGGGCATGCTGTTTGATGAGAACTCTTAATATTATGCATTTTAAAACAATTTTGTTTTAGTTGTCTTGAAACAGTTACATTTGCTTCCACTGAACACATACTTTGTTTGAAACGTTTATTTTGAAATACACTATTCATGCTGGACATGATGATTGTTTATAATATTATTTACTATTAGTTCCACATGATTAGTGGCTACATCATGGTACGTCACACGCCTCACGGTGAAACCCGCATGTGGTAATTTGGGGGTGTGACAGATTGGTATCATCTGGTAACCCCTCCCCCACTTTTGTCCCCAAACCTCTCGAAACTAACCCATCCAAATCTGGACCCCCAAGCCAACTGTTGAAAAATTTGAAGGGGATCAGACCGAAATTCGCATTCCTCGGTGACAGGACCAACGGCGAATGGTCGGAACATCTCTATTTAAGTCCATTAAAGTTGCTGTTGGCCAACAGGATGGAAACTTGTCACACACCAACATCCTATCAATCTTACTCAGATTTGACCCGCCCCCGGACATAAAAGTTAACTTTTTACCCCCCATCGAGTACTCGAGAAGCCCTGCCGACGCTATAAATTGATTAAAAGCGAGCACATTATCTGGATAAAAAAAACGAGTTGCACCGCTCCTCTGCCACCCTGACTTCATTAAAGTCGCCTAAGAAAATCCACTTCCTTTGGCTAGACTCTTTGACCTCCAACAGCTGGTCCCAGAATCTTCTCCGGGCCACCGACTCAGACGGAGCATAAACGTTGACTATGTTTAGCTCCTCTGTATCTCCTAACATGAGGCCACTGACCATAATGAAGTTATGCCCCGTAACTACCGAGCTAACCGAGAAAAACGAAGGGTTCCAAATAGACAACAGCCCCCCGACCTCCCGCTAGCTTGAACCACAACCTTCGCCGACAGTGAGCGGTCCCAGAAACGAAGCGTCTGATTTTCGGTCATAGCCCTCAATTGAGTCTCTTGCAAGGCTACAAACGACACCTGATACTCCGCTTTAACCTTCTTGACCTTTGCCGTCTTGCCCAGGCCCCCTGCTCCCTTAATGTTAAAGGCCAAAAAATTCATCTTGGCACAATCTTCTCTAAATCCCCTACAACCGAAGCCTCGACAATGTCTCCGAAATTAAGCAAATCTAGGACAACCGACGAACCTAACTTCAACGTTGCATCAACTTCTTTGACGATGCCCACCATCTCCTCTCTGTCGGTATTTAAGTCTGCATCACCTTGTGGAACGTCCAAGCCCTTGTTCCAACTAGATTCATAACCATCTTAAATACCGCCACCCACATCAAATGTACCCGGAACATCATCCATATCCTTCACCTGACCATTGCGCCTTCTAACCTTCACGCCCCCCTCCTCTTCTTCTTAGCCCCCCTCCAGACTCCGAGCTCCCATCTGAGTTGTCCCGTGAACGACGATTAAGGTCAAACCTGAACCTCTGTTTAGACTTAAAACTGTTGAGAGCCCCCTGAGCTTTATATTTAGACAGTAAAGCTTGTCCTTTTTTCCTCTTATTAGTTATTAAATCTGAAGCCCAATTGTCGATATTAAAGGCCCACTGATCTAGACCAGCATAACCAACCCCATGAAACAGATTTTGAGCCACCTCCTTTAGACCTTTAAAACCTGTTGGCCCACTAGAAGAAAAAACCTACTCCATCCTAGACCCCCTCGTGGGTCCCCATTCCATAGCCTTGGAAACCTGGACGAGATCCACTTTCATGATTGCACCCTACCACTTCCACCTTGGGCGCCGCACCATCTTCCCCATGCATGCACGTCTCACCACCATTTCCAAGGCACTGTTTAGAATTCGCCCCTCCTCGGTGTTTCTCATTAACTCCATCGCCTCTTTATCTTCTTGGCAATTTCCCGGCGCCTCCGACGTTACCCCGACGAACATCGGAACGGGAAAATCTTCTACATCTGCCCCTAACGAGCTCCCATTGACCTAGATTTTCCAAGTCGAGCCTCCCCAACTACATCCAGCTGTTCAAAAATAAGTTTGCCAGTAGACACCAAAACCCCCCACAAAGGCTTCCTAAACCGAACCGTCATCCGAACAAGCCATCGAATTGCAAATGACCCGACCAAACTTTGCTCCGATTTCGTTGACGACTGAGGCATCCCAAAGAACAAACAGAATACCTTTTATTGTTAACCAAGCAGTTCTCTGAAAACACAAAGATTGCCCATCCCAAAACACTAATTGGTCACACCACCTCTTCCATACTTCTTCCCTATCCCTAAGATGCCCGAGCCTCCTCTTCAGACAAGAAAGAAAGTAGCACCCTAAGCCCTCTGAGGTACCACACTGAAGCTCCTTGGTATTGCAATCCCCCAAACTCCTCCTTAAGCACACTGTAAGGACCTGCAAAAATATCCCAAAACAACCCGTAAGTGAAAACCCGGACCCTTGAAACCCTAATATGCATGAAAAATCAAGAAAATTGAATTTTTGGTTTTCACGCGGGCCGCGTAAGACATAAGGGTGGTCTACGCGGGCCGCGACAGGTTGCAATTCACCGGATAAGCATTTAGGCCACGTGTCAACCACGTGGCGGACCTACCTGTGACACGCTAGCCCTAATCGTAGATTAGGAGGCCCTCGCGGGCCGTGTAACTTTAAGTGTGGGTTTACGCGGGCCGCGTAAAACCCATTTTCCTGTTATAAATTGCCTGTGCATGGGACTTGTTCTGTGCTCGAAAACTTCAACCGAAAACGAAGTTTACTGCTCAAAATCATAATTTACTTAGCGGATACAGGGTATTAACTCGATCACTGCTACGATACAATGTCCGATTGATTGAAACCGATCCGATGAATGTTTAAGTGTTGTCCATGATTGGGCTATACTTTGTCATTCGTCGTTGAGGGTTTTAATCTCGTGAGCTTATCGTAAATGTTGTATTAAGTTACTTACCTAGTTTCGTGTGCATTGTTGTTTAAATTAGGTTATCAGACTTATCAGTAGGCTAAACTCTGCCCAACTAAACTTGCAATGTGAGTCATTCTCTTTTTATTAACAATGTTTTACAATACTCCAATATTTTCAAAGTTATAATTACAGAGATTAAATCGTGGTTATCTTGAATCACTGGCAAGTGGGGTATTGTGCACATTACTAATTTCTCACGGTTAGGTCCATCAACCTAACAGTGATAATCATCACTACTTGGGTGAAAGGACCCAATAGTGGTATGACCATCGTCACCAAGGTGTGACACGGCACCAGATAAAAATAAGATAAAAGCCATTGTAATCGCTCTTATGCTGTAATTTATAGGTATGTGTCGTTTTAGCAAAATTGAGTGACTCGCCAGTATTTCCCCACTGATAAAAATCTTTTTAAAACATGTTTCAGGTGACCTACTGTGAATCAAGGAAAAGTGCTACGGAGCACTAATAAAGCTTGAAGTGGTGGCTCAGTTAAATAAATAAACATTTGTAAAACAGGGAATTTCCTCGTGAAATTCCTCTATTGTAAATTACGGGGTTCGTCCCAAATTATGAAATAAAATAATTGGGCATTTTAAGTTTTAAAGATCCTGTTAAACTTCCACTGTCAAATCAAATAACAAATACCACGGGTTTCTGTCCCACGGCTCCTGGACCGGGTAAAACCGGGTCGGGGGCCGTGACACACACCCAACGCCTGAGTAGAAATTACTTCCCCGATCAATGATTTCCCATGCCAGGCCAAGGAAGGAAGATCATTGGCATCAGGAAAACAGACCTGCCCTGAATTCTTCACTCCGCTAGACTCCCCCGTCACTATCTTGGAGTACAACTTCCTTACTCCGACTCCCTCACTCGCAAGAGTAGCAGGTTTGGGCGACACCACCTCTCCCTGATGAGGCACTACACCAGGCTGCCCGCTCGTCTGTCTTTTTTCGTCTGGGTAGAAATGCTTATCGGTGGCAGTGCCTCTAGTGATACCACCACGGGACCTACGACTCCCATCTCGATTAAACTTCGCAATACTAACTCTTAGCACCGCTCAATCAATCTTAGATTTCGCCACTCGGTTACCCAGTCATGAATCCAGGTAACATTCTCCAATCTGATGAAGCCAAATTTATTACCTATTGTATCTTTTTTATTAGGAACAAAAGCATCGGCCAGATTGGGATATCGTGCAAAAGCCTCCCATAGCCTGTCCGAATTACAAGAACCAGGAAGGTTAGAGATAAAGAAGGTAAACACGTTCGCCATCTCCTCTTCCCTAGCTCAGAACCTAGCTTCCTTCCTCCAAGCTTTATGATGCGTGTCAGTGTGTATATGTTTTTAATATATAATTAAGCCCTTTTTACACTTTTAGCCATGTTTTAAATTTATAAAACACGATATTCACTAACACTAAACACACATATGGGCAAGTGCACCCATCGTGGACGTAGTATAGTGTTGGTAAGATACCGAGGTCGTCCAAGGACACAAGAGCTTTTAATACCGGTTTATCCTCAACGTCTAACCAAATCAAAAAGTTAGAAAAATGTTTTAAACTAAGAAAAATAAAAACTAACTAAATGCTGAAAAATAAAATAAAATAAAAACAGATAGACAAGATGAATCACTTGGATCCGACACGTGTATTAGTATAACCTTTGATTATTTTCGCACTTTTGCACTTGTTTAAGAGATTATCTTAGTTATTGTAGTAGGCCCCTCTTTTGAAGGCGACGTTACCCTCAACCCAGTAGTTTGAGTCAGCAAGGATACAATCCTAAAGGGTCGGATTATTGAAAGATAATGAATTAAGTTATTAATGCAAATTATGGTAGGCCCCGCTTTTGGCGGTGACGTTACCCTCGGCTAAGTAGTCTGAGTCAGCAGGGATACAGTCCTAAATAGCCGGGTTATAGTATTAATAGTAGTTAGCTTATGAGGGGGTCAAAGAGTTTGGATCCCCGCCATCCAATACCTATGGGTATTGAAGGAGATCCTACTAAATTTGACCCAGGTCCCAAGCAGGACCTCTAAACGCTGAACAAGGGCAAGACCCTTACCAAACCGTTCCCTTAACCCCCGACCAGGTAGCCAACATACCTCCATATAGACCGTGGAGATATGAATGGTGAAAATCTTTTATTTTATATAGACAGTAAAATAATGCCAAGACACCACGGACAAACGATAAGGAAAGATCACCTTCAACATAAGTAACTAGTTATTAAAGTCATTAATACAAAACCAAATAAAAAGTGCAAAAGATTAAAAATAAAAAGTATTATACTAAACACTTGTCTTCACCAAGTGATGTAAGAGACTTAGGCAAACATGGCCTTGATTGTCAAGAACTCTTACGATCAATCTTGGATCCCGAGACGACTCACACACTCTATGATGGACAATGGATGATGGTGGTGGATGATGGTGTTATGGTGGTGATGGGTGGTGGATGAAGTGTGAGAGAGGTGGTGTGCCAAGGGATGAGAGAGAATGAAACCAAGCTCCTCTATTTATAGGCTGAACAGAACGCTGGACACGGCCCCGTGTCCGCTGGACACGGCCCCGTGCCCGTCTGACATTCTCTCTCTTCATTAATTGTAATTGCGAATTACAATTAATGCGCCTGCTGTACTTTCAACACGCCCCCGTGTCCGCTGGGCACGGCCCCGTGGTGAGCAATGGAAGCTTCTACTGGTTTGTCTTTTCTGCTGCTTCCTGGGCACGCCCCCGTGTTCGCTGGACACGGGGCGTGTTCAGACTTCTGTTCTCTTCTCTTTGTCTTGGGAGGTGCCGTTGAGGGTCCGGGCAGTTTACTTTTGTTCCTTTTCTTGTATTTATGGTAGAATTAGTGGTCTTTTTGCTTCTTTTGTGATTTTGAGCTCATTTCATCCTGAAAATACAAAAGGAAGACAAAAACACTCTTTTTCCAACATTAGTACTTAAAAAGGGTTAGTTTAATGCCTTAATTGATGTGTTTTATATGTTGCATTTTACACACATCAAATACCCCCACACTTGAACTTTTGCTTGTCCTCAAGCAAAACTCTTTTAATGTGGCTTACACTCCCAAATGGAATAGGTAGAAGAGAAGTTTTTTAACTTGTCCTAGAGTGTCGGGAATCCAAGGTTTGTATAGGTTCTATTTTTATTTTACTTACAATCTTATTCTTCATGGTTTATTTTGAACTTTTCATAAGATAAACTACTTATTTGGCATAGCATGCCTTATTAAAATTCCATTTATATACAAGTTCACATACCTCACGGGAGATCACTCAATCACTCGGCCGAAGGTGTATATTTAAGTGAATCGCTCGAGAGCGGCACGGATTTACATTCTCCATATGCTTGCCAAGCGATCAATCCTCCTCCTTTTTAACTTTTTACCTTTGTAAATATCAAGAGGTCTTTTTGGGGTGAAGGCTTGGGTTAAAAGGTGGGTGGTTGGTTAGTGGTTAGTAAAAAGGGCGAAAATCGTAACAAGTGTCGGTTTTCGTGAAATACCTTATTTTTAGTGACATTTATTTTTGAAGTATTTCTCCAAACAAGCTTATTGTAGCTTATGTTTGTTTTTGACTTCATTCATTTTTTTTTTTTTTCGTCACGTAAAGGGTATGTTTATGAAAAACCGAGTTTGTTACTAAAATAAAGGTGAAAAAATGAAAAAGGTTTTTGGTGGGTAAAAAAAATTGTTTTGGGGGTAATGAAATGAAAGGTTTAGGCTCAAAGGGGTTTTCTAGGGGGATTTTGGGTAGGTAAAAAAAATGAAAAATAATGGTTTTGAAAGAAAAATAGTTAGTCCTAATGCCTCCATCATTTACTTACTTGGGTTTAAGTTGGTAAGGACCGGGAATGTATCGTCGTGGCAAGTTCTAGATTTGTAAAGACCGAGCGGCTATTCACACAAGAAACGAAAAATGAGCATTTAATTTAAATATGTGTATTTTTTTTTTTTTATGCTCAATAAAGGCTCAAAACTCACTTTTTGTGGGAATGGGTTTTTAATGTGACCAAGCATATATAATCGAATTTTAGCTAGACTTGTTATACCGTTTCATAATTTTCTTATGTTAGTCCTTTTTATCACGACGCTATCGGTTGTAAGTTTGTAAAAATATAACCCTTTTATAACTTGTTATTCCCAACTTAAACTAAGACAAGTAAATAAAAAAATGAAAAAGTTTTTGAAAAAATTTGGGTGTTTAGCGGTTCCAATAGAGTTTTGTGTAAGGCTTGTTTTAGGATTTTGCAAAATTCCAAGGTTTTAGCATCCCCCCACACTTAAATTACACATTGTCCTCAATGTGTCCAAAAATAGAGTTTTTGGTTGATTAGAATATGTAAAAGTGTGTTTAAAAACAAAGATTTGTGTTACTGGCGCTCTGGACACGGCCCCGTGTTGACCGGGCACGGCCCCGTGGTCAAGTGCCAGTAACAAAAATTATAGAATTGAAACAGAAGCCTGGACACGGGGGCGTGTTCGCTGAACACGGCCCGTGTCCAGTTACCTGAACTGGGTGATTTCCTGCAGGGGGCTCAGCACGGGGCCGTGTTGGTTGGGCACGGCCCCGTGCTGAACTTGCAGTAATGAAGAAAAATTGTCGAGAGGCTCTGTTTTTGCGCATGAGGTGTTGGTTCAAGCTTCCCTTAGTATCCTTCACCATCCCGAGTGTGTTTTATTCCTGCAAATTAAAACTAAACTAGAAAGCATAAAAGTTAAACTAATCTAAAACTAAGGATAGTTCCGCGGAATGCCTCCGTGGTGCGCCACGTTTATAAGGGTCCTTGGCTAGACCCTCCTTATCGGGTGGTTCAGGCTCATCTTCAATTAGGGGGTCATTATTGCCAAAAGGATATTTCATTGAGCGCTCAAGATCTATGCTCCTTTTGAATGCCCCTAATTGGAGAGGTAGATTGTTAAATTTCCGGTTTTTCAAAGCTCTATGAGTTTGTACAAAAGGTTTCCCCAAGACTAAGGGGGCGTCATCTAGGATGACGAAGTCGGTTGGGATTACCATTTGATTTGTTTGAACCAAAACATCTTCAACTACACCGATTGATTTTATTACTTTCCGATTGGATAGAAAAATGGGTATTTGAAGTGGAGTAAAATCACTAACACTTAATTTTTCAAAAATGTAGTTAGGCATTATGTTAACACAAAGATCCTTATCGATGGTGATATTGCTAATAAATGAATTTTGAAAGAAACATGGAACCGGTGTAATGTTAATTTCAAAAGGATCTTCTTTTATTAGCGAGGTTTGATCATTAGTTAACTTAACACTTACTAAGTCTTTGATTTTAGCACTAGTGTTTAACTCTTTTAAAAACTTGGCATGAGGGGTTATTAAACAATGATTTTCGAAAGTAGGTGACAAGAGGTTAATTTCTTCAAAATTAGACTCTTCTTGAATTTTAACATTATCGGACTCACCATTTTCGTTGTTTAACTCATGTGTCGGTTTTTCACTTTCTTGTTCTTCCATTTTTACACTTTCAACTATCTCTACGTGATTATCATTTTTTAGCTCTTCTCTTGCGCGGGATTCCTCTTCCCTTGCGCGAGATTCTTTTATGCAACGTTCGATAGTTTTAATGTGTTCCAATATCCTATTAGTTACTTCGGTGAGATTGAAAGAATTTGGATCCTCAAAGCTTGAATCCGGTTGTTCGATCCTTGGCTCCTCATAGTACTCATATGAAGTAGATGGTTCACACCATTGTTCTTCATTGTAAGTATATGATGGATAAGGGTCGAAACTTTGTTCTTCATAGTACTCATATGAGGTGGGTTGTTCACGCCATGGTTCCTCATAATAAGTGTATGAAGGTGGTGGCTCATATCTTGAGTCTTCAAAGTATGAGTATGAAGGCTCATACCTTGGTTCATCAAAATATGAGTATGAGGGAGGAGGTTCATACCTTTGGTCTTCATAGGATGTATATGAAGTTGATGGCTCGTACCTGGGCTCCTCATAATAGTTGTATGAATTGGATGGTTGATATGAAGTATTATATTGAACCGAGCGTGCGTTACGACAATTAGTGCAATAATTACCCCTATAATCATCCTCATCATAGGTGTAGTTGTAACCTCTTGAGTATTGATCCATAAGAATCACTCAATAGATCACAACTGAGTCTCGGGACCAGAAAACAAAATTAAGACGGAAACAGAAGCTGGACACGGCCCCGTGTTGGGTGAACACGGCCCCGTGTTCAGGGTCTGTATCTGGGCGTTTTAATTAAATTAACTGGTCACTTTGAGCACGGGGGCGTGTTGAGTGAACACGGCCCCGTAGTCAGACTCTGTATCTGGGTATCTACTCTAAAAATATGCAGCACGGGGGCGTGTTCAGCGAGCACGGCCCCGTGTTCAAGCTACTGTAAATGCAAAACTAAAGTAAAATGCAGAAAAAAATGCGCGCGTTTTGAAAAGGTTTTGAAAAACTGATTAGGCCGTCGATTTTAAGCTTTCTTAAAATCCTTGTGTCCCCGGCAGCGGCGCCAAAAAACTTGATGCGTGTCAGTGTGTATATGTTTTTAATATATAATTAAGCCCTTTTTACACTTTTAGCCAAGTTTTAAATTTATAAAACACGATATTCACTAACACTAAACACACATATGGGCAAGTGCACCCATCGTGGACGTAGTATAGTGTTGGTAAGATACCGAGGTCGTCCAAGGACACAAGAGCTTTTAATACCGGTTTATCCTCAACGTCTAACCAAATCAAAAAGTTAGAAAAATGTTTTAAACTAAGAAAAATAAAAACTAACTAAATGCTGAAAAATAAAATAAAATAAAAACAGATAGACAAGATGAATCACTTGGATCCGACACGTGTATTAGTATAACCTTTGATTATTTTCGCACTTTTGCACTTGTTTAAGAGATTATCTTAGTTATTGTAGTAGGCCCCTCTTTTGAAGGCGACGTTACCCTCAACCCAGTAGTTTGAGTCAGCAAGGATACAATCCTAAAGGGTCGGATTATTGAAAGATAATGAATTAAGTTATTAATGCAAATTATGGTAGGCCCCGCTTTTGGCGGTGACGTTACCCTCGGCTAAGTAGTCTGAGTCAGCAGGGATACAGTCCTAAATAGCCGGGTTATAGTATTAATAGTAGTTAGCTTATGAGGGGGTCAAAGAGTTTGGATCCCCGCCATCCAATACCTATGGGTATTGAAGGAGATCCTACTAAATTTGACCCAGGTCCCAAGCAGGACCTCTAAACGCTGAACAAGGGCAAGACCCTTACCAAACCGTTCCCTTAACCCCCGACCAGGTAGCCAACATACCTCCATATAGACCGTGGAGATATGAATGGTGAAAATCTTTTATTTTATATAGACAGTAAAATAATGCCAAGACACCACGGACAAACGATAAGGAAAGATCACCTTCAACATAAGTAACTAGTTATTAAAGTCATTAATACAAAACCAAATAAAAAGTGCAAAAGATTAAAAATAAAAAGTATTATACTAAACACTTGTCTTCACCAAGTGATGTAAGAGACTTAGGCAAACATGGCCTTGATTGTCAAGAACTCTTACGATCAATCTTGGATCCCGAGACGACTCACACACTCTATGATGGACAATGGATGATGGTGGTGGATGATGGTGTTATGGTGGTGATGGGTGGTGGATGAAGTGTGAGAGAGGTGGTGTGCCAAGGGATGAGAGAGAATGAAACCAAGCTCCTCTATTTATAGGCTGAACAGAACGCTGGACACGGCCCCGTGTCCGCTGGACACGGCCCCGTGCCCGTCTGACATTCTCTCTCTTCATTAATTGTAATTGCGAATTACAATTAATGCGCCTGCTGTACTTTCAACACGCCCCCGTGTCCGCTGGGCACGGCCCCGTGGTGAGCAATGGAAGCTTCTACTGGTTTGTCTTTTCTGCTGCTTCCTGGGCACGCCCCCGTGTTCGCTGGACACGGGGCGTGTTCAGACTTCTGTTCTCTTCTCTTTGTCTTGGGAGGTGCCGTTGAGGGTCCGGGCAGTTTACTTTTGTTCCTTTTCTTGTATTTATGGTAGAATTAGTGGTCTTTTTGCTTCTTTTGTGATTTTGAGCTCATTTCATCCTGAAAATACAAAAGGAAGACAAAAACACTCTTTTTCCAACATTAGTACTTAAAAAGGGTTAGTTTAATGCCTTAATTGATGTGTTTTATATGTTGCATTTTACACACATCACTTTACTACTCATTGCTTTAATCCACGAAGGATTGTATTCTTCACCTCCCTTCCCTAACTTCCTTAATTCCTCCTGCTTTATCCTTCTCAACTCTTCAATGTTGTTGAAGAACTCCTCCCTGGGTTCCTTCCCTGTTCTTCTCCTGCTGCTCTCCATCCCAAAATATTTGTTCCGAATGTTTCCATGACACGACATGAAACAAGTAGGTTTCGGGTCGATTAACACTACTCTGGTATTACTGATATAGCTAGACTATATTGTCAGGTCATTGCTTTAGGTTTTGCTCACATTTTTTTTGTCAAAGCCTTTAAATATCTTGGGAGGGGAGGTCTTGAGTTTAAGTCTCACAAACCATAGAACTAAAAGAAATTTGCCGTTAAAAAAACTAAAGTGTGTGATTTGCGTGCAATACTAAAATAATAAAGCTTTCCTATATGATTTCCTTTAACATTTTTCTTTCCAGTGTATATCTCCACTTGATAATTAATCATAATTCTAGACACTCACGCATCTCTACTTTTAACAGTAACGAAGTTTGATTAAGCAACTTCTTTTTAGGGCATTCTCATCTGAGTCTCTTTCTTCATTTGTACAATTTAACTAAAAACACATTTTCTCTAAACGTCGTTTATTTTTAAAAAAAAAATCTTTCACACCCGATTCTTCATCTCTATCTCTATTCTTCATCTCTATACCTGCACTTTTCATTTCCTTCTCAAGGATAACATGGTTAGCAATAGGTACACTTAAACATAATGAAACCTACGATTTCACTTAACACAACTCATTAACCTACATTCAATAAACTACATCTTGTGTATACACATTCATATATCCAAAGACATACATACGTGTCCCTTACACATATACTCTATGTAAGTTTGTACCATAAACACACACTATGAATTCATACCTACATGCACCTGTACAAACACATTCACTTAATTTCCTTCAAGTAACATAATTTGTTAGTCACACCATTTTCCATTTATAAACATGCTTAAATACTATTTCCTTTCCATACGTACTCATATAAAGTTTATACTCATCATACCTCGCCTAAACTCTTCGGCAAAGTTGAGGTGCATTTCGGAAGCTTAACGGAACATCGGGAGACAATCAGGATCAACCGGGTACATGAAATGGAGAAAACAGAGAATTGGCAATAGGCGTTGTGTTGCCGACGTGGCCCTGGGCCGTCGCCGACGCATCGCGTTGCACGGAAAACCCCGTAGGCAGTGCCATAGCGCGTCGGAGGCAACCAGATTTTG
Source organism: Helianthus annuus (assembly GCF_002127325.2). Classification (NCBI taxonomy): domain Eukaryota; kingdom Viridiplantae; phylum Streptophyta; class Magnoliopsida; order Asterales; family Asteraceae; genus Helianthus; species Helianthus annuus. The sequence continues at coordinate 63,759,028 of NC_035445.2, forward strand.
CATGTTGCATCGCCGACGACCTTCCTTGGCGTCGACGACGTGTTTCCTATATCTCCGACGCTAAATTTCCAAATCTTGGGTTTTTGTCTGTTCTAACCTCCACTCACGCATCCCGAGAGTTCGAAAACGTGAAGTGACAACACTCAAACCCCCAAATCCTCCTAACACTAAACCCCATGCCCCAACATCCAATTTCCATTCTTCGACACATTACTTTCTATGTTTTGACCTGTTTACTTCTACCGTGTAATTTCAAACATAACAACTACATACGACTTGCCACGACAATACTTACCATGGTACTTACCCTTACCCATATCTCTTTACGTGATTCTCTATATTCATTTATACCAAGCTTCATATATAATAGAAGAAGTAAATTCGGAATTCACTTACCTTAAGCATCCGTATTCGCATCCACTTCCTTGCCTCCTTTTGACCCGTTAGCCTTCCATGCTTCCATCCATCTTGACATGATCCCTATACTTTCATGTAATCGTATTCACATTCTTGTTAGCATACATGATTGTACATATTAACGATCATATCAAATTCATATCTCACATTTGACTTTCATTAGTCAATTCTAACAACCATAAAGCATATACCCACAATCATATCTTTTCAAACTCATAAAATTCATCATGTCATCACATATAAAACATATTGATATGACACATACCATATGACTTTCTATCACATTATAATTGTGGTAATAGTCTAACCATGCTACTTATGCACAGTTGACTTTCAGAAGGTCAACAATTTATCATATGAACTTTCGACTTAACCTCATACATCCGTGTCATCATAGTAGACTATACTAATGACACCATATACATTTCATATTCATGTTGAAATACGCATACAACCACATGATAACCTAGATTACATGCATACACATAAACAATTTTACACATGCTAATACTTTCATGATTCCACAATTTGACATCCACATTCAAGGTTAGCCAAGTTAACATAACTCTATTATTACCCTTTACTAGTTAGTCCACATGCTATACATTTAGTACACATTCATTTCTAAGATATCATTAAGCAAATAGTCTAACCCATGTCGTGCACCACCCATTGAAGCATAGAGTACAAGCTCCTAAGGCACACTTCTTACTAAAATCATTTCACCAAACTAAATAATATGTAATCCATCCAAAACACATTTCCTACGCTAACCTATCATTGATTACTTCATTGTTACATTCTATACATATTCATCCACTACTTGCATATATTTTCACATAATATTGTCATTTAGGCATTTCATCAGACACTTGGCGTACATATACAATGTAAGGGACAATGTACAAGTAATTAATGCCTAATCTTTCTAGTTCATAACATAAATCATCAAGTCTTCTTACTAATCATCAAGTATCATTCACACATAGACATCAAACATAGCAAAATCTATAGTTTTTTTTCAAACTACCCATCCTCTTGACTAAACATACATATGGCCATATGGGTTACATCCATGTGAGGATTCTCACAACTAGTCACCATGGACTTTCTTCAACATGCTAAATTCCTACAAAATTAGAATTCATTTCATCTAATTCAACAATTTCCACATAATTCATACATAGATTTTTATCAAAATCAAGAAGTATTCCCATATCTTCCTTAACGATTATTACTAGCAAAACCCATCATCAAATCAAAAGCTATAAGTTACTTCATGGTTGTCATCCAAAGATGATCACAATTCCTTCTTCATGCATTCTATTTAGCTTCCATCTTGCCTTCAATTTCTGAATTTGTGTGATTTGGGTGAGCCATCTTTTCTGTGACACCTGTGTCACTTCAACCATCAAACAAACGCCAAACCAATGAAATATTGTATTTCATACTTTGGACTTGTATAAATATGTGTATCGTTTGCACATATCAACTCTTGTTCGATTTCAAGCCCTACATCGCTTTCTGGGGAATTATACGCAAACTGGTGCGTAAACGTACTCAGTTTAATGCGAAAAATACTCCGGAACAGCAACATATACTCAACATACCTTAAATAACCTTTACATAACTTAGAAATAAGTTTTGAAGGCTTTGGTATGGCAAAAACAAGTTAATTCGCTTACAGGGACTAAACTTGACAAACTGCGAAAGTATGCCAATTTGAACTGTAACAAACATTCCGGAACATGTCCATAAGTTAAACATACCATAAATATCCTTTACATAGCTTAGAAATAGGCTTTGAGGGGTTGGTATGCTAAAACAAACTTTTGGATCATTCAGGGACTAAAAGTGTCAAAAAGTGCACAAGTTTGCACTTTCGCGCATAACTTACGTTCTGAATACATCCGGACATCCAAAAATTTATGTAAGCATCCTAATATTATGCCTTAGTGTTTGGCATGAGAAAAATTCATTTGTCGCGTCATTTGGATCATTTTTCGCGCTTATGCGCATTCCGTCGTAATTAACCGAACATCGCGATCGTACGGCCAAACGAACCAACATCCGACATATTTCTGAGCATGTTTCATGTCCACAATGTTTAGGCATCATTTTAGGGCCTTAAAGTTGGCTTTACGGGCCTTAGAAGTGTCGGAAATGGCTTAAACACGCAACAGGGACCAAAACTGCCATTTTTGAAAGTATATGCAGATCAGACAGGCCCAGGCGGCCCGCCTGAGTTTTGTCAGATCCTGATGCGGGCCGCATGGCCCCTTCAGTAACAAAATTTTTGTCTTTCTTGCAAATTTGGCCTTTCAAACACACCAAAGGGCAATGCCCTTTCACCATTTCAGGAGCTAAGGGTCATTTTGAGCCACCACAACATTGTGACAAGTGTACGCTTAAGATCGTGGCACGATATTCAAGAAATGATCCTAACGGCTCTACTTTTCCTATAAATACCACCCCCTGGTGTAAAACCCACAAAAATCTGATCAAAATGCTCTAAGTTGATGCCATTGCTTCATACCTGAGCTCTTTGATCTAGATTAGCATTCGAGGACCCTCAGTAAGTATTCTTTCGTTCTTTTACCCGCTTTTCGAGTCCGAAAGTCAAAGTTTTGTTTGACTTTCTGCATTGACCAGCCTATGGTCAACCCGAAGTTCATGGAACTTCATAACGTGAGCGTGATCACGATGGTTATAGTCCGTAGTGACTATACCTACTGATTACCACGTTATCTAGGCTCAGTGACGAGTCGTAGTTTCGGCCAAAATGCGCATTCTTACGTATTTTGTAACCAAACTACTCGTGAGCATCAAAACCGTTTGTTTTGATGCCAAACCTGTTTTCTAAACTTAGTTAAGCATGTGTTAACATGCTTAGCTCGTCACTTTTAGTTTAGTGCTTATACAGGGTCGTAAGGTAAGCGATCTAAACCATCGCTTATACTTTCGAACCCGACCCATTTGGTCGATCATTAGGATCCGACCAAACACATTAGGTGACCATAGCTATAACCTTCAGAGGTTATACCTTGTGGTCACGATGTTAAGCGTTCCAAATGCGTTCTACGCGAACGACGCGTTAAGGTAGCATAAGCTACCTAAACGGGTCGTGATGGGCCGTAAGCACTTAGGTTAGGTTTCATTTTAGTATATAGGCTTTGTTAAACCATATTACACGAGTCTCCATGCTCGTTTGGTTTACGAACCCGCATACTATCCGATCCTTTCGATTTTGGTCCGGTATATTAATATAGCTACCTATTAGGTGCCGTTTGATATCCCGTGATCTCTAGCATTGTGTGATTATTACACAAGGAATTCAAAGCAATCTCAGGCGAGTACATTGAACCCCTCTTTTACTGTTTTCCAAACTGTTTCAGGGTGAAACACATGTGCCTACCTGTTACTTTCATGCTTTCCATGTTTTCACATCATATACCTGCTATGTTCGTTAGTACACATTAGTACATGATTTCATTACATTTCATGCTATGTATGCCCAAGCGTGTGGCATTTTTGGAAACTGTTCTTAGAAAGCTCGGTCAAATTCATCTGTGTGCGTACTTAGTACATTGCTTTACAATACATTTCATGCTATGTATGCCCATTGTGTGCGTACTTAGTACATTGCTTTACAGTACATTTCATGCTATGTATGCCCATTGTGTGCGTACTTAGTACATTGCTTTACATTACATTTCATGCTATGTATGCCCATTGTGTGCGTACTTAGTACATTGCTTTACATTACATTTCATGCTATGTATGCCCATTGTGTGCGTACTTAGTACATTGCTTTACATTACATTTCCATGCTATATATGCCCATTGTGTGCGTACTTAGTACATTGTTTCACATTGCATTTCATGCTATTTATGCCCATTGTGTGCATACTTAGTACAATTGTTTACATCACATGCCTTCATTTTGGTACAACATTTGGTTTGTTTAACATGGAACAATACATTCATTAACATTAGCTACGCCGTTCGTTAGTAGGTAGTGGTACCATAGGAATTGACAACTCCCGTTCCTGAAATCCTGGGTTTGTTTGGATTGGAAGGAATGACCGAATTCAATATACATAACTTAGATAAACCATTAATTTGTTTAAGGGTTTATCGCCACAGTCTCAAGGCTTGGATGTATGCCTATTTCACAATACCGCACAAATGTTTATATCAGTAGAGCATGCATTGTTCCACAAAACATAACGTTGATTTAAACCATGTTTTACTTCAAAACCTTGTTTTGTGCATTTTACATATGGTTGAGTTGATACATCTCGCTTACCATACAAGATATATTTTGGGTACACATTACATTATCTACATTGAACATAAACATTTTGACATTGATACACATACTTGGTGGTTTACATTGAACATAGACATTTCGACATGGTTTACACAATAACACTTGACATTTGGTTTATACATGAACAATTTACATGGTGGATGGTTTGGGTAAATGGTTGGTGAAACGTGGCGTATGTAATATGATACAAACATGGTGGATACGCCGCTGGTACTTCCTATATATAAATGCTTTTATAGTATTACATATCGTAGCGTTATCCAAGTCATTTCAGTTTAGATACATTACATTTTACACAAACAACATATTCTTCACAAGACATTGTTTTACAAACGACTTATCTTATACAAACTCATTTTACTTGGTTATTCATTTAACCATACAGTATTCTCTTATTTATACATATCATCTGATCATATCGTTTTTCAAATGATTTACAAGACAAAGCAAATTACAAGGTTCATGACTAAACATTTTCTCAAACATAAGTCATGAACTCCGTTTTCACAAAACCAATGTATCTCACAGGCATTTTTAGGCTGACGTACCTATTTTCACATGTGTTTTCAGGAAATGATGCATAGGACTTATCAAGAGATACTTAGGCGGACCTGTGCCTTAGTGACTTAAAACGAGACAAGAACTAGTTAATTTATGTTATGTACTATTTGGTTCTTGTTTAAACAATGTAAACTTTCATGTTTGATCAATAAAACGGAACTTCAATTGACATGGATTTGAAACAATTAATTCTGTTACAACACTCCCCGACATTTCCGCCACGTTTGGTATGTTCTACGTGGTCGGGGTGTGACAGAAAAGTTGGTATCAGAGCCAATGGTTATAGGGAATTAGGTTATTAGTAATGCTTTGACCTAGTCTATAACCTTCCTAGGACCCTAACGCGAGTTTACTTGCGTTTAGTCATAAAACAATACCGTCACCTATCCTTAGGCGACGACCACAACAAGAACATAAATTTCAAAACCGCTTTGAAAACAATCATCTGTTCTAGGATGATTGATTACTAGGTTTTGAACCCTCTGTTATAAGGTTTTGAACCCCTTTGAATTTTCAAAACTCTTGTCAAAATTTTGGGTCCTAAATAATGTGAACACGTGCAAACTGGAAGAGTGAATGCCTGTACCCTGGGATTTCTGTCTAAGGTTAGAGTGTTCGTACAAATCCACATAACGGACCAGTCGCTCTTACCTGGGAACTCTTGGGGTGAGTGTCCACTTATAGGCGAGCATGTCTTCGCTATACACTATGAGGATCTATTTGCTTTGATTCAGCCTTGGTGTTGTTTGTTTGCTTCGTGGTTCAAACAAATAACCATCAACCATGACTGTGGTCGGTAATTGTAACATCCTATTCTTACCCAATGCCATTTCATTTGCTTTCTTTCTTGTTTCTCTTTTAGAATGCCTCCTCGACGCGAAAACCAGATAGCAACTGCCGAGCTGGCAGAAATTATTGTGCAGCAGATGGCTGCTCAATTCCCAAATCTCTTCGCTCAATGGAACCAAGCCAACAACAACAACAATGGTACATGCAATTTCAAGAACTTTAACTCGGCTAAACCACTCAAGTTTAGTGGTTCTGAGGGAGCAACTGGGCTTCTTCAATGGTTCGAGAGCATCGAGAATACTTTTCACCACTGCAGTGTCCGGATAATCGCAAGGTCGAGTTTTCTTCGAGTGTGTTTCAGAAGAGGGCTCTTACATGGTGGAACGGGGTAATGAGAGACCGTGGTGCAGATGTTGCTCTAGCACAGACATGGGCTGAACTGAGAGCTCTTATGATGAGGGAGTTTTGTCCTCGTCATGAACAACGAGCATTGGAGAAGGAATTTGATGATTTGAAACAAGATAGTGGCGAACACAGGGCATATACTGATAGGTTTGAGGAGTTGAGTCTACTTTGCCCGACAATGGTCGCCCCACTCGACAAGGCTATCGAAAGGTACATCAACGGCCTGCCTGACTCGGTACAAGACATTATCACTGGTAGCAACCCTACCACACTCCGTCAGGACATTGAGCTATCTGCAACCTTGACTGAATCGCAGATCAGAAAGCATAAACTTTTTCGAAAGGGTGACAAGAAGCCAATCGAGGAATCAAAGACCATGGATGAACAGACTGGATCCCCTGAGAAGTCTAAGAAGCGTAAGGCTTCGCAGAATTGTGCGATTGCTGCTCAACCCAACCAAAACACCCGCAACCAACCAACTCAACCTCCTGCAAAGAAACCTTATGCCGGTACTGCACCGATATGCGACAAATGTAATGCACACCACTTAGCTCACCTACAGTGTCGTTTATGTGCATCATGTGGGCGACTCGGTCACCTGGCAAGTGCTTGTCGATTTACCCCAAACCAAGGTGGTCCAAACCAACCTCAAGTAAATCTTGCTCAAGCTCGTCTTCCACTAGGTCCTTGCTTCAACTGTGACGAAATGGGCCATTTCCGGAGAAATTGCCCAAAGATTGCTAATGCGAATCCAGCGCAAGGATGAGCATCGGACCAACTAGAAGACAATGTTGTTTAGAGATAATCAAGCCTTATGTATTATTTTCTTTTGTAGTCAAGGCCCATGAAACAGTTGTTGTTGTTTATAAATAAATCTTTTTATTTTACATTGCAATGTACAAATGTGATGTCATGTATAAACAACGTATCCTCTACAATACCGACAATCAAGGAACCGTATTCCTTGAAGAACAGACTACCCCGTAATTTCTACCATTTTATTATCTCTTGTGTTTTCCACGAATACCCAAAGTACCACTATAAATTCTTAATAGGGTACCTAAGGGTATTTCCGTATATTCAAAAATTATTGTACCTTAACTCGAAAATTGCGTTTTCTTGAAAACGAAATCGAATTTATAGGAGATCTTTCTATCTTCATAGTTAGATTCTTGCTAATGTTTAAAGTACCGAATGAAATCCATGAAATGGATTCCTAGTGTGCTTTAAATGCATGTACGTAATCAAGAAAACAAATTAACAAATTAAAGATCTAGATAAACAATTTTGTGGTTATGTGACTATGTGGTTATGCATCTTGTCTTTCCATTTATACATTTTGTGTTTTTGTATACTCTGGATATTCGCTATCCAAATCCTCGTAGAATCTTTCATACCTTCATATGAGGGATTCGTAGTAGGATTTTCAAAAAGGTACTATCTTAAATCCTTAATGGACTTCTACGTTGTAGTTAAGTCCCTTGGATTATAAAGTACTATTCCAAAGTTTAAGGACATTATGTGTTGATATAGTTGAAGAGATTGGTTCGACAATCTAGTTAAAGACATCCTACATTGATGTAGTTAAATATTCCCCGTGGGTAGTTTAGTTAAATAGATCATTCGTTGATCTAAGTTAAAGAGATTGGTTCGACAATCTAGTTGAATATATCATGCGTTGATATAGTTAAAAAGGCCCTCGGGTGGTCTAGTTAAAGAGATCCTACGTCGATCTAAGTTAAATAGATTGGTTCGACAATCTAGTTAAAGACATCCTACGTTGATGTAGTTAAATATTTCTCTTGGGTAGTTTAGCTGAAGAGATTATTCGTTTGATTTTTTTCCCATACGCATTATGAAATGAACTGTGTGGACTGTGCAAGGAAGTACGTAATTATGGAGGCCTACATAATTATGGAATTCAGTGCACAGAAACCACAGGAAGTTTTGTCATGTGTTAAGACCTACAGTGACAAGAGTAATGATACAGGAGAAGTCTTGGATTTTGACCAATGTCATTTATCCTTACACTCCCCAATTCTGATTTCAAGCACACACAAGTTTCCTATGATAACTCTTCACGGGAAACGTTCTCCTGCCCGTAGTTCAAAACTCCGTGTTTTGTTACTACAAGGACTTTACTTTGTGGGTTGAAATTTTCGCTATGGATCCTAACATGGCCCATAGTTTTACCTAAGGGTTCAATGGATTTGTCTGAAAGCGAAACCGTCACAGCTGTCTTCACAAAGTTTCCTCTGAAACTAAATTTCAGGACGAAATTTCCTAAAGTAGGGGAGACTGTGACACCTGTGTCACTTCAACCATCAAACAAACGCCAAACCAATGAAATATTGTATTTCATACTTTGGACTTGTATAAATATGTGTATCGTTTGCACATATCAACTCTTGTTCGATTTCAAGCCCTACATCGCTTTCTGGGGAATTATACGCAAACTGGTGCGTAAACGTACTCAGTTTAATGCGACAAATACTCCGGAACAGCAACATATACTCAACATACCTTAAATAACCTTTACATAACTTAGAAATAAGTTTTGAAGGCTTTGGTATGGCAAAAACAAGTTAATTCGCTTACAGGGACTAAACTTGACAAACTGCGAAAGTATGCCAATTTGAACTGTAACAAACATTCCGGAACATGTCCATAAGTTAAACATACCATAAATATCCTTTACATAGCTTAGAAATAGGCTATGGTCAACCCGAAGTTCATGGAACTTCATAACGTGAGCGTGATCACGATGGTTATAGTCCGTAGTGACTATACCTACTGATTACCACGTTATCTAGGCTCAGTGACGAGTCGTAGTTTCGGCCAAAATGCGCATTCTTACGTATTTTGTAACCAAACTACTCGTGAGCATCAAAACCGTTTGTTTTGATGCCAAACCTGTTTTCTAAACTTAGTTAAGCATGTGTTAACATGCTTAGCTCGTCACTTTTAGTTTAGTGCTTATACAGGGTCGTAAGGTAAGCGATCTAAACCATCGCTTATACTTTCGAACCCGACCCATTTGGTCGATCATTAGGATCCGACCAAACACATTAGGTGACCATAGCTATAACCTTCAGAGGTTATACCTTGTGGTCACGATGTTAAGCGTTCCAAATGCGTTCTACGCGAACGACGCGTTAAGGTAGCATAAGCTACCTAAACGGGCCGTGATGGGCCGTAAGCACTTAGGTTAGGTTTCATTTTAGTATATAGGCTTTGTTAAACCATATTACACGAGTCTCCATGCTCGTTTGGTTTACGAACCCGCATACTATCCGATCCTTCCGATTTTGGTCCGGTATATTAATATAGCTACCTATTAGGTGCCGTTTGATATCCCGTGATCTCTAGCATTGTGTGATTATTACACAAGGAATTCAAAGCAATCTCAGGTGAGTACATTGAACCCCTCTTTTACTGTTTTCCAAACTATTTTGGGGTGAAACACATGTGCCTACCTGTTACTTTCATGCTTTCCATGTTTTCACATCATATACATGCTATGTTCGTTAGTACATATTAGTACATGATTTCATTACATTTCATGCTATGTATGCCCATTGTGTGCGTACTTAGTACATTTCTTTACAATACATTTCATGCTATGTATGCCCATTGTGTGCGTACTTAGTACATTGCTTTACAATACATTTCATGCTATGTATGCCCATTATGTGCGTACTTAGTACATTGCTTTACATTACATTTCATGCTATGTATGCCCATTGTGTGCGTACTTAGTACATTGCTTTACATTACATTTCATGCTATGTATGCCCATTGTGTGCGTACTTAGTACATTGCTTTACATTACATTTTCATGCTATGTATGCCCATTGTGTGCGTACTTAGTACATTGTTTCACATTGCATTTCATGCTATTTATGCCCATTGTGTGCATACTTAGTATAATTGTTTACATCACATGCCTTCATTTTGGTACAACATTTGGTTTGTTTAACATGGAACAATACATTCATTAACATTAGCTACGCCGTTCGTTAGTAGGTAGTGGTACCATAGGAATTGACAACTCCCGTTCCTGAAATCCTGGGTTTGTTTGGATTGGAAGGAATGACCGAATTCGATATACATAACTTAGATAAACCATTAATTTGTTTAAGGGTTTATCGCCACAGTCTCAAGGCTTGGATGTATGCATATTTCACAATACCGCACAAATGTTTATATCAGTAGAGCATGCATTGTTCCACAAAACATAACGTTGATTTAAACCATGTTTTACTTCAACACCTTGTTTTGTGCATTTTACATATGGTTGAGTTGATACATCTCGCTTACCATACAAGATATATTTTGGGTACACATTACATTATCTACATTGAACATAAACATTTTGACATTGATACACATACTTGGTGGTTTACATTGAACATAGACATTTCGACATGGTTTACACAATAACACTTGACATTTGGTTTATACATGAACAATTTACATGGTGGATGGTTTGGGTAAATGGTTGGTGTAACGTGGCGTATGTAATATGATACAAACATGGTGGATACGCCGCTGGTACTTCCTATATATAAATGCTTGTATAGTATTACATATCGTAGCGTTATCCAAGTCATTTCAGTTTAGATACATTACATTTTACACAAACAACATATTCTTCACAAGACATTGTTTTACAAACGACTTATCTTATACAAACTCATTTTACTTGGTTATTCATTTAACCATACAGTATTCTCTTATTTATACATATCATCTGATCATATCGTTTTTCAAATGATTTACAAGACAAAGCAAATTACAAGGTTCATGACTAAACATTTTCTCAAACATAAGTCATGAACTCCGTTTTCACAAAACCAATGTATCTCACAGGCATTTTTATGCTGACGTACCTATTTTCACATGTGTTTTCAGGAAATGATGCATAGGACTTATCAAGACATACTTAGGCGGACCTGTGCCTTAGTGACTTAAAACGAGACAAGAACTAGTTAATTTATGTTATGTACTATTTGGTTCTTGTTTAAACAATGTAAACTTTCATGTTTGATCAATAAAACGGAACTTCAATTGACATGGATTTGAAACAATTAATTCTGTTACAACACTCCCCGACATTTCCGCCACATTTGGTATGTTCTACGTGGTCGGGGTGTGACATTTTCCCTCTTGCATATGTTGATACCCACACAAAATGATCGAGAGGTTTCTCTTTTGTAGAAACCTCCACCTAAACATATAAGTTAAGTCTCTCATGTTTGCAACATGGTCTCATTTGTCCTAAACTCCATCCCTTTCTAATTAACTTGTATCCTAACTAAATTACATAGCTTGGTTATTTTGTTTCATGCCTTTTTAACAATAAAACATACATAGTTAATAAAAATTTGGGTTTTGGGGTGTTACATTATTGTTTTTATTAAATTTTTCTATATTATAGATTCCAACATAGGAATGTCTTAGTGTTTTCTCTGTTTTTTCTTTATATTTATAGAGAAAATGAGTTTTAGAGATTCTAATGTGAGTGCTTTAATTGGATAATAAGGAAAAATAGAAAAATCAGTGATTCACTATTAAGATTATGCAAGTTTTAGAGGTAAACAAATATAATTAGGTTCAAAATATAAAACATATTTACACCATCCAAAATTGGAGTGTCATATTGTAAGATTATCCTTAGGTGAGTTTGTTCATTAAATACCATTTATGTTTCAAGAGTAACAGAACTAACATTATCTCTATTTCTTTTGAGCATTTATGTGTACGAAAAAGGAAACGTTATCATTTTTGTCTAGTTTTGATTGTGTGCCTCATTATGCATTGGGTACACATTCTTTTCAAAATTGCCTTTTTACTTTCTATCAACAAGAATCAACATACCATGGATACTTAGCCAATAAGCATCCAATCTCACATCATCACAAGCACCGTCATATCTACATAGGTGGTAAAAAAAATATATGGTAAAAAAGTTATCTGATGCATAGTTTTCGATACTTGTTTTGTGGGCCGGCCTAAACTTTTTGAAGGCCCAAAGCAAACTTCAAAATTGGTACGCTTACGGTCACTTAAGCCTAGCAAAACGAGTGGATCAAGTTGGGTCATATGGGATCGGCCAAGGCTCGAATTATTAACAAAGATTATATCCTTAGTCGATGAGCAAACATCAAAAAGCGAATTTTGGAATCAATATTATAACATATTTGCATAAAACAAAGTTGATAACTATATAATGATTTATTAAGTATACCAAATGTCAATTTTTACTTACCATCTGTGAAATATCAAAAATTAGTTAGAATATGAAAACTTTCAGCAACTCTTCCATAAACCAAAATTTGTTAATGAAGATATTAGATATTGGTACTTTGATATTATCAACAGTATATATACCATGTTTTTAATATCAATATATTTGTTTCAAATAAGTTTATAAAATTATGGAACACATATTGCAGATCAAAATATGTTAAAGAGGCTAAGACAAGAAGAAAAAAAATTAACAAGTAGATAAAAGTAAAAAGATTATTGAGAATTAAAAAAAAAATACATGTTAAATAAAAGTAAAATTGTGATCTACACCAACGACGGATCAATGATTTATTTCTTGGAGGTAACCCGAAGACCTAACCTTTGGGGGCCCAAATCAATCGTCTATGTTGTAACAAAAAGGTGGGACGGCCCGTTGTTTTTTAAATTATATCCGTATATTCAGCAATCAAGTGACATTGACTCGTCATACATTTATGTAATAATCTCTCGTAGGGCCGGATCTATAGTACAACACTTAACCTAGTCTTGTGTCTAGGGCCTCAAAAAAAACAAGGCCCCTATTTAAAAGAAAATTAATATGCTAATTATTAATATTAGTGCAAACTTATTGTTTTAGATCTGTTTGATTCCTAATACAAGCAAACCACTATTTGTTATAATTGTATTAGATTTTTGCTTGGTTTCAAATACGTATAAAGGAGTATCGTTTATGATAATCAAAGAAGGAAAAAAGGGCCCCCCAAATTTTATTTCGTCTTAGCCTACAAAAAGGTTGGAACGCTCCTGATCTCTCGACCTGAACCGATATGCTTGTGACATATATTTATTACACATGAGTTAAGTAGTGTGAAGATTGGGCCATTGGGGGCATAAAAACCACTCGACCGATACCTCCTTCGACAAATACCATGTTAAAAAAACAGTAAAAATTCTCATACATGTGACGTCTAGGGGTTGGTGATTTGTTATTTGAGTTGACCAATCATCGATTTTGACTTTCTGGACTTTGAAAGAAGTTCACCGTTGATAAGAGTTGTAATCTTGGGACACATCATGCTTGATCCTAAAACTGCTTTGGTTGACCTTTGACCGCCATGAAACATGTCTTGAATCAATTCTGGTGTAGACCTTCACCGGGAGACATGATCATTCATAGCTCACGTGAAAATACATGAATTTAAGGTTGGAAATAATAACATATATACATTCTGGTATTTTCTCTGGGGTCATGAGTATGATTTCAGTTATCTCATCAGCACATGAATACTTTTAAAGGAAGTTTTATTATTGAGTTTTAGCAGTATATATATATATATATATATATATATGGGATGATTGAATTGAAAACCACTAGTTATAGTTAGAGTGAAAACTTGAAAACTAACTAAAAAAGCATACCAAAATATTTTTTTTTACAATTTTTTTATTATATATCAAAAAAACTTTTTTTTTTAAAAAGAACAAAAAAAATTGTACTGCACATGTGCAATAATACACATGTGTAGTACACATATAATGCACATGTGCAGTACAAGGTTTTTTTTTTTTTTTTTTTTTTGAAAAAAAGTTTTTTTTTATATAAAAAGTTACAAAAATTTGTAAAAAAATGTATGTATTTTTAGACTTTTTTAATTAGTTTTCGAGTTTTCTCTCTAACTAGTAATTTTTAATTGATCCTTCCCTCCTTGTATATATATAACAAACCATTCATTTGTGACACATTGATCGAAACCCCTCTCATTCTCTTTGACTAGAAGGTATGGGGGCCGGCTTGGCCCGGCTTGGCCCGGCGCCGGACCCCCACACCGCCCCCCTGGTCCGGCTTTCAGCTCAAACGGCCACCCACCGCCGGGTGGGCCGAGCCTCAATTCAAAAAAGTAGCCGTTATCCAACGGCATTTTATATAAAAAAAAATCAATTTCCTTTTAAATAAATACCATAATCCCAATCCATTTTTATACCATTTTCTCTCATTCTACTCCCATTCTTCTCCATTTCTCATCCTTTTTTATAAAAATACTCTATATTTTTTATACCATTCTCTCCCAAACATGAATCCATTCAACCCAAACAACCCCAACCCAAACAACCCCAACCCGAATAATCCCAATCCGAACCAACCTAATTTTTTTTTCGAGTCCCGCTTACACTCCGACTATGGATCCTTCGTGGGGGGCTTCGCAATTTCCGTTTTCGGGTTTCCAACAAACACCCAACGCCTTCTCACAAATGTCTCAACTACAACAAGTTCAACAATATCAAGCGCTCCAACAAATCATGCAACGCAACACGTTTGAACAACTCCAATCGCAATCGCAACCCCCGGTTCAACTTGAAGATGATGATGAAGAAGTCGTCCCCGAATCACCACCGCAAGAGGTCACGCGCAAAAAAAAGAAGGGGAAGGGAAAGATGGTTGAACCCGAAACCGCGCAAAAACCGAGAGCAAAGGGGAGGCAATGGACGAAAGTAGAAGAGGAGGCGCTAGCTATGGCGTATGCTAAGGCCTCTACTTGCCCGATAGTCGGTATAATTTTTTTTATTTTTATTTTCGGTTTGCTATTTTTTTATGAAATTTAATTTTTTTTTTACTAATGCACTATTTTTTAAATTTTAGGAAACAACCAATCGGGTAGTAGTTTTTGGAAGAAGACAACGGATAGGTTTAACGCGATTATGGAGCATGGGGAGGCTCGTGATGTCGAATCCGTCTCGGGCAAGTGGCGAAAAATGATCAAGGTCGTCAACGCCTTTAATCAAATTTATAACCAAATTTACCTTTCGCCGCCAAGCGGGAGTAACGAGCAAGATATTCTTAACTTTGCTATCGCCAAGTGGGACTCCCAAAATTCAACGCCTTTCCCGCACTTCCGAGCATGGAACGTTATAAGGAAAGAACAAAAATGGAAGCCGGTTCCAAATGAGGTCGCAACGGCCAAACGCACTAAAACTTCCGAGTCCGGAAGCTATAGTGCGGGAGGCTCCACCGCTCGATGTCAAATCGACATAAACGACGACCCGGAAGATGACGAGGATGTGTTGCCCGTTCACGAGTCGGAACGTCCCCCCGGGAGGGACAAAGCAAAAAAAGAAGCGGCCGGAAAGCGAAAAGTGTCCGGCTCGAGTGGAGGTGGCGGCTCGAGTGGAGGTAGAGGCGAGAAGGCATCGTCAAAAATGGACGACTTGATAAACGAATTCCGTTCGTTCAAAGAGTTCGCGACCAAAAAGTATAGTCACAAGAAAACCGTGTCGTCCGACTATGCTCGAGCGGAAGATTTTAGGATTATGCGGTTGGATCTCGACTCGGTTCCGGAGGATGAACGCGAGGTTTATCGGAGGATGAAGGAAGAGGTGAAAAAAAATGGACGTCGTAGGTTTTAGGAAACGTAATTTTTTTTATTTTTTATTTTCGGTTTCTTTTTATTTTTTAGGAAATGTAATTTTTTTTTTATTTTCGGTTTCTTTTTTTTTTTTAGGGAATGTAATTTTTTTTTTTATGGAATGAAATTATTTATTTTGTTTTATGTGGTGTTTTTTAAATTTTATAAAGTTTTTATTACCTTGGTTATTAAATTAAATAATAGAAAATTATGAAATAATGAGGTGGGGCCCCATCCTCCATCCCCCTCCATCCCTCATTTGGCTCATCCTCCACGAGCCGTCTACGTGGCGCCTACGTGAAGGCTCATCCCCGTGAGGATGAGCCGAACCATACCCACTAGTCTTCTATGCATACCAAGCCTTTCATCACAACATAAAAGTGGATGATGTGTACTCTTTCCACTAAATCTTATATCACTATCCAACACAGATTATCATAGATAGTTGTACTTACACAATCAACATTTAGCAATAGAATAAATTGTCGTTAACCGGTTAAATCTTAAATTATCAACATTCCATATTGTCATTATCAACGTTTCATATTGTCGCTGACTGATACTCACGCATGAATAAAGAGCACCTGTCTTGACGCAAAAGCACTAAACTTTGATTGTTCTTTTATATTTACACCTAACCCATTTTTATAAAAGCTCAAAACCAACATAACTTTCTTCTATCTAGTTTTAAATAATAACTAGTGATATGACCCACGGGCGATGCGCAACGGGCCTGTTGCAAACATCGAATGGATTAATTCAAACGTTATGTGATGTGTTAACTATATGAAAACCCGCGTTGGAACGTATTCGATTTAACACAATATAACCTATATAAGCATTGGGGTTGAATCAAAATGTAAAGTAATAAAATTTATATTGTACAATCATAATGTATTATATGTGACCCGACTCGTATAAAAAAACAAAAAGCATAAAACATGTATAATGAAAAAACTAACATGTGTAATCAAAAAGGATTAGTTAGAGCTTTAAAGAAAACACAAAATGACTAAAGAAAACATATTGGGTAAACATGAGTGTTTTGCAAAGTAAAAGGTCCAAAGTTGAAAGGTGTAATATATATATAATATTAATTTTACCTGTCGCGCGTTGCGGTGGAGTCAAAACGTAGAGTAACTTTAATTTATACGGTCGAATAAAAACGTATTATATTTAAACCCATTCAGTTCAGAGCAAAATTTACGTCAAAATGTAGACCAGCTTGAAACGTACATAAAATAAGTACGAAAACGTATTATATTTGACATGACTCGTCTCCAAAAGATAACATTTACGTTGGAACGTAGACCAACTCGAAGTTATACCCACACGTACATAAATAACGCACATAAAAATATTTTTTTAAATAAAGGAACGAAAAGGGTTGTCACACCTTCAAATTCCACATGCAGAGTTTTACCGCGAGACGTGTGTCTGACCAGGATCTAGCCACTAATCATGTTGAACCAAATATTTAAACACATAAAAACATCACTACAACATGAGTAGTGATCAAGTTTTAGTTGTCAAACCACAATTTATGTTGCAGCGGAAATAAAGTTAAACCCAACAAGAATTTAAAACCACAAGTTTAAGAGTAATTTAAAACATAACGTTTATCAAACCACGCCACTCCAACAGTTGCAACGTTCGTCCCAACTGTACCTACTGACCTGCAAAGCATGCAACTACGTGTCAATAATAAAGTTGGCAAATTCACAAATTTTAGTTAAGAAAAAGTAAAGTTCACAATTGTTTTTGGTTTATATATGACTTGGGTAGCTAACCCTCGTCAAATGACTAAACTATGTATCGAATGCTGACGTTTCGTTTGTGCCCACATTAATGTCTATCAACATTACTGTTAAAGTGAAGGTTAAAAGTCCACGCACGGCTCCCAGCACGGTGTGAGGTTTGTCAAACCTAATAACGCTATCAACTAATACTCCGCGTATGCCTCCTCGACAATCTAATTGGTAAAAATCTAGGGACTTTCATGGTAGAGTTTCATTTAGTCCAAGTGTACTACTCCACCTCCAGTGGATAGTATGTTTCAATGGTTCTACTAGAACGCGCGTGTAGCCCCAATCAGGGCTACGTAAAAAGTGTTGTTCCAAACTAGGAACGCATGCGTTTGGAAAAAGGTTATGAACTCACCTTAGTTTGCTTGGCAGTAACGTGAAAGGTGATCAGGAATGGTTAATCTCTCCTAGATATGTTTACCATTTCAATTGGTTTAATTCATGTAATCTTACACGTATCTAACACATAGCCACATAATCACGTTTGACATACAATTACCCGTTCGTGTAAGTTAGTGCATGTGATCATATTATTCCATATAACACATCCGTTGACACCCGCTAATGTTTTTAATAACATTTAACACTTTGATGTAACATGTATGCAAATTTAAAACATTTACAATTACTTTCAGCACATTGCAGTTTCACGTCAGATTTTAGGCAGTTTTCCGGAATTTATTTAAAATATTAAACAAACACAGAAAATTATGATATTTTAACACAACATGCCATTTAGTTCAGGAATATTTGTGTATTTTTCTCATGGCTTGAATACTTACATAAAAGTCACTAAAAATCATCCTTTACACCTAGGTATGATTTATAACATTCTGATGACAGTTTACGCCAAAATCATTTAAAAATCCCCGTTAACTCTTTTTACGAAATTCCAAAGGGAGATTTTCACCAACACCTGGAAATATATACAATAAAAAGGTTAGGTGATAACTCAATTTCTACATTGAGTTATGATATTCGTAATGGACTGCAAATTCTGACAGAAAAACGCAGCCTGGACCTTTGTTACGAAATAATTCGTTTAAAATATCAAACGACGTCAGAAAAATGCAATTCTAGTGGGGTTTGAAACGTATTTCAAAACAATACATTTTAGACTCAAGAAAGAGTGGATTTCATTATGATTTGACCTTGTTACAGTCACCACAAGTCGGCTGTAAAGATTTGGACAAAATCTGTTTACATTCAGCTCTTCCCAAAAACGTGTTTATGATCTTGTTTACCCCAAATCCGACCCATACATCATGCATAACCCCAAATACATCAGATTCAACAACCAAGTATCATTAATATCAAGTTATAACCAAAACCCTAATCTTTAAATCATGAGAAACATCAAAATTGATCAAGAAAGGCACCAATTGCAAGATCCAAGCAACAAATCAAAGTGGAATGGTGTTTTGAAGGCATAATTTCGAAATTATGGTAGAGGTGGGGTTGCCATACGTATTTGGGGGTTTAGGGTTGGGTTATGTTTTTTTAACTAATTAAAACCCGTAGGTGGGCGTTTTAATGGGCTTTTGTAACTTTTGGTGGCCCTTTCTAGCTAACACAAGCCCACCAAACCTTTTTACTAATTTTTAATAGCCCAAGTCTATAAAAATAAAACTCACTAGTTTGTTTATAAAAATAAATATTTTTATCACGTTAGATCACACAAAAACGCACATTGTTCGGAATTACAAGAAACAACTAACAAGTAGTCCATGTAATCAAATAACATATAATTCCACTCAATTATATTATTATTTCTATGTTTGCAATACTATATCCATGTTTCACCAACGTTCGGGGTCAGACTTGTGTGCAGTTTGGTAATTCGGTTGATTCGCCGAATTATTGTTACGTGGGTGTTCGTGTACTAACTGACACACTTAACCAACCAATATGAAGTGAAATGCTATAATGAATGTTTTAAATCATGTTAAAGATAATGGAGTTAACCTGAAAAATCTTAGCTGTCATGTTAGTGCATTACGTCTATTGACTTCGTCTTGTATCATGTATTAGAATAGGATATCCAGTGCACGAGGTTCGAGAAACGATGTTTAGGTCTTAAGGAAGAGGTTTCGCTCATATGGACATGCCATATAAGCGAAACCATAGCAACAGGTTTCACTCATACGGACATGTCCGTATAAGCGAAACTATTCACCCTATATATAGGTGCTTTGTTGATTCATTTGGCATCGCGACATTCGGAAGTGTAATGAAGTGCTGCCAAAATCTGTCCAGGTTGTAATCATTGTTAAATGCAATATAAGTGACAGATATTAGAGTATCAAGCTGTTTACGCGTCTATTTCTCTGATTCCGCCTTTGAACCGGACTTAAAGCTCTTCTGATCGACTCAGTCGGGTCAAACAACGATCCTACAAGTGGTATCAGAGCTTCAGGAAGAAGAGTTTAGCTTGATATCATCCTCATTCTGACTTCTACACCTTCTTTCATCATTTCAGAGAGTTTTCTCGGTCAAAATTCGCTCAAAATTTCACAGATTATAGACAATTGGACATAGACAAATCCCTGAAAGTTTGACACTGAAATTCAAAGTAAAAATGGACTAAATTGGCTTCGGACTTGGTTTCGCTTATTTGAACATTAACTAGTTTCGCTCTTGTGAACATAAGAGTTTCGCTCATACGGGCTCCAAAGACACATAGTTTCGCTTTTATGTCACCATAGTTTCGCTCATATGTCATCTGATTAAAGGGTTTCGCTCGAAAGTCACCTGGTTTCGTTTTTGAGTCACAAGATACAATTAGTTTCGCTCCATAGGACCTTCAAGAGACATAGTTCCGCTTTTGTGACCACTATAAACATAGTTTCGTTTATTTGTCCAGATGGTTTCGCTTTTATGGCAAAACATCTAAGGTTTCGCTCATAGTGCAATCCTTGGTTTCGCTCATAAGGCATTCCTCAAGTGGTTTCGCTCATAGTGCATTCTTCAAGTGTTTTCGATCATAGTGCAGTTTTAATTTCGCTCCAAGATACACCTGATTTCGCTCAAGTGTCTATTTAGCTCGAAAGTGAACTTTTTCGTGTCGGGATCATTTCACGTCGATTGAGTGTCAGTCAGTTTCAGTTTATTTGATATTGATTGTACTGATTGTGTTTGTTTGATTATCTGTCCAGGTTTGCATCATGGCTGAGGAATTCTACAACATGTTTTTCAATGCGTTCATATCCGAATCGTCTGAGGTTGCAAATGTTACACCAAAAACCATCACGAAGGCGATCAACGAGAACATCAAGCATGATAACTTTTATGGAACGCAATCAAAACCACCAACTCTTGAAAGCATTGAGGATTATACATGGTGGAAAGAAAGATTCATTAACTGGGCAAAAGCATATGCACATGAGAGCTGGTTCTGCTTAGAGTTTGGATACGATAGGCCAAAAGATGACAAAAACGAAGATCTACCATTCAAGAGATTTTCCAGAGAAGAAAAATCTGAGTTTACAGCAGAACAGAGAATGGTTGCTTTGATCCAGACAGCAATCAGAAATGATATATTTGCCTTGCTTACTCATGATGGATCCTCAAAATCAGTCTGGGAAGCTTTAAGAGTTAAAGCTGAGGGGGGAAAACAGATTAGAAAAAATAAAATTGCATTACTTAAAAAAGAATTTGATCTATTTGACAATATAAAAGGAGAGACAGTGAGACAAATGATAGAGAGATTCTGTCACCTCAAAATCGAACTTGAACGTTTTAAAATTGATAAAACAAGAGAGGAACTTATTGATAAAGTCATTGAAGCGTTACCACGAGCTACTCAGTGGCAAACGTTTATTTTGATCTTAAAAAATGATGCTTCATATGATGAAATTTCTCTTGATTCTTTGTTTGAAAAGATTGAAAGTCATGATCTGGAGTTACAAAAGCAAAGCAAGATGACTGGTTCTTCACATCAACAGAATGTGGGCTTGTATTACAAAGGCAGTGTACCTTCTGATAAAGGCGTTGGTTCACCAAAAACAGCATTTAGTGGTGAGAAGATGATAGAACCACAAACAACGTCGACAAGTCATCATTCTGGATATCATTCATCTTCAAAGTCAAGTTCTGATGAAACTGAAGAGATTCTGTGCAACATTGCTCTCAAATTGAAGAATTCTCCTGCAATGAGCATCAATGCAGCGAAGCAGCAAATGAGTTTTCTTGCATCGGTTCTGGAGTCATATGAAGGTCTTGTAGCTGGCAAGATTGGAAACTCTGAGTTGACCAAAGAAGACTACGACCAGATTGATCTGGAAGAGATGGAACTCATAGATATTCGCTAGTGTTTAGCTAGTTGCATTCGCAGAGCTCAGAGGTATATGGAGATTACCGTAAAACAATCGCTTGGAGGTGCGTCAACAAAGCTTGGATTCGACAAATCCAAAGTGACCTGCTTCAGATGCAAGCAAAAAGGTCATTTCAAAAGAGAATGCAGAAACTCTGAAGTTGCTGAAGGAAATGAACGTCCTTTCAACGATGACTATTATCGAAAGGCGATATACCATCGAAGCAGAGAAGAGCCGAAGTTGATTGAAGATAAACCAAAAGAAAATTCAAGAGCTTATGCTGTTATTTACGAGGATGAAGGTTTTAACTGGAGCACAGTTCTTCCAGATAAAGATCGTCCTGTAGATCGTCCTGTAACAGCTCATGGCAGAAAAACAACAAAGGCCCGGCATCATGTTCTTGTTGCTGAACTTCAAGATGAAAACAAAGACAAAGACACTGCTGAAATCCCTGAAGAAAAAGTTGAGATCAAAGAGAAAACTCGAGAAGAAATCTTGAGTGAGAAGACTTACAAAGAAAGAAATGTGGTCTACAACATAATGGACAACATGCAGGAAGAGTATGAAAATGCTGTCAGCAGTTGAAGATGGGATAAGAAGAGAGAATGTTACTACAACAGAGAAGGAGAACCGGTTGTTCCAATGAAAGACATAATTTTTGATGATGTTCTTCTCGTAGTCCCAATGAGAGCCGAATATTATCGAAATGTGATGAAAGATGACACATATGCTAAAAGGCTTGAAAAGGAGATCAGATATGCTATGCTATCAGGTCTAAGAAAAAGGGATGAAGAGAGAATGAAGAAGAATGTTGAAGAGATGGTGAACGATTTGAAAAAGGTTGCTGAAGAGGTTAAAACAGAAATTGTTGAAACTGAAGCTGTAAAAGAAATCAAAAGTGAAGAAGTTGAGGTGAATGAAGAGGTTAAGAAAGCTGTGACTGAAGAACAGCTGAGTGATGAAGAGGTGCAGAAAGAAGAAAAGAATGTGAATTTGGAAGCTTGTGATGTTGGTGATGAAGTTAGTGTTGAAAAAACACTGAATGATGCTGATCAGATGCAGACAAAAGCTGCTGAAAACACTGAAGTGCCAATCACTGAGGTAAATTCAGATTCTGAAAACTTAAAACAGATTGATGAGTGCAAGAAATGCATGGAACCGTGCAGAGCTTGTACTGAAAAAGATGAGCAATTCAGAATAAGAAATCTTGAATTCACAAAAATCAAAAACATTTTCAAAGAAAAATGCAAAGAGATGTTAGAAAAAGAAAAGGTTTTTAACGAAAATGATGAAAAACTTTCAGGAAAATGTACAAAGTTAGAAAAAGAAAATGAAGTTTTGAAAGAAGATGTTTTGAAAATGAAAAATGAATGCGAACAAAAAGAAATTGCTTGTCAAGAAATGAAAAAGGAATATGACTCAATGAAATTATCATATCATGTTACAAAAGAGTCATATGATAAAGTAAAAGATGAAATGAAATATGCTCAATCTAGAATGAATTATTTTTCTGAAACAACCAAAGAGCTTAAACGAATGTATGCTATAAAACAAGATGTTGTTAATTCCTATATTGAAGATGTTGCTAAGCTAAAGCGACAGATTGCTGATTTAGAACAGGATAACAACAAGTTAAAAAGTTACCATGTGTCGTCATATGTGCTTGAAAGAATTTTCAATATAAAACTGGGTGATGGTGAGTCTGAGCAGAACAAGAAGGGCATTGGCTCAGAGTTTCATCAAGTTCCACCACCGGAAAAGTTTGCATTTTATGATGAGGAAAAGGTCGAAAAAGCTTTCAACATGGTAGATCAATTACCAGACAACATTGACATAACCTATTCCAAATCTGATGATTCTCATGATTCAGAGGTGGTAGGTAAAGTCGTTGAAAGTGTGTTAAAAGAAGAGTCAGTTGATACAGGTAAACCTGAATCACAGGATGAAGATGAAGGAAATCTTCATGATGCATATCTGAAAAACATAAAATCCGAGAAAAATTTGAATGATGATTCAAAGGGATTGGTTTATACCATGATTGGATCAGACAAATTATTCTTAGATGTTGTATTCCCGATTCAGAATGTGATTTCAGAAAAGGTTGATAAAGTTTTCAAAATGGTTGAGATTGAGAAGTCTGAGATTTCAACGTTTGTTGGTAAGAGTCATAAAGGTTCGTATAACAAACCTGGTTTCAAAAAGAAAAACATGAAGGCTGGGTTGGGTTATAAGAAGAAACAGAATCGAAAGAAAAATGAAGTGCCAAATTATCAGGCTAAAATGAGTTTTGTTCAAGGAAACAGTTTAGCTGAAGAGAAAGAACTTAAAATTGGACGACAGTCTAATGCTGAGTTTGAGGCACAAAAGAAAAAGCAACAACCACAGGTCAAAGATGTGTCCATGAGAACATGTTTCAAATGTGATCAAAAAGGACATCTTGCACGAAAGTGTCCAGATCTAAAACTTGTGGATGTTGACAACAAGAAGATTGATTCTGAGAAACAAAAATCTGAGAATGTGAGACAAAGGTCAACCAGATTTGATTCAAAACAAACCTGGAAGTACAACACAAATAAGTTTGCTTCGAATCAAAATTGGAAATCAAACCCGAACAGGTTTGATTCAAGACAGACCTGGAATTTTCACACACCCAGATTTAGAACAACACAAAGTTGGAAAGCATCAGTTGATATGACAAAACCCCAAGAGTTTTTGAAACCAAAAAATGTTGTTCAAAACCAAAGTGTTCAAAAAGATTCACATTTTTACAAACGTGGTACACCGAAAGGTCAAACATGGAGTGTTAAGAAACATGTTGATTCGGTAAAAGATGAGAAAGCTGAAGTTAAAATTGAGAAAGTTTTTGTGAAAAATGACAATGAATTTCCAGCATTGAATGAAAATTATTGTGTTGAAATGCCTAAGGTCCAACACCTGGGCTAAATTGTTCAAGTAATTCAATTAGTTGAATGTGCAGGTGCTCAAGAATACTGAAGACTGTGAGATTGAAATTTGGAGCAGCCTGGCACATGAAGAGGAAGCAGAGGCTGCTGGACCGTGTGTTGGTTGAAACAGGGAGTTTATAGGTTTTTCTGTACATAAATAAACAATATTTTCAAAACCCTAAAAATTTGAAAAACTAAAAACCAAAAATATGTTTGTTTTTAATTTTTGTCAAAAATAGAAAATTTCAAAAATATGTGTTGGTTGAATACGCCGAAACCCTCACGACTGAACAAACATGATTACATTCACCAGATTGAAAAACAGTTTTCAAACTGTAAAAATCAATGTGTTGTAAATCATGGGGGTACTTTATGTTAGTTTTTCTGTAATTCGGTACACGAGAAGCAGAACATGGATGGCGAGACAAATCTATCAGTATCGTGTTGTCAAATTTCTTTTAATGGTTTTGCATTTTAGGGGGAGAAAAATTGTCAGAAAATACAAAAACATTAGAAAATTTGAAAAAAAAAAAGCCAAAAACATGATAAAATTCAAAAATTGAGTTTTTGTGTAAAAAGAGGAAATGATAGTACATCAGTAGACAGTTACAGTATGCTAAAGAAATGTAATGATTAAATAGCGTTAAACAGTCTCACTGATGATATGTCAATAGGTTTTTATACACTTAGTAAATTTTTTCGGGATATAAACCTAAATTCAAACACTTGCTTATTTCGTGGGGAACACTACTTGGATATATAGGTAACCCCTGAAATTTCGTTTGAAAGGTCCCTTATTCTGAGATACTAGGTCTTTATACTCAGTGATATTTGGGGTATTATTCCGGGACTTCTGCTGAATGGAAGTTCTGACCTAGTCCCCGAATAATACTTTCCGCATTGCTTGAAACATAGCATCGCCCTCAGCAAATTGATGAAACAATAAAATTGATAATCATTGTTGTTGTGAAAAAGATCCTTTAAAGGGGACACACCGAAAAGTCGAAGCCGTCATCTCTTTGCGTATACGGAAGTATCGACCTGAGCTCTCACGGCCCTCGCATCTAACCCCTTACAGATATCATCTGTGGTATACTCACCTGTAAGACTAAATATTGGGATCTGGTACGGGAGTATATTCAAGAGGTGGGACACATGAATGAGTTTAAGTCTTAAAACATCTAATTTGTATCCTGAATCAGTTGAAATTTGTATGAAAATTTAAGTGGATCAGTATATCGACAATCTAAGTGAATTGTTTAATTCTTAATGTGTAATTAAGCTCAACGGTACTTGTGACTTGTCAAAAACTGATATGATCCTCTTACGCATACTCAAACAAAAATATTGTCTGTAAATATGTTTGTATATATTTCTTTACTGCTTTATATTTTCAGAAAATACAAAAAGATTTTGATTTCTGCTTTATTTTCGATAAACCGATGTCTGAGTTGCTGAGTTTCAAAATCTAAGTAAGTTGATTGTGTTTCTGAAAATAAAACAAGTTCATTAATTTGATACTTGAATTAAAATCAAAAATTTCAAAAACAGTTTGTGATATCTCCAAGGTCATTAGTTTGGACTTAAACGATTAACTTTGAGGGAGTTGGATTCTATAAAACTGCCAAATCATTAAAGATTGTTGATAGGGGGAGTGATTTAGAGAGTTGAATAGTGCCAGATTACGATTTCTGGAAAATTGAATGTTCGAAAACATTGTATTTATGAATGTTTGAGTGGTTGCAGATAGTCCCAGACTACGATCCCGAGAGCAGAGTCTAAGGGGGAGTCTGAAGACAAGCATGAAGCAAAGAGAAGCTTGTAGATGGAAAGCTAGGCGTCAATCCCAAAGCACGAAAGCTTGATGAAAGGGGGAGTCTGAAGCTGATAGAAGAAGATAAAGATTGAAGGATGCTTACAATGTTACAACTTGAAAGAATAGGCAGAGTGATCAAGACTCAAGATGTGTCATATTGAAGATTTGTTGTCACACCCTGGCTTTGCGGAAGCGTGGTTAATTTTGGTGTGACTTCTTAATACCATAGCTTAATCATAACAAGCTATATGAATTAAAAATATGCAAGATCATCCATTAAAATAAAAATATCAAAACATTGTCTTAACGGGTTAACACTCTATCAACCATAAACTTGTCCCACAAACATTACAACCCTAAACATAACATAACATAACATGATTCGAGGACGGTGACTTGTCCAGGAAAGAGTCACATTCCCCAAACCCTGGATGACCTCGGTGACTAATGCAGCGGAAAACATGCCATACCGTGCCAGATCTTTAATTCCCTGAAATACATGTAAGTTGAAAAATCAACAATAATGTTGAGCGAGTTCATGTGTAAGTGAGTAAATAAACCATTGTATTTATCAAAAACCCTGGTATGTAGCAAATAAGGAAAAAGAGATCACCAACGGTTTGCAAGGCCATTGATGTAACGCTCCGCATTTTTGAACCTTCCTTATTTTAGCAAGTCGTGTTGTACCTTCCATATTTAGACACTTGAACTCTCTTTGTAATCTACTTTCGTTTCATTTGTAATTCGAGACTATTGATCATAATGAAAACGAAGGTATTTTATTCATGTTTGTGTTACACTTATGTGCGATTTTCACGTTTGAACGATATATTATCATAGACTCTTGAATCGTTATTACGCTCAATGCTCGTTAAACAAGTTGAAACTTGTAAAATAATGAAACTAGAAAGTTTCATGAAGTTAATCGTTAAAAATCTTTTATCCTTATAAATATGGTTATTTATAAATTGTTTAGTTAATTAAATTAATTAATTTTACAATTTAAAAAAAAAAAGTTTATTTTTATAATAATCTAGTTAGACTCGTTAGATTTTAAAGTTAGTAAACTAACCTAGTTAGTTTGTTTCATAAAGTTAGTTTTCTTACTAAACAAAATAACCCAACATTAGTTTTAATTAAAGTCTAGGGATTATTTGAGTAATTAACCGAAACTTTAAACTACAGGGGTTGTTTATGTATTTCCTGAAAGTTTCATGTGGGAAACTAAAAGAAATTAATTCAAAAAAAATAGATGCAGACCCCAGGACTCGAACCCGGGTCTGTACCCTCACACACACGCGCATTAACCAGCTGAGCTGGGACTCCTCATTGAACAATATCAGCCCAGTAAAATATATATCAACTCGTTAAAATGACCTGATTCACAGCCCAGCGCGGACAGACTCGTTTTGGGCGGGTTTTTGGTGAGTTTTTGAGTTTTAAATCATGTTTTAACATTAATTACTCAACCACAACCTAACCTAAACCTTCTCCTATAAATACCACACTAATCCAAGTCCTAAACACTTTACAAACACTCTCTAATCTCTCCAAAACACTCTCAAATTCAAGCTCAAAGCTGCATTTTCGGGCAGATTGATACACCTACACTAAAAGTGGTATAACTTGCTCATTTCTTAACGAAATTGCTTGATTCTTTTTCCTACTTGCTTGGTTAATCATGTAGTTTGATTCCTTGACTTCTCCTTGGAGAAATCAGACCTGGAATTGCTCCGAAATTGACCAAAAACTTTCTGTTTTGTTTCAAACTTATGCAAACTTCATCCAACTTGTGTGAAACACATCTCAAACCAATGTCCTAATGCTTACAACCTCTCTTATGGTTGGTTAAGCTTAAAAACATGGTTGAGACATCTAAATCAGAGGTTAAAACCTCATAAACTTTCTGTTTTTAATTAGGGTTTTACCCACAAGTAATGTTCAAGTGTGAAACTTGTTGAATGTGTGATGGTTGGATTAGCTTGGGCTATCTTTCATAAGAATCCACTCATTACTTGATGTTTTACTATAGATTAGTTGTTGTTAATACCTTGATACTTGTATGTTCATGAACCTCCTTGTTGTTTATAACAACAAGTGTAGTGGTGAACAATAGAGGTGCCTAAATGGAAGCTTGTTCTTCCTACCTCATGTATGTATTCCATGACACAAAGAGGTACCTAAATGGAGAAATTAATCTCCTACCTCATGCTTGAATCATAAGACTTGTAAACTATATAATATCTAAGTTATTCTATATGTATACATCTAAGTAACTAAGACTTGATGATGACTTAATAGTTATTTGTTGAGTGGACGTTACATCATCTATGACCATGCCCTTGTTACGACTCTAATGGATCTTAGAATCCATGAAATCATACCAACTCTTTTGAGTTTCAATAGTGTCAAGAACAAGAGTTATGTGTACAAGATGATTATTTTCACCTATGTTACTTTCTATATATTTTAAAAACTCCGAATCTATAATCTTCCGTTATACGCCAAACTCACACACCTACGTTTCCTTGTGTAGAAGGACAAGGTGCTCCGAACTAATTCATCTACAAACTTGCTCTCAGAACTTCAAGTCACCACTTGTAAACCGTGAGTATACTCGAACCCATTTTTACTTTTAACACTTTGGGTGCAACATGTATTCTATATCAAACACACATGACACTTGAAACTTATTTGAAAATTACTCTATCCATTTAAACATGAAACATGAAACTTGTGAATCCTGAAACTATTTTGTGCTATGTGAACGTTTAATTCTTGTGTGTAGTTCCGCCTTAACAATAGTAGCGCTATAGGAGTAATGCACCTCCCCGTTAGTCTTTGGGGTATTGTTAGGAGGAGACATATCAACCTCCCGTTAAACTTTGGGTTAGGTACTTTAACGCATTGGGAAACTTGGGCTATCACTTGGACTACGTAAACTAGCACGTTGAAACTATTTTGTTATGTTCATGTTGGATATGAGTTTTTATTCTATTATGTTATGTAAACAAACTTGTATACTCGCTCTTTGCTTTTGCATTGAAACTCTATTTTAATACATGTTGCAGGTTGATTATTGAAGTATGGATGATTCATGAAACAAGTTAGGGTGGACTAGATACACGCCTAGAATATTTTATCTCTTGTTTGTTATGTTACTTGTTGAAACAATGTTGTTATTTCCTTTTGAATCATGTATGACTTTTAGTTTTGAAATGAAATTTGAATTTAAATTAATTATTGTCACATAGTGTTATGACGTTTTGAGCAATCTACACACTTCGTCTCATCCCGATGTTTCCGCCATCGGTTGGGGTGTGACAGATTGGTATCAGAGCCATAACTATAGGGAATTAGGAAAATTGCCATGCTTTTGCCCTAATCTATAGTTCTAAGAATTTTGCCTCTTATGTGTTGTTTAAAACTTTTGCACTCTACCATGCATGCTTCCTAGCTATACTTTTGATTAAAATTATGTGCCTTTCCTAAGGCTAACACTAATACACTTATGCTATTTTTACGCTCTTGTAACGCCAACGAGAAGAATTTACCAAAATAGGCGTGAAACCCACAATTTGGTAAACGACTCTCATTCTACCTTTAATCTATTTTTGCACGAAATTTCACCATTAAGCTAGGAGTGACATCCACAACTTAATGGTAATTTCCATTTCAACTCTAGTGGACCCTCGTCAAAGTGTCAAAATTTATTTTGGCCGACGAGTACCAACCACATTTAGGGTACGAAATCGTCAAGTTAGGGGTGAAACCCGCATCTTGTCGATTAAGTCCCATTCCTTGATTTTTATTCTCGCCAAAGTCCCGAATGTTTCAATCATTTAGAGATGTGTAGTAACCGGAAGGGTAAGATACCGTTAATCGCTTCTCGACGAGAGTATCTTACTTATAGGCCAAAGCACAATATCTCTAATTCGAAAGCTTTCGACCCACTTTGGAATAGTCGACGTTTCTCTACCCGAAACACTCCAATGTTTTATTGAGCCTCTCTTTTATGTATCTCAATTTATATGTGATTTTTATACTTGAACGTTCGTTCATTTCAAAATGTCGTTTTAAACATTTCGCACGTTATCGCAATCACAAACAATAATAATCCCTCGTGAACAAACTAAATTTACAATGCTTTCGTTTATTCATGTTATGCTATGTGGAATTCATGACTATGCTATATGAAACGTTTAAACTTTTATGCTATGTTAATCAACTTGAAACTTTATGCTATGTGACCCTTTATGCTATGTGATCAATTTCGTTTTTCTAAAACAAGCATTATGACCAAGTCTCACTCATTTCGTTATTTTGAATCTTAGATGTCTTCTCGTCACTCCAACGCGTCTAGGAAGTCAAAGTCTCGCTCCACCAAGAAAATGATGGCTTTCATGGCCGATCAATTTGCTCGCGTCGTTCCAAAGGTCATTTCCGAGATTCGAGCCTCTGAAACTCCTCACTCTTCCGTCGACTCTAAGGTCGAAGCACGCAAGCCCGTCTCGTTCAATTTCAAGCACTTTTCATCGTGCAATCCGAAGCCATTCACTGGCAATGATGGGGTGACCGCCATGCTTGAGTGGTTTGACAGCATCGAGGTCACATTCATCAATAGCGAGTGCCCCGATGAGCTCAAGACGCGCAGCGCGACGGGGGTATTCCAAGCCCGAGCTCTTGAGTGGTGGACGAATGAAAGAAACATACGTTCGAACGAGCTGGCTTATGCTTTGACATGGGAAGAGACTAAGGCCCTAATGATGGATGAGTTTTGTCCTCCGCATGAGCAAAGAAAGTTGGAAGAAGAATTTTGGGTTTTAAAGCAAGTTGGTGATGACAACCTAGCTTACACCACCCGTTTCAAACAACTTAGCTTCATTGTCCCTCACCTTGTTTCGACCCCTGATCGCAAGAAAAGCAAGTATATCAATGGTTTACCCCCTAGTATGCGTGACACAATCGAGGCAGCCAAACTCGATAGCATCGAAGACATTTACCGTTTGGCCGCGTCTTTGAACAACAATCGCGTTCGCGATAAGCAAGCCGCAAACCCCGTTTCTTCTAAGCCAGCCCATCAAATTACCCAACAAACGAATAACAATAGGGGAAAGAAGCGAAAGCAATCCAACCCCGTTTGCAACGCGATTGTGCCGCCTGTTAACCCGAATCCTGTTGCTCCTGTTGATGCCCCCAAGCCGTACACTGGGATTCACCCCAAGTGTGCCACTTGTAACTTCCATCATCCCGCTAATGCTAGGTGTCGTCGTTGTGAAAATTGCAACCGTTATGGTCATACCACCAACTATTGTCGCCAAGGGCAGCCAGCTCAACAAGTTCAGCAAGCTCAACAAGCTCAGCAAGCTCAGCCAGCCCTACCTGCTCCTCAAAACGCAAGACCTGCTAGGGCATGTTTCAAATGTGGGGATGTTAATCATCTTCGTCCCCAATGCCCTCAATGGATCCAAGAGCAGCAGCAGCCTCCTCGTGGACGCGTCTTCAACCTAAACGCAAATCAAGCACGCAACGACAATGATGTCGTTAACGGTACGTTTCTTGTTAACCATCTTTATGCTTCGATACTATTTGATACTGGTGCGGACAAAAGCTTTGTGTCTTTAGAATTCGAATCATTGTTAAAATGTGCACGCTCTAAGCTACCTAAGTCGTTTTCCGTTGAAGTCGCCAATGGCAAATCTATCCTAGTCGATTCCATTCTCCTCGATTGTCGTGTTATTCTTAACGAGCACGTTTTCTCTATCGATCTCATACCCATGCAACTGGGTAGTTTCGACGTCATCATAGGTATGGATTGGCTACAAAAGAATCATGCTGAAATCGCTTGTCACGAGAAATTCGTTCGCTTACCTCTTCCCTCTGGTGATGTTTTACACGTTTATGGAGACCGACCTTCAAGGGGACTAAAGTTGATGTCCTGCACACAAGCAAACAAGTACTTACGCAAACAGTACTTTGCCTTTTTAGCCCACGTTGTGGAAGAAAAAGGCAAGGGAAAGAGCCTAAGTGATGTTTCAGTTGTGCGCGATTTCCCTGACGTCTTCCCTGAAGATTTGCCCGGTCCTCCTCCTCCTCGATCCGTTGATTTTCGTATTGATCTCGTACCTGGCGCAACTCCTATTGCCAAGGCTCCTTATCGTCTTGCACCTTCCAAGATGCAAGAATTATCTTCGCAACTTCAAGAACTCCTCGAGAAGGGTTTCATTCGTCCAAGTACCTCTCCATGGGGTGCTCCCGTGCTCTTCGTTAAAAAGAAAGATGGCTCTTTCCGCATGTGTATCGATTATCGTGAGCTCAACATACTCACCGTCAAGAATCGTTACCCTCTTCCGCGTATCGACGATCTCTTTGATCAACTCCAAGGCGCTACCTGTTTCTCCAAAATTGATCTTCGTTCTGGTTATCATCAACTTCGAGTCCTCGAAGAGGACGTTCCCAAAACCGCTTTTCGTACTCGCTATGGACATTACGAGTTTGTGGTTATGCCTTTTGGCTTAACCAACGCACCCGCTGTGTTCATGGACCTCATGAATCGTGTTTGTAAACCTTACTTGGATCGTTTTGTGATCGTCTTTATTGACGATATTCTCATTTATTCTAAATCTCGAGCCGATCATGAGCGTCATCTTCGTCTTATACTCGAACTCTTGTGTGGTGAACGTTTATATGCTAAGTTCTCTAAATGCGAGTTTTGGATCAAAGAAGTTCAATTCCTTGGACACGTTGTTAGTGAAAAGGGAATCCATGTCGACCCTTCAAAAATCGAAGCTGTGAAGAATTGGACCGCGCCTAAATCTCCTTCTGAAATCCGTTCTTTCTTAGGATTGGCAGGTTACTACCGTCGATTCATCTCGAATTTTTCAAAAATCGCCGTTCCTCTCACTTCGTTGACTCAAAAGGAGAAACCTTTTGCTTGGGGTCCCGAGCAAGAGGAATCTTTTCAAACTCTCAAGGACTTGCTTTGCAACGCTCCTATCCTCGCCCTCCCTGACGGGAATGATGATTTCGTGGTGTATTGTGATGCCTCAAATCGTGGTCTTGGTTGCGTCCTCATGCAACGAGACAAGGTCATCGCTTACGCTTCTCGTCAACTCAAAATACATGAGAAAAATTATACTACCCACGACCTCGAACTTGGCGCAGTTGTTTTTGCGTTAAAGATTTGGCGACACTACCTATATGGTACTAAGTGTGTGGTTTTCACTGACCATAAGAGCCTGCAACACATCTTTGACCAAAAAGAACTCAATATGCGACAGCGACGTTGGGTGGAATTACTTAACGACTACGATTGCGAGATTCGCTACCACCCTGGTAAAGCGAATGTCGTGGCCGTTGCACTTAGTCGTAAGGCTCATGTAGATGTCATTCGTTGTTTTCATATCTCGAGCGATCTTCACGATCGTATTCGTGAAGCGCAATACTCATCTATCAATGAAGGTTCCATGGCCGTAGAAATACGTGGAGCATCTGAGAGTCAACTCGTTTCAAAACCTGATGGTCTTCTTTATTGTTGTGATCGCGTCTGGATTCTAGACCGCGACAACCTTCGTGACCTTATCATGAACGAAGCACACAAATCTAGGTACTCAATTCATCCTGGCGCTGACAAGATGTATCATAATCTACGTACATCCTATTGGTGGCCCAGCATGAAGAGAGACATTGCTGTGTACGTTTCCAAGTGTCTTACCTGTTCGAAAGTCAAAGCCGAGCATCAACGACCTTCTGGTCTACTCGAACAACCTGAAATCCCTGTTTGGAAGTGGGATAGCATTGCGATGGACTTCATAACTAAACTTCCTCGTACACCTGCTGGTTACGATAGTATTTGGGTGGTCATTGATCGTTTGACCAAGTCCGCTCAATTCATTCCCATTCGTGAGGATTTCAAGGTTGAACGACTTGCTCGTATCTATACCAATGAAGTCATACGCCATCATGGTGTTCCTCTCGACATCATTTCTGATCGTGATGGTCGATTCACTTCGCGTCTCTGGCAAACTTTTCAGTCCGCTATGGGTACTCATTTAAATCTCAGTACGGCCTTTCATCCTCAAACGGATGGACAGACTGAACGTACTATCCAAACCCTAGAGGACATGCTCCGTTCTTGTGTCATCGACTTTGGTGGTAGTTGGGATGTGCATTTACCTTTGATCGAGTTCTCGTACAACAATAGCTACCACTCTAGTATTCAAATGGCTCCTTTCGAGGCATTATATGGTCGCAAATGTCGTTCTCCTTTAAGCTGGCACGAGATTGGTGATAAGCATTTTTCTGGCCCTGAGATCATTCAAGAAGCAACGGATAAGATTCTCCAAATCCGTGACAATCTACTCAAGGCTCGAAATCGTCAAAAGAGCTATGCTGACAAGGGACGAAAACCAATGGAATTCAACGTTGGGGACCATGTCCTACTCAAGATATCTCCTTGGAAAGGAGTGGTTCGTTTTGGTAAAAAGGGAAAACTTGCCCCTCGTTATGTCGGTCCTTTCAAGATACTCGAAAGGATTGGTAAGGTGGCTTATCGACTCGACTTACCTCAAGAGCTCAGCAATGTTCATCCAACGTTCCACGTTTCGAATCTAAAGAAATGTCTCGCTGATGAAGGACTTCAAGTTCCTCTCGAAGATCTTCAAATCAACGATACTATGCATTTCGTGGAAAAACCTGTCGAAATCGTGGACCAAGAAGTCAAGTTATTAAGGCGCAGTAAAATTCCTATCGTCAAGGTTAGATGGGAAGGAAAACGTGGCGCCGAATTTACTTGGTAACTCAAAAGTGATATGAAGTCGAAGTACCCTCATCTCTTCCCTACGTCTTCCTAAATTTCGGGACGAAATTTCCTAAAGGAGGGGAGACTGTAACGCTCCGCATTTTTGAACCTTTCTTATTTTAGCAAGTCGTGTTGTACCTTCCATATTTAGACACTTGAACTCTCTTTGTAATCTACTTTCGTTTCATTTGTAATTCGAGACTATTGATCATAATGAAAACGAAGGTATTTTATTCATGTTTGTGTTACACTTATGTGCGATTTTCACGTTTGAACGATATATTATCATAGACTCTTGATTCGTTATTACGCTCAATGCTCGTTAAACAAGTTGAAACTTGTAAAATAATGAAACTAGAAAGTTTCATGAAGTTAATCGTTAAAAATCTTTTATCCTTATAAATATGGTTATTTATAAATTGTTTAGTTAATTAAATTAATTAATTTTACAATTTAAAAAAAAGTTTATTTTTATAATAATATAGTTAGACTCGTTAGATTTTAAAGTTAGTAAACTAACCTAGTTAGTTTGTTTCATAAAGTTAGTTTTCTTACTAAACAAAATAACCCAACATTAGTTTTAATTAAAGTCTAGGGATTATTTGAGTAATTAACCGAAACTTTAAACTACAGGGGTTGTTTATGTATTTCCTGAAAGTTTCATGTGGGAAACTAAAAGAAATTAATTCAAAAAAAATAGATGCAGACCCCAGGACTCGAACCCGGGTCTGTACCCTCACACACACGCGCATTAACCAGCTGAGCTGGGACTCCTCATTGAACAATATAAGCCCAGTAAAATATATATCGACTCGTTAAAATGACCTGATTCACAGCCCAGCGCGGACAGACTCGTTTTGGGCGGGTTTTTGGTGAGTTTTTGAGTTTTAAATCATGTTTTAACATTAATTACTCAACCACAACCTAACCTAAACCTTCTCCTATAAATACCACACTAATCCAAGTCCTAAACACTTTACAAACACTCTCTAATCTCTCCAAAACACTCTCAAATTCAAGCTCAAAGCTGCACTTTCGGGCAGATTGATACACCTACACTAAAAGTGGTATAACTTGCTCATTTCTTAACGAAATTGCTTGATTCTTTTTCCTACTTGCTTGGTTAATCATGTAGTTTGATTCCTTGACTTCTCCTTGGAGAAATCAGACCTG
The DNA here is from genome assembly GCF_002127325.2 of Helianthus annuus. Lineage (NCBI taxonomy): Eukaryota > Viridiplantae > Streptophyta > Magnoliopsida > Asterales > Asteraceae > Helianthus > Helianthus annuus. Next base: position 63,796,038 of record NC_035445.2, read on the forward strand.
GAATTGCTCCGAAATTGACCAAAAACTTTCTGTTTTGTTTCAAACTTATGCAAACTTCATCCAACTTGTGTGAAACACATCTCAAACCAATGTCCTAATGCTTACAACCTCTCTTATGGTTGGTTAAGCTTAAAAACATGGTTGAGACATCTAAATCAGAGGTTAAAACCTCATAAACTTTCTGTTTTTAATTAGGGTTTTACCCACAAGTAATGTTCAAGTGTGAAACTTGTTGAATGTGTGATGGTTGGATTAGCTTGGGCTATCCTTCATAAGAATCCACTCATTACTTGATGTTTTACTATAGATTAGTTGTTGTTAATACCTTGATACTTGTATGTTCATGAACCTCCTTGTTGTTTATAACAACAAGTGTAGTGGTGAACAATAGAGGTGCCTAAATGGAAGCTTGTTCTTCTTACCTCATGTATGTATTCCATGACACAAAGAGGTACCTAAATGGAGAAATTAATCTCCTACCTCATGCTTGAATCATAAGACTTGTAAACTATATAATATCTAAGTTATTCTATATGTATACATCTAAGTAACTAAGACTTGATGATGACTTAATAGTTATTTGTTGAGTGGACGTTACATCATCTATGACCATGCCCTTGTTACGACTCTAATGGATCTTAGAATCCATGAAATCATACCAACTCTTTTGAGTTTCAATAGTGTCAAGAACAAGAGTTATGTGTACAAGATGATTATTTTCACCTATGTTACTTTCTATATATTTTAAAAACTCCGAATCTATAATCTTCCGTTATACGCCAAACTCACACACCTACGTTTCCTTGTGTAGAAGGACAAGGTGCTCCGAACTAATTCATCTACAAACTTGCTCTCGGAACTTCAAGTCACCACTTGTAAACCGTGAGTATACTCGAACCCATTTTTACTTTTAACACTTTGGGTGCAACATGTATTCTATATTAAACACACATGACACTTGAAACTTATTTGAAACTTACTCTATCCATTTAAACATGAAACATGAAACTTGTGAATCCTGAAACTATTTTGTGCTATGTGAACGTTTAATTCTTGTGTGTAGTTCCGCCTTAACAATAGTAGCGCTATAGGAGTAATGCACCTCCCCGTTAGTCTTTGGGGTATTGTTAGGAGGAGACATATCAACCTCCCGTTAAACTTTGGGTTAGGTACTTTAACGCATTGGGAAACTTGGGCTATCACTTGGACTACGTAAACTAGCACGTTGAAACTATTTTGTTATGTTCATGTTGGATATGAGTTTTTATTCTATTATGTTATGTAAACAAACTTGTATACTCGCTCTTTGCTTTTGCATTGAAACTCTATTTTAATACATGTTGCAGGTTGATTATTGAAGTATGGATGATTCATGAAACAAGTTAGGGTGGACTAGATACACGCCTAGAATATTTTATCTCTTGTTTGTTATGTTACTTGTTGAAACAATGTTGTTATTTCCTTTTGAATCATGTATGACTTTTAGTTTTGAAATGAAATTTGAATTTAAATTAATTATTGTCACATAGTGTTATGACGTTTTGAGCAATCTACACACTTCGTCTCATCCCGATGTTTCCGCCATCGGTTGGGGTGTGACAATTGATATGTGTGTAATGCAAGTAGGAAGGCTCAAACCTAGCAAATTTATGCGTCGGGAACAAAGTCATCCCAAGGTCCGTTATGCTGGACCTGGGACTGGGCTCGCTACACCCAAATAGATCTACCGCTCCTGCCCCTCGGTCCTACCCTGAGGATTAATGACCTCAAGTTTCCGCCTACCCATTCACATGATCTAAAAGTAACCCTCCTTACGCTAACCATACCATGTATAAAGTAATCATAACCATTGTAACATGTATTTCACCCCCGCAGTTTAGAAAACTGAAAACAGTTAAGAGAAAAGGGGGACATGAACTCACAGTCAGTGCGTCGCTATACCAAGTACTCCGAATGTCAGGCAGCTGTGCAACGACCTACATGTGCTAATTCTATTAGACGGATGGCTGTGCCTTAGCTTTATAGTTTAAGTTTTGGGAAACAGTTAGACAACCGTTCCTTGTATATACTTGGTAATTAATTTCCTTCCCAAGGATGGGGGATTTAATACATGTGTATTCGTATTATATCACTAAGTCCCACTTAATATATTTTTACTTCTCATTCCAAAATATAAATATTTTTCTCAAAAATATTATATTTTCTCTTCACTTAATACTTTCCAAAATAATACGTTGACAAAATACGCGTTTGTGAATATTTCCGTATAAAGCGTAAGTTACATTTTAACGATTAAGTGGTAATAGTAATTACCGTTGTAACTTATATGTTCGTTGTGTAAGCGTTTGTATTATTTTGGGTTCGTCAACGTTTGTAAATATTATTTTTACTCTAAAAATAATATTTATATATTTTCACAAAATAATCATAAACAGTGTGGTGAAAAATATATTTATCGAATAAATATTTATCACGTTTAGTTTTTGTGAAAATCCCACCTCCGATTATTTAATAAATAAAGTCATGGCGAAATATATTTTGAAAACATCTCAAAAATAGTCTAACACTTGTAAATAATTCTAAGTGTTAGATTTTAGAAAAATTTCGCCAGAGTTTCCCCTGTAACTGGAGGTGGCCACGCTTTCAAGCGTATCATTTTCTTTTACAAAATCACTTCAACAATTTCTTGATTCAATCAAACAATTTCCGACACATCAAACTAATCTCAACACACCAAACTTATCGGCAAGTATGTAAAATCGCATTATTACATGAACTCGTAGTTTTTTCCGAAAACTATAGTGTAGATCTCGTTATATTTGGTGGATCTATGTATAAAATAGTTTAATCTTGTAAAAACCCCGTTTTTAGAATAAGTCATTCTTTACAACTTCCTGACAACTTTTATAAAAATTGTTACTTTGTCGGATCTTTCGTTTCACAAGTGTTTATACACTTGTAGTTTGTAAAAATCATATTTGTTAGTGTGTCATACGACTTTTATAAAACATGATTTTCTCGACACTTGGTCTTATGAAAATACTACTTGCAGATCCGTAGATCCGCTAGTTTTAAACACCATTTTACTAGTAAAAATACTTTTACACAAGTTCATGTTTCTCGTGTGGTAGAGTTTCACCCTTTAACCCTTGTACCGATATAAACAAGCTTATGTCAAGATCTATGATCTTAACAAAGTCGGGTTAAACGATGATCAGAGCCACCACAACGTAGATCGGGCCTCAATATTCACCATATTCAAACACTACAACTTTTACACAAGTTATGATCTTTTATCCAACAAAATTCAAGTTTTAGTAAACTTTAAAGATTCAAAAGATGGGTTTCCGCATTTTAACCGTTATAAATCATATTAACCACTTTAGATATGTTCGAGAGTGAGTTTTAAACATTATACCTCTAGCTCGGGGCTAGGGAAGATTCTAGGCGAAAATGAGGTGGATAAAAGCGAAGTAATGAGGTGCTTCCGCTTCCGTTTGCTCCAAGCTTCCTAATACGTGACCCGTGAAGCTTGTATGATGTAGGAATGGATGAACAAGAGTCGACAAATGATGGATGGGGGTGGGGGGTCTTCGGCCGAGAGTGGGGAGAGCAAGAGAGAGTAGAGTGTGTTGGTGAAATGTGGTGTGAGATCTCATGTGTTATGTGAAGGTATTTATAGACCAAATCATGTTCTTGATCCATTGGTTCCTATGTCACCTTGATATCCAACATAAATCAATTTAATAATCAAAATTGTACTCTCTTGGTTACATGGGGATAGAACCGGCCCAAGGGGGGGGGGTCCTATGGTTCGATTTCAATTGTGTAGTTAGGACTTAGTTACGTTAAGTAGGTTAACTTTAGGGGTTAACTCCGTTAGTTAAGTGTTGCGTTATATCACGGGTGTTAGGGTAATCAGGGACCCTAACTGGCTCAGAAAAGACTAATAATATTTCTGGCAATATTTTTATGTTCCGGGTATAGTCCGGTTGTTCGGTTGGATAGTAATCCGTTAAAGTGCTTAAGTAATCTTTTAAGCGTTGTAAATGATATTTTTAGTGACACAATTTATTTCCAAAAGTGTCAGGAATATTTCCTCATGTTTTGGCACTTTATTAGTTAGCTAGAAGCTGGTATGTTAATAAAAGTGCTGTGTCTTGTGCTTAGAGTACGTTTTAGGCACATCCAATCATTATATCTTATTCCTAGAGACGCAGTTATACAACCCTTGTATCCCTACACACACTATGGGTGTAGTAAAATATTTCTGGCTCATACAGGCCCTTAGAGGCAGTGTCTGCCTGATGCTGGCTATATCAGCATGTTCAATAGGTTATCCGTTCAAATGCTACTGTGCTTTTGTGCATCATGTTTGTCACTAGAGTTCAGTAAGTAAATAATGTAGTGACGGAAATCAAGGTATGATGCAGATATGTACAAGTATCAACAGTCAAGTAGCAGTTCATCAGTATTTTCAGTTAAGCACAGTAATTAAGCAACAATTAATAGTTAATTAAGTCGTACGGATACCTGGTTTAGTGAGGGTTGTCACATTCTCCCCCCGTTAGAAAAATTTCGTCCCGAAATTTTAAGTTCTGCTTGTAGAAGCAGGGTTCTTAGGAAATAAGTGAGGGTATTTCTCTTTCATTCGGTCCTCACGCTCCCAGGTGAATTCAGGACCAAGTCTAGCATTCCAACGAACTTTAACGAGCTTGACACTGCTCCGGCGGGTCTTGTTCACTTTCCAATCCGTGACCTCGACAGGTTCTTCAACGAAGTGGAGCGTGTCATCAACATGAATTTCGTCGGTAGGAATGGCAACGTTATCATGTGTTGGACTTTTCTTCAGATTGGATACATGAAATGTATCGTGAACACCATTTAGTTCGGCAGGTAGGTCCAACTTGTATGCTACTAACCCGATTCTCTCCAAGATCTTGAACGGTCCAATATATCTCGGGTTCAACTTTCCACATTTCCCATAGCGTGCCACACCCTTCCAGGGTGATACCTTCAACAAAACCATCTCACCAACCTCAAACTCTAGAGGTTTCCTGCTTCGATCCGCGTAGGCTTTCTGCCTGTCACGAGCCGCACTGATGCGGTCCCGTATCTGTGCGATCTTATCTGTGGTTTCCTGTACCATTTCAGGACCAACCAATTGTCTATCACCTGCGTCAGCCCAACAAAGCGGCGATCTGCACTTGCGCCCATATAAAGCTTCAAACGGCGCGGCACCAATACTGGTGTGGTAGCTGTTGTTGTATGAAAACTCAACCAGGGGTAAATGCTTATCCCAGCTACCGCCCAAATCCATCACACATGCTCTCAGCATGTCTTCTAACGTCTGAATCGTCCGCTCGCTTTGACCGTCGGTCTGCGGGTGAAAAGCTGTGCTCAGATTCAACTTGGAGACAAAAGCTTCCTGGAAGGATTGCCATATCCTTGACACGAACCTTCCGTCTCTATCGGAGATAATCGAGAGAGGTACTCCATGGCGTGTAACAATCTCTCTCATGTAAATTTCGGCCAGTTTGCTCGTATTATCCTTCTCTCGGATAGGTAGGAAGTGTGCTGACTTCGTTAATCGATCCACTATCACCCAGATAGTGTCATGGCCTCTTGGCGTTCTTGGCAATTTTGTAATAAAATCCATAGAGATTTGTTCCCACTTCCACTTGGGAATCTCTGGTTGTTGCAGAAGTCCTGAAGGCTTCTGGTATTCTGCCTTAACCTTGGCACATGTCAAGCACTTGCTCACATAAATTGCAACATCGCCTTTCATCCTACGCCACCAATAGTAATCTTTAAGATCCTGGTACATCTTATCCGCTCCAGGGTGGATAGAGTACCGCGATTTGTGGGCTTCATCGAAAATAACCTTCCTTAACCCACCAAACAGAGGAACCCAAATCCTGTTCTCAAAACACAATGTTCCTTCCTTGTTTGGTACCAATAACTTCTCCATCCCACGGAGATACTCTTCTTCAAGGTTTTTTCCTTGAGAGCTTCTTGTTGCGCTGCACGAACGCGCGAAGAAAGATCGGTCTGAATGATCATCTCCAAAGCTCTAACCCTTATGGGTTTGATTCTCTCCTTACGACTTAGGGCATCGGCGACCACATTCGCCTTCCCTGGGTGATACTTTATCTCACAGTCGTAGTCGTTCAGCAACTCGACCCATCGTCTTTGCCTCATGTTCAACTCCTTCTGGTTGAATGTGTGCTGGAGGCTCTTGTGATCTGTGAAGATTGTGCACTTCGTACCATAAAGGTAGTGTCTCCAGATCTTCAAAGCGAAAACCACTGTGCCAAGCTCCAAATCATGAGTGGTATAGTTCTTTTCGTGCACTTTCAGTTGGCGTGACGCGTAGACAATAACCTTTTGACGTTGCATCAACACACAACCCAATCCTTGACGCGATGCGTCGCAGTATACCACAAAATCATCTGTACCTTCCGGTAGAGCTAAGATTGGCGCGTTACAAAGCTTATCCTTCAATATCTGAAATGCTTCCTCCTGTTTGATTCCCCAATCAAACTTCTTATCCTTCTCCGTGAGGAGCGTCAATGGTTGAGCGATCTTTGAAAAGTCCTTAATGAACCTTTGGTAATAGCCATCCAAACCCAAGAACTGCCGAATCTCGGTTGGCGTCTTTGGCGTTTCCCAATCCTTGATCGCCTCGATCTTGGTGGGATCCACATGGATTCCATCTCCATTCACCACGTGCCCAAGGAATTGCACTTCTCTTAGCCAAAACTCGCACTTAGAGAACTTGGCGTACAACTGTTCCTTCTTTAGCAGCTCCAGAATAGCTCTTAAGTGCTGCTCGTGCTCAGCCTTCGTCTTTGAATAAATCAAAATATCATCGATGAATACAATCACGAACTTATCCAAGTAAGGCTTACAAACTCGGTTCATCAAATCCATGAACACTGCAGGTGCGTTTGTCAAACCAAACGGCATAACGAGAAACTCGTAGTGTCCATATCGAGTTCTGAAGGCTGTCTTTGGGATACTCTCCTCCTGTATCCGTAGCTGATGGTATCCAGATCGAAGATCGATCTTTGAATAGAAGCTTGAACCTTGTAGTTGGTCAAACAGATCATCGATTCTTGGCAGGGGATACCTATTCTTGATCGTCAGCTTGTTCAACTCTCTGTAGTCAATACACATACGGAAACTACCGTCCTTCTTCTTCACAAACAAAACTGGAGCTCCCCAAGGCGAGAAGCTTGGTCGGATAAATCCCTTATCGAGCAACTCCTGAAGTTGTGTTGACAGTTCTTGCATCTCAGACGGAGCAAGTCTGTAGGGTGCCTTAGCCACAGGCGCGGCGCCTGGAACTAAGTCTATGTGGAACTCCACTTGCCTCTGAGGCGGTAATCCAGGCAAGTCTTCAGGAAAGACTTCTGGATATTCCCTCACGACAGGGATGTCTTCGATCTTCGGCTCAGCAGCCTTTTTATCCACAATGTGTGCTAGAAAAGCAACACATCCTTTCTGCAAACACTTTCTCGCTTTCAGGCAGCTAATCATCCTTAACGGCGTCTCACGCTTCTCCCCATGAACAACAATGGTCTCACCATCATCGGTCGGGATACGAATAATCTTCTCGTGACAAACTATCTCGGCCTTGTTACTCGATAACCAATCCATCCCTACTACCACGTCGAAGCTTCCCAACTGGACTGGTAGTAGATCCAGAGCGAACTCACGCTCTCCCAATTCGATTACGCAACCTCGAATCACCTCGTTAGCCTCTACTAATTTCCCATTTGCTAATTCGATCGAGTATGGAATATCTAATTTACTAGCGGCTAAACCAAGCATATTCTTAAATTCTAGCGATACGAAGCTGTAATCGGCACCAGTATCAAACAAAACGGATGCATAGCGTTGGTTTACAGGGAACGTACCAGTGACAACATTGGGATCCTGGCGCGCTTCCCTTGCTTCTATGTTGAAAACTCTTCCGCGTGCTTGGTTCAATTCTGGGCAATTCCTTTTGTAATGCCCAACATCACCGCAGTTAAAACATCCGGGCCTCTGCCCGTTCCCACCATTGTTTCCCGCTTGGTTGTTTCCCTGATTTCGATTCATGGCGCCCGCTTGGTTAGCATGATTGGCACGGTTTCCATCACCTCCCTGGTTTCCTTGTGGGCGGTTCCCAGCACCACCATGGTTGTTCCTATTCCCATATCCTCCTTGGCCTCCCCGGCCAGCAGTGGCCCAACAAGTCTCCTTCAGGTGGCCAGCCTTCCCACATGCTTCACAAACCTTTAACCCACAACGACCAGAGTGATGTCGTTGGCATGAGTTGCACTTGGGTTGTGCACCCATATATCCCTTACTTTTCTTTCTCCCACCAGCTGTATCTTGAGCTGGCGCATTCGATTCCCCTTTCTTAACCACCATCCCGGTGCCCTGCTTGAAATTGGAAAACTTCCTCTTGTTTCCTCCAGATGACTCCACATGAGTCTCCTTTTTCTTGGGCTCAGCTTCATCAAACTTGTTCAAACGAATTGCCTCTTCAGTGAGAGCCACACTCAAATCAATGGCTTCTGTGATAGTTGCAGGTTTGGAGGAGGTCACCATGCTGATGATTTGAGGAGCTAATCCCCAAATGAAGCGTTCAATTCTCTTGAACTCAGGTGTAACCATGTAGGGTACCACATGCGACAAGTCATGGAACCTCTGAACATACTCTGCTATCTTAGGACCTTCCATTTTTAGATGCCAGAACTCGGTCTCCAATCTCTGAATTTCAGCGCGAGAACAGTACTTCTTGCGCATGAGTTCTTTCAGCTCGGTCCACGTCAGTGCGTAAGCAGCAGCTTCCCCAAGTGTTTAGACTTGTAGATTCCACCATGATAGGGCTCCATCCACAAATAGCCCTGAGATGTAAGTGACTTGTTGATCCAGCGCGCATTTGCTCATGCGAAGTACGGACTCGGTTTTCTCAGCCCAGCGGACGAAAGCAACAGCACCACCTGTGCCATCGAAGTTTACGGGCTTGCAGTCCAAGAACTGTTTGTAGGTGCACCCATGCGGTGGATTGTTGTTGTTGCCCGTGTTGCCAGAGTTGCTTCCACTCATTCCTCCTTGAGAGGCAGCATATTGAGCAATAGCAGCAGCAATGACTTGCTGTAGTTCGTCCTGAGTAGTGGGCATTGGCTGAGGTTGACGTCTTGGCGGCATCTTCTAAAGATGTATACGTCGGTCAGGCCATAATAATGCGTACGTATATAGTAATAGTAATAGCACATAACATCTCATGTTATCGATATATCACACACAACATCCCATGTTACGATCATTATACACACAACATCCCATGTCCCAACATCCCATGTCACAAGTATTATATACACAACATCCCATGTCCCAACATCCCATGTCACAAAAATATAAATAAGCAATCAAGTGAATCAGATATGGTGAGAATACTGCGATTGCCATATATATCGAGACCACAATGTAGTAAGTGTATCAGTACATCACTGTGTCATACAATCATCAATCAATTAGGGGCTACATCACCCCTGTCCAAAAACTATATCATGTCAGTGTCAAATACATCAAGTACATCAAATAAGTGTCAACAAAAGTCAGTATCATCAGCTGGTCTCCAAAATGCTGTGCAGTCACAATCGCTGTCGTCTCACCAACGTCTACCTATATAGCACTGATGAGCTCTAAGCGGATGGCGGGGGAGGAGGGGGAAAGTGAGGGTAAAGCAAGCGGCGTAACAGAAGCCAATCCTCCTCCATAGCCTGCTGAGTGTGAATAACAGAAGCAACCTGCTGCTCTAGTGTAAAGAGACGAGCAGCAAAATCTGAGGGTAATGATCGACATGGCAGAAGAGGGGAGTGTATCTGACCATGGCATGAACATGGTGGCAGCTGAGCTCTCTCGAGCTCCTGGAGACGCTGCGTGTGCGACTCATGCTGATGAACGAAGGACATAAAAATGTCCTCTATAGTGTGTCCAACATGAAACGAATGGTATGGGTCAGTAGGTGACATGGCTGATGGCGTCGGCCAAAGCAGGGGCTCACTGGTGGGGTCGAATGGTGCCACATGAAATGGTGATGTAGAGGGTGGAACAGATGACATCTGGGGCATGAAGGGAATAGACATCGGTACGTGCCCAAAAGGATGGGCTGAAGAACCCTCTCCAGGCCTCGCTGGAGGTACAAACTGAGGAACCTGAAAAGTGAAATCAACAGATCGTGTAACAGGGATCTGAGGGGGCAAAGGTGGAACGTCCTCGTCAGTAGGTATCCAACCGTGCTGAGCATCCTCATCGGGTGGATCCATGTGGTCAGCAAATAGTGCGTGCTCAGGCTCGAGTGGAATGGGATCAAATGGAGGAACAATGACAGGGTCAACTGGTGCAACAGGATGGTCAACCGGTATATCAGCAACAAAAAGTGGATCAACAACAGGATCGATAGCAACAACATGATCACCCTCCAGATGATCATCAACGGGCGGGTCAGCCAGAACGGGCTCAACTGGGATGCCGACATGTACGGGGTCATGCTCGGGCATAGGATCTAGAGCAGCTGCCTGCTCAGGAGCCAAGGCAGGCTCGTGGTCATCAAAAGCCATATCAAAGTCGAACTCAGGATCAATAGGGTCAACTGGATCAGCGGGGTCCTCTATGAGCTGGTCCATCGGGATAAACTCAATGTCGTGATCCGGGTCGAATCCCGGAGGGAAAATGGGATCAGAATCTTCTATGTCGTCATGCTCAAATGCAAAGCTCGGAATAGGTGCTGCTGAGGATGCCTGGTCAGGATCTGAGTGGTGTGCAAAGTGCTGTGCGCTCACCTCATGAGAAGGTGCGGATGCCACAGACTCAAAGGAGTCTGGGACCGGTGAATGTGCGGGTGAGTCCTCAGCAGGGGCGTCAGCGATCATCAGAAGATCGCCAGCGGGAAGAAGGGCTGCATCCGGAATCTCATCCTCAAAAGGCTCGTCCTCAAACAAATCGATATCGCCGTCAGCCTCGGCGTCGAGTAGCAAGTCATATGCGGGATAGACGGCTAAAGGAATAGGAGCCGGAATCACAACTAGGGGTAAGTACTCAGCAGGAGGGTCATCAATAGGCTCATCAGCGCCATCGGGCAGAGCGAAGGGCTGGAAGTCATCGTCATCAGTGCTCGTGTAATCGGAGGTATGCACCTCGTGCTCTAAGGATATAATGTCGTCAGATACTATGGGTAAAGGTCCGGTGGTATCCGAATCACCCGTGCCTGGTGAATCCATGTGTCTGTAACAAACACAAATATGCACAAATAATCAGTAAATCAGGTAACCACATAAGCTACCAAATAATAATCACATAATCCTCCTAGTCCCACTAGCCTCCCAGCCTCCCAGACTGTCCTTCCTAGTCCCACTAGCCAATTTCCCCAGCCTCCCAGACTGACTCCCTAGTGCCACTAGCAAATTCTCCCAGCCTCCCAGACTGACTCCCTAGTCCCACTAGTCAATTCTCCCAGCCTCCCAGACTGACTCCCTAGTCCCACTAGACAACTACCTCGATCCATTGGACCGAGCCTCGGCCTCCCAGACCGAGCCTCAGCCTCCCAGACTGAGCCTAAAAATAATAAATAAAATGCGCTCAACATTTGTTTATAAAAAGGTTTTGAATCTGGACTTAAGTGGTATGCAGTAAAAATGTTTTCGTGAGAGCCCTAGTGATCATAGTCTAGACTCAAGAAGGAATCCTAGTTCGCTATGATCAGTGCTCTGATACCAAGCTGTCACACCCTGGCTTTGCGGAAGCGTGGTTAATTTTGGTGTGACTTCTTAATACCATAGCTTAATCATAACAAGCTATATGAATTAAAAATATGCAAGATCATCCATTAAAATAAAAATATCAAAACATTGTCTTAACGGGTTAACACTCTATCAACCATAAACTTGTCCCACAAACATTACAACCCTAAACATAACATAACATAACATGATTCGAGGACGGTGACTTGTCCAGGAAAGAGTCACATTCCCCAAACCCTGGATGACCTTGGTGACTAATGCAGCGGAAAACATGCCATACCGTGCCAGATCTTTAATTCCCTGAAATACATGTAAGTTGAAAAATCAACAATAATGTTGAGCGAGTTCATGTGTAAGTGAGTAAATAAACCATTGTATTTATCAAAAACCCTGGTATGTAGCAAATAAGGAAAAAGAGATCACCAACGGTTTGCAAGGCCATTGATATGTGTGAAATGCAAGTAGGAAGGCTCAAACCTAGCAAATTTATGCGTCGGGAACAAAGTCATCCCAAGGTCCGTTATGCTGGACCTGGGACTGGGCTCGCTACACCCAAATAGATCTACCGCTCCTGCCCCTCGGTCCTACCCTGAGGATTAATGACCTCAAGTTTCCGCCTACCCATTCACATGATCTAAAAGTAACCCTCCTTACGCTAACCATACCATGTATAAAGTAATCATAACCATTGTAACATGTATTTCACCCCCGCAGTTTAGAAAACTGAAAACAGTTAAGAGAAAAGGGGGACATGAACTCACAGTCAGTGCGTCGCTATACCAAGTACTCCGAATGTCAGGCAGCTGTGCAACGACCTACATGTGCTAATTCTATTAGACGGATGGCCGTGCCTTAGCTTTATAGTTTAAGTTTTGGGAAATAGTTAGACAACCGTTCCTTGTATATACTTGGTAATTAATTTCCTTCCCAAGGATGGGGGATTTAATACATGTGTATTCGTATTATATCACTAAGTCCCACTTAATATATTTTTACTTCTCATTCCAAAATATAAATATTTTTCTCAAAAATATTATATTTTCTCTTCACTTAATACTTTCCAAAATAATACGTTGACAAAATACGCGTTTGTGAATATTTCCGTATAAAGCGTAAGTTACGTTTTAACGATTAAGTGGTAATAGTAATTACCGTTGTAACTTATATGTTCGTCGTGTAAGCGTTTGTATTATTTTGGGTCCGTCAACGTTTGTAAATATTATTTTTACTCTAAAAATAATATTTATATATTTTCACAAAATAATCATAAACAGTGTGGTGAAAAATATATTTATCGAATAAATATTTATCACGTTTAGTTTTTGTGAAAATCCCACCTCCGATTATTTAATAAATAAAGTCATGGCGAAATATATTTTGAAAACATCTCAAAAATAGTCTAACACTTGTAAATAATTCTAAGTGTTAGATTTTAGAAAAATTTCGCCAGAGTTTCCCCTGTAACTGGAGGTGGCCACGCTTTCAAGCGTATCATTTTCTTTTACAAAATCACTTCAACAATTTCTTGATTCAATCAAACAATTTCCGACACATCAAACTAATCTCAACACACCAAACTTATCGGCAAGTATGTAAAATCGCATTATTACATGAACTCGTAGTTTTTTCCGAAAACTATTGTGTAGATCTCGTTATATTTGGTGGATCTATGTATAAAATAGTTTAATCTTGTAAAAACCCCGTTTTTAGAATAAGTCATTCTTTACAACTTCCCGACAACTTTTATAAAAATTGTTACTTTGTCGGATCTTTCGTTTCACAAGTGTTTATACACTTGTAGTTTGTAAAAATCATATTTGTTAGTGTGTCATACGACTTTTATAAAACATGATTTTCTCGACACTTGGTCTTATGAAAATACTACTTGCAGATCCGTAGATCCGCTAGTTTTAAACACCATTTTACTAGTAAAAATACTTTTACACAAGTTCATGTTTCTCGTGTGGTAGAGTTTCACCCTTTAACCCTTGTACCGATATAAACAAGCTTATGTCAAGATCTATGATCTTAACAAAGTCGGGTTAAACGATGATCAGAGCCACCACAACGTAGATCGGGCCTTAATATTCACCATATTCAAACACTACAACTTTTACACAAGTTATGATCTTTTATCCAACAAAATTCAAGTTTTAGTAAACTTTAAAGATTCAAAAGATGGGTTTCCGCATTTTAACCGTTATAAATCATATTAACCACTTTAGATATGTTCGAGAGTGAGTTTTAAACATTATACCTCTAGCTCGGGGCTAGGGAAGATTCTAGGCGAAAATGAGGTGGATAAAAGCGAAGTAATGAGGTCCTTCCGCTTCCGTTTGCTCCAAGCTTCCTAATACGTGACCCGTGAAGCTTGTATGATGTAGGAATGGATGAACAAGAGTCGACAAATGATGGATGGGGGTGGGGGGTCTTCGGCCGAGAGTGGGGAGAGCAAGAGAGAGTAGAGTGTGTTGGTGAAATGTGGTGTGAGATCTCATGTGTTATGTGAAGGTATTTATAGACCAAATCATGTTCTTGATCCATTGGTTCCTATGTCACCTTGATATCCAACATAAATCAATTTAATAATCAAAATTGTACTCTCTTGGTTACATGGGGATAGAACCGGCCCAAGGGGGGGGGGGGGGTCCTATGGTTCGATTTCAATTGTGTAGTTAGGACTTAGTTACGTTAAGTAGGTTAACTTTAGGGGTTAACTCCGTTAGTTAAGTGTTGCGTTATATCACGGGTGTTAGGGTAATCAGGGACCCTAACTGGCTCAGAAAAGACTAATAATATTTCTGGCAATATTTTTATGTTCCGGGTATAGTCCGGTTGTTCGGTTGGATAGTAATCCGTTAAAGTGCTTAAGTAATCTTTTAAGCGTTGTAAATGATATTTTTAGTGACACAATTTATTTCCAAAAGTGTCAGGAATATTTCCTCATGTTTTGGCACTTTATTAGTTAGCTAGAAGCTGGTATGTTAATAAAAGTGCTGTGTCTTGTGCTTAGAGTACGTTTTAGGCACATCCAATCATTATATCTTATTCCTAGAGACGCAGTTATACAACCCTTGTATCCCTACACACACTATGGGTGTAGTAAAATATTTCTGGCTCATACAGGCCCTTAGAGGCAGTGTCTGCCTGATGCTGGCTATATCAGCATGTTCAATAGGTTATCCGTTCAAATGCTACTGTGCTTTTGTGCATCATGTTTGTCACTAGAGTTCAGTAAGTAAATAATGTAGTGACGGAAATCAAGGTATGATGCAGATATGTACAAGTATCAACAGTCAAGTAGCAGTTCATCAGTATTTTCAGTTAAGCACAGTAATTAAGCAACAATTAATAGTTAATTAAGTCGTACGGATACCTGGTTTAGTGAGGGTTGTCACATTTGTCACTGAAGACTTTGTCAATATTCGAGGGGGAGTCTGTTAGTGCATTACGTCTATTGACTTCGTCTTGTATCATGTATTAGAAAAGGATAGAATAGGATATCCAGTGCACGAGGTTCGAGAAACGATGTTTAGGTCTTAAGGAAGAGGTTTCGCTCATATGGACATGCCATATAAGCGAAACCATAGCAACAGGTTTCGCTCATACGGACATGTCCGTATAAGCGAAACTATTCACCCTATATATAGGTGCTTTGTTGATTCATTTGGCATCGCGACCTTCGGAAGTGTAACGAAGTGCTGCCAAAATCTGTCCAGGTTGTAATCATTGTTAAATGCAATATAAGTGACAGATATTAGAGTATCAAGCTGTTTACGCGTCTAGTTCTCTGATTCCGCCTTTGAACCGGACTTAAAGCTCTTCTGATCTACTCAGTCGGGTCAAACAACGATCCTACATGTCACAAGGGTAAACTCGAAACTTTAGAAACTCAAGGAGGTCAAAATGATTTTTACAAAGTTTTTAAACACAACGACAAATTATTTTTTTAAAAGAAATTAGCGAACAAAAGTTATTAAAGAAAAAAATAGTTAATAATAAAAACTTAATAGGTTAAATACATATATTATATATGGTACCGGGGTAAAGTTGAAACATTAAAAACTGGAGAAATTAGTTTATAAAACTTGTAAAATGAAGTAGAGAGCAAAATGTTGGTGGGAAATCCCACAGACTTTACCATTTAGAATAGAAATAGTTTATATCTATAGAGTGTGGTCATGATCCTCTTGGTTACCAAGACCCTCCACACAAACGTCATGTCACCCGCTTCTAATCTACCATCCAAAATCACTACCCTGAGAGTGTGGTCATGACCCAAACTATTATTATCTTATTTTAATTTATTTTTGTGAAAAGGAAAAAAAATATTAAAGACGGAAAGGAGACCTATTGTTGCCATTGTTTAATCCATACAAAGCATAGTGGATGAGACAAGGGGTTGTGTAGCAATCCATTAATAGTCCTATTTGGCGATTGATGACCCAACTCCCCCCCCCTTTGAACCGGACTTAAAGCTCTTCTGATCTACTCAGTCGGGTCAAACAACGATCCTACATGTCACAAGGGTAAACTCGAAACTTTAGAAACTCAAGGAGGTCAAAATGATTTTTACAAAGTTTTTAAACACAACGACAAATTATTTTTTTAAAAGAAATTAGCGAACAAAAGTTATTAAAGAAAAAAATAGTTAATAATAAAAACTTAATAGGTTAAATACATATATTATATATGGTACCGGGGTAAAGTTGAAACATTAAAAACTGGAGAAATTAGTTTATAAAACTTGTAAAATGAAGTAGAGAGCAAAATGTTGGTGGGAAATCCCACAGACTTTACCATTTAGAATAGAAATAGTTTATATCTATAGAGTGTGGTCATGATCCTCTTGGTTACCAAGACCCTCCACACAAACGTCATGTCACCCGCTTTTAATCTACCATCCAAAATCACTACCCTGAGAGTGTGGTCATGACCCAAACTATTATTATCTTATTTTAATTTATTTTTGTGAAAAGGAAAAAAAATATTAAAGACGGAAAGGAGACCTATTGTTGCCATTGTTTAATCCATACAAAGCATAGTGGATGAGACAAGGGGTTGTGTAGCAATCCATTAATAGTCCTATTTGGCGATTGATGACCCAACTCCCCCCCCCCCCAATCCCATACCCTTTAGCCTAAATGAAATCATACACTAGTTAGGAAAGAATTGTTTGTGATTCCTTATCTTTTGCATATAAAATATCAAGGTAACGAACAGACAAAACTTCAGATGGATCTCACACTTGAAAAACCTAACCAATTTTACATACAAACTAACTATAAAAGTGTGATTTCACAAGACTTATATGTTTTGTCAAAATAGAGATTATTTTTTATTATGTAAATATGATACATCATCCTATTTCAACCTGTGTGTTACTGTGACGATGACTAGTGAGGATGCTAGCGATGGTGTGCTAGATGATGGTGGAAAGAGAGAATGAAAATAATAAATGGTCTGGATATAGTCATGGGGTGTGGTCTAATGTTACTATTGTTTATTTTTATAACTATTGTTTGTTAAAATAATAATTGGTGGAAAGAGGATGCTTATGTCACTAAGTAGCTAAGCAAACACGTAAAAAGGTCCTCACTAAGGTAAAAGTAATAATAAAAAATAAGAGGTTAGATGCCTTTTAACTAAAGAAAGTTTAGTGCCTTTAATGATTATTTCAAAAAGCATGATTTTCTTTTATTACAGAATTTGAAAGTTTTAAAATTCTTTTTGTTTGAGTAAATTACACTTTCTATCCTTTAAGTTTTGTCAGAATTATAAAAGATTTAATTTCAGTTTATTTCCAAAAATCACATATTATGTAACAGTTTATATCCTTTAGGGATAACCCAATTAAGAAACTCAATTATGTTCACTTTAACCAAGGGCAAACTTGTAATTTCACTTTCCAGTTTACAATCAATTTATTTGAATAAAAATAGAAACCTAAAACTAAAATTTAAGTGGGCCTCACCCCACCCTTCTTGTTCACAGCCACACCATCACCATCGCACCGCCATCACCACTATCACCCTTCCACCATCACCACCACCATCTGCGCAAAGCATACCTTCAACACCACCATTTCCACTACCTGCAACCCTCCATTACACATGCATAACCCTTTCCCTTCACCACCACGACAAACCATAACCATTCTCCGTCCAACCCCACTGATTAGTTATCCACCATCATCAATCCACGACCAACCCGACCATCCTGAATCTCTGCCACACAAACCTGCAACCACCACTGATTTGCCACCCTAGCCCGACCAAACACCACCTGCATCCTCTCACTACGCCCCCAAATTCCCAATAATCAAAGCCACCATCTCCTCCAACAAACCCATCGAAACCACCACAACCCCCGCCACCAAACCCTGCCGCCCTACCGACGAATCCATCCGTGAAGCTGCCCACCATCACCCTATCACCGACCACAAATTATCCGCCAAATACGTCCCCTTTCAACGCCAACCCATCGAAGCTCTCAAACAATTTGATGGTAACTACTGGAAAACCCTCTTCAATTTCATCGATTGTGTCTTGCTATTTTGTTAGAGAGTATAGAGTAGAGAAAGAACAATTGTTGTCCTTATTTAAATCGTATATATATAGAGAGAAATACCAATTTTTTGTTTGTGATGTTAAAAACCCTAATCTGATTTGGGGAAGGTGATGGATGAAAAGATTGGGTGTTATTTAGGGGTCTTATGTTCATTGGTTTGTAAAATACCTATATTTCCCTGCATTATTTGTGTATTACCAATATTGCCCCTGACATTAATTTAACCTAACTGAGAGAATTAACTCAGTTAGGTGAAAAAGATATAAATTGTTATATAATATGCGCTTTTTGGACATAAACTGAAATTAAATCTTTTAAAGGGCACTTTTCATAATTCTGGTTATACTTAAAGGACACAAAGTGGAATTTACTCTTTTAGTTATTTTTTTTTTGAACGGCGAAACTTCTATAAAAATATAGAAAAACCGGGTCAGCAAGTAACTTAACCCTAATTACACGATTACGTCTCTAACATTGAAATCGCTCCACCTATCCCACTCGAGATTACAGAATTTGGATCGGCTACTAATAAAAATAAAGGAGTTTTCTTTAATCATGCCCGTTGTTATATTGTAGTTGAGATTCCGTTCATTGAAGGTCTTCTCATTTTTCACCTTCCATATATCCCAAGCTGCCACCTATAAGACTACCCCAATAGTTTTCTTCCATATCCTTGAGCCGTTCATCTCCAAAGCCGCTCCCAAAACCTGGGTAACCATTGTCGCTTGATCCAGGAATGGAATTTTTAACCAATCGAAAATGGTCCACCACACCGATTTAGCGAATAAACACTATCACAAAATATGAATCCTTCCCCTCAAGTTCGCCACAGACAACGATTTAGGCCCATAATCATTCCAAGCCCATCTATCCCTTATATTTATTTAATATGAAAACATCCTTCGGCTCATTTTGTTGGGTTTCAGGCCCTAACGAGACCAGTAGGGCCGGCTTTGGGCCTGTGCAGGAGGTGCCACCGCATAGGACCCAAAGCATCAAGGGGCCCAAAATTGTTTAAAAATATATACGTTTTTAATAAATAATTTGATAAAATTAATACACAAATTCTCCCTTTGGCTTAATGGATGCGGGAATTATGTGATGAACTGACCATTCCGGTTTCGAATCCCACCATGATGTCTTTTGTGTTCTAATTTTTCCAAATTTTCTTTTGTTTTCTAGGCTTGTTTTATTAACCGGGGGAAACTCATACCAACAACTTTGCAAGCTTATGTTTTAGTTTTAGTTAGCTTATTTTTTAGTTTTAGTTTTAATTTTGTTTTGTCACTTTTAAATTTAGGCCTTCATAAATTTGTAAGTTCTTTGATTTTTTTCTTTTATTTAACAATTTACATAACAAACTTTACATGTTTATTTGTTTAAATTTGTAGGTTTTTTATTTCTTATTTCTCATTTAACCATTTACAGTATGAACTTAGAAGAACTCAATATCTAGTTCTGTTTATTTTATTTGTATGACAAGGTTCATGATGCCAAACTAATTCGGATATGGTTACACATATATTACAATTCTTTTTGCTAAAGAAGATTCAAGTGTTAGTTATTTTTGCTTGTCCTGCTGAAACTAATGTTTGGTGTATCAATTTATTTGTAAGATAAAACTAGGATTTCTTGTTTTTAATCAATGCTAATTTGAGTTCATTCACTTTACTTTATGAATATGGATAATTGTGCTACATTGAAATATAAAGAAGAATCGGTATGGATTATAAATACTTGATCGAGAGCTTTACTTCCAAAAACGCTAGAAGTGTCTCACGATTTGTTTAAGTAAGTTTGATCATTTTGCTACATTATTTTTGTTTTGTTTATTTTATCACAATTAACGTCGTATTGTGGTTTTTTGATATATGATTGATAAGTTTATATCATAGGGAGGGGGCCCAATTTCTTTGTCTCGCACGAGGGCCAAAAGTTTTATATCATTCTCGGGGACGGCCCTGGAGACCAGCTCCATGTCCACCTATTTCGAACCCCTGCCACAACTTTAACTCTTATTTTTGCCTCATTGTCAGCCGTAAGGTCCTTAAAACAGTCTTTGATCGAACCCCCGTTAAGCCAATTGTCTATCAAAAAATGTAAACTACTACCAGACCCAACTATACCTTTACAATTCGACTTTAAAGATAAGTTGTTGTAGGTAGTAAATTCTTTCTCCATCGTGCCTATTTCTTTCCAAATACCCACGACTATGTATTATTGAAGGGCAAGGAATGGTACCCGTTTTTCTTGAAATGGATAGCACGAATCACTTTGGACCAAACAACTTCCACCACCACTTCGCTAAAAGAGCTAAATTCAAGCTCCTAATATCCCCAATGCCTAAACCACCGTGACGCTTTGGACCGACTATCTTGTACCAAGCGACCCACTTAATTTTCTTACCTCCATTTTATGCCCCCACATAAAATCTCTTCTTATTTTCTCCAGTGAGTTTAGAACGCCCACCGGAACTTTGAAACCCACTTAATTTTCTTACCTCCATTTTTATGCCCTCACACAAAATCTCTTCTTATTTTCTTCAATGAGTTTAGAACGCCCTCCGGAACTTTGAAACCCACTTAATTTTCTTACCTCCATTTTTATGCCCTCACTCAAAATCTCTTCTATTTTCTCCAACGAGTTTAGAACGCCCATCGGAACTTTGAAAAGAGAGAGAGATAATAATTAGGAAGCGCTTGTAACACCCCGAAAACGGGTTTGATAATCAAACCCTGTTAATACTAAGAGACGGGTAAAATACCGTTAGTGGTAAAATTTAACCCGGCGAATATTAGGACTTAAACAATAATCCTAATATTAAATTAAAAAGGAAAATAAATGCTTTGAGAAAACAAACTATAACAAGCCCGAGTTGATGTGACTTAAAATAAAACGAGTTATAATCTACTCGAACCCACTAAGGTAACTATGAGTGTTTAACCCAGTTAACAAGACGAAATATTATTAGAAATAAGTAGGTTGTAGCCTACTAAATAAATTAACCAAACAAGAGGGGCCAATGTGGGATAACTTGAAAAGTTAATTAATAAAACAAAATAAAAAAAATATACACACACAGTGTGTGCGTAGAGATCGACCAGGGGAAGCTCCCATGGAGCTCTAACCCTAACTTCAACAAATGCTCCAAATTGAAGCTCAAATCAAGGCCCAAATCAATGCATGAACACAAATTCGTGATCAAAATTATGATGAACAATCATAATCAAAATTCTGGATACTTTAAAATTATCACAAGGTATGTTGAATTTTGCCATTTTGTGATACTTTAAAATTATGATGAACAATCATAATCAAAATTCTGGAGTGAATGATGAATCTATGAACATAGTTGTGATGAAATTCATGTTTAGAAACAAACCCTAGTTGATAACTTAATGAATTAGTGTTAAAACTAGGGATTTGATGATTACCCATATGTGTGCTAAGTGGGTTTTATGACAAGAAGATGAACACTTGAATTAGAGTGTTAAATTGATGAATATTGATGTTATGATACTAGTACTAGGTGTAGTTCATGAACACTAGACATGGAGGTTTGAATTTTGATGTTAACCTTGGTAAAAATAACTAGTTATGAACTAGTTTGTAAATGTGTAAAAGTATGCCCATTAGGTGTTTGATAAAATGCCTAAATGAATGCTAAAATGTGGAAATTTCAGGTGAAACACATATTTGAATAATATGACAAATTATGCGAAGTATGAACCGACAAGCATTCAAAGCATAAAGTTAATCTAGACTAAATTGTGTAAATGATCAAAGTAGTTAAATTTTGATAAGTAAAGTTAACTAATGAAGAAGTCGAATAGAAGTTTCGACATAGAAAATAAGTGAGGTGGAATAGTCGTGATTTTTAATGACTAATTTAACCACCTCGTAAATGTTGACAATAGTTTGACGCCTAACGAGCTAGGTGGAGGCTTGGGAAAGAAGCGGTCAAACGAATCAAGCATGAGAAGAAAGGCGTATTTGGGATGCGCGGTAAGTTAAAGCTTACACCTTTTATTTAATATCTATTGGTTTTATAGATTTTGAATAATCAAAAGTCCCATTTGACTTATGATGTTTCGACCCGACATGCGCGGTTCGGGACAAAAGACAATAATGATAAACCATGTTGAATGGTTAAAAATAGCTAATAAGGTCATTTAGTCATGTAATGACTAATAAATAACGAGTTTTGAATGATTTACCTAATAAGGTAAATCAATACAATTAATAAGGGTAAAACGGTAATGTGGTCAAAAATATAAAGGGGTAAAAAATAATCAAGAAATAGATTTATAAATAAATTGACCGTACGGTGTAAACCGGTACAAGTTATGTAGATGTAACACCTCGGAAATTTACGTCCAATGATGCATTGACACGTGTCATAGGCTTTGAATATGTGAAAACATACTTTAGAGGGACTAAAGTTGACAAAAAGTGAAAACTATGGAATATAAGGGTCCGAAGTGTCAACAATGGATAAATGGACTCTATAATAACCCTACATGGTGTTTATAACTCTAAACGGATAGATCATGGATCATACGAAGCGGAAAATGCACGAAAGTGAGGAATTACAAACTATAGGGACTAAAAGTGTCAACATGTTGAATTTATACCTCTGAGTGATCTTTTGGTAGCCCCGAAGCTTTGTAATGATAAAATATACTCACTAGAATATGTGGTAAAAATTTCATGAAGTTTCGTTATCGTATGAGAAAGTTATGGCCAAAACCGTACTTGAAGGGTTAAAAGCGTCAACGTCGAATTTCATGACTTTTCGGGTGAGCGCAAAGTTAACCGAGGACATTAACATGTTGGTAAATGTTCCAAGGTTCTTAAAAACCAAGTTTGAGGGCCTTAGGGTCAAAATAAATGGCCAAAATCTCGTATACGAAGAACAGGGACCAAACTGCAAAGTTTAAACAAAATTTTGGGCCTGCAGACCCCAGGCGGCCCGCCTGGGCAGCCTTAAGCGGGCCGCGACCCGTGCCCAGTTGCAGAAACTCGCGAACAGCAGCTTTGGGATCCATTTTGCGAGTTGAGGACAGCTTGCATCACCTCCCAAATGCACCAATCAACTTACATGCAACATGGGACACCTGTAGCACTCTTACAACATCAGAAACACCTTATAATCAGATCAAAGCTTCATAATTTGGGACTTGTGTTAGAAACCAAGAACACTTCAACTTTCAAAAATTCACAGGAGCTATTCAGGAGCTTTCTGGTCGACAAGGCTACTTCATAGTGATCTCTAAGCTTCAATAGGACTCTTGTAAGCATTCATAACCTTCTCTAATTCGTTCTAGCTTAGATTATTAGCCGAAAGTCAATCCATCGTATCTATAGTTTGACTTTTCGATTAAACGAAAATGGCTCAGTCATTTCTCAAATTGAAGGTACCTACAAGTTGGTATTTATGTGGGAAACAAACCCTCAAAAGGGTATTTTCTGATTCCCACCCTAAGCATGATTATTGTCGAGTCAAAGATGTTTTTAAAAAGTCAACAAGAAGTGTTTTTGCAAAATCTAGCATAAATGGTAATGTAGATTACATGCAATCAGTTTGATCATCAAAAATAACTTTGTAATGAATGTAAGAATATGTTTTATCATGATCAACTCGACAATCTTTAGTATAAGCCCGGATTGGAACCGAAAGTCTTACAAAACGACTTTTCTTTGACTCTCGATTCGGATCCGTGCATGCATGTTTGAGATCTGCATTAGGGCTTATTTTGGACCATTTATATTTAAGTTTAACTCTCTGGAATTTTTACAACTTGAGTCCATGCTTAACCGATTCATATGCATGTTTCCGATTTATGCTTAAAGTTGACTATTTTGCCCTTTTTGCTATAAAACGTGATTTTTGGAAAAGTGAAAGAGTAGAAACCTTTATTACTAATTTATAAACTTGCACCGAAAATTTGATATCAGTTGGAGGTCCAGATTTAGAGTTATGCTCGATATCGTAAAACTAAAGCTTTATGTTAAATAAACGGCGTAATTAGCGTATAACCTATTTAAGCCCACTTTTTGATATAAAACTTTTTACCCACTGATGTTATATAATATTTTGGGATTTTTGAAGATTTTTATCTAATTTTTGGCTGATCGTATCATAGGTCTCTAAGCTTGATTCGGTTAATACCGGTTTTGACCTTTTAAGCCATAAAATGAGTTTTATAAATCCTTTTGACCCCAAACCTTTTTCTACTGATTTTATTTGTTAAATAAATTATTTTGAGCATTCTGGAAATATAAAAATCTCAGCTTTCTTTTAAAAACCCGGAAACGGCTCTAAATCGCCTTTCTAAGCGTTTTTAACGCGTAGTATGCACTATACCCATATTAAGCATATAAGGATTATACCTACTGATGTATTTAGCATATTTTTATAAAATAACAGTAAGTATAAGTTTTTGAACTCAGACTTCCAGTTTTGACCGTTTAAGCCCTTGTGAAATTACCGAAATACCCCTACGGTGCATAGTTTGATTTTAAATGATAAGTTTTGTATATGGGTCATACCCTACTGTAATAATATATCAAATTAAGTATATTTACTGTATAAACCAGACCTGTAACTCAGATTTCCAATTTAACTCTTTTATAATCTTTTAAATGATCAAAATGCCCTTATAAGGTATAAATTGAGTTTAAATTCATTCGGGGCATAATAGAACATAACTTGCTGATATTATAACATATTTAAAGCATATTATCTCAGGGAACTTGCATGTGACTCTTTTGGTTACCCGTAAACGCTCTTTTAGCGTTCGGTTCGGTTTATGTAACTAGTTTGCATAAATTGACCGAAACGGGTCAAACGTTATTATTTTTGTCTCAAAATCCAGAATGTATTTAGCATACCCAAATTATACAAGTGTTCAAACTTGTCGGGTCTAAATCACATTCTATCCGGTCTTCGCTTAATCGTGCGCTTGAACCGTATCGTCCTTAAAACTAACCGGTCTAAGCTTAGGCTTAAATAAAGACCCGTTAGGAATCTAATAGGTTATTATAAACCTTTGTTCCAGAATAGGAGACCCAGTAAAAGCTACCTCCACTTGCCAATTGTGATTCATACTTACTAAGGTAAATACTTTTAACTTATTTTCCCTATACGGGCTTGGGGTAAGGTATATAAAATACCGCTTGGTCCGGCATCGAATTCTTTAATCGTATAGTGGTTAAATTCATTGAGATGACCTTGTTTTGAATGTGTTTTATTACTTGAAGCCTTTGGGGGGTTAATGACCATGTCCCGGATATCCTTGGCATCATCTTACGAGATGGCCACGACCTGAGCACGGGGTGTAGGCGTACACCCGTCAGTGTATAACTCTATATTGTGGTGTGTCTATTAATCTTTAACCCGGTCTACGGATCGGGCTACTGAACGCGGAGTAACATGTAAATCCATTAAAAGATTATATTGCATAATTATCCCAAGTTATAAAAATATTTTATGCCATGTGCATTTAAATCAATTTTCAATCATTTTCAAAATGAGTCAGTTAATTTGTATTTACCAGTGTAAACTGACGTATTTTCCCAAAAGGTTAAGTGCAGGTACTACACGTACTAGGCTGGCTGTCTTCTAGAGCGTCCACAATAAGTCTCGCAAGCTTGGACGACAATAAAACTGTTGAACAATATCATATTTTATTTTGATCCGCCTGTGGATCCGTTTCAACTATCAGTGATATTTAATATTACATTTTATTAAAGTTGAAATGAATCTATCTTTGCTTCCGCTGTGCATTATTATATTGTGTTGTTTGTCTATGATGATGCCAACTACGTCACTATACTCCCCACCGGGCCCACGGTGACACGTGGAAATTGGGGGTGTGACAGGTTGGTATCAGAGCCAACTCTGAGTGAATTAAACACTAGCCTTCTGTGTTTAATCTCAGTTACACAATTGCACATTCCTCGATTCTCGAGTCTAGACAAAGAACTTAGGAAATATTCAAAATTTATTTTATTTTCTAACTTTGTCTTATATATTTTGTTGTGCCACTTGTTTGATTTTGACAGGTTCAAAATGCCGCCACGTGTAAGAGGAAGGGGACGAGGAGCATTCGCAACCTCTCATGACCATGAAGCTGGGCCTTCGCATAGGCGAACCCCTTCAGGACCCTAAAACACTGATGCCCGAAACCTTTGGAGATCGTTCGCTGAACCCGCCAGGCACTCAGCATCACTGAGTACCTCACCTTCCATTCCCCACTCTTTTGGGCCTCATTCAGAAAATGAGCCCCTCAACTCCCATCAATCCTACATTCCTCTCCACCAATCACCTTTTGATTACCCAGCACCTGTCTATCAGGGCCTGTACAACCTTGATGATTACTTGGGAGAACCAATGGGTATAACCCACTTGGACCTGAAGACCACTTTCCGGGTGGCAACGAGATGGATGTCGATGAGGATACCGATCCTTCCATGCCACCGTCCGGAACACCGAACCACCCCATCGAGATTTCTGATGGATCACCGTTTGTGGGATCACCTTACCATGGTCTCGACAGTTATGGGGAGAGATTCAAGCAGCACGACTGGGTATTTACCCCTAGTTACCACAACTCCCCCTTACACCAGTCGCATCACAGCTCTCCCCTGCACTCCCAGCAGCAGCTTCAGCAGTAGCCTCAGCAGCAGCAGGACCCTTCTGAGGGTTTCTGGCGCGACGTGGTCACTCCGCCACCGCCACCACCTCCGGTTTTGCCTCCTCCGCCTCAGAGGCGAAGGGGAAGGAACGCCCGGATGTCCACACAAGGAGGGATACGCATCGGCACCCCTCCACATTCAGGTAGCAGCCGCTACTCGCCTCTTCACGAAGAGCCAGAGATGGGAGAATCTTCGCAGCCCGTCTCGGAAGTAACCTCTGCGCCAATCGCGCCACCGCCACCGCAAAACTTTGGAGAGCCAATCCCTGCTTATGCCAGCGCGGCAGCATTCAATCCTTTCGAGCCGACTTTTCTCCCAGGTTATGACTATACAGGGGATCCCTACTGGATAGCTTCGAGCTACAACCTTCTCAATCAGGAGGGTGCTTTTGGAGGTCCCTGGGCTACGGGACAATCGACCTATGGATACCCATCCTATGGATATCAGCAGCCGCAGCCTCCTCAACCACCGCAATATCAGATGCCACCGCCGGCACCGATGATGTCGCCACCACAAGTTCAAGAAATCCTTCAGGGGATAAACGATGTGCGACGTGAATTACGGCATGAATTGCGGGAAGATCGCCGACATAACCGCGGGATGTTTAAGAAGATGGTGGATTTGATCAAGGGAAAAGGCAAAAAGGATTATTAAATCCTTTGTTTGTTAGCTTATTTACTCATGTCCCTGCGAGGACATTTATTCCTGTATTCTACCCCTGCGTGGGTATATCTCTTTCCTGTTCTACCCCTGCGTGGGTATGTTTGTTTCTGTTTAACCCCTGCGTGGGTTTGTTTGTTGTTTATTTGGTTTAGCCCCTGCGTGGGCATGTTATTTGAGTAAAAGTCCCATTTAGGGCAGGCCTGTACTAGTCTATTTTATTTAAAATGGTTAATTTAAGTTTTTCATTTTATCTACATGCATGAATATAATATACAAAAAAAAAATGAAAAATATCAATTATTATTTTTGAATTTACCATTTTAATAAGAATCTTAAAAAGGTAAAACCTAGCTTGAATGTCATATTAAAGACCTGGCCATTATGGTAGAACCTATTTAAAAGATTCGATTCTCTGTTAACATCTGTAAACATGTTAATATTCTTGGCTAGTGTGATCCGAAAAAATCACACATGTCACCCTTTTAATAAAGTATCCAAAAATTTTATAGTATACATATCTGATTATGACATCATGCCTACGGGTTATAACTAATGTCATATAAAACAAAAAGGCAGCCGTGGTTTATAGACTCCCTGTCAAGCAAAGGATTTAATTGTTTTAATTATACAAATTCTAATCCTATAAAAACCTAAATTCAAAATTTAGAAATTTGTCCAAGTGACTAGGCCTATTGTGCCAATATATATATTTCATTCTAGGATAAAGTTGCTAATAAAAAGTCCCAATGAAATTGATTAAATTAACTAATATGGCTTTTATTACCATGGTTAATAAATCGTCAAGAACGATAATACTGTTAGGTTTCTAAATAGACCTTGTCCTTACTTTTATGTAGCTCCTAAAGCTACATGGCCAAGTCGGAAGAAACAAACAGTCATTCTGGGGAAAACCCAGATAATACTAAGATTCATGTAACTGGTGCGGAGCTACAAGCACTGGTAGAAAATGCAGTTGCCAAGGCCATTGACAGGCAATTTAGGGAATCAAGCGGGACCCGAAGTAGGACCCGAACCGTATCACATGCCAAATCCAAGACTCAGTCGGAGGCTCATAGCAAATCGCCTTCTAAGAAAGATATATCAAAGAAAGATGAGCCAAAGAAGAATGACGAAGATAATCACTCCTCTAATCACAGCAGTATCCCGAAAAAGGAGATCAAGCAGAAACATGAATCGCACAGCAAGTCCTGTACGTACAAATATTTCGTTTCATGCAAACCCCGGGACTTTACTGGGGAGAAAGGAGCGGTCGACTGCATGACCTGGTTAGATGAAATGGATACAGTTGTTGATATCAGCGGGTGTGCTGATCGGGATGTAGTGAAGTACGTATCCCAATCATTCAAGGGAGACGCACTGGCGTGGTGGAAATCCCTCTTGCAAGCTGCCAGTAAGGCCACACTTTACAGTATGTCATGGGATTAGTTCGTAGCCCTCATTAATGAAAACTTTTGCCCACAGCACGAAGTTGAAAGGATCGAGTCAGACTTCGTGTCCTTGGTGATGAAGAATCTAGACTGCCAGGCATATCTCACCACTTTCAATACTCTATCTCGATTAGTGCCATACTTGGTAACCCCAGAGCCGAGAAGGATTGCCCGTTTTATTGGGGGTTTGGCACCTGAGATTAAGGCAAGCGTTAAGGCATCAAGGCCTACAACGTTCAGATCAGTAGCTGATCTATCTCTCTCTCTCACCCAGGACGTAGTCAGGTTGAGAGCTCTTAAGAACTCGGAGGAGAACAAGAGGAAGGTGAGGACGATACCTCACGAAGATCGGAGAAGAGACACCGAGGGAATAACGACCACAGGAAAGGGTCGGGATTTAAGAGAGATTGGCAACCATCAGGGGATAAGCCCAAATGCAAAACCTGCAAGAAAAACCATTTTGGGAAGTGTCGCTTAGAGACGAAATCGCAGTCCCCCATGAGATTCTGTGGAATCTGCAAATCTGCGGATCACACGACTTTGAAGTGCAAAGGACTGAAGGATGCAACATGTTACGGTTGTAACGAGAAAGGGCACATCAAATCCAATTGCCCAAAGAACGCTAAGAAAGCAGATGATGGAAAGAAGACCAATGCAAGAGTCTTCAAGATGGACGCTAAGGAAGCAGTCCAAAGTGACAACGTCATTACAGGTACTTTTCTTGTAAATGATGTTTTTGCTAGAGTACTATTTGATTCAGGAGCCGATAAGTCATTTGTAGATGATAAGTTCTGTAAGTTGTTAAACCTACCTGTTAAAACCTTAAATGTGAAGTATGAGGTGGAATTAGCCAATGGAACCATAGAAACCGCCTCAACTGTTTTAGATGGATGTGTTATATCCATTAGGAATCATTCTTTCCCATTATCCTTGCTTCCCTTTAAGCTAGCCGGATTCGATATAGTGATAGGCATGGATTGGTTATCGCGTAACCAAGCCCAGCTTGTGTGCAACAGAAAGCAAGTAGTAGTTAAAACTCCGTCTGGTGAGTCACTCACTATCCAAGGAGATACCCAGCATGGATTGCCGGAGCAAGTGTCCATGCTCAAGGCATCCAGATGTCTGCAGAAGGGTTGTGTCATTTACATGGCACAAGTTACTGTTGATGAGCCAAGGCCGAAGATTGAAGATATCCCTGTCATTTCGGAATACCCTGAAGTGTTTCCGGAAGAACTACCTGGCTTACCGCCGGATAGGCAAGTAGAGTTTCGAATTGACATCATTCCGGGTGCGGCGCCAGTAGCGAGAGCACCATATAGGTTGGCACCAACGGAGATGAAGGAGTTAAGGACGCAGTTAGATGATCTGTTAGCTAAGGGTTTTATTAGACCTAGCTCGTCTCCTTGGGGAGCGCCAATCTTATTTGTCAAAAAGAAGGATGGATCGATGCGCCTGTGCATCGATTACCGTGAGCTTAACAAAGTCACCATTAAGAATAGATATCCGTTACCCAGGATCGACGACCTATTCGACCAATTGCAAGGGGCAAGCTACTTTTCGAAGATTGACCTGAGGTCAGGCTATCACCAATTGAAGGTCAAGGATGAAGATGTACACAAGACAGCGTTTAGGACTCGTTATGGACATTACGAGTTCCTAGTGATGCCTTTTGGGCTCACTAACGCACCAGCCGCATTCATGGATCTCATGAATCGCGTCTGCAAGCCTTATCTGGATAAATTCGTCATCGTCTTTATTGACGACATCCTTATCTACTCTAAGAACCAGGCTGACCACGAGAAACACCTTCGTTGTATTCTCAAACTTCTACATCATGAGAAACTCTATGCCAAATTTTCGAAATGTGAATTTTGGCTTCGAGAAGTCCAGTTCCTTGGACATGTAGTAAGTGAGCGTGGTATCCAAGTGGATCCCGCTAAGGTAGAAGCAGTTATGAATTGGCAAGAGCCAAAGACTCCTACCGAAATTCGCAGCTTTCTAGGATTAGCAGGGTACTATAGGCGATTCATCGAAAATTTTTCAAGGATTGCTGCGCCCCTAACTTCGTTGACGCGTAAGAAGATTAAGTTTGATTGGGGCCCTAAGCAGCAGGAATCCTTTGACATTTTGAAGAAGAAGTTGAGCAATGCACCAGTGCTAACATTGCCTGATGGTATAGAAGAATTCGTGGTGTATTGCGATGCGTCACACAGTGGTATGGGATGTGTACTCATGCAGAGAGGCAAGGTCATTGCCTACGCTTCACGACAACTAAAGGTGCACGAGAAAAACTACACCACCCACGACTTGGAACTGGGTGCCGTTGTATTTGCACTGAAACTATGGAGACACTACTTGTATGGGACCAAGTGTGTAATTTATTCGGATCACAAGAGCCTTCAACATTTGTTCAATCAGAAGGACTTGAACATGCGACAAAGGCGATGGATGGAAACTTTAAATGATTACGACTGTGAGATAAGATACCATCCAGGCAAGGCAAATGTAGTTGCTGACGCCTTAAGTAGAAAAGAAAGAGTAAAGCCGATAAGGATCAATGCCAAGCGCATAGAAATAAGGAATAATTTGAACGAAAGGGTGTTAGCTGCACAGAAGGAAGATGTGTTGGAAGCTAATTATCCTGAAGAAAAGCTAGGAGTAACTGAGGAACAGTTATCCTATGACAAGGATGGAATGCTAAGACTGAATGGGCGAATATGGGTTCCAGTTTATGGAGGACTTCGAGATGTTATCCTCCAGGAAGCCCACAGCTCCAAATATTCCGTCCATCCTGGTGCAGATAAGATGTACCAGGATCTAAAGGCAAACTACTGGTGGATTGGGTTGAAGAAGTCCGTAGCAGAGCATGTAGCTAAATGTTTGACTTGTGCGCAAGTCAAAGCTGAGCATCAGAAGCCGTCAGGTTTGCTTCAACAACCTGAAATTCCCACCTGGAAGTGGGAGATGGTGACAATGGATTTTATCACCAAGTTGCCAAAGACGAGAAAAGGAAATGATACTATATGGGTCATAGTAGATAGACTGACGAAGTCAGCTCATTTTCTACCCATCAAGGAAACTTATAGCTCTGACATGTTAGCTCAATTGTATGTTGATAAGATTGTAGCGCTGCATGGTATACCTGTATCTATTATCTCCGATAGAGATACTAGATATACGTCTCATTTTTGGAAGAGTTTCCAACAATCTTTGGGCACTCGTTTGAATTTTTGTACAGCTTATCATCCTCAGACCGATGGTCAGAGTGAGCGTACTATTCAAACTCTGGAAGACATGCTTCGTGCATGTGCGATCGACTTGGGTGGTAGTTGGGATAAGAACCTACCACTGATCGAATTCTCCTACAACAATAGCTACCACACCAGCATAAAAGCTGCGCCTTTTGAGGCCTTATACGGTAGAAAGTGTAGATCGCCTATTTGTTGGGCGGAAGTTGGAGATGTCCAACTATCAGGACCAGAAATCGTTTTTGAGACGACGGACAAGATCGTTCAGATTCGCGATCGTTTGAAAGCTGCCAGGGATAGGCAGAAGAGTTATGCGGATCCAAAGCGCAAGGATTTTTGCTTTGATGTAGGTGATAAAGTGTTGCTTAAAGTATCGCCCTGGAAGGGGGTGATGCGATTTGGTAAGAAAGGCAAGCTAAGCCCAAGATACATAGGACCTTTCGAGATTGTCGAACGTGTCGGGTCAGTTGCTTATAAGTTAAACTTGCCTGAAGAACTTAGCGCTATACATAATATGTTCCACATCTGTAATCTGAAGAAGTGTTTCGCTGATGAATCACTGGTTATACCGCATACAGATATACACATTGATGAAAGCTTGAAGTTTGTGGAAAAACCATTGTCAATTGAGGATCGACAGGTTAAGAAGCTCCGAAGAAAGTACATACCTATTGTTAAGGTCAAATGGGATGCCCGTAGAGGTCCCGAATACACATGGGAAGTAGAATCCACGATGAAAGAAAAATACCCTCATTTGTTCCAGTAAATCTCGAGGTCGAGATTTCTTTTAAGGGGGTGAGGATGTAACACCTCGGAAATTTACGTCCAATGATGCATTGACACGTGTCATAGGCTTTGAATATGTGAAAACATACTTTAGAGGGACTAAAGTTGACAAAAAGTGAAAACTATGGAATATAGGGGTCCGAAGTGTCAACAATGGATAAATGGACTCTATAATAACCCTACATGGTGTTTATAACTCTAAACGGATAGATCATGGATCATACGAAGCGGAAAATGCACGAAAGTGAGGAATTACAAACTATAGGGACTAAAAGTGTCAACATGTTGAATTTATACCTCTGAGTGATCTTTTGGCAGCCCCGAAGCTTTGTAATGATAAAATATACTCACTAGAATATGTGGTAAAAATTTCATGAAGTTTCGTTATCGTATGAGAAAGTTATGGCCAAAACCGTACTTGAAGGGTTAAAAGCGTCAACGTCGAATTTCATGACTTTTCGGGTGAGCGCAAAGTTAACCGAGGACATTACCATGTTGGTAAATGTTCCAAGGTTCTTAAAAACCAAGTTTGAGGGCCTTAGGGTCAAAATAAATGGCCAAAATCTCGTATACGAAGAACAGGGACCAAACTGCAAAGTTTAAACAAAATTTTGGGCCTGCAGACCCCAGGCGGCCCGCCCGGGCAGCCTTAAGCGGGCCGCGACCCGTGCCCAGTTGCAGAAACTCACGAACAGCAGCTTTGGGATCCATTTTGCGAGTTGAGGACAGCTTGCATCACCTCCCAAATGCACCAATCAACTTACATGCAACATAGGACACCTGTAGCACTCTTACAACATCAGAAACACCTTATAATCAGATCAAAGCTTCATAATTTGGGACTTGTGTTAGAAACCAAGAACACTTCAACTTTCAAAAATTCACAGGAGCTATTCAGGAGCTTTCTGGTCGACAAGGCTACTTCATAGTGATCTCTAAGCTTCAATAGGACTCTTGTAAGCATTCATAACCTTCTCTAATTCGTTCTAGCTTAGATTATTAGCCGAAAGTCAATCCATCGTATCTATAGTTTGACTTTTCGATTAAACGAAAATGGCTCAGTCATTTCTCAAATTGAAGGTACCTACAAGTTGGTATTTATGTGGGAAACAAACCCTCAAAAGGGTATTTTCTGATTCCCACCCTAAGCATGATTATTGTCGAGTCAAAGATGTTCTTAAAAAGTCAACAAGAAGTGTTTTTGCAAAATCTAGCATAAATGGTAATGTAGATTACATGCAATCAGTTTGATCATCAAAAATAACTTTGTAATGAATGTAAGAATATGTTTTATCATGATCAACTCGACAATCTTTAGTATAAGCCCGGATTGGAACCGAAAGTCTTACAAAACGACTTTTCTTTGACTCTCGATTCGGATCCGTGCATGCATGTTTGAGATCTGCATTAGGGCTTATTTTGGACCATTTCTATTTAAGTTTAACTCTCTGGAATTTTTACAACTTGAGTCCATGCTTAACCGATTCATATGCATGTTTCCGATTTATGCTTAAAGTTGACTATTTTGCCCTTTTTGCTATAAAACGTGATTTTCGGAAAAGTGAAAGAGTAGAAACCTTTATTACTAATTTATAAACTTGCACCGAAAAATTGATATCAGTTGGAGGTCCAGATTTAGAGTTATGCTCGATATCGTAAAACTAAAGCTTTATGTTAAATAAACGGCGTAATTAGCGTATAACCTATTTAAGCCCACTTTTTGATATAAAACTTTTTACCCACTGATGTTATATAATATTTTGGGATTTTTGAAGATTTTTATCTAATTTTTGGCTGATCGTATCATAGGTCTCTAAGCTTGATTCGGTTAATACCGGTTTTGACCTTTTAAGCCATAAAATGAGTTTTATAAATCCTTTTGACCCCAAACCTTTTTCTACTGATTTTATTTGTTAAATAAATTATTTTGAGCATTCTGGAAATATAAAAATCTCAGCTTTCTTTTAAAAACCCGGAAACGGCTCTAAATCGCCTTTCTAAGCGTTTTTAACGCATAGTATGCGCTATACCCATATTAAGCATATAAGGATTATACCTACTGATGTATTTAGCATATTTTTATAAAATAACAGTAAGTATAAGTTTTTGAACTCAGACTTCCAGTTTTGACCGTTTAAGCCCTTGTGAAATTACCGAAATACCCCTACGGTGCATAGTTTGATTTTAAATGATAAGTTTTGTATATGGGTCATACCCTACTGTTATAATATATCAAATTAAGTATATTTACTGTATAAACCAGACCTGTAACTCAGATTTCCAATTTAACTCTTTTATAATCTTTTAAATGACCAAAATGCCCTTATAAGGCATAAATTGAGTTTAAATTCATTCGGGGCATAATAGAACATAACTTGCTGATATTATAACATATTTAAAGCATATTATCTCAGGGAACTTGCATGTGACTCTTTTGGTTACCCGTAAACGCTCTTTTAGTGTTCGGTTCGGTTTATGTAACTAGTTTGCATAAATTGACCGAAACGGGTCAAACGTTATTATTTTTGTCTCAAAATCCAGAATGTATTTAGCATACCCAAATTGTACAAGTGTTCAAACTTGTCGGGTCTAAATCACATTCTATCCGGTCTTCGCTTAATCGTGCGCTTGAACCGTATCGTCCTTAAAACTAACCGGCCTAAGCTTAGGCTTAAATAAAGACCCGTTAGGAATCTAATAGGTTATTATAAACCTTTGTTCCAGAATAGGAGACCCAGTAAAAGCTACCTCCACTTGCCAATTGTGATTCATACTTACTAAGGTAAATACTTTTAACTTATTTTCCCTATACGGGCTTGGGGTAAGGTATATAAAATACCGCTTGGTCCGGCATCGAATTCTTTAATCGTATAGTGGTTAAATTCATTGAGATGACCTTGTTTTGAATGTGTTTTATTACTTGAAGCCTTTGGGGGGTTAATGACCATGTCCCGGATATCCTTGGCATCATCTTACGAGATGGCCACGACCTGAGCACGGGGTGTAGGCGTACACCCGTCAGTGTATAACTCTATATTGTGGTGTGTCTATTAATCTTTAACCCGGTCTACGGATCGGGCTACTGAACGCGGAGTAACATGTAAATCCATTACAAGATTATATTGCATAATTATCCCAAGTTATAAAAATATTTTATGCCATGTGCATTTAAATCAATTTTCAATCATTTTCAAAATGAGTCAGTTAACTTGTATTTACCAGTGTAAACTGACGTATTTTCCCAAAAGGTTAAGTGCAGGTACTACACGTACTAGGCTGGCTGTCTTCTAGAGCGTCCACAATAAGTCTCGCAAGCTTGGACGACAATAAAACTGTTGAACAATATCATATTTTATTTTGATCCGCCTGTGGATCCGTTTCAACTATCAGTGATATTTAATATTACATTTTATTAAAGTTGAAATGAATCTATCTTTGCTTCCGCTGTGCATTATTATATTGTGTTGTTTGTCTATGATGATGCCAACTACGTCACTATACTCCTCACCGGGCCCACCGGTGACACGTGGAAATTGGGGGTGTGACAGTAGACGAGATGATAATTATAACAACCCTCGGTAAAACCGACACCCTCATAATAGTTCTGACACCCTAATATATCTTTATATATCTCAACATGTCTTTATATGCACCCCGTATGTGAAAAGCGAGCCCAAAATACAATATAACGTGTAAAGTAAATTAAAAACAATAATTATTAAGTTGAGGCGGGCCGCATTGACCTCACCTCAACTTAACGCGGGCCGCATTAGGAAGTAACCAGACTCCGCTGAATTCTTAAGTTCATGCGGGCCGCGTATGATCTCGCTTAAGTCCATGCGGGCCGCGAGTGTCCTGAATTGTGGCGCAGCCTTGGGCCACCACGTGGCCCAACACACGGCGGAGCTATACGATGACCGGGCCAAGCTACGCAGTTGACCGGAGTCAATGCGGGCCGCGTAAGCCCTGCCCATATCCCACGCGGGCCGCCTGGAAGTCCGAATTCAGCACTATAAATAGAAGGCAACGGGCCTTCAATCTGTCGTTCATTTCCTTTCTTTCTTTCTTAAATTTCTATAGTGGCGTTACTATACCCGGGCGTTATACCCCCTAAAATAGCGAGGTTCTGCTATGATGTAAGTATTATAACCCCTGGAGACGTATTAGATACGCTGCCCGATTGATCTAGGGTTCCGTAACGGCTGTCGTGGTTCTGCCCGACGTAGTCGTTGGAATGCCGTCTCAGGGAGGGTATTACTAATGTTAAAATGGGTTATTATACTAACACACGTGCATTTGTGTAATTTATAGATATTCACCAGGAAACCCTAAAGAATAACCTAAGACAGCAATGTGAGTTGATTCACTTTTTGTAAACCTTTTTGTTATTGTTTTTTACAAAACCTCACTTAATTAAATATATACAAAGCAGTTATTGAGTATTTGTAAAGAATACAATTATAGTGGGTATGTTGGGGTTTTGTATACAAAATTGGTTACTGGCGTGGTAACATCCCATAAGTTGAGTATGACCGTACCACTGATGTTAATTGTGATGTCTTGGATACAAATGTAATTGCGGATGTGCCCTCAATACTGCAAATTGGTTTTTACTTAAACTTGATTAAACTGGGATTCACTCACCAGTATTTCCCACTGACAAAATGTTTTTAAAACGCGTTTCAGGTAACAAAATGTGAAAGCCAAATAGAAGCCAGCTGGACAGCACTGAAGGCTTGGAAAATTGGCAATAAAGTTACCTAAGAATAAAATGGATGTTTTTATTAAATAAATAGGATTTATTCCTATAAAATGTGTGTACTGGAAACTTGGGTTTTACCCATATGTTTAATATTATTAAACGAGGTGGTTTACTCTGATTTAACATTTCCTAACTACGGTCCTGATGAAAATTTCCGCTGCCAAATTGAATAAATAAACGTGATACCACTGAAACTGGCTCACGGCCGCCCGTTCCCGGGAACTAGGGATCGGGGGCTATGACAGAAGGTGGTATCAAAGCTATGCCACTGATTCAGCCACAGAAGTGTTCTGCTGACATCAAAATTCAAAGTGTTAGGAAATAAATTATGGAAATACGTGTATAATTATATTTCTTGCTATGTGTTATCTGACTAATTGTTAGTTTACAGTATGAGCGACCAAGGACCTTCTGACGCCTATCGTCAACTGTCTAGTTCACCTAGGAGCGAAGGCACTTCCTCTTCTCAGCCTGCCCTCTCAGGGTATTGTGCTGACACAGAAGAAGGAATCTTTGTGTTTAAGGCTCAGTCTGAAGAGCCATTTCCTCAGAAAAAGAGGGGATGGTTCAGTAGGGGAGCGCACGAGCGTAGGAAAAGAATGAAAAAGTTGCAGGAGCAGCGAGTGTTAGCCGCAGCAAAAAGAGAGACTGATGCTTATAATCAGGATATGCTCAATAGGGGTATCACTAATATCCATATTTTAGCAACCACTGCTGCTGACCCAAACCTGGAACAAATGCTAGCACCCCAACCACAAAATCCTGACCAACCCATGGAAGTAGAAAACCAGATAGAAATGCCTGATTACAACCCGGAGGAGATACCTAGGGTACCTGCACCAGATCCCCTTGACCCAAACAACTACGACCCCTGGTGGGACGATGTTAGGGACTACGTGCAACAAAACCCAATACAGGAAAATATGCCAATGCCCAACTTAGGAGCTTACCCAGGGTTAGATCCTCAAGATCCCTACAACATTAGTGATGCATATGTTAGGGAAATTTTAGAGAATCCATACCCGTACCAGGCCCCTATGCCTCC
Organism: Helianthus annuus; assembly: GCF_002127325.2. Taxonomy (NCBI): domain Eukaryota; kingdom Viridiplantae; phylum Streptophyta; class Magnoliopsida; order Asterales; family Asteraceae; genus Helianthus; species Helianthus annuus. The sequence goes on from NC_035445.2 coordinate 63,835,058, forward strand.
GTATCAGGAACCCGTACCACAAATTCCAAACCCAGTCCTAGAACCTGCACCCCCAATGAGTGCAGAAAATGTCCAAGAACTTAGGACTTTTGGGGAGGAAATTTCAGAAAGCAGTGATAGAATGCGACAGGTGGGAGAACGCCTCGTATGGAAATACGATGAGCGTAATATGGATTTTTGGATGAATCCATATCAGTGAAGGTGATGGCAGGAACGGTAGTAATAGTAATAATAATAATAAAATAATATATGTGTGTATGTATTAGAAAAAAAAACAATACGGGTGCCTACTATTAGTATTGTAGCTTTACATTTCAGTCGGTATTGTAATTTAAATTTCAGTACTAGTGTGTAATGATGCATACTATATAAATAGAGTAAAAGTCGCAATGCTCGACGCTTTTGGTTAAAAGTGCGTGTCATGTGATTGGCTATATTCAAATATTATTTGTGATATTAATATTTGGTAATTGTGTAAAATTCAGATGGCCGACGAGGAAAATCAGGATAATCTGAATAACGATAACCAGAGTAACAATAACGTGGTTAATGAGAATCCAAACAACAATGGAAATCAAATGGATAATAGTGCCGTTTAACACATAGTGGCACAAGGAATTATAGATGCAATGCCATTTATTATTCAAACAGTTCAAGAAGCAAATAATAAAAGTAAGCATAGTAGTAAACGACCAAGTGAACTGGAAAACAGCGTGAACAATGGACCCGTACTTCAAGCGCCCATTCCCAAAAGAAGAAGAACCATGCCATATGGTTGTTCTTACAAAGAATTCTGGTCCTGTAAGCCAATAGATTTCTCGGGCAATGAAGGACCCATTGCAGCCCTACGCTGGATAGAGAAAACTGAGGCTGTTCTGAAAATAAGTAAATGTCCTGAAGAAGATAAGATAATGTTTGCTTCAAATCTGTTTAAAAACGCAGCCTTAGAATGGTGGAACACTATCCTCCAGTCAAGAGGAAGTGATAGAATTTATAGCATGGAATGGGAGGAATTCAAAAATATGGTAGAAAGGAAATTCTGCCCTCCTAATGAAAAAGAACAAATAGCAAATAAATTTCTGAATCTTAGAATGGTCGGGGTAGACAGTAAGGGTTACACTACCACATTCTTTGAATATGCTAGGATAGTACCTACCCTTGCATCACCTGAACCAGTGTTAATCTCCCGTTACATCTGGGGATTAATTGGAGAGATTAGACATGTAGTCAAGGCAGCTAGACCCCAAACCATAGAAGAAGCCGTAGAACTAGCCAATACCTTGACTGATGAACTAGTGAGAACTAGAGAAGAAGATCACAGGAGAAACCTAACCCAAAAGCTTACTCAAGAATTCCGTTCTGGGAATTCCAATCGTAGGAATGTAGGTTCTACCTCTGCACCATACTGCAAAGCCTGCAGAAAGAAGCATTCCGGAAGATGCTCTACTTACTGCAATTTCTGCAAAGCACCAGGACACAAGGAAGAGAATTGCAAGAAGAAATCCAGTAATGGATTCTGCTTCAATTATGGAGAAAAAGGTCACATCAGGCCAAATTGTCCGAAATTGGCTCCAGCTGCAAATAACAAGAATCCTAAAAATGCTAGAGCTTTTGTTCTAACTGCAGATGAAGCCAAGATGATTCCAGACGTCATTGCTGGTACGTTTTTAGTTAATGATATTTTTGCTAAAGTATTATTTGACTCTGGTGCCAACCAAAGTTTTATTAATACTTCATTTTGCAAACTCCTAAATCAATCATTAACTAAACTACCACAAGAATGTCTAGTAGAAACAGCAAATGGAGAAACCGTTAAGATTTCTGAAGTCTTGCAAGGAGCAAGAATAAAAATTTTTAATCAAAAATTTATTGCAAACCTTTACCCAATGAATCTAGTAGAATTTGATATCGTGTTAGGAATGGATTGGTTAATAGCCAATAAAGCAAATATCTTATGTGATGAAAAGTCAATACAGATAAAATCACCAAGAGGTGAAAAGATCACAATTAAAGGAGATAAACCATCTAGATCCACTAAATTCATCTCTGTGATGAAAACTGCAAGTTATATAAGGAAATGATCTATAGTGTATTTGATTTCTATAATCACTAACACGAAAGGAAAAGAATTAAAAGACATTCCAATAGTGTCCCAGTTTTCAGATGTCTTTCCTGAAGAATTGCCAGGACTACCGCCAGACAGGGAAGTTGAATTCAGAATTCACCTGTTACCAGGAACAGTACCAATTGCCAAAGCACCTTATCGTTTGGCACCCGCTGAAATGCAAGAACTGAAGAAACAGCTAGACGAATTGTTGGGGAAAGGATTCATACAGCCAAGCTCATCGCCATGGGGAGCGCCGATTTTATTCGTTAAAAAGAAGGACAGATCAATGCGTATGTGCATTGACTACCGTGAATTAAACAAAGTCATGATTAAGAATCGGTATCCATTACCGAGGATCGATGATTTGTTCGATCAACTTCAGGGAGCTCGATTTTTCTCTAAAATCGATTTAAGATCAGGATATCATCAATTAAAGGTACAGGAAGAGGACATTCCTAAAACCGCATTCAGAACGAGGTATGGTCATTATGAATTTACTGTCATGCCATTTGGTTTAACCAATGCCCCAGCTGCATTTATGGACATGATGAACCGAATATGTAAGCCATATTTGGATAAATTCATAATTGTCTTCATAGATGATATTCTAATTTACTCTAAAAGTAAAGAGGAGCATGCAAAGCATTTGCAATTACTTTTAAGTTTATTGAGAAAAGAAAAGCTTTATGCTAAGTTTTCAAAGTGTGAATTTTGGTTAGAACAGGTGAAATTCCTCGGACATTTAGTTAACCATGAAGGAATTCATGTAGATCCAACAAAGATCGAGGCAATTACCAAATGGAAAACCCCAGAGTCACCAACTGAGGTTAGAAGTTTCTTAGGATTGGCCGGTTATTATAGAAGATTTATTCGAGATTTTTCTAGAATAGCCATTCCTTTAACTAAGTTAACCTGTAAATCTGTTAAGTTTGAATGGGGACCAAAACAAGAAGAAGCTTTTAGAATCCTTAAGCAAAGATTAACCCATACACCCATACTAGCGTTACCAGAAGGAACTGAAGACTTTGTAGTCTTTTGCGACGCTTCAAAGTTAGGATATGGATGTGTATTAATGCAACATCAAAAGGTTATAGCTTACGCCTCTAGACAGCTTAAGAATCATGAAGAAAATTATTCAACCCATGATTTGGAACTAGGAGCTATAATTTTTGCCCTTAAGATTTGGAGACATTATCTTTATGGTAGTAAGTTTACTGTTTTCACAGATCATAAAAGTTTAAGATATGTCTTCGGGCAAAAAGAGTTAAATATGAGACAAAGACGCTGGATGGAGTTACTTAGTGATTATGATTGTGATATCCAGTATCATGCAGGAAAAGCAAATGTAGTGGCAGATGCTTTAAGTCGAAAGTATCATGAAAAGCCAAAAAGGGTATGTTCTCTTAAATTAAATCTTCAAGTAGATTTAAATGATCAGATTAGGAAAGTTCAAGAATCAGTAATCAAGGAAGATACTGAAAAATTAAAAGGAATGATTAAAGAATTAGAACAAGGAACAGATGGAATTTGGAGGTTCCATAAAAAGAGAATGTGGATACCTAAATTAGGAAAATTACGTCACCGTATATTAGAAGAAGCCCATAAGTCTAAATATACGATGCATCCAGGAAATGATAAAATGTACCAGGATTTAAGGAAAAATTTCTGGTGGATAGGAATGAAAAAGGACATATCAGCTTATGTTTCTAAATGTTTAACTTGCTCACAAGTTAAAGCTGAACATCAGAAACCCTCAGGATTGTTACAACAATTAGAAATGCCAGTCTGGAAATGGGAATTGATAACAATGGATTTTGTTACCAAATTACCCAAAACAAGAAAAGGTAATGATACAATCTGGGTGATTGTAGATAGGCTAACTAAGTCAGCTCATTTCTTACCAATGAAGGAAACCTTTAGTATGGAACAATTAGCCAAATTATATGTAAATGAAATTGTTTCATTACATGGAATTCCTTTATCAATTGTTTCTGATAGAGATAGCCGATTTACCTCTCATTTTTGGTCAAGTTTCCAAGAAGCAATGGGAACCAGGTTAAATCTAAGCACAGCTTATCATCCTCAAACAGACGGGCAAAGCGAAAGAACCATTCAGACAATGGAAGACATGCGTAGAGCTTGTGTAATTTATTTTGGAGGTAATTGGGACGAACACTTACCTTTAATAGAATTTTCTTATAATAACAGTTATCACACAAGTATCAATGCTGCACCATTCGAAGCACTCTATGGACGAAAGTGCAGAACCCCAGTCTTTGGGCAGAAATTGGGGAAAAACAATTATCTGGACCTGAGATAGTACAAGAAACAACTGACAAAATCATTCAAGTCAAGGAACGACTGAAAGCAGCACGTGATCGACAAAAGAGCTATGCTGATAACAGACGTAAACCATTAGAATTTCAAGTAGGAGATAGAGTATTATTAAAAGTCTCTCCTTGGAAAGGAGTGGTAAGATTCATCAAGAGAGGAAAGCTTAGTCCCAGGTATATTGGACCTTTCAAAATTCTTAAAAGAATAGGACCTATAGCTTATCAGCTACAACTGCCAGAGGAAATCGCAGGAATACATGATGTATTTCATGTATCTAATCTCAAAAAGTGTCTAGCTGATGAATCACTCGTAGTACCTCTCAAGGATATAGAGGTTAATGAACAACTCAAATTTGTAGAGAGGCCTCTACAAATTGAAGATAGGAAAATTAAGAATCTCAAGCATAAGAGATTAGTACTGGTCAAAGTAAAGTGCGACTCCAAAAGAGGACCTGAATACACATGGGAACTTGAATCGGAAATGCAAAAGAAATATCCACACTTGTTCTAGTAGATCTCGAGGACGAGCTCTAAAACAAGGTGGGGAGGATATAACAACCCTCGGTAAAACCGACACCCTCATAATAGTTCTGACACCCTAATATATCTTTAAATATCTCAACATGTCTTTATATGCACCCCGTATGTGAAAACCGAGCCCAAAATACAATATAACATGTAAAGTAAATTAAAAACAATAATTATTAAGTTGAGGCGGGTCGCATTGACCTCACCTCAACTTAACGCGGGCCGCATTAGGAAGTAACCAGACTCCGCTGAATTCTTAAGTTCATGCGGGCCGCGTATGATCTCGCTTAAGTCCATGCGGGCCGCGAGTGTCCTGAATTGTGGCGCAGCCTTGGGCCGCCACGTGGCCCAACACACGGCGGAGCTATACGATGACCGTCCAAGCTACGCAGTTGACCGGAGTCAATGCGGGCCGCGTAAGCCCTGCCCATATCCCACGCGGGCCGCCTGGAAGTCCGAATTCAGCACTATAAATAGAAGGCAACGGGCCTTCAGTCTGTCGTTCATTTCCTTTCTTTCTTTCTTAAATTTCTATAGTGGCGTTACTATACCCGGGGGTTATACCCCCTAAAATAGCGAGGTTCTGCTACGATGTAAGTATTATAACCCCTGGAGACGTATTAGATACGCTGCCCGATTGATCTAGGGTTCCGTAACGGCTGTCGTGGTTCTGCCCGACGTAGTCGTTGGAATGCCGTCTCGGGGAGGGTATTACTAATGTTAAAATGGGTTATTATACTAACACACGTGCATTTGTGTAATTTATAGATATTCACCAGGAAACCCTAAAGAATAACCTAAGACAGCAATGTGAGTTGATTCACTTTTTGTAAACCTTTTTGTTACTGTTTTTACAAAACCTCACTTAATTAAATATATACAAAGCAGTTATTGAGTATTTGTAAAGAATACAATTATAGTGGGTATGTTGGGGTTTTGTATACAAAATTGGTTACTGGCGTGGTAACATCCCATAAGTTGAGTATGACCGTACCACTGATGTTAATTGTGATGTCTTGGATACAAATGTAATTGCGGATGTGCCCTCAATACTGCAAATTGGTTTTTACTTAAACTTGATTAAACTGGGATTCACTCACCAGTATTTCCCACTGACAAAATATTTTTAAAACGCGTTTCAGGTAACAAAATGTGAAAGCCAAATAGAAGCCAGCTGGACAGCACTGAAGGCTTGGAAAAGTGGCAATAAAGTTACCTAAGAATAAAATGGATGTTTTTATTAAATAAATAGGATTTTTTCCTATAAAATGTGTGTACTGGAAACTTGGGTTTTACCCATATGTTTAATATTATTAAACGAGGTGGTTTACTCTGATTTAACATTTCCTAACTACGGTCCTGATGAAAATTTCCACTGCCAAATTGAATAAATAAACGTGATACCACCGAAACTGGTTCACGGCCGCCCGTTCCCGGGAACTAGGGATCGGTGGCTGTGACAATAATAAATCCATCTCGTAAAAGTAAACGGTCATTTAGACCAAACGGGTCAAAAGGTGAAAATATCACCCTTTGACAATATCGGCTAATGTTTTGTCGAGTTACATGATTATAGGAATAAATATCGATTGAATGTTGACGTCGCTATTACTTAACGGCTACTAAGACAAGGTATCAAAACGGGTCAATATATTGATTCGAGCCAGGTATGTATAATTAGTCAATTCATCATTAGAACTTGAAGTTCAATGAGGGCTAAACAAGTTAAAATGGACATTGGGTTATCTTTTAAGTAAACCGAACGATTTGAGTTATAGTCATTGTGTTTCAAAAACATAATGGCTATTTAAACAAGATCCTAGTTTAAAAGTGGAATTTTGGTCAATTACGACACTAAAAGTCATTTGTTGTAAAGAAAGGATTTAAGATGACCGAAACGCCCTCGTAAGCTAAATCAAGCAAACGAATCTTAAGAGTTGTTTAAAAATAAGTTACATAATCAAGCAAATACTTTGAATAAGTATAAAAAGTGAAAGGGGTAAATCTTGGGTCAAATGACTCTATATGGGTCTTTGCCGTAAAATGATAGACCGAGGGATAAAACTCGGAATATATAGATCTCCACATTAAATCCACCACAAATATAGTTGTGGTGGAAGATTACTTGGTAAGAAATGTGGAAATATAAAGCTAGATACAAATGAAAGCGAATCATGTTTAAAATATACTTAAATACCCTTAACGGGTCAAAATAAGCATATGAGCGAAAACAGGTTAAGAATGCGTAAGAAACGCGTGATTCGAACCTAATATGATAGTCAATATTGAAATGATGAATCTCATGAGTTTATAGATCAAATAAACATGTTTGTTTGATAAAAACACGAACGGGTCAAAATTTGGTAAAAAGGGTAATAAGTCGAAGACTTAAAAGTCTGAAATTTTATTAACCCGGATATTGGATTTTAACTCCATGAGATGGAGAATTAAATTACGGACGCGTAGGAAAAAGAATCGCGTAAAACGGACTTGTATAGTGAAAGTTATGCAAGTTCTAAGTTAATATTTGGTGAATTTTCGTAGCTGGGCAAAGTGCAGCAACAATAAAAGAACCTGCTGTCAAAAAAGGGGCTAGGTGGGGCGTCTAGCCCCCCCTGAATCCCAAAATTGTTTAATTTTGATTGTTTGACCCACATAACTTGTTTTAACTTGTTATTTAACTATCAAAACTAACTTTTAAGTTGGTTTTGATCATAGGTGAATGTCAAGAGTGCCCGGATGAAGATCAAGCTCGATGAGGAACCGAACACGATAAAATACAAGCTTCCGCGCGGCGTTTCGTCATATCTTTTAAACGACGAATTCAATTACATTTAGTTGTATATTCTTTTAAATTGTAAAAGTTTTAACTAACCTTATTTATCAAAATTACATGTTTGTTTTCGTAAACTATACGAAAACTGTAAATTAATAACAAGGGTGTTACAAGTTGGTATCAGAGCTCAAGGTTAAAAGAATAAAGTGTTCGGTTCGAGGCTTGATCGCAAATCCGGTAAGTACAAGTATGTCAATGGGCTGGTATGATTAAAGTGTTGAGAAGAACACATATGGTTATCGTGTAATACACGTTACCCTAATTAAAAAGATTGAAATAGTTGACGAAAATACGCGCGTTGACGCGTATAGTAGAAAAAGCCTTGTATTATATTACCGGCGATTATTGAAAATTGATATTATTAACTCTTGTAAATGTCTTAGTTAAAGGACACTCGCATATGAAGATAGAGAGAGTCTAACAAATCGTGGATTTGAAAGAGGAACAGTCCAAGGAGTATGCTCATCAAGGACCTAAATCGCGTAGCGACTGCGAACAAGGCTAATGGCAAGAGAAGCCCGTTAGGGCAAGCATTACCAGGTGCAAATTTTAAATTTAATTGCACAAATAGTAATATGCAACAAATACGTAGAGATTGAAAGTTGCATATGTAGATTTAAAACTTGGAAAAACCCGAATAGAAAATCTATCCGAGATATTGTTTCCAAGAGAAACAAATAGAGGCATTACTTACATGGGGTGTAATGTGAAAATTATAAAAATGTCATGTATACCAGATATTGGTCGCTTACTCTGGCCAAGTAAGTGGTGAGTACGTGGTACCATGAACTTTTTATGATGGACACGCTTACACCCGATGTAGTAAGGACGGGGTGAGTGGGACAAATTAAAAAGTACCCAAATGAATTAGATAAGCAAAATATTTGATAATAATGTAAACGCACAGCCGAGTGACGAAAGCGTATTACATTAGGATAATGAGCCCGAGTGAAGGGACAATGAAACATGTAAAATGATTAAAGTACGCACTGGGAGGGGGTGTACTTACACTCGAACCTGGAAAATGCAAACATGTAATATGATTTAGACATGTATTGGGAGGGAGTGTACTTACACTCGAACCCGGAAAACGCAAACATGTAAAATGATTTAGACAAGTATTGGGAGGGAGTGTACTTACACTCGAACCTGGAGAATGCAAACATGTAAAATGATTTAGACATGAATTGGGAGGGAGTGTACTTACACTCGAACCCGGAAAAAACGCAAACATGTAAAATGATTTAGACATGTATTGGGAGGGAGTGTACTTACACTCGAACCCGGAAAACACAAACATGTAAAATGATTTAGACAAGTATTGGGAGGGAGTGTACTTACACCCGAACCCGGAGGATGCAAAACATGTGAAATGATTAAGATATGCATTGGGAGGGGTGTACTTACACTCGGACCCGGAAAATGCAAATATGTCCCTTAACGGGTCGTTTTTGTAAAACGTCAAACTTAAGGACAAAGTCGGAATATAAAAATGAAGCGAGGTCTTAATGCATACCGGGACGGTTGCAATAATAACGACTTCGGTAAAACACCCGGTTGATGGGTAAGAATTAAACACATGCGTAAACCAAGAGACGTGAACGCGGGTTGAAAATTCAAAAGACTTGGATTATGAATTATGACTATAAAATTTCGTAAAAGAAATTTTGAATAAATATGTTCAACTATTTTAAAGTTGAACGGGTCGAATATAATATCATGCCGGACGACATGAGTAAACGCAAGCAGGATAATGGTAGCGTTAAAAACAAAAGAATAATGAGCCCGGTAATGGGACATAATCAAATATGAATGTATGTAAACTGGATAATGGTGAACATAAGATAAACCGACGCGTAAATGACGTGAGAAGTCATAAAGTCGGAAAATTTGTTCACGAATGTAGCCTTAGACTACGGTCAAGGTCAAAGAAAATACCAAGGCGAAAATAAATGATTTTAAACAAAAACAGGATGCCTTGACACCAAACATGTATTTTAAGAATGACATGAGTAAGGAATGATCTACGGGATCAACCTAACCTTTGGGGTTATAAACAATGGAAAGGTCTACAAGACTAAAACGACCCACGGGTCATGACTAGAAAGAAATAGATTATAAGGACCTCGCCTTAAAGAGGTGAAAGTCTAATAAAATAGCCTATAAGGCAAAGTGATAAAACCTACGGGTTAATTAGACAAAGCGAGGGAATAAACTGAGGATCCCCGCATAAAACAAAGACTGTAAAAGAATAAATTTTGGACTGTCAATATCCTAGTATGGATAATTGACAAAAGTTAAAGAGAAGATGCTAAACTAAAACTTCAGTTCTGATAAGAAATAACGTTTTTACAAATATAAATTCTAATAGGAATTTAAATAGTAAGCATAAAAGATACAAGTCTTGACACTGATAGGCGCAAGACGATATATTCGAAAAGAGATATTTTCGAAAAATGAAAGGTTGATATAAATTAAACATGATGTGACACGATCACGGTGAAGAAATGCAATGTGAAGTAGAATCACATTATAACCAAGCGAGCGGTAAAAAGTAACTGGACTAATAAGTCTAGTTAGTGAGACCGATTAAGGTCATTTAAATAAATTTGGTCGCTTGTAAGCGATGGATTCGGTATAATTGAACCGAATAAATGAAATTGAAAACAAAAGAAATGGTTGCTAAAGGTGAAAGATTTCACTAAAGACCTTTAAACAGGTCAAAGTAACGGATTCATAAAGAGTTCGATAATATATAAAAGCGATGGATATCGCTAAGTTAACTAAACTAGTAGAAGTAACGAAATTACGTTATTTCAAGTTGCATTATGTCGTATGAGATACGTAGATGATTAGTAACTAAAAGGATATTATCATACTTTTCGGGTAATACCAACAATTGGTTAAAATATGAGCAATGCTCAATTGATTATCGAGATAAAATGCATGGAGTTAAACTCGATAAATCATGTAAGAAAAAGGTTTCGAGGATGAAACCTCTTTAAGGAGGGTAGACTTGTAACACCCCGAAAACGGGTTTGGTAATCAAACCCTGTTAATACTAAGAGACGGGTAAAATACCGTTAGTGGTAAAATTTAACCCGACGAATATTAGGACTTACACAATAATCCTAATATTAAATTAAAAAGGAAAATAAATGCTTTGAGAAAACAAACTATAACAAGCCCGAGTTGACGGGACTTAAAATAAAACGATTTATAATCTACTCGAACCCACTAAGTTACCTAGGAGTGTTTAACCCAGTTAACAAGACGAAATATTATTAGAAATAAGTAGGTTGTAGCCTACTAAATAAATTAACCAAACAAGAGGGGCCAATGTGGGATAACTTGAAAAGTTAATTAATAAAACAAAACAAAAAAAATATATACACACACTGTGTGCCTAGAGATCGACCAGGGGAAGCTCCCATGGAGCTCTAACCCTAACTTCAACAAATGCTCCAAATTGAAGCTCAAATCAAGGCCCATATCAATGCATGAACACAAATTCGTGATCACCTAGTCATGGGGATCACAAGGTATGTTTAATTTTGCCATTTTATGATACTTTAAAATTATGATGAACAATCATAATCGAAATTCTGGAATGAATGATGAATCTATGAACATAGTTGTGATGAAATTCATGTTTAGAAACAAACCCGAGTTGAAAAATTGATGAATTAGTGTTAAAAACTAGGGATTTGATGATTACCCATATGTGTGCTAAGTGGGTTTTATGACAAGAAGATGAACACTTGAATTAGAGTGTTAAGTTGATGTTATGATACTAGTACTAGGTATAGTTCATGAACACTAGACAAGGAGGTTTGAATTTTGATGTTAACCTTGGTAAAAATAACTAGTTATGAACTAGTTTGTAAATGTGTAAAAGTATGCCCATTAGGTGTTTGATAAAATGCCTAAATGAATGCTAAAATGTGGAAATTTCGGGTGAAACACATATTTGAATAATATGACAAATTATGCGAAGTATGAACCGATAAGGATTCAAAGCATAAAGTTAATCTAGACTTAATTGTGTAAATGATCAAAGTAGTTAACTTTTGATAAGTTAAGTTAACTAATGAAGAAGTCGAATAGAAGTTTCGACATAGAAAATAGGTGAGGTGGAATAGTCGTGATTTTTAATGACTAACTTAACCACCTCGTAAATGTTGACAATAGTTTGACGCCTAACGAGCTAGGTGGAGGCTTGGGAAAGAAGCGGTCAAACGAATCAAGCATGAGAAGAAAGGCGTATTCGGGATGCGAGGTAAGTTAAAGCTTACACCTTTTATTTAATATCTATTGGTTTTATAGATTTTGAATAATCAAAAGTCCCATTTGACTTATGATGTTTCGACCCGACATGCGCGGTTCGGGACAAAAGACAATAATGATAAACCATGTTGAATGGTTAAAAAGAGCTAATAAGGTCATTTAGTCATGTAATGACTAATAAATAACGAGTTTTGAATGATTTACCTAATAAGGTAAATCAATACAATTAATAAGGGTAAAACGGTAATGTGGTCACTCGTTGACGATAACCGTTAGTTTTGAAGGACACCTTATGGCGTAAGATATAAAGGGGTCAAAAATAATCAAGAAATAGATTTATAAGTAAACTGACCGTACGGTGTAAACCGGTACAAGTTATGTAGACGAGATGATAATAAATCCATCTCGCAAAAGTAAACGGTCATTTAGACCAAACGGGTCAAAAGGTGAAAATATCACCCTTTGACAATATCGGCTAATTTTTTGTCGAGTTACATGATTACAGGAATAAATATCGATTGAATGTTGACATTGCTATTACTTAGCGGCTACTAAGACAAGGTATCAAAACGGGTCAATATATTGATTCGAGCCAGGTATGTATAATTAGTCAATTCATCATTAGAAGTTGAAGTTCAATGAGGGCTAAACAAGTTAAAATGGACATTGGGTTATCTTTTAAGTAAACCAAACGATTTAAGTTATAGTCATTATGTTTTGAAAACATAATGGCTATTTAAACAAGATCCTAGTTTAAAAGTGGAATTTTGGTCAATTACGACACTAAAAGTCTTTTGTTGTAAAGAAAGGATTTAAGATGACCGAAACGCCCTCGTAAGCTAAATCGAGCAAACGAATCTTAAGAGTTGTTTAAAAATAAGTTACATGATCAAGCAAATACTTTGAATAAGTATAAAAAGTGAAAGGGGTAAATCTTGGGTCAAATGACTCTATATGGGTCTTTGCCGTAAAATGATAGACCGAGGGATAAAAATCAGAATATATAGATCTCCACATTAAATCCACCACAAATATAGTTGTGGTGGAAGATTACTTGGTAAGAAATGTGGAAATATAAAGCTAGATACAAATGAAAGCGAATCATGTTTAAAATATACTTAAATACCCTTAACGGGTCAAAATAAGCATATGAGCGAAAACAGGTTAAAAATGCGTAAGAAACACGTGATTCGAACCTAATATGATAGTCAATATTGAAATGATGAATCTCATGAGTTTATAGATCAAATAAACATGTTTGTTTGATAAAAACACGAACGGGTCAAAATTTGGTAAAAAGGGTAATAAGTCGAAGACTTAAAAGTCTGAAATTTTATTAACCCAGATATTGGATTTTAAGTCCATGAGATGGAGAATTAAATTACGGACGCGTAGGAAAAAGAATCGCGTAAAACGGACTTGTATAGTGAAAGTTATGCAAGTTCTAAGATAATATATGGTGAATTTTCGTAGCTGGGCAAAGTGCAGCAACAATAAAGGAACTTGCTTTCAAAAAAGGGGCTAGGTGGGGCGTCTAGCCCCCCCTGAATCCCAAAATTGTTTAATTTTGATTGTTTGACCCACATAACTTGTTTAAACTTGTTATTTAACTATCAAAACTAACTTTTAAGTTGGTTTTGATCATAGGTGAATGTTAAGAGTGCCCGGATGAAGATCAAGCTCGATGGGGAACCGAACACGATAAAATACAAGCTTCCGCGCGGCGCTTCGTCGTATCTTTTAAATGACGAATTCAATTACATTAAGTTGTATATTCTTTTAAATTGTAAAAGTTTTAACTAACCTTATTTATCAAAATTACATGTTTGTTTTCGTAAACTATACGAAAACCGTAAATTAATAACAAGGGTGTTACAGCGCTCCAAGGACCGCTTTGGCAAGAGTGGCCCTACCTGCTAAAGAAAGATTTTTGGCCTTCCAGCCGGAAAGCTTGGCATTAAACTTGTCCATGGTTGGTTTCCAATATTTAACACTTTTCATATTCGCTCCAAAAGGAGACCGAGGTATGTAAAAGGGAAAGAGCCGGCTTTACAATGAATTAAAATCACCATAAAGCCCACCTCCTCCTCGCCAATGCTCGGCCCAAAAACACAACTTTTTTTAAGGTTCATCTTAAGCCCCGAACAAAGAAAGAAACATCTTAAGATCGAGTTAAGGTTCAAAATGTTCTCTTCCGACCACTCTCCAATGAACACGACATCATCAGCGTAGCAAAGATGAGTTTAAGTAGGACCACCATTGGGTAGATTCACCCCATTGTAACAACCCGTATCCACCGCTCTCTTCATAATAACTTCTAACGCTTCCAACATGAGCATGGATAGAAAAGGGGAGAAAGGGTCACCTTGTCTAAGTCCCCTAAAAAGCTTCTAGACATGATTAAACAAATACCGGATTGTCCATAAAGCAACTCACCAATTAGTTAACCATGTGTAAATTAGTGTGGGAAACAATTACCCAAGTTAGAGGTAGTAGTTTCTGTGATGACGGCTTTGTAGCCTGAGACCTACGATAAAGCGAAGATACCAAATGGCCTATAGACAACTAGCGATATCTATATGTGTATAATGGTGGTCCTCCTTTAACGCTTGAGGGCTCTAGATCTATAGTGAACAAAGCTATGGTATTAAGGTTAGGATTAAGAGACTTGGAACCTACAAAATAATTCCAACAGATCTTCTAACTCTCTCTCTCCGGCTGAGGAATTCGCCGTGAGGCTCGACGAAGAAGCTTGCTCGGGCTAGCCTGCGAGGTTTAATCGATCTGTCTAAGGGACAAATCTGGATCTAAACTTTTAGTCTAGTTAGTGTTTGCCTACTCCATTCGCCTCTAGGGTTTCCCTCAGTGACGTCAAGCGATGAGTGAGAGAGACGAAAAAGGCAGCTGGAAAGACGTTCCAGTCAAAAAGATCAGGAGAGGAAAAGGAGTAAAAGGAGACAGCAACTTCAAAGGGCCGATAACGAAGTTTTACGTTACAAACCTTCCTTTAGGATTAGGGCTGTAAACGGACCGAACGTTCAGCGAACAGTTCGTGAACCGTTCGGCGGGAAGTTCGTTTATGTTCGTCCGTTGAATAAACGAACGAACATGAACAAGAAATTCCGTTCGATTAGTTAAATGAACGAACATGAACAAAGGTCTCGTTCGTTCAATTGTGTTCGTGAACGTTCGGTAAGGTGTTCGTGAACATTCGTTCATTTGCGTTCGTTTATGTTCGTATGTTCATGTTTTAATTAAAGATTTTTATACTTTCATATATTTTATCTATACTTTTTATACTATTAAACTTTTATTTATATCATTACCCTAACAATTAAACTAGGAAACCCTCTTTCACCTTGTTTATGCACCATTTCCCTTTCTTTTCTCATTTTGAATATGATCTACCTCCGTTCCACAATAAGGGATTCAAGTTCTAGTGCTATTCTCTGGGCCATCCACCTATATCCTTCATCGCGTTCGCCAAATTTATTTGTGTTCGCTTGTGTTCGTGAACCGTTCGTGAACACGCTCATTTCCTTAATGAACGAACACGAACATAAAATCTCGTTCGGTAAGTGTTCATGAACTGTTCGTGAACACATTTATTTCCTTAACGAACGAACACGAACAAGGCCTCGTTCGTGTTCGTTCGGTTCGTTTACAGCCCTATTTAGGATGTATCCCATGGGAGGTTTCAGAGTTTGTTAGGGTTTTTGGGGAGGTGACGGGGGTCTACATAGCCAAGAAAAAAGACAAAGAGGGGAGAAAGTTTGGTTTTATTAGCTTTAGAAATGTCGTCGACGTGAAAGAGATGGAACGCGCATTAAACGGAACGAAGATGGGGGGTTACAGACTCAAGGTTAACTTGGCCAAGTTCGCCACGGAGAACGAGGGGCTGCATGGTGAAGTTCCAACGAAAGACAAAGGAAAGTCCAAGGTTATCGACAAACAGCCGCAGGTTAACAACATTTTCAATCACGCTTACGTCAATAACGAAGGGGGTAAGTCGTTCAAAGACCTTTTCACCGGTTCAAATGGAGGTGTAGGTGAATCGAGTTATCCGAAGCATAATGAAGACGGGACCGGGAGTATGATTTCTAAACCTGATGACACGTTGGCATTCAAGGAAATTATGGGTAAAGCCCTTGTGGGCAGATGCAGGGATTTAACGACTTTAAGAACGCTAAATGTTTTACTAGCTGGAAGTGATCTTCAAGGAGTTTCGTTAAGTTACATCGGTGGTCTCTCAATGCTTTTAAAGTTTGTGGATGAGTCTGTTTGTACCGATTTTCTTCTAAACCATTCAGTTTGGGATCCTTGGTTTTCGTCTCTTGACAATTGGAACGGACAATCTCTTCCATTCGAAAGGTTGGCATGGGTTAGGGTTCAGGGATTACTGATTCACTTGGCAGACAATAAGGTTTTCGACTCGATAGCTGGGCAGTTCGGGAAAATAGTTCACGGGTCCCAAATTACGGCGGACGACAACAACCTTTCGGCTAGTTGGATTGGTGTTTTGGTCGGAGTGGGAGATCGGATTCAAGAGCACAGGACAGTTTGTTGGAAGAAAAAACAGTTTCATGTCTGGATCGAGGAAGAGTTAAGTGAATGGATTCCGGATAGTGTCGGGGAAATGGTGAGCCGGGGAAAGGAGGAAGAAGTCAGACCAGATAAGGGTATTAACGATGATGTCGTCGGAATGGATAAGCACTCCCCGGAGATACGCCAACCGACAAAGATTAACGAAGGGACTGAGGTCTTGGGAGAAGAGAACATTCTAGGAAATTTCAATCAAACAGTTAATGTTGTGGGCGACGTTTCAATCTCCCAGAATGTTGATGTGCAGGAAAATCTTCGTGGGGCCCAAGATAACGATGGAAGGGTCACCAGTTGTAATAATAGTATTTATTATTTTATATCTACTGACAATAGTGGTAGGCCCAAAAGGAAAGCTAGTAGAATCAGGCCCAAAAACAGGGCCACTACCCAAACAGACTGTGCCAGCCCAAGCTCGGAGAATAGACCCAAAAAACGTAGCAGGGAGGATGGGGATTCTTTTTTCGCTTTTGACCTTAATAAAAACGTTGCTGAAGAGCAGGTGGAACAATCTTCAAGGAACTTTCCCAGTAACAGTATGGCCAATCCAGAAATTATTGTGGAGCAGGAAGCCTCGGATGTTGTAGTGGATCCGGGTTCGAGTCATGACGGAAATCCAGATGGGGGTGGAGACACAGACGTTTGCCTGGTGGATATTGTGCAAGACTCTTATGAAGCTTCAGTTGAAGAGGAAATTAGGGAGACAATAAACATCGGGAACATTGTGGGAATAGATCTCGTCAATCACAACAGCCTTATTGGTAAGTCAATTAGAGGAGAAGGGATCAATGTGGTAGACCAATGAATTTTATGTCTATAACATCAGAGGAATTTTGGGGGATGCTAAAGCAGCTTGGGTGAAAGATCTGAGGATAGCCAATAAAATTAGTGTTATTGCATTCCAGGAGACGAAAGTCTCGAAGGTGTCTAACTCTGTCCTTTCTAAAATGTGGGGTAATAGGAAGTTCGAGTCTGCTTCAGTAGATCCGATGGGTCTCTCAGGAGGTCTGGTGTGGATTTGGGACCCTAAGGTTCTGAAGATAGTGTCTGTCATTCAGCATAGATTCTTGTTAACCATTAAAGGCTTGGTGGTGGGTAGTGGTGATCCAATTAACCTAATCAAGGTCTACGCTCCACAAAATACATCGGATAAGTTGCATCTGTGGAACGAGATATCCAATTCTATTGATCCAGCAGAAGGAATGTGGGTTATTGTTGGTGATTTTAACATTATGCGTTCTCAGGAGGAAAGGAAACGCTCCAAGTTTAAGCCGGTATGTTCCGAGAACTTTAACAATTTCATTTTTGACAACGGTTTGTTGGAATATCTGATGCAGGGTAGGAAGCTTACATGTTTAAGGGATAATGGGAGAAAACTTAGTAAGTTGGATCGATTCCTGGTTTGTTCTGAATTTTTCAACAAATGGCCATCGGCTTATGTTAGAGTTATGCCATATCGTCACTCGGACCATTGTCCGATCATCCTTGAGTTGGTTGATTTAAAGTTCGGGCCACGGCCATTTCGGGTTTTCAGTTCTTGGATTGGGAAACCAGGTTTTGAGGAGGCAGTGGAAGGGTTCGAGAATTTTGATCCTCCTGATAAGTGTCTCACCGCTAAATTTGCTAGAATTAAATCGTTCCTCAAAAAGTGGCGGGATGATTTTTTGGCTAAAGAAAATGAAGTCGAAAAGATGGGGTTTTCTGAACTGGAACAGATGGAAATTGACATGGAATCTAGGGACCTTTCAGAAGAAGAAGAGTGGGTTCTGGCAGAAAACAAGAAAATTATCAAAGAGATTGAAGATAGGAAGAACCAGGATATTAAACAAAGAGCTCGGACCAAGTGGGCGATTGATGGAGACGAGAATTCCAATTTTTTTCATGCTTTGGTGAATAATAGGAAAGCCTCGAACAATATGCACGGTCTCTCAATTAATGGAGAATGGTGTACCAAGCCGGCAAAGATTAAGAAACAAGTCCTTTCTTTTTTTCGAGATAAATTCAAGGAGTCAATGAAGACGAGACCCGTTCTATTATGTCACAACATTAAAAAAATCTCAGAGGTTAAGAGTAGTATGCTTGATGATCCATTCTCGAAGATTGAAATCAAGGAAGCCATTTTTGATTGTGGAGACGACCGGTCACCGGGACCCGATGGTTTTAATTTTAAGTTTATTAAGCATTTTTGGGAATTGTTTAAAGAAGATTTTGCGAGAATCTTTGTCTGGTTTCATAACACAGGAGAGATAAGTAAAGGAAGTAGCGGTTCGTACATTGCTCTCATTCCCAAAGTTTCCGACCCGGTATCTTTAAACAACTATTGGCCGATAAACTTGGTCGGAGTTATCAGCAAGGCTATTTCCAAAGTGTTGGCTAATCGGATGAGGAAGGTTTTAGATGGATTTATATCCGAATCCCAATCGGCGTTTTTAAAAGGAAGATTCATATTGGACGGGCCCCTCATTGTTAACGAACTCATCTCTTGGATCAAGAAAAGGAACTCGAAAGCTTTTTTCCTTAAGATAGACTTTGAAAAGGCATACGACAACGTTAATTGGAGGTTCGTGATCAATACGCTTCAGCAAATGGGATTTTCGAATAAATGGTGCAATTGGATTTCGGGAATTCTAACGTCAGCAAGCTCGTCCGTCTTAGTTAACGGAGCGCCAACTTTTAATTTCAGATGCAAAAAAGGTATGAGGCAAGGGGACCCGCTTTCTCCGTTTTTGTTCCTTGTGGTTATGGAAGCTTTATCGTGTATGTTGAATCGAGCTAGAGAGGCGGGAATGATTAATGGAATTGCGACCCCTAACCATGGGCCGATTCTTACTCACCTTCTGTACGCCGATGATGCTATTGTAGTGGGGGAATGGTCTAAATCGGAAGTGATGAACATAGTTAGAATCCTTCGGTGTTTCTTCGTGTGTTCGGGTCTAAAAATTAACATCGATAAGTCAAATCTCTATGGGTTAGGCGCGGATATGGCAGAAAGCGGGGTTTTGGCTAATGAGGTTGGTTGTAGACCTGATTCTCCTCCTTTTAGGTATCTTGGGCTAAAGGTTGGAGCCAATATGAATAGAATCAACAATTGGCAACCGGTTTATGATATTTTTCGGTCTCTCCTAGCCAATTGGAAGTCCCATCTTTTGTCGATTGGGGGTAGGTTGGCCATTATCAAATCGGTGCTGGAAAGTTTACCTTGTTATTATTTTTCTCTCTACAAAGCTCCAAAGAAGGTAATATCGGATTTGGAAGCTATGATTAGAAATTTTTTATGGGGAGGAGCTATAGAAGAAAGGAAGATGCATTGGGTTAGTTGGGATTGGGTTTCGCGGCACAAGAAAGACGGGGGATTAGGCTTGAATAAGCTCATAGAGGTGAACACGTCTCTTTTTGTTAAATGGGGATGGAGGTACAAAACGGAAAAGAATTTCTTGTGGAAAAGAGTCATTGATGCGCTTCATTTCTCCCGGGTCGGATGGGAATGTATCCCTTTTAAAAAGTTATTTACAGGAGTCTGGAATAATATTGCTAAAGTTTTTATAAACACAAAGGTTGGAGGCACACCGCTTAGGAACTTCATGAAAGGAGTGGCCGGGAACGGTCGTGATATTGCATTTTGGCTAGATTCATGGGCTACTAACGAACCGCTCAAGCATTTGTACCCGGATCTTTTCAGACAGGAAACAAATAAGAAGTGTAAGAAGTGTGTGGTAGCGGACAGGATCTCGATGCATGGTTCGGTCAGGGTTTTCGATTGGAGCTGGAAAGTCCAGCTGGCCGATTCGGGGCTGCTGGCAAGACTCCAAACTCTGTGTTCTAGTCTGGAACAAGTGCTGATTTCGGATTCCAGCGATTCCTGGAAGTGGATGTCAGATCAGTCCGGTACCTTCTTGGTGAAAGCCGTGAAGAGGATCCTCAAATCTGAAAACGTGAGTCTCAACGGATATGTTATGGAGTGGTGTAAGTGGATACCGGCTAAATGCAATATTCACTCATGGAGGATGGAACTTAACAGGATTCCAACCAGGGAGGCTTTGAAGAAGAGAAACATCCAGTTTGGCGACTCGTTGTGTCCTTTTTGTGGCTCGGACGAAGAAACAACTGATCATCTTTTCATAGCTTGCTATGTTGCATCGAATATTTGGAATGGAATTAGTGTGTGGTGTAAGATTCCGAATATATTTGCCTTCTATATAAAAGATCTTCTTGATTTGCACAAATCTCTCGGGGCTTCGGAGAAAAAGAAGGAAGCGGTTCAAGGTATTGTGAGGATTGCTTGCTGGAGTTTATGAAGAGCCAGGAATAATCTAATTTTTTCTAACATCCCTTACAAGATAGAAAAAATCATTAGCGAGGTTAAGGCTATGGGTTTCTTATGGTATTCGAATAGATCGAAATTCAAAGACATAGATTGGGTAGAATGGAACACTTTTGTTAATATGTAATCGCTAGCTTGTTTGTTGGTTTTTGGTTGGCCCGGTTTGGGTCGGCCTGTTTGTGAATGAAGTTAATTTTCAAAAAAAAAAAAACGGGATAGCAATGCAACTTTTTGCACGTTTACCTTCTATTCTAATGTAATTTGCATTTGGTTCGTAATAATAATTAAATTAAAAACTTTCATAAAAAAAAGTGAATAGATATCGATTCATTATACCCTTATACAATTAGTAACTTGGGTTATGTCTTATTTGTTTAAAAGTCACACTCTTTCATTTTAGAATTAAAACACAATGGTTTGGATGAAGGGTTTACAAATATATCACACTCCTTTAAAAAGTCACAACCCTTCAAACTAATTTTAAATATATTACTTCTTACGAAAAAACACAACTTTTATATATATTCACAACAAATTTTAGCATATAATTTCTCCTCCGTTTTCTAATAGATGACACATATACTATATCAATTGTTTCATGGTGAGAATATATCATGGTGAAGCGGTGCATCCGTATCAATTGTTTCATCACGAACTCAACAGTTACAGTTTACGGTTGCGTCGTTTCTTTTTATGGATGCGCCGCTTCACCAAAAGTCGCAACCCTTATTGAACAATTGTATCAGTTGAATTCATGATGATTTGACTAACCTTACATCATCATCATTGAACACCCTCTACAATCTTCTTCATCGTACAATGGGCATATCATTTAAATCCTTATGTTTCTACACTTTCGTCTCTCATCAAAATCGTGAATCAGGCAGTTTGTTTAATAATGCCGTGGTTTCAAGTAAATTAGCGCCATCATCAACCACTAATATGATAGCGGTTGTGTTTGTTATAGCGTATTATGATATACGAAGAACAAGTTTGTATATTGTATTTCAGATTATCACCCTACAAACCACGCCTTTGTAATGTACTGTGTTTAGTTAAGAGAGAAATGATTTATTGGGGGTGGTGTGTGAGCTTATGTAATTTCTTGGTTGGGTACAATCTTTAAGCATGGCGGATGGGTAACATGCAAGCATCTTGCGTGGGGTACAGGGATTGACAAACTCACAAACGAACCCACTTTCGGTTAAAAAGAAGAGAAATACATAGAGGAGTGTTATTCGGCGTTGACCGGGTTAATAAAAAAAAGAGTCTGCATGTAGCATTGGGTTTGGTCTTAGTTCTGAACTGCATTCTAATTTGTAGTGCAATTGTTTTGGTTTAACAGCGCGAACAAAATTGGTGAGGTGAAGTGTAACGCCCCAAAACTCGAATTATTAAAATTGTTAGTAAGACCCCATGTCTAATAAAATAGAATGTAATAACTACGTTATTATACCTATTCAAATGTTTAGCAAAACAAGCAAAGGTATAAACTTGAGGGACCAAAGATGAACAAGGGGAAAGTTATGTTTTAAATTAATAAAAACACACACAAACACACACATCTCGTGTGTGTTCTGGAACGATCAGAAGGGGCTCCATAGGAGCCAAGCCCTAATTCTTCAAAAGCTTCAAATCAAGGGATGATTCAAGGCTCAAATTCGCAAATAAACATGGAATAATAATCACCATCACAAGGGGATCGTAAGGTATGTCTTAGAAGTTAGATTGGTGATCTTTCACGAAGTGGGTTTTGATGTAAATCGCGAATTTGTATGAAATTGAGAATGGGTGTGTGTTAGAATCATCATATTGGACATGGGTTATGCATGATTTAGGTTAATTCGATGTTTTTGGATGAAACCCATTTGTTATGATGAAGATGATGACATGGGTGAATCATCCATGTCCAATTTTGTCACACCCCCAAAATCCCACACGCGGAGTACCACCGCTTGGGAGCGTGACTGACCAGGATCAAGCCACCAATCATATTGAACATGTAATTAAATAGTAAAAGTTATCCATCAATACGAAAGGTGTTTATCAAAACCAACATAAGTAAATGTAGCGGAAGCATTTATGTAAAACCCAACATAAGTATTAATGTTTTGTAACGTCATAAATAAGTAATCACGATCCATCTGCCCACAACGACCTGCTCCTCCTTGTGCAAGCTCCATAAGTACCTAAGGTCCTGCAAGGCATGCAGCAGAGAGTCAACAACTAGTTGACCGAGTTCACAGAAAGTAAATGCGTAACAGTAAGTTCATGAGTATCAAGTGGCTCTACTGGGCCAATATAGGTTTCTATTGGTGGGGGCTTCCCATGTTATTAATCCACTAGACTATGCGTAACCATAAGTGTTCTTCACAACCGAGAACAGTAATACGTACAAGTTTACGTAGGATTTACGTAAGTATCCTTCACAACCGAGGATAGGGTACGTGGGGTTTACGTAGGTTTTACGTAAGTGCCTGACACAACCGAGGCAGTAGTGAGTATCCGTTCACGCAGGTTTTACGTGAGTATCCTTCACAACCAAGGATAGTGAGTAACTTAGTTATACGTAGGTTTTACGTATGTGTCCTGCACAACCGAGGACGATGGTTTGGTAGTCTAGTAACAGTGTCCGTATGAATCTATTCAACCTTATCCTTATCGATCCCATTCCCAACACCCCGGGAATCCCATGCCTTGGTAAGAGTGTGAACTCACCTTGGATTGCTCGGCAGATACACAAAGAGGGTTTCTTGAACTAAGGGTGGTCAACCACGTCCTAACAGGGTTACCACACAAGTCAGGTTTTGACTTCAAGTAATGCACGTATGAATCACATAAGTTAGCAAATAACGTGCACGTAATAACTATAGCAAACACGTATAACACGTAAACAGTCAATGAGCACAACGAAACCATACTTGTGCGTTTTAATCATTAGCCCAAATGTAATCGGCCCAACATAAAAGAAGTCCAATATCATAAATGATCTAATAACAATGCGGCCCTAATAGCATGCAACCAACTTGTGCGGTCCGGTCGATCTTGTGCGACCCGGACGGGTTGTGCGATCCAAACAAGCCCAACCCAAATAACCATCCGGCCCAACAGTTAAGTAAACGTATGACTTGTGCGATTCAGGTTCTCTTGTGCGGCTAGGGTACCTTGTGCGACTGAAGTCTTGGGCTGTCCGGCCCAGGGCTCTAACAGTCCAAATCTGAACCACGGCCCAACACACAGGCCTTGTGCGACCAGGGGCCTTGTACGAATGGGCTCCCTTGTGCGAGTGGCTTGTGTGTTTGGGTGCTTGTGCGACTAGTTCCACATCCAGGTTTTATGTCATTCGGTTACACATTTAACAAGTTTCCAATTTACACTCTATCCATTAAATCACCACTAACAGTTTACTTTCATGCCATATTCGATCAAATCAAGCAATTTACATTAATTTCACATGAACCCTAATAATTCATTTAATCATAACAACTCATTAACATCATCAAATCAAACCGTAAGGTTAACATCAAGTCCTTAATTCATCATGCAACAACTCATTATCAAATCCTACTAATTATACGAAACCAAACACACCACAGCCGATTAATCATGCATCCGGTCTAAATTATCATCATCATCATAATACGATTATCAACCTATATTGATCCATACATACTAAACATGTAAACCGATTTATCAAGAGTACCAAATACGGTTCATATTGTTCATCATAACAATCCACCCTAATGGTTTTTAATAAAATCATATAATCATAACATCATTCAATCAAGATATCAATATCAAAACACTAACCGATGAAGAGGGTGATCCGATCAACAAACAGGAAGTCTTCGAGGTGCTTGAACCGGCTGCCGTGAGTTCGTGAGGGTGAGAGAGAAAGAACTAGGGTTTCTTTTGTGTGTGAACGTGTTTAGCAACAAATGAGGAATAATCCTTCCTAGTGTGTGGGTTGTACGCATAAGAGAAAGAGTAATGGGCCGGCCCTTGCTTGGGCTGCCCTTGATCCGGAAACAAGGAATACGGCCCTTAGTGGGCTTGTGCGATGGTCCGCATGCAAGTGTAAAGCCCAATGGCTTGTGCGATTGTGTGTAGTGTTGTGCGTTCGGGTTTCTGTAACTTATATACATACAACACATAACGTATCATGTACACAATCATTAAAACACATATCACATAACATTTAATAATCGTTCACTTAGTCAATCAAGTTCACATATGTTACACAATGATAGGTCTAAAGTTCGAGTTGTCACATTATCCCCAACTAAAAAGAAATTTCGTCCCGAAATTTGGTACGCACTCACTGAGGAAGCTAGGTAAGTTCAATCGTTCGTTCACTGATTTTCCTGGGGTGTCACATCCTCCCCCCGTTGATCTGGAATTTCGTCCCGAAATTCCGCAGTAGTAGCTTCAGCCTCAGTAGTGGTTGCATTGGTTCCGAATAACTGGGGGTACTTTTCTGTCATCCTGTCTTCGCGTTCCCAAGTGTACTCTGGGCCACGTTTGGAGTTCCAACGTACTCGAACAAGAGGGATTCTCTTGTTTTTGAGGACCTTCACATCCCGGTCCGTGATTTCAACTGGTTCCTCGACGAACTGCAACCGCTCGTCGATAGTGAGTTCTTTGAAAGGAATGATAAGGGTCTCATCTGATAGGCACTTCTTCAGATTTGACACGTGAAAAACATTGTGAACTGCCCCGAGTTCAGCTGGTAGGTTCAATCTGTAGGCTACCTTGCCAATCTTTTCTATGATTTCGAATGGTCCGACGTATCGCGGATTCAGTTTGCCCCGTTTGCCAAAACGTACCACACCCTTCCAGGGTGAGACTTTTAGTAAAACCCGGTCCCCGACCTGAAATTCCAAAGGCTTTCTACGCTTGTCCGCGTAGGCTTTCTGACGGTCGCGTGCTGCCGCCATGCGTTGTCTTATTTGTGCAATCTTTTCTGTGGCGTCCACTACAATCTCTGGACCCGTGATCTGGCTATCCCCCACCTCTGCCCAACAGAGAGGTGACCGGCATTTGCGTCCGTACAATGCCTCGAATGGAGCGGCTTGAATGCTGGTGTGATAACTATTATTATACGAGAACTCCACCAAAGGGAGATGCTTTTCCCAGCCGTTGCCGAAATCGATAACACATGCCCGAAGCATGTCTTCAAGAGTTTGAATCGTTCGCTCAGACTGCCCATCCGTCTGAGGATGATATGCTGTGCTCATGTCTAATCGTGAGCCGAAAGATTTGTGCATTGCTTGCCATAGTTCTGACGTGAATCGTGCATCCCGATCCGAAATAATGGAGGTGGGCACCCCGTGCCTCGAAACAACTTCCTTGAGATAGATGTCTGCGAGAGTGGAGAACTTATCCATTTCCTTTATAGCTAGGAAGTGTGCAGACTTGGTGAGTCGATCTACGATCAACCATATGGTATCATTCCCACGCTGGGATCTAGGTAGGCCTGTAACGAAATCCATGGAAATTTCTTCCCATTTCCATTGAGGTATCTTAGGCTGCTGAAGTAGGCCCGCTGGTTTCTGGTATTCAACCTTGACTCTCGCACAGGTCAAGCACTTGCCAACGTAAGTAGCGATGTGGGCCTTCATGCTAGGCCACCAATAAGTAGTTCTGATGTCGTGGTACATTTTGTCCGACCCTGGGTGTACCGAGTAACGAGACTTGTGAGCTTCGTCCATCACAAGTTCGCGTAGACCGCCATAAAGTGGGACCCAAATACGCCCTGTTACATAGTAGGCGCCGTCTGCCTTTTGTTCCATTCGTTGTCGTGAGCCGCGTAAGGCTTCAGCTTTGACATTTTCTGGTTTCAATGCTTCTACCTGAGCATCTCGTATCTGTGCAGGAAGGCTAGACTGAATCGTAAGCTGTAGCGCCCGCACGCGCCGAGGTAAAGTGTCTTTCCGACTGAGGGCGTCAGCCACAACATTGGCTTTGCCTGGATGGTACTTGATAGCGCATTCGTAATCGTTCAGTAGTTCAACCCATCGTCGTTGACGCATGTTCAAATCCTTTTGCTTAAGGATATGCTCGAGACTCCTGTGATCGGTGTAAATCGTGCACCTGGTACCGTACAGGTAGTGTCGCCATATCTTAAGCGCGAAAACAACAGCTCCCAGCTCTAAATCGTGCGTCGTGTAGTTCCGTTCGTGAATCTTGAGTTGGCGCGAAGCGTAAGCAATAACCTTATCGCGCTGCATTAACACACATCCAAGTCCCCGAATGGATGCATCACAATAAACCACGAAGTCATCTGTGCCCTCTGGCAGAGAGAGGATAGGTGCACTGCAAAGCCTATCCTTTAGGTGCTGAAAAGCAGTTTCCTGGGGATCTCCCCAACGGTAGGTGACACCCTTCTGTGTCAGTAGCGTAAGCGGCTGAGCAATCTTTGAAAAGTCTTTAATAAACCGTCTGTAGTAACCCGCCAAACCCAAGAATTGGCGTATTTCCGTTGGAGTACGTGGTGCAGGCCAGTTTCTGATCGAATCTACCTTGGATGGATCGACATGGATCCTATCCTTGTTCACTACGTGGCCTAGAAATTGGACTTCACGAAGCCAGAAGTCGCATTTCGAAAACTTAGCGTACAGCTGTTCCTTCCGTAGGAGTTCCAGAATAAGGCGTAAGTGCTGCTCGTGCTCCTCCTGACTCTTGGAGTAAATCAGAATGTCGTCGATGAAGACAATGACGAACTTGTCAAGATAGGGTTTGCACACCCAGTTCATAAGGTCCATAAATACGGCAGGTGCGTTCGTTAACCCGAACGGCATGACAAGAAACTCGTAGTGACCGTAGCGTGTTCTGAAAGCGGTTTTAGAGACGTCCTCCTCCCGGACTCTCAGCTGATGATAACCTGACCTCAGGTCTATCTTCGAATAGTAGCACGACCCTTGCAACTGGTCGAATAAGTCATCTATGCGTGGAAGAGGATAACGGTTCTTCACCTTCACCTTGTTGAGTTCACGGTAGTCGATGCACATTCTGAACGTACCGTCCTTCTTTTTCACAAAAAGTACTGGAGCTCCCCAAGGCGAAGAGCTTGGACGAATGAAGCCCTTTTCCAAGAGCTCTTGTAGCTGCTTTGACAGTTCCTCCAATTCTGATGGAGCTAGACGATATGGTGCGCGAGCTATTGGTGCTGCTCCTGGAGCGAGCTCGATTTGAAATTCGACCTGACGGTGAGGCGGTAAGCCAGGTAAGTCTTCAGGGAACACCTGAGGGTAGTCACGTACAATTGGAATATCCTCCAATTTCTTTTCCTTTACTGATGCGTCTGTAACGAGTGCCAGAATGGCAGTGTGCCCCTTTCGTAAGCATTTTTGAGCCTTCAAGAAAGAGATGATGCCAACCACAGCACCACTCTTGTCGCCCTGGACTTCGAGAGGTTCTCGACCAGAACGTGGAATACGAATGATCTTTTCGCTGCATAATATCTCTGCCTGATGTTGGGACAACCAATCCATCCCTATGACGATGTCGAAACTTCCCAAGACTATGGGAATAAGGTCGATGGAGAAAACTTGACCGGCTAAGTCGATACTACAACCCCTGACTATCTGCGTGGCTTCTAAACTTTTACCATTAGCTAGTTCTACGACGTGTTTGGTGTTTAGAGGTGTTGATGTACGTTTTAACAATTTACTAGCTTTCACAGAAATATAACTTGTATCCGCGCCCGAATCAAATAAAACAGTAACATAAATATTGTCGAGGAGAAACTTACCCATAACTACGTTGGGATCGTTCACTGCGTCGCCTCGACCTAGTACGAATGCACGACCCCTTGCCTTGTTGCCGTTGTTGTTTCCCCCGTTGTTGTTGTTGCCATTGCCCTGATTGTTATGGTTGTTGTTCTGGTTCCTGTTTAGCTGAGGACAGTGCCTCTTGAAGTGACCTTCTGCCCCACACTGAAAACATACTTTGTTGCCCTGTTGCTGATTCTGATGTGCCTGTGGCTGCTGCTGGTTCTGGTTCGCAGGACGAGGGCTTCTACAATCCTTAGCCTCATGACCCATCTTGAGGCATCTTTGACAGCGACCCTTGTTACACTGGCCACCGTGCTGTCTGCCGCAGTTGTTGCACTTTGGGAGGTTTCCTCGATATCCGCCCTGCCTGTGACTACCTGAGGAATGCTGGCTGGGACTCTGATAACTGTCAGTCTTCCGCTGCTGGGCCTGAGACTGAACTGAAGCTGATCCCTTGCTGGAATCCCCATCCCATTTTCTCTTACTGTCACTGGGAGTAGCAGGAGTAGCTGAAGTAGTAACGGTAGCAGTAGCGCTGATACATTTAGGCAGTTTGTTCTGATCCACTGCCTGGTCTGTGATGCGGTGAGCGAGGCGTTGAATATCCTGGATGTTATCAAGATTAGCCGAAGTAACGTGGCTCTGGATCTCTGGCGCCAACCCTTTGAGATACAACTCAATGCGCTTAATTGGAGGGTCCACCATAGTTGGACACAGCACGGCCAGTTCGTTTGACCTTTTGGTGTAAGCTTCAATCTCTGATCCAGTCATCTTCAGATGGTAAAACTCATCCTCCAGCTTATGGATGTCTTCCCGAGTACAATACTCCCTCTTGATCAGTTCCTTGAAATCATTCCAGGGTGTGACGTTAGCAGTTGCCAACCCTAAGATCTGAACTTGGGCGTTCCACCAAGTTAGTGCTATTCCTTCCAGCGTGCCAGTGGCGTATTTCACCCTGCGAGCCTCAGGGCATTCACACATTTCGAAAACTGACTCGAGCTTCTCAAACCAGTGGAGGAGTCCAACTGCCCCCTCTGTGCCGCTGAAAGTACTTGGACGACAGTCCATGAAGTTCTTGAAAGTGCAGACAGGTTGCTGCGCGTGTTGACCTATTGTGTACGAATAGGACGAGATTAAATACGAGAGTTAATGCAGGATCTAAGGATCCTAGTATGAGTCTATACTGCGGGGTATACTACCTGCTTGAGCAGCTGCAAGTGCCGCAGCAACTTGAGCTTGAACGAGAGCCTCTAGCTGGGCTTGAGTCATGTTCACACGTCCGGACATGATCTTCATTGTAAAAGTAGCGTAAGTGAGAATGGTTCACGGGTAAGGCGATGACAGAAAAGTGTAAGCACGTAGGTATTCTCATGTAATAAAGTCATGTGTATCTAAGCGTAATGCGAGCAAAGTTCTAAGCAGTTCTAGCAAACAGGCAATAAACATAAACCTTATTACCTAGGATGTCGAGTCTTGCACGTGGAGCGAAGCGTCGTTGTGGATCGTTGAGAGCACTGTTCTGGTTATAGTCTGGTTTTAATAAAACGTTTTCCCCATATTAAAACCAAGTTCTCTATAACCAATGGCTCTGATACCAATCTGTCACACCCCCAAAATCCCACACGCGGAGTACCACCGCTTGGGAGCGTGACTGACCAGGATCAAGCCACCAATCATATTGAACATGTAATTAAATAGTAAAAGTTATCCATCAATACGAAAGGTGTTTATCAAAACCAACATAAGTAAATGTAGCGGAAGCATTTATGTAAAACCCAACATAAGTATTAATGTTTTGTAACGTCATAAATAAGTAATCACGATCCATCTGCCCACAACGACCTGCTCCTCCTTGTGCAAGCTCCATAAGTACCTAAGGTCCTGCAAGGCATGCAGCAGAGAGTCAACAACTAGTTGAGCGAGTTCACAGAAAGTAAATGCGTAACAGTAAGTTCATGAGTATCAAGTGGCTCTACTGGGCCAATATAGGTTTCTATTGGTGGGGGCTTCCCATGTTATTAATCCACTAGACTATGCGTAACCATAAGTGTTCTTCACAACCGAGAACTGTAATACGTACAAGTTTACGTAGGATTTACGTAAGTATCCTTCACAACCAAGGATAGGGTACCTGGGGTTTACGTAGGTTTTACGTAAGTGCCTGACACAACCGAGGCAGTAGTGAGTATCCGTTCACGCAGGTTTTACGTGAGTATCCTTCACAACCGAGGATAGTGAGTAACTTAGTTATACGTAGGTTTTACGTATGTGTCCTGCACAACCGAGGACGATGGTTTGGTAGTCTAGTAACAGTGTCCGTATGAATCTATTCAACCTTATCCTTATCGATCCCATTCCCAACACCCCGGGAATCCCATGCCTTGGTAAGAGTGTGAACTCACCTTGGATTGCTCGGCAGATACACAAAGAGGGTTTCTTGAACTAAGGGTGGTCAACCACGTCCTAACAGGGTTACCACACAAGTCAGGTTTTGACTTCAAGTAATGCACGTATGAATCACATAAGTTAGTAAATAACGTGCACGTAATAACTATAGCAAACACGTATAACACGTAAACAGTCAATGAGCACAACGAAACCATACTTGTGCGTTTTAATCATTAGCCCAAATGTAATCGGCCCAACATAAAAGAAGTCCAATATCATAAATGATCTAATAACAATGCGGCCCTAATAGCATGCAACCAACTTGTGCGGTCCGGTCGATCTTGTGCGACCCGGACGGGTTGTGCGATCCAAACAAGCCCAACCCAAATAACCATCCGGCCCAACAGTTAAGTAAACGTATGACTTGTGCGATTCAGGTTCTCTTGTGCGGCTAGGGTACCTTGTGCGACTGAAGTCTTGGGCTGTCCGGCCCAGGGCTCTAACAGTCCAAATCTGAACCACGGCCCAACACACAGGCCTTGTGTGACCAGGGGCCTTGTACGAATGGGCTCCCTTGTGCGAGTGGCTTGTGTGTTTGGGTGCTTGTGCGACTAGTTCCACATCCAGGTTTTATGTCATTCGGTTACACATTTAACAAGTTTCCAATTTACACTCTATCCATTAAATCACCACTAACAGTTTCCTTTCATGCCATATTCGATCAAATCAAGCAATTTACATTAATTTCACATGAACCCTAATAATTCATTTAATCATAACAACTCATTAACATCATCAAATGAAACCGTAAGGTTAACATCAAGTCCTTAATTCATCATGCAACAACTCATTATCAAATCCTACTAATTATACGAAACCAAACACACCACAGCCGATTAATCATGCATCCGGTCTAAATCATCATCATCATCATAATACGATTATCAACCTATATTGATCCATACATACTAAACATGTAAACCGATTTATCAAGAGTACCAAATACGGTTCATATTGTTCATCATAACAATCCACGCTAATGGTTTTTAATAAAATCAAATAATCATAACATCATTCAATCAAGATATCAATATCAAAACACTAACCGATGAAGAGGGTGATCCGATCAACAAACAGGAAGTCTTCGAGGTGCTAGAACCGGCTGCCGTGAGTTCGTGAGGGTGAGAGAGAAAGAACTAGGGTTTCTTTTGTGTGTGAACGTGTTTAGCAACAAATGAGGAATAATCCTTCCTAGTGTGTGGGTTGTACGCATAAGAGAAAGAGTAATGGGCCGGCCCTTGCTTGGGCTGCCCTTGATCCGGAAACAAGGAATACGACCCTTAGTGGGCTTGTGCGATGGTCCGCATGCAAGTGTAAAGCCCAATGGCTTGTGCGATTGTGTGTAGTGTTGTGCGTTCGGGTTTCGTGTAACTTATATACATACAACACATAACGTATCATGTACACAATTATCAAAACACATATCACATAACATTTAATAATCGTTCACTTAGTCAATCAAGTTCACATATGTTACACAATGATAGGTCTAAAGTTCGAGTTGTCACAAATTTTGCTTAATATTGATGTATTTTGATTTGCATGATGGGTTCTTGTTAGAGGAATTAAAAGAAATGTAATACTAGTATGTTTGATGTTTATGCATGAATGATTCGTGTTGATTAGGAAGTGGAATTTGATGAATTGTGTATGAGATTAGGAGATTGTGCATGAACTAGTTGTACTTTATGTTTAGAAGGTAGTACATACACCAAAGGCATGATGATATTATGAAGAACTTAAGTTTAGATCACTAGTAAGTGATTAATAATGTAGTAGTGAAGTGGGTTTTAGATAATGTGATGTAAATTGATGATTTACTTATGTTAATGATGTTTAGAATCAAACATGTGTTTAGTGATGAATTTGATTATGCTGATGCATGTGTTATGTATTAGGTTTTGATAGTAATATGATGAAGGTGATAATGTAATCTTGTTTGAATGAAAGGATTCATGAGGTGAATATGGGGAGAATATGCTTAAATTGCTTGTACAATGTGCTTAAATGTTAGTACGCACGCCAAGTGTTTGACAAAATGACTAGGTGAAGTAGAAAGTGAAATTGTATGCAAGTTGTAAGTTTACATGTATAAGAAAGCGATTGTGATGAAAGTAGTAGTTACTAACTTGAAAAATGTGCTTTAGATGGAACTCGTATATGAATTCGGGTTGAAGGTATATGTTGGTCAAATTTATACATTAGGAGCTTGTACATTGTGTTTGAACGGGTAAGGTTTGCTATGTGGTCTACTAATCCCTTAATTACGGTCAAAAGTGAACATGTACTAAATATATATATAGCATATGACCTCACTAGCAAAGGATGATGTTACGATTATGTTAAGTTGATTATTATAGGAAGTGGTTGTCAAATGTAGAATTATGAAAGTATAAGTATGTAAGAATTGATTATGTGTTATGTGTGGTAATGAATTTGGAACTCGAAGATATTGAATAATGTGGTTGACAAATCATGTCTATGCGTGTTAGTGAAAGTCAATATAGATAAGAGTTGGAAAATGTGTGTTAATATGAATGAGCATGAATACTAACATTGTCATGCATGACGACATGAAAGAATAGGAAACACACAAGCGTGGACCAAGCATGGAAGGCTAATGGGTCAAGATGAGGCAGGGAAGCGGTCACGAACACGGATGCACAAGGTAAGTGACTTCCGACTCACTTCTTAGTATGCATGTAGAATTTTCATGTTCATGATTGTGGGGATATTATGTAAGGTTATGTAATGATGAAAGTATTAAGGTAAATTAATGGGTTTAAACGGGTCGAATAATTATGTATAAGTAAGGTAGCGGTAATGAAATTCGTAAAGATTACGGACCCGGGGCAAAGATTCTTAGTCTAAAATGCAGGGAAAGGTTTTACGGACAATTAGAAACAAGTTATGTTGAAATATGCATGAACGGGTCAAAATTTGGTAAAAGGGAAGTAAGCCGAAGGCATAAGAGTCATAAAGTTAGGTAGTCCAAATATTGGATTTTCACTCCATGTGATGGAGAATTAAATTACGGTCACGTAGGAAAAAGAATCGGGTAAAACGGATCAAAAACGAGTAAGTTATGCGAGTTTTAGTATTAAAAACAAAGGCTGAACTGGGCATCACCGTAGCTTACGGTGCCCACCGTAAGCTACGTTAGGTGCTGGACATTTAATTCTGCCGTAAGGCAGACTATTTATACCGTAAGCTTTTGGGGCCACCGTAAGCTACGGTAGCCACCGTAGCTTACGGTGGAGGTCAGGTGTAAAAGTATGGTTTATGTAATTTCTTCGTTTTTCTTCGAATTCGAACCCCGTGAACCCATTCCAAGCCTCGTTAAGTTTTTATAATGTTCCTTAACCCTACCAAATGGCTTGGTAAGTTACGGATGAGTATGAAACTCATTTTTAAGATCCGAAACATACCCGATAGATATTTTGAAAGCGTTTAAGATGTGCGAATAAGAACGGGGTATGTAAGCGAGTATGCGGGGTAATGAATTAAGTACGTGGGTATGTATGTATGTATATATAGATTTCATTAGTGAATGTATGCAAGTGTATAGTTATGTTTCGTTTTGAGTATGGGTGTAAGTATGTAGATATGTACGTATGTAGATATATATATGTAGGTAATGGTGTAAGTGCGTACGCGAGTAGATATGTATGGGTGTAAGTAATATGTATTTAAGTGTGAAGGTGCATACGCGTGTAGGTGTGAACGTATATATATGTGGATGCCAATATGTATGTATAACCGTATGCCAGTAGGTAATTACGTATGCTCATATGTTTTCAATACGATTGAGTATTGATGCTAATAACAGTGTACCTTGAGAATGAAGAATAATGCAGGTACAATGTTGAAGTCTCACCGGGAAATGGATACTCAGATGGAAATGCCTAAGTGCAAAGGAATAACGGAATAGAAAGTAAAAGTGTATGAATCTTGTTGCGTTCATAATGTGTACTAACGTTTGAATTTTGTATGGTAAGTGTAGGTTGTACGAGTCACGGAGGATCACTGAGGTGTGGAGATCGAAGACCGAGTCACAAGTTAGATTGTACGGGAATGTTTGAATAACTAATTTAGTAAACATAGTTTATGTTTCTTTTTCGTAAATGAGTTTCGATTGATGTATTCATTGTAAATGTGTCACCTTAAAATGAATCCTCAAGTAAGTTAAGACGTTCATAATGAAAGAAATTTTATGGCATGTCTTTTCCGCTACGTCTTTTCAGTTAAAGCGTGTTAGGGTGTAACAAGTTGGTATCAGAGCCCTGGTTTGAGGGAAATCAAGTATGAGGAGGTAAATACTTGAACTCAAACCTGTGTGCTCTTGTGATAAGGACCCGTACAATCCAAGACTCGATCAAGATCTAAGGGTAGAAGCCAAGGTAAGTATATGCTTAAGTATGCATTTGAGGATAACTAACAGTATGTTATGTGTAAGGTCAGCATGATTGCTGGGAAGGGATGATCTGTAAATGCGGTCTAGCGCCGGCACCAAGGTATGTAATATGACATATTGACCGAGGTACGTAGATTTAGCTTATGGGTGCATGAAATGGTATATAATTAAGCAAGTGAAAGAAAATTTTAAATGAAATATAATAATGGTATGGTAAGGAAGTTTTAGAAGTGTACACGTGCCGAAACTTAATTCTGCGGACATAAGGTGGTGATTACACGAAGACACGAAACTAGTATGTGGATTGTGTACCCGGCCAGTACACAAGAAGCATATGACGTTCGTGAGACCGTGATAGTTGTCACAGGTATGCCCGTTAGAATTAGGTAGCTGGTGGGCGTGTGGGTGAAATGAGTAATAAGACTCTCGGGAGATTGAGAGTACTATGTAAGAATGAAAAGTGTGAATGATAAGAATGAAGAATGTTGAATCTGTAAGACGGTACGGATCAACAATGTATGAATGCAATGCTTGAATCCGCAAGACGGATTCAAGGAATGAAATGTATGAATGCAATGCTTGAATCCGCGAGACGGACGACGGACTCAAAGAATGAAAGATGTGAATGCAATGCTTGAATCCGCAAGACGGATTCAAGAAATGAAATGTATGAATGCGAAAATTTGGATCTGCAAGACGGATTCAAGAAATGAAATGTATGAATGCGAAAATTTGGATCTGCGAGACGGATTCAAGGAATGAAGGATATGAATGCAATATCTGAATCCGCGAGACGGATTCAAACATAAAAGCAATTAAGTGTACGAATGATAAGTATGAATCTGCGAGACGTATTTAAGGACGAAAGAATGACCATAAATGATATGCGAACTTAAAATTTGAGTTAAGAAAAGAAAATTTTGATTAAGCCACATATTAGATACGTTGTTAATTGACTCGTGTGAGTCGGAATGAATGACGGGATACAACCCGAACGATAACTTAAGTATGGCCGGGAAGGGGAAGTTTTGCAAAAAGGTTAATGAAATAATTTTAAGAATAAAAGAATTAGGAGCATTTAAAACCCCAAATAAAATAAGTATGGAGAAGAAGTAATAATGACGAGTATCGATGGAAAGTGCTAATTTTGATGTTGGGCTTGTTGGCCATGTTCATTTGAACAAGGCATTGTTGAAAGGATGCGCATAGGCGGGTGCTCAACAAATCAATGGAAGCAATCAATGTAAGTATTACATGAACCCATGAAGAAACGGGCCGACTCGGGCCACAAATCGTTGGCATACACGACGAAGTCAAGGTTAGTAAGATGTTTAGCTTGTGATTATAAGTAAGTATTGATATAAATAAATGATTATAGTATGCCTATGATGATATGTTGACCTCTCGTATAAACATTAAGATAATTAGAAGTAACATTAGTAATGGAATACTAAGGATGTCTCAAAGCGAATAAAATGAAAGATTGTACATGATGTATGAGTAGAATGAAATAAATCGATTTATTTCGATATATGAAGGTAATATGCTTAAATAGGAAGCTAGAGACAAGCCGTAAACTTAAAATCAATACGAGTAAGAATTGTATACTTTTGGAATAAGTCCAATGAATGAAATGCTAGGGATGATATGTGCTAGAAACTAGCAATATGAAATGAAGGACACTAATAAGAGCTCTGGAATAGAGTCTTACATAAGTATTGTGAATGAACAACTTGAAAGGGGTAAGAGTAGAATTGGTTTGATTCGAATAAGGAAGGTTTCGGGGACGAAACCTCATTTAAGGAGGGTAGACTTGTAACGCCCCAAAACTCGAATTATTAAAATTGTTAGTAAGACCCCATGTCTAATAAAATAGAATGTAATAACTACGTTATTATACCTATTCAAATGTTTAGCAAAACAAGCAAAGGTATAAACTTGAGGGACCAAAGATGAACAAGGGGAAAGTTATGTTTTAAATTAATAAAAACACACACAAACACACACATCTCGTGTGTGTTCTGGAACGATCAGAAGGGGCTCCATAGGAGCCAAGCCCTAATTCTTCAAAAGCTTCAAATCAAGGGATGATTCAAGGCTCAAATTCGCAAATAAACATGGAATAATAATCACCATCACAAGGGGATCGTAAGGTATGTCTTAGAAGTTAGATTGGTGATCTTTCATGAAGTGGGTTTTGATGTAAATCGCGAATTTGTATGAAATTGAGAATGGGTGTGTGTTAGAATCATCATATTGGACATGGGTTATGCATGATTTAGGTTAATTCGATGTTTTTGGATGAAACCCATTTGTTATGATGAAGATGATGACATGGGTGAATCATCCATGTCCAATTTTGCTTAATATTGATGTATTTTGATTTGCATGATGGGTTCTTGTTAGAGGAATTAAAAGAAATGTAATACTAGTATGTTTGATGTTTATGCATGAATGATTCGTGTTGATTAGGAAGTGGAATTTGATGAATTGTGTATGAGATTAGGAGATTGTGCATGAACTAGTTGTACTTTATGTTTAGAAGGTAGTACATACACCAAAGGCATGATGATATTATGAAGAACTTAAGTTTAGATCACTAGTAAGTGATTAATAATGTAGTAGTGAAGTGGGTTTTAGATAATGTGATGTAAATTGATGATTTACTTATGTTAATGATGTTTAGAATCAAACATGTGTTTAGTGATGAATTTGATTATGCTGATGCATGTGTTATGTATTAGGTTTTGATAGTAATATGATGAAGGTGATAATGTAATCTTGTTTGAATGAAAGGATTCATGAGGTGAATATGGGGAGAATATGCTTAAATTGCTTGTACAATGTGCTTAAATGTTAGTACGCACGCCAAGTGTTTGACAAAATGACTAGGTGAAGTAGAAAGTGAAATTGTATGCAAGTTGTAAGTTTACATGTATAAGAAAGCGATTGTGATGAAAGTAGTAGTTACTAACTTGAAAAATGTGCTTTAGATGGAACTCGTATATGAATTCGGGTTGAAGGTATATGTTGGTCAAATTTATACATTAGGAGCTTGTACATTGTGTTTGAACGGGTAAGGTTTGCTATGTGGTCTACTAATCCCTTAATTACGGTCAAAAGTGAACATGTACTAAATATATATATAGCATATGACCTCACTAGCAAAGGATGATGTTACGATTATGTTAAGTTGATTATTATAGGAAGTGGTTGTCAAATGTAGAATTATGAAAGTATAAGTATGTAAGAATTGATTATGTGTTATGTGTGGTAATGAATTTGGAACTCGAAGATATTGAATAATGTGGTTGACAAATCATGTCTATGCGTGTTAGTGAAAGTCAATATAGATAAGAGTTGGAAAATGTGTGTTAATATGAATGAGCATGAATACTAACATTGTCATGCATGACGACATGAAAGAATAGGAAACACACAAGCGTGGACCAAGCATGGAAGGCTAATGGGTCAAGATGAGGCAGGGAAGCGGTCACGAACACGGATGCACAAGGTAAGTGACTTCCGACTCACTTCTTAGTATGCATGTAGAATTTTCATGTTCATGATTGTGGGGATATTATGTAAGGTTATGTAATGATGAAAGTATTAAGGTAAATTAATGGGTTTAAACGGGTCGAATAATTATGTATAAGTAAGGTAGCGGTAATGAAATTCGTAAAGATTACGGACCCGGGGCAAAGATTCTTAGTCTAAAATGCAGGGAAAGGTTTTACGGACAATTAGAAACAAGTTATGTTGAAATATGCATGAACGGGTCAAAATTTGGTAAAAGGGAAATAAGCCGAAGGCATAAAAGTCATAAAGTTAGGTAGTCCAAATATTGGATTTTCACTCCATGTGATGGAGAATTAAATTACGGTCGCGTAGGAAAAAGAATCGGGTAAAACAGATCAAAAACGAGTAAGTTATGCGAGTTTTAGTATTAAAAACAAAGGCTGAACTGGGCATCACCGTAGCTTACGGTGCCCACCGTAAGCTACGGTGGGTGCTGGACATTTAATTCTGCCATAAGGCAGACTATTTATACCGTAAGCTTTTCGAACCCCATGAACCCATTCCAAGCCTCGTTAAGTTTTTATAATGTTCCTTAACCCTACCAAATGGCTTGGTAAGTTACGGATGAGTATGAAACTCATTTTTAAGATCCGAAACATACCCGATAGATATTTTGAAAGCGTTTAAGATGTGCGAATAAGAACGGGGTATGTAAGCGAGTATGCAGGGTAATGAATTAAGTACGTGGGTATGTATGTATAGATTTCATTAGTGAATGTATGCAAGTGTATAGTTATGTTTCGTTTTGAGTATGGGTGTAAGTATGTAGATATGTACGTAGGTAGATATATATATATGTAGGTAATGGTGTAAGTGCGTACGCGAGTAGATATGTATGGGTGTAAGTAATATGTATTTAAGTGTGAAGGTGCATACGCGTGTAGGTGTGAACGTATATATATGTGGATGCCAATATGTATGTATAACCGTATGCCAGTAGGTAATTACGTATGCTCATATGTTTTCAATACGATTGAGTATTGATGCTAATAACAGTGTACCTTGAGAATGAAGAATAATGCAGGTACAATGTTGAAGTCTCACCGGGAAATGGATACTCAGATGGAAATGCCTAAGTGCAAAGGAATAACGGAATAGAAAGTAAAAGTGTATGAATCTTGTTGCGTTCATAATGTGTACTAACGTTTGAATTTTGTATGGTAAGTGTAGGTTGTACGAGTCACGGAGGATCACTGAGGTGTGGAGATCGAAGACCGAGTCACAAGTTAGATTGTACGGGAATGTTTGAATAACTAATTTAGTAAACATAGTTTATGTTTCTATTTCGTAAATGAGTTTCGATTGATGTATTCATTGTAAATGTGTCACCTTAAAATGAATCCTCAAGTAAGTTAAGACGTTCATAATGAAAGAAATTTTATGGCATGTATTTTCCGCTGCGTCTTTTCAGTTAAAGCGTCTTAGGGTGTAACATGAAGGTGACAAATTGGACGAGTTAGACTAGACGTTGGCTTTTTGTGGTCAACTGTGGCGGTCAAGGAGGAGATGAGCAAGAAGAACAACAAGCCATCAGAAATAAGGAACTGAAACTGAAGTGAAGGTGTGTTTTGTAGTGATTTTAGTTTTTCATCGATAGTTGTGGATAAAGAGCTTCAGATGATTGAAGTTATGGTGGTTTGGCAGGTTGAAGAAGAAAACACAAGGAAATTGACAAACTAATCCCTAATGCAATCACTGTTTTGGTTGATTATCAAGTACAGTAAGTCAAAACATGGACACTAATCTCTTTTTCGGTTCAATAAGTCAAAACAGGGACAAAAATCTCTATTTTTGTTCACTAACCCATGTGGCGTGGCCAAAGAATATGTTAATGTTTATTGCAATTTGCAATGTGGATTTGTTATGGAAATTCTTGAATTGATAAAGATACATACAAAGTCTACAACCCCAAAACGTTTTGCACTTTATATATGTTTTCCTTAGAATTGACTTGACGCAATGCTCGGGCGGCGTGGGATCTCTATTATGGTTCATCAACCCATGTCGACTAAAGACATTTATAATCAAAATCTCACCGCAACGCGCGAACTGATATATTTGATTAAATGGTTTAAAATGAACCGATGAGTAACATATCAAAACCTATTTTGATTAAATGGTTTAAAATATTGTAAACATTATAAGTAGAGTGCATTTCAAGGATTGTCTTTATACCTATTTTCATGCACTGTCCTTTATGTTCAAAATTGACGAGTTTTGTCCTTTATGTTCTCATATCATACACGTTTTGTCCTTTAGGCTTAACCCAGATAGTTTTCTCAGTTAAATTTAGTCATGTGCTTTGCACATGAGGGCATTTTTTGTCAATTCAAAGGTTGCAGAAGCTTTGAGTTGTAAATCTACCGTTGAACTTACCTTTGAATTGACAAAAATGCTCTTATGTACAAAGCATATGACCAAATCTAACTGAAAAAATTAACTGGGTTAGGACTAAAGGACAAAACGTGTATGATATGAAAACATAAAGGACAAAACTCGTCAATTTTGAACATAAAGGACAGCGCCTGAAAATGAGCATAAAGATAAAGGACAATCCTTGAAATTCACTCTTATAAGTATAATGGAGTTTTAACCTATTTCATTATAGTCCAATTTTAATTAACCCATCCGATACATTTCCATTACCATTACCAATATATAGGAAAAACAACGTTTCTTACTATATCATTTATGTTTTCGTGTGACAATGATAAAAAAAATGTAATTTTGCAATGTGAATCATACTTGGACAATCTATAAAGCATTTCATGCTCGGTGTCATAATGAAAGAAGGCTTTGCACCTCCTATATACACTGATACTAAAGACATTCATAATCAACATTCCGCCGTAACGCGGGTCAACGTTAACTCGTATAATAACAAAAATCGAAAGTCCTGTACATTAGAAACTAAGTTTTTAACGGTTAATACATATAGTACCATGGTTAAATACATTTATGAAGCTAACCCTTTATAATTACTGCTACTTATAATATTAAATTTAACCCTTTTATTCAAAACAAATGACTTTAAATGTATAATAATACAAGCTTAGTAATGATAAAGCAGGTTTAAAATACTAGTATGATAATTTTGACTAATAGTTAATCAGAAATCAGAAAAAAATAATATCACTTCAATGAATTTAGTTTAAATAGCCTAAATACCAATTATTTATGTGAAAGAGTAAAGATATAAAGCCTGGAAGGGAAACTATTGTCTATGAATATCAAAAGAGCCAGTTGTCTATCAATGAACTTACAGCGACCAATACAAACACAACCGTCACAAAAGAAAAACACTCCAAAATGTCATTACAACAGAAAAACTTTGAACATAACCTGTTTTGAATGATGTGTATACTTTTGAAAATGATCATTTGGTGTAAAGGACATCTTCCCATGGGTGCCTGTATAGCGGCTGCTTCAACCTCTTTTGGTCGAACGTATGCCTGCATATTTCAAAACAAGCGATTTATTAGTCAAATGCTACAGCAATAATAATTTGCGACGGGTACATCTTGCAGTAACAGCTGTACACAGGTTCAATGTTCAGCCACAAGTTCTGAATGTTAAGAAGTGATCATGTGATACACAATTAATCAGTTGTGACAAAAGTACAACAAATGATAGCGTTTGTTGAATGCTTTGCAAATTTTGATTGTTTAGGGGCTGTTTGGCAACATCTGAATGGTTAAGCGCTGAACCAATAAGAGGTCTGAACCATTAAGTGCTGAATCAGTAAGAGGTCTGAACCATTAAGAGCTTGTATAATGCTTAACCGTTCAGAGGCAAATGTCTGACCAATTCAGATTAGAGGTCGGAACCATTCAGACTCTGTATAAATCTTAACCGTTCAGAGGCAAATGTCTGAACCATTCAGATAACTGCTCGTGAAACAAACAGTCTAAACCATTAAGTGCTGAACCAGTAAGAGGTCTGAACCATTAAGAGGTAAACAAACGGCCCCTAATACCATAAAAATCAACATCTTTATTGTTTTTAGAGATCCCTAAACCGAATTTTGGTTTATTAATGTCCCTCGACGAGTAAAAAATACACAAAAAATCACAAAACTCTTTTGGGTAAATTAAAGTCTCTAAAAGTGTTAAAAATGCACGTAATTTTGATAATTTTTTATAAATTATGAAAAGTTGCCGCTTTCATGGGTCAAAAAAAGAAGCCATAAATTTTCTTTTACAATAGTGTTTAATGTCACTTTTATCATATTTTTGACCAATTTAAGAGTAACAAAGTCATTTGTTTATAAAAATTCGCAAATACGTGCAATTTAGACAAATTTAAAAACTTTCATATACAAAATTTAGTTTAGTGACTTTTTCATGTATTTTTCACAAGTTGACGGACTTTAATATACAAAAAGAATCATAAATTAGGTTGAGGGACTTTTTCATGTATTTTTTGTGACTTATAAACGCAATAATCAAACCATCATTTTCAAAAGGCGCACTGCCAAACACAACGAATATGTAAATATGAACAAAACTCACCCGATGAGACCGATGGAACGGGCCAAAACAAAAAGCCCGTTAAGGTAACCAATGGAAACAATCTCATCAATTTCCTGTTTGGAGAACATTCCACTACCCGCGAGAAGATCCAAAAACAGGGTACCAATGGCACCATCAACGTTCATCACTAAATTGTTTGCCTTTGAGAGAGTGTACGTTTCAACTTCAACCGCGTATTCCATGTACTTCGTTGACGGGAAATGCGTGCGAGCAAATAGTTGTAGTAGCTCAACTCTCTTATCTCTATTGTCACCTCTCTTGATCCTTTTTTAACCAAAACAAAATATATTTTAATTTGGTTCCGAGTAAATTTATTTTTAAAACTGGAGGTAAAAAGTAAAAACGGACAAACCTGTGCCCGATTCCTGGTACACGAATACCCTTCTTTTTCATGCCTTCAACAAACTCGTATGGCGTAAGTTTCTGCCAATTAAATTTGGTTAGAAAAAAGAAAATGCAAAGATTTAGTCATATGAACTCTTATAACTGAAACTACTTAAGAATTACTTTTCTGAACTTACTCTGTCATATGCATCCTTGAAGTATCGAGCAGCGTCGTCAATGGCACCGCCAAAACGCGGACCGATTGTTAGTAAACCTGTTTCAAAAATAAATTACTCAAATATTTTTTTAGTAATATTAAATCACACAAGCAATTAAACAACCTATTGATTATTTTCTTTGTTACTGATAAAATTTGATTGCTTTTGCTCAATATGAACTTACCAGAAACAAGGCTTGATACGAGATCTTTTCCCGCTCTTGCAGTTACAATTGTGTTGTGAGCACCAGACACACACGGACCGTGGTCAGCACATAGCATGACACAAATCTGAGAAATTGTTACAATAATTAGTGAGAAAACAGCCA
This sequence comes from Helianthus annuus, assembly GCF_002127325.2. Classification (NCBI taxonomy): domain Eukaryota; kingdom Viridiplantae; phylum Streptophyta; class Magnoliopsida; order Asterales; family Asteraceae; genus Helianthus; species Helianthus annuus. The sequence continues at coordinate 63,879,687 of NC_035445.2, forward strand.
GAAAATTCGAGATTTAATCGCTCCATTGGTCCCATGAAACTTGCAACATTTTTATTTAGAAATGTTAAATTAAACTAGCAACATTTCCATTTATTGAAAGTTTTCATGTTACAATAGCATATTTGGTCACAATATTCCCATATTTTATGATCATACCGTTAACTGACAAATGGATAACTTGCATAAGACAACCAACTTTAGTTTGCAATACCAACTTTTTTATTTTCCAGAAAAGAGTCCTCAAAAGTCAAAATAGTTTGGTAATTTTCAACCTTGATGTCAGCAAAAGTCAACATGGTCAAAACTTAAGACACTTCATCTGATTACCATTTATCGAAATTATAGAAAATTTTAAGCATCTTTTTTATATCTAATGCTTTTTATTTCTTGTCAAAAAATACTATTACCTGATGCATATATTAAAACTACCTCTGAAACTATTCAAACAACTCAATTTCCACAGAACAGGTGGAGTATTTTGCAAAATAAAAAGGTCAACATTGACCAACCTCAATGAATTGTGTGCAGTAGCGGGGAAGACTACGTTTAAACCACAAAAGAGAGATGACATCACCGACGCCCATTCCCTTTTCCACGATCGTGGACATCGGTACCCCTGCATAGCAAGGCTCTTCACCTGCAAATAAAAATAATAATAATAATCATTACCTAAAAACATTTAAGGAATGCATACCCCTAAAAGTCTCATGCAACACATTCATATTTCATACCTCTGTCATCAGAAATGGTTGAAATAATATGAGTAGGAGCCCGTACTTTCCCGCTCTTAATTGCTGTGTTAAGGTCCTCGGGGATTTGCGGAGGGGTTATTTCCTTGACGGGGGCAATCTTGCCCTCTTCGGACTATAAAAACTCGAAAGAAACTCGAGTTCGTAAAGAGCAAAAAGGGAAAATAAAGATAGAGTAAAATGCATTTTTCGTCCCTGAGGTTTTTCAGTTTTGCGACTTTCGAAGATGTTTGAAATCTTGCCATAAAGTGAAAAAGACCAAATTGTCCTTTAAAATAACTAAAAAGGACGAAAATACCCCTGACTTAACGAAGAAAAATGGATGGAGTTAATGAGCCGGGTGAAAATGGCAAAATTTCAAACTTTTTTGACCCAGATGCGGAAAAACAAACCTTTGGACGAAAGTCGCAAAACTGGCGAAACCTTTAGAGACGAAAATGGCATTTTACTCAGAAAAATATAAGATTTCAGAATTGAGGCTTACCAACTTCTCAAATGTTTCCTTGATTGCGCTTTCGAATGCTTCGTATGAAGTGGGGACCACTGCCCCGGCTTCTTTAAGTGCTTTGTTTTTAGCTTGTGCAGACTCCATTAAGCCGCCACTTTTGGCCCCCTGATTGTTGGATAAATATTAACCACGAAGGAAATTACCATATTGCCCTTTCATGTTTCAAAAAGTTATGATAAAGTAAAATAATAAGCTTACTGCGTGACCGAACTGGACTTCCGATTTAAAGAGGCGTGCACATGTTCCACTAACCCAAGCACATACGGGTTTAGTTATTTTTCCCGATTTAAGTGCTTCGACTAAGGAATACTCGTCTCGACCACCGAGTTCCCCAAGCACAACAATCATTTTTATCTAAATCAGACCAAAATAAAAATAATGCAAGTTAGAAACAGATATTTAAACGTTTCGGTTTTTTATGGAGTTTGTAACAAATATACCTGGGGAATGTTGTTGAACCGCAAAACATGATCAGAAAGAGTAGAACCAGGAAAAACATCTCCTCCAATAGCAATACCTGCAATTTTCAATTTTTATAATGTTGTTAGGTATCATCACATAACAGGAATTATGAAGAACATGTGTAATCAAACGAGGCTTAAATGTGCACAAAACAAAGGATCGAATAAACAAGTGTACAGAAAGATACGTTTATGTTATAAGTACCTTCATAGATTCCATCAGTCACACGTGCAATGGTGTTGTACATCTCATTAGACATGCCACCCTGTAGTTTAATAAAAGCACATTAATATTTCTTACATTTACGTATAAAACGTTGATTGAGACATGTAGTGTTCCTATGACTAGAAGATAGAGATAGTCAATAGCGGAGGTGGCATTTCCGATCGCCTTACTTATGCATGAATTGATTGGAGTTATGTTTTATCTCTAATTGATCTAACGAGAAAAATAAATATAAAATTAGATATAGCTAAAAAGGAAATTAGCCCATCACATCAGATGGGTCGCTGTCTAAATTGGGTTTTTATGCATGAAAACTCCTGTATAATCTTGATTAAAAAAATAAACTATTACTAAAATATTAGAACTTTCTTACCATACTTCACACACTAATTATTTATAAAAAAAATATGAACTTTTTTTAGGAACGAATCCAATTTGACCCGTTTCCCGACCCACCAATTACGCCACTTCTATCAAGTCAACAACATAAATGTCAAGCATGTTTACGCACAGATTTGGATACGAATCCAACAGATCCAGGCCTGTACAATTTGCATTGTATAATATTATCAATTGTTCCAGCAGTGTCACCAATCTTGAAAGCTCCAGCTTGAATCCCACCAACCGTCGCGGGCCCAATAACTACCTGCAATCACCATCACTACCTAACTTAGGTACACAGGTCTGTAGATTAGACAAACCAACTAACCAACAGTTAAAATCCCAACCTTATTGTTTAACCTCGCGTACGAAATTAACTCCTTGGTGTCTGATTCCGGAACACCCTCGGCAATAATAGCCACAACTCTGATCGTAGGCTGTTTGAGAGCAAGTTTCGATGAAGCAGCAGCACTGTATACGTTTCCAAAATATCAATAATCGTAAATTAACATAATAATAAAGGTTTTAAATTAACTTAGAACTAACCTTCGGAATGATGCAAAGTTTATGAATACATCAGCAGTAGGATGGGCAGCACAAGCTGCTTCAATGCTGCAATATGGATGTAAAATAGTTTGTTATAATGTTCTTGCCAATATAAGGTTTGATAGTGTTACAAGCAGAAATATATATATATATATATATATATATATATATATATATATATATATATATATATATTTAGATAAAACATACGTTGAATGTACTGGTATGGCGATTTCCTCTTGGCCGAAAAATAATTTCTGAAATCCCTCGGAACCTGGGTTGATGATTCCAGCAACTGAAGGTGTTTCCCTCCCTAAAACATTTATTAAACAGTTTATGTGACATTAGTCAAAAGCTAAATAGTAATGAGTAGACAAGTATTTAAAGTTTATAAAAAATGAATGATGGTTGGGGGATAAGGAAAGCTTCACACACCACAAAGGAAGTCAAAATCAAGCATCCGTTGAATCGGCAATTGCTTATAGTTATAGAACAATGCTTGCGTTGTACGAGAGAATATTTGTCCGGTTGCCATGGTGCTCCCTGAATGTAAATAATATATTTTCCACATATAAAGAACCAAACCAAAAAAAAGAAATTCAAATAAACACACAAAAAAAATATGATTAAATATTCACTGCGATTCGAAAAGCATCAAATAAAGAGATCTTGCAGTTGAATAAAACATCCCAAAATGAATATTGTTACCATTTTCTACAACTTATATAACATAACACATGATGTTTATCTCACTTTTGTATCCCAAAACTATAACTTTTTTGCAAAAACTAATACTAAAAGTTTTATGAAAAGATAATTTAAACCAAACATTTGATACTTCAAATACAACAGTATTAGGGATGAGCACGGTACCCGTTCGGTACCGGAAGTACCGGTACCGAAAATGGGGAAAAGTGGTATCGGTACCGAATACACAGGTTCGGTACCAGATCATAATAGCACAACAAATAGATCAAATCAGATCACAACACAACAACAAATGACTCAAATCAGATCACAATAGTCCAACAAATCCATCACATTTCTAATAACCAATGCAAATAGTCCTGATCTTCAAAAATTCAAATCCTAATTCAAAACCCTCAATTATCACTGCAGTCATAACCAGATCTGATTCATCACACTGAATTGAACAATGAAAAACCATAAATTATGGATTCAATTGAAAGCAACACAGATCAAATCATGCACATCTTGGAAATATCGAGTAAATTAGCGTATAGATTGATCAAATCAATTTGATCCGATCAAGTGAAGAGTCAAAATCGAAGCGTAAAACATGCAGAAATCGGTGGAAAAAGAGTCATTGAAGGGAATTGGAAGGTAATCGTACCTGAGTAAGTAGGAATTTGTTAAGACTATTGGAAGCAGGTGAGCGGTTTTCCAGACGAGCTTTGAAGTGTGTAGCACATAATATGGGCTGATGATATAAATAGAAATGGAGGTTTACTAGTAGTTGTGTTCGCGTGACTTCTATTGGTTTAAAAAATAATAAATGTTGAAACGAATTGGATTTCAAGATATAATTCATTGTGGATGTACAGGTGTGTTTGTGTTTTAAAAAAAAAAAAATATGTGCATCTTCTTCAGTATGTATTGTGCAGACGTTGCTATCTGCAGACTGTTTGTTTTTTCCGAAAACGTTTCATTAAAAAACGTATGTGTGAACTCTTCTTGGTGGAGACTTGACCCAACACTTTTTAAGATCTTCTAAGGTTGTAGAGGGTTAAACACCATCACTGTCCACCACCACCACCACTGACTGTACATTACCACCAATTTATTTTAGAAGTCTATATACATTAAAAAACAAACAGACTTCTTCATGCAGACTGCAGAGGTTTGATCCACCTCTTCTTCTACAGATGTCTACAGATGTGGTCCATAGATAGACATTTACCTCTTAAAAAATAAACTGCACCATAGTTAATATCGGTAAATTAACTTGTGATACTTTTAACTTCTTTTTATTTTTTGAACGGCCAATAAAGTCTGGCTATCTGGGACACCTATAGGCAAAAGGTTATCCACGTTCGCGATGGCATACAACATTGGTGACCGGCTCGTCACCATTTTTAGGGGAAATCTACCGTTAGAGTCTCACTATGGTAAAGCCTCTGGCTCATGCATGACATTTTGTGATGAATGAGACTCCAATCGGTTACCTCCTCTAAAGAAAGTCATTCGGATAAGTTTAACTTCGATTTACGTTGGTAACAACAATCTCATTCTAACAAACTCCGGCTACTCTTTACTTCCATTGATGTTGTTTCAAAACAGATTCCAACATTATGATTGAGATAAAAGTCGGTTAATTGTTCACTTAGGGGAAGGCACAATTTTTAATGGCAAATTTTTTACTTCTTATGAGACTTGAACCTAAGACCTCACATTTAAGTGTTTTAAAAGGTTTTGTCTTGTCACCGGAACACCAAAACCAGGAAGACATAATTACTTGTCTATTGTGGGTTACGGAATGGATTCAACAAGGAACAAGTGAGACAAAGAGAGGAAGAAAGGCTAGAGGAAACAAATGAGAGGGAGAACGGTAAAGGGGATGCAAGATGAACTAGTATGTAATATTTTGAGTTATTAATGTCCAATTAGGTGAAGCTCAATCATGTTTAAAGTGTTAAAAAATTATGTAAAGAGAAAAACAACTAATTATTTAACTAGTTTCAAATTTTATGCTTAAAAATTAGTTGAACTGATAAGTTATTTTAATACAATTTAGCCTTCGCGTGTATACTTTTTTTATCAAATCCGTAAAAATTTGTTGAATTATGATAAGTTATTTTAATACAATTTACCCTTCACATGTATATTTTTTTATTGAATCCTTAAAAATTAGCTGAATTATGACAAGTTATTTTAATACAATTTACCCTTTGCATGTATACTTTTTTATCAAATAAGCCAAGCTGCTGATGAGGGGAAATATTTGGGATTTAGATGGCCCACATTTTAATTTTAGTTAGGAGAATTTTTTTTAGTAAATCAAATGACCTAAATTGACCCCCTATAAGTATGATTCAACTTATATACTTATATTGTTTGATTGATAAAGATATTGCATAATATAATAATGGACTATATGTATGATTAAATTTAAAGTTATATTGTGTAGTTGATAATGATATCGTATACTATAATAATGGACTCGAGTTCAATAAATAACCAATTTAAGTATAGAATTTTGAGTTATCAGAACTCTTAATTCACTTGAATATGATGTTTGGTGAGTTAGAAAAAAAAAAGTGTAATGGTTACATAGTCGTCTGATGTATGACGATTAATAAAATAAATACAAGTGTATCATGCGATTTTTGGAAGTTATTTATTTATAATTTGTTTTGTATTGAATGTTTCTCTGTATTAGTGTCTTAATATAAATATTATCTCTTTTGAATAATGTATTCTTTTAGTTTTAAGTTATTAGTTATTTTATAGAGCATTCTTTTGGAGAAATTTGATTTTAATAGTCAGCACATCATCAATATTTATTTGACATTAGTGATTCGTTTTTGACTCACTGTCTCATACTTTTGGAGTTCTGTTTCTACTAACAGGGAATTAATTATGGTTAATTCATTTATTCATCTAAGAAAAAAAATGTTATATTACTTTGAACATAAAGTATGTATAAGAGCAATACAGAAAAGCATTCTGAAAATTGAAAAGAAGATTTTGGAACCAGACTCATATGTGATACGGACATACGGTTATGGTCCTTGGGTAATAATATCACCTCATCATCGGGTCTTTTTATCGGATATTTAGGGGCTGGGTTTTTTTTTTTTAAAAGCTATTCAGGATCTCTTATGTCTGTCTCATACAAATCACACGCAAACGTTTGAGTCTGCAGTGTATTTGTTTTCTCGAAAACCTTTCATTAAAAAAGGTCTGCGCGACCTCTTTTTGATGCAGACATGGATCAATATCTGTTGGATATATGTATGTCCGACCATAATTAAAGTCAAAGTAACTAACTCGGTACGATCCGAAGAGTTACACGTTGGTACACGAATCGTATATATTCACGAGTAGGTAGATTATTATTTGTGAAATAATAATAGTTTAAACCTAAGGGACTTAATATTAGTTAGATTATTATTAAGAGGATTATAATTGTATAATCTTAAAGGGCCTTAATGTAAGATTGGGTTTTATAAAAGGATGTTTAAGGTGGAAACCCTAGACACACTTTTATAAAACACAAAACCCTAGCCACCCTCATAAGCTTGGCCGCCATCCTCTTGCCGTCGACCAAGCATCACCGCCACCTCCTTCTTGGCCGGTTCTACTCTCGGGTATCTTGTGCTCGGTTGTGAACTTCCTACTAGCGAGGATTCGTTGTAACCCGCGTGTTACAATTCCGGTGTAGTCGTCAAAGGTTGATTACTAAAACCCTCTATGGTTGTTTATTCCGTTTATTTGTTTATACGCGTATAACCTTGATCCTGATTGGGAATATTTATTAATCGGATTAATAAATCAAATTTATATAATCGGCTTTTGGTAAATTATATAAACCGCTTCCGCTATTATTTTGATACCCTGATTCCCATCAGTGGTATCAGAGTGACAGTTACACGCGTATAGATGGTAAAGTTACAATTTTGATCTATGTTTAATTTGTCAAAAAATATTTGTTTTGACAAAAGATGAAAAGCTTTTGGTTGTCTATGGATTGTGATATGAATCGAGCCCTAGATTATGACCTTTGTCATGGTTGTGTTGGTTATGGTTTTATTTTGATTTGTATTTTTTTCGGATATTGGATCCGATGTAATAGTATCTTTTATTTGTATTCTGTTGCGGATATTGGATCCGATGTAATAGATAGGATTAGAATAGATTTGGTTTTATTGTATTTTCAAATTTATTATTATAATCCTTCGAGTACAAGATCAAGATCAAGATAAATGACAAACAGGTACCATGAAGATAGAGATCGCGGGTCAAGTGGGAGCTTTCAAAAATTAGCTTTTGAAACCCTTTTTGACTAGTTCGTTTCGTTTCTGGCTAAAACGAAATGGCCAACCTGTTAGGGGCTCGATTCGTTTTTTTTATTGTGTTTTATTTATTGTAAATAATCTAGATAACCCAAAATAAATAAAATTTTCACAATCAAGACAACGGTTTTATTAAAACAAGTTTTATAAAACTGAAAAGTATAATTAATAAAAGGTTTTTATTAATATTTAAAACAAGATCATTCGCGATAAAACGATCGACATAGTTTAATAGGGTATTTAAAACTATATCGTGCGAGCGTGGAAAGGAGTTTCTATTATCACGAATTATATAAAATCGGATTTTATAAATAATTGTGTAACTAGCCTCATGCTACGAGTTATTCAAAATATTTTTGTAAATATTAAAATAAATCCCAAATTTTAAATTGATGTTTTATGCCACCCTTAACGAGTTAACACTTCATTCTAAATCGAACCCAAATGTTAGTGCTATACCCTGCATCTGGGCGTCCATCATGAAAGAAGGTAATCATCGCGTTTCCTGTGTAACATAGGCCGGTGTTACAGTTACCAGTAAAGGACAAAACATCGCTTGTTCATCAAGTGGGCATAGTTGGGGTTAAACATACATCGTTTTAAGCGATAACCCCAAATGGAGAGTTGTGTAGTGGACACAATTAACAATCTTTGTTTACCTACATAATCATACCAGTGGATAGTGCTTAAGCCAATTCACTGTCATATGACGAATCGGGATCTCATCTTAATTAAAATTTTGTTTTTGGGTCATAAAATTAAATTAAGATATTAAAAACATAAAATACTAATTAATTAATTTTGAATTTTGTAGATGTCAACTGAAAACAATTCCTCCCAATTCTCTCTCAAGTCCATCTTAGAGAAGGACAAACTGAACCACTCCAACTTCATGGACTGGCACCGCAACTTGAAAATTGTTCTCAAGGCGGAGAACAAACTGTATGTTCTTGAAACACCAGTCCCTGATGAACCCATCAATCAGCAAACTGTTGCATATAGAAACTATGCAAAGCACTTTGATGACTCTATGAAAGTCTCATGTTTAATGTTAGCATCCATGATTCCTGAACTTCAAAGGACCATGGATGACAAGATGGCATATGAGATGAATGAGCACCTGGTTGAAATGTTCCAACAGATGGCTCGTCATGAGAGATTTGATGTGATGAGATCACTCATAACCACTCGTATGCAAGAGGGTACATCAGTTAGCGCTCATGTGCTAAAAATGAAGGCATATGTTGATCACTTGGCTCGTCTCGAATCCCCCTTGAGTGATGAATTAGCTGGGGATATCATCCTCAACTCATTGCCTAAGTCATATGATCAGTTCACTATGAACTACAATATGAATGCGATGGAGAAGACACTTGCAGAGCTGCATCAGATGCTTAAAACTGCTGAGGTGAATATACCCAGCAAGATTGCACCAGTGCTGATGATCAAGGAGGTTCATGTTAAGAAACCTAACACCAAGAAAAAGGGCAATCAGGGCAAAGGGAAGGGCAAAGGCAAATTAGTTGCAAACAAGAAGCCTCAGAAGGATGCCAAGTGTTTTCATTGTAATGAAATTGGGCACTGGAAGAGGAACTGTGCTAAGTATTTAGCTGAACTGAAGCAAGCCAAGGCTTTAGGAGGAGAGTCCTCAGGTATATATGTTATTGAAATCTTTTCTTTTTCTGGCAAAACATGGGTGTTTGACACAGGATGTGGTTTTCACATTTGTAATGCTTTGCAGGGACTAAGAAAGATTAAGAAGCTGAAACAAGGCGACTTGGAGGTCCATGTTGGCAATGGACAAAGAGTTGCTATGAAGGCGATTGGAGAATATGTTCTTTTACTTCCTTCTGGTTTACAACTTGTTTTGAACAATGTTTATTTTATTCCTAGTGTTACTAGAAATATTGTTTCGGTTTCTGCTTTGCATGGACAAGGTTTCAATTATCATTTTAATGGTGAATTTATTTCTGCTTATTTTAATGATGTATTTTACTTTGATGCAAAACCAAACAATGGAATCTATGAGATAGAAATCCAAAACAATAACATATTATACAACATCTCCCATAAACGTAATAAGTTGGACTTCAACGATACGTATATGAGGCATTGTAGACTTGGTCACATAAGCGAGAACCGTGTTAAACAACTTAAAACCGCAGGAATCTTAGATTCTAAGGGTTCAGAAACGTTTGGCAAATGCGAATCATGCTTAAGTGGAAAGTTAACAAAAGCACCTTTTTCAAATGTTGGAGAAAGAGCTAATGATCTGTTGGGACTTGTACATACAGATGTATGTGGTCCATTCAGAACAGTCAATACATGGAGAAAGATACTTTGTTACATTCACTGATGATTTCAGTAGATATGGTTATGTTTATCTTATGAAGCATAAACATGAGACATTTGAAAAGTTCAAGGAGTACCAAAACGAAGTAGAGAATCAGCTAAATAGAACTATTAAGATGCTTCGATCAGATCGAGGCGGTGAATATCTTAGTCAGGAGTTCATCGACCATCTAAAGGATTGTGGAATAGTTTCATAGCTCACTCCACCTGGAACGCCACAACATAATGGTGTGTCTGAACGGAGAAATCGAACTCTATTAGATATGGTTCGATCAATGATGTGTCGAACAACCCTCCCACGCTCCTTTTGGAGTTATGCTCTGGAAACTGCCGCAAAACTTGTGAATATAGCTCCAACGAAGAAGGTTGACAAAACGCCTTATGAGATATGGCATGGAAAGAAACCAAAAGTATCCTATCTCAAGGTCTGGGGATGTAACACTTATGTCACTCTAGAATCTTCGGATAAACTAGATCCCAGAGGCGAAAAAGTGGTTTTCGTCGGATACGCTAAAAGGATCGGTTACCTTTTCTACCACCCCACTGAAAATAAGATTTTCACTAAACGCAGAGGCACTTTCTTGGAGGAAGAGCTTCTGGCATGAGGGATTGGAGAAAACCATGTGGATCTTGAAGAAATTCGAGAATCACAAGTGACTGAACCAGTTGTTCAGACAGAACCAGAAGTAACTGATCTAGTTGTTGAAGTTGAGCCTGAGAGGACTCAAGAAACAACAGAAACACCAAGTGTTCGAAGAAGTATTAGGGATCGTCATGCCCCTGAAAGGTATGACGATATCTTCATGATTGATGAAGCTGAACCTGCTACTTACAAAGCTGCAATGTTGGATTCAGAATCCAAGAAATGGCAAGAAGCCATGAATGCAAAGATGCAATCCATGTATGATAACCAAGTCTGGGTTTTGGTTGATCTTCCTACCGAAGGTCAGACTATAGGAAACAAATGGATCTTCAAGAAGAAGACCGACATGGATGGAAATGTGCAAACCTACAAAGCAAGGCTCGTAGCGAAAGGGTTCACTCAGACTCAAGGAATTGATTATGAGGAAACTTTCTCGCCAGTAGCCATGCTTAAGTTTATTAGAATTCTACTTGCCATTGCTGCATATTATGACTATGAGATATGGCAAATGGATGTCAAGACCGCGTTCCTTAATGGACACTTACTTGAAGATGTCTATATGGTTCAACCTGAAGGTTTTGTCGATCCAAATAATCCTAATAAGGTGTGCAAGCTAAATAAATCCATCTATGGATTGAAGCAAGCATCTCGCAGCTAGAATCTTCGTTTTGATCAGAAAATTAAAGAGTTTGGCTTCATTAAAAACGAAGATGAACCGTGTGTTTACAAGAAATCCAGTGGGAGCTATATCACTTTTCTAATTCTGTATGTAGATGACATACTAATCATTGGAAACAATATCCCTATGCTAAAAGAAGTTAAGGCTTGGTTGGGAAAATGTTTCGCAATGAAAGATCTTGGTGAAGCCGCTTATATTCTAGGAATAAAGATTTATAGAGATAGATCAAAGCGGTTATTAGGTTTAAGTCAAAGTACATATATTGATAAGGTCATACGACGCTTCTCAATGCAAGACTCAAAAAGGGGGCTCTTGCCCATGGCACATGGAACCATTCTTAATGGTGAGCAGTGTGCTAAGACCGAAGAGGAAAAGAAGAAAATGGAAAGAGTTCCATATGCTTCTGCTATCGGTTCCGTCATGTACGCCATGTTATGTACCAGACCTGATGTCTCGTATGCTCTTAGCATGACGAGTAGATATCAACAGAATCCAGGAGAGAGTCACTGGGCTGCAGTGAAGAACATTCTTAAGTATTTAAGAATGACTAAGGACATGTTCTTAATATATGGAGGACTGGATGAGGAGCTATCAGTTAAGTGTTATACTGATGCAAGTTTCCAGACTGATCGTGACGATTCAAGATCACAAGCGGGATATGTTTTCATTCTGAATGGTGGGGCTGTTACTTGGAAGAGCCCGAAGCAAAGTGTAGTTGCTCAATCCACCTGTGAATCAGAATACAATGCTGCATCGGATGTTGCTAAGGAGGCTGCCTGGATGAAGAAGTTCATTACTGATCTCGACGTTGTGCCTAGCATAAAGAAACCAATCGAGATGCTGTGTGACAATACTGGTGCCATTGCTCTTGCAAAGGAATCAAGGTCGAATCAAACTACAAGGCATATACTTAGAAAATTCCACTATATTAGAGAGATAATAGAGCGTGGAGACATCGTAATAAGCAAAGTTCATACGGATCTATATCTGGCTGACCCCTTTACTAAGACTATACCTCAAGCTAAACATGAGGAGCATGCTGGAAAAATAGGGCTTAGATTTGCTAGACAGTGGGAATGATCTGTAGTTAGTATTGGTGTTTTAATTTTGAACTACAACAGTTACACTAAAATCATTATTTGATTTATTGGTTAAATGAAAGTTTAATTATTTTGTAACTGTGTTCGTTATTTGTATGTTTATATCCTTGAATAAGCGTATTCTAAAATATCCATAATCGGTCAAATTACATGGGAATGAATTGAATGTAAGACTATTGTGAATTGAGATGATTGTATTCATGAGATGAATAACTCAAGAGTTTGAGAATCAAAATTCACTGATATCATTAGGGAATGATATTGGATGTGACTCGCTTCAAAACGATCTCCATGGATCTAAGTCATGAGATGTTTTGATATTGATATGTTCAATCTGTCATTTTTCCTTAGGCACATATTAAACTGCATTGATCAAGGACAATCTTTGATGTTATCTAACATTGTCCTGAAACATGGGTAGTAATCCGGGTAGCATTGGGAGGAATCCAAGGTTAAGTGGGAGTTGTATGATGCTGATGGAATTCTGTACTTCTATGGGATTAGAAGTTTAGACATTCTGGCGCCCTCGTTAACTCAAAATGGAATAAACGCGTGGCCATGCTCGGACTAAAAGTAGTTCGTTAGACCACTTTGAATTAAAGACGAGAATAGAGAATGGTTGATCACTATATAAGAATGAATGATCCATGTCTTATGATCAACGAATGTTCTATACAGAAGGGACTTATCGATAGAATTATCAGGGCTATAGTATTTGGTTAAGTAAAGTGTTACTTGAACGCAAAGAACTAGTTGACGACTGTAAAGTGTCATGCCGTGTTAAGAGCAGTGCGATGCAGCTAGGCGTCCAACTCTGCACACGTTGACTCATTTAATTAAAATCGTCCAAGTGGGAGATTGTTGGATATATGTATGTCCGACCGTAATTAAAGTCAACGTAACTAACTCGGTACGATCCGATGAGTTACACGTTGGTACACGAATCGTATATGTTCACGAGTAGGTAGATTATTATTTGTGAAATAATAATAGTTTAAACCTGAGGAACTTAATATTAATTAGATTATTATTAAGAGGATTATAATTGTATAATCTTAAAGGGCCTTAATGTAAGATTGGGTTTTATAAAAGGATGTTTAAGGTGGAAACCCTAGACACACTTTTATAAAACACAAAACCCTAGCCACCCTCATAAGCTTGGCCGCCATCCTCTTGCCGTCGACCAAGCATCACCGCCGCCTCCTTCTTGGCCGGTTCTACTCTCGGGTATCTTGTGCTCGGTTGTGAACTTCCTACTAGCGAGGATTCGTTGTAACCCGCGTGTTACAATTCCGGTGTAGTCGTCAAATGTTGATTACTAAAACCCTCTATGGTTGTTTATTCCGTTTATTTGTTTATACGCGTATAACCTTGATCCTGATTGGGAATATTTATTAATCGGATTAATAAATCAAATTTATATAATTGGCTTTTGGTAAATTATATAAACCGCTTCTGCTATTATTTTGATACCCTGATTCCCATCAATATCTTCTTACCTCTCCTCCATTCTTTTTTTCCCCAGATGCAACAAACACACTGAAACCCTAATTCCTTCTCCATCTCATCCAACTCATCCACCACCACTCCTCCTCCTCCTCTCTGCCGACCGACCTCCTCCTCCTTCCTCTCCGCTGGCCACCCCTCATCCTCCTTCCTCTCCGCTGGCCACAATCCTCCTCCTCCTATGCCTGCTCCACGTTAATGCTAACAGGTATGTTTAAGATTTTTTTTTTGTTTAATGTTAGGAATTATTCGTGTTAATTAGGTTTATGTTTAAATTATGAATTTTGATTATGTGAATAACTTGATTATTGGTGTTTAAATTCTAAATTTTGATTATGTTAATAAGTTGATTATTGTTGTTTAAATTCTAAATTTTGATTATGTTAATAGTTGATTATAGGTGTTTAAATTCTAAATTTTGATTATGTTAATAAGTTGATTATAAAAAAAATTCTAAATTTTGATTATGTTAATAAGTTGATTATAGCTTGCAAAAGTTAAAAAAACAAACAGTCTTCTCCTTGCAGACTGCAGAGGTTTGGTCCACCTCTTCAACGTCTGTAGATGTAGTCCGCAGACTGCAGATGTTTTACATCTGAAAAAACAAACAACACCTAAGTAATGTTTCATTAAGTACTGATGGATCAATTCAATTTGTACCAATAAATTCAATCGTATTTGGGTATTTAAAAAATGCAATTATGTTAATTAATCAAGGGGAATGAGTGTACAAGTAATATATGTTGGTGCTAGTTATAAAAGAATGTCAAAGAAAAAACGTTATGATGCATAATATATTATCAGTGGTGGATGCACAACCTATTTAGGGTGGCAGTTCAAATGCTTTTAAGTTATTTAGTAAACATCTCCTAGTGACCCAAGTTCCCTATAGCCCAACTGCCCACATAAATGCTCACCGTCTAAATTAGAGGTATCCATATTTTTTTTAACGGCAAGGAACGATGTGTCAACTACCGTGACACCGGGCGCTGTGTGATGTATTGCAAAATACATCCTTTATTCGTGTATAATTTGTATATATTTCCGTTATTTCTAGTTTCGTTTTAGTTAAAATTGCGTGCTATTGATTAGATTGTGTTTTTCCAGGTCTTGGTACTAAGAGTTGATGAAAATGGAGTGAAAACGAGCTACAATGATGAAACACCAAGTCTTGGAACAAGTAAAAAAGAGTTAGAATAATTTCTGGAATTTTTAGGATGTTGAAGCTTGTGAAAATTCGGAACTTTCTGTGAAAATGGGGCCTAGGTGGTACACCTGCCCCTCAAGCAAGGAGCTACATGCAATACCTAGACCCTTGGGAAGGATTTGCTGAGTTTTAGGGTCTAGGTGTAGCGCGGAGCCTGTACTCAATACCCGTCGCGTATCACCTAGGGGTACTTTCCGGGAAAAGTTGATTTTTGTTGCTGGATCTTTATTCCAAACATATATATATACCTCATAAACTTCCACAAAACCCTAGTTACGAACTGAAGAACCCTGAGGCGATTTTCAGAGCATATTTTACGGTTTTCGGAGCATTTTGGCTAGCGGGAATCATCCGGTTGAAGCTTGGAGCGTGGAAGTGAAGATTGTTCGGGTTTTATCTCTCGGTTTTCTTTATTTTTGTGTTTCAATACTTTTCTAATGAATTCTTGTTTTGAACTTGATTTGTTTGCTATAGACAACATGTTTCTTGGCTAAACCTTAGATACTACCTAGACAAGATGATGGTTTGATGAAGTTTGGATTTTTAACGGTTATTATTGTTTGTTTATGGATTGATCTTTAAAAGTAAAGTGTTCTAGAATTTCTAATTTGGTGCGTATGCGTATTTACTTTTGATTGTTGATTATTTACTGTTTCACATAGATTTTGGTGAATGTCTTTCACATAATAAATTTGTGTTAATTATTTGCATCCTTGCGGGTTCGAGGGATCTTTGGGTAAATTGGCCAATAGCCTTAGAAACAGTAATTAAAATACAATTAGAATTAAATATTCTGTTTACCTTGTCGCTGAGAGGCTCGAGTTAGTTATTAGGTCTCAGTGCGATATATATAGCTAAGATAGATTTTGAGAGAAGTCGGTTTTAGTTCCCTGATTGCATTTGTGTCTAGTAAACCAAGTTAGAACCTAGATATGCCTTAGATTGTCGCGCTGAGAGGTAGATAGTCGTATTAGGGCACTTTTAGAGTCGTTAGAGGACTGAGAGGAAGTCTAACAATCGTATACAAAACAGCCTTGTAAGGTTTCCTAGGTTTCTTCCTGAGAAGGGTCAGGAAGTCTTAGCATTGAAATACATTAAGGTTTAGTATTTTACGATCCCGACTTCATACAACAATTATGCCGTTAGAAGTCCATTCCTAGTTAAACTGGATTCAAGCCTAGGTAGTCGTTAATCTCATCTGAATTAAACCTTAGTTCTTGTTCGTTCATAGTCTAATTTCATTTTAATTTCAATTTTAGGATTTTAGTAAAACCCCCCTTAAAACACAACAATTGTTAAGTCGTGTCAGTGTCTAGTCCAAATATAGTCGTTAACGTAATTAATTAGAGTCCTTGTGGGTCCGACATCCGGACTTACTTTTCTTTGCTAGAGTCGGCCGGTTCACTTGCCGGTGAGTAATTTAGTCAAGTTAGAGAGTCTAGATTATTATTACTTGAGTCTTAATTTAGGGTTATTTTAGTTTATTTAGTTGAACTACTTTTTCCACATTAAGTTTTTGGCGCCGTTGCCGGGGATTTCTTGGCAATTACGTTAACTGCTTCGTTTGGATTTCAACTAATATCGTTACGTGCTTTTTGTGTGTTTGTGAGTCGTAGGAGTCCAAGTAATTTTAGTGTCTTTTTTGTATTCTTCGAGTCTTTTGTTGGATTTTTCTTACTTGTTTGTTCTTGGTTTTGCAGTTCATGCCCCACACGCGTTCGCAGGGACCAGTGAAGCCGCCAATTGACAAGTCTTGTCACACCCCGATTTCCACGTGTATCACCGGTGGGCCCGGTGGGGGATTACCGTGACGTAGTTGGCAACAATATAGTCAAACCACACAATTATATACATGCACAGCGGAAGCTTTAAAGATAAATATATACTTCAACCTCTGGTGGTAATATCAAATGTATTACAGAAGTCGAATGTATCCACAGCGGATCAAAATAATAATAAAATATTGTTCATTCAGATACGGCATCGAGTTTGCGAGACTATTCGTGATGCCTAGGAAGCTATTACCAGCCCATTTCGTATAGTACCTGCACTTAATCTTTTGGGAAAAATACGTCAGTTTACACTGGTAAATACATTCAACTGACACATTTGAAAATGTTTATTAAAATTGATTTGAATGCACAAGGCACAAACTCTTTTATAACTTGAGAAAATTATTAAAATCTTGTGAACGTATTACATGTTCTTTTATGCGTTCAGTAGCCCGGATCGTGCCGGGTTAAAGATTAATAGACACACCACATTGCGTAAAACCGTAGTATAGAAACCAACGGCTACGTCTTTTAATTAAGTGTCGACAATATATACCGGGTGTACGCCTACACCGGGATGTCGAGGTCGTGGCCATTTCGTAAAATGATGCCAAGGATATCCGGGACAACGGTCATTAACCCCCCAAAGGCTTTTAAGAAACAAAACTGTTTAAATGAGCCGACCATAATATTTAATTAACCACCTAAGCGATGGAAGATATGATGCTCAATCAAGCGGTAAATATTATACCGTATCCCAAGCCCATATAGGGGAAATAAGTTAAAAGTATTTACCTTTGCAAGTATATTCCTTAATTTGATTAAATCACCGATAGCTTTTACTGGGGCTCCTAATCTGGAACGAAGGTTTTAATTAACCTCTTAGAATCCTAACGGGTCTTATATTAGGCGTAGCCTAGACCGGTTGGTTCCGATATATAGATATGGTTTAATCGCGTGAAAGGCGAAAACCGAGAATGGAATGTGATTCTGCCCCAAACAAGTTCAGAGACTTGTTTTATATGGGTTCAATGTTCACACTCTGTATTTTGGGGTCAAAATAATATAGTTTGACCCGTATCGGCTAATTTATGAAAACTAGTTTCATAAGCCGAACCGTGCGCGCAATAGGCGAAACGGTTAACCATGAGAGTCTTACGCTCATTTCCTAAGTCAATATGCCTTAAAGAGGTTGTGGTATCAGTAGGATACCTTCCGTGATGCCCGTAACGAGTTTAAGTTAATATTACACCCCGTAGGGGCTTTTCGGTCATTTTAAAGATTTTTAAAGAGCTTTTCGAGTTCTACAGGAAATCTGAGTTTCCCGAACAGTTTATAAAGTCTAAAATACTTTATTTATTATTTAAAATCAGTAGCAACTGGAATCGGGTCGAAAGACCTTGTAGAACTCACGTTTTGGCCGAAAAGGGCATATTCGGTATTTACCGAACCGTAGCCATAACCGCAGGTTATGAGCAAGGTAAAAATTATTAAAAATCTTTAAAATTCCAAAAATATTATTTTATAACAGTGGGTAAAAGTTTTGGTGACGGAAACTTGGTTTAGATAGGGGTTATGCTAATTGCGCCGTTTATTACAAAAGTTTACTTATAAGTGCGCTATTTAGCATAACTCTCATTCTAGACCTCGGATTGACGTGAAACTTTAGGGACATGCTTATAATTTAATAAGCAAGGTTCTGGTCCGTTCACGTGTCCGAAATACTCGTTTTATTTTCAAAAGGTCGTTACGGTCAACTTTAAGGCGATTAACGGAAACACGTAAAAGACTCGGACAATTCATGAACCGATCACAGAGGTCTAAACCGTCATGTAACCTGGTCCTAAGAGAGTCCTAAGGCATATCTATACCTCACTAAAACGGGTCAGAACTGAAGTCAAAGCAAAAGTCAAACTTTTGCGACATTCGGTTCCGAACCGGGTCAATATAGCAAATGGTCGATTCAAACGAGCGTAAACAAGTTTATATACTTAATATCATGTTTTATGAGTGTCAAAACAGGTTTCATAGCATATACATTACAGATTATGTATAAAACGGCAAAATAGCTTTCTGTTGACTTTTTAAGCGCACGTTTGACTCGACATTTGACATAGTTAGAGTGGTGATCAGAGGGAACCCTTTTTGAGGTTTATTACCCACATAAATACCAACTCATAAATACCTTTTATTCGTCATAAGACAGAACCATCACGGATTTATTTCAAAGTCAAACCGTATTTACGACGGTTTGGTTTCTAGCTATATACTAAGCATAAATCAAACTTCAAAGGATCTAATGAACTTACAGAAGTTGAGACTTGCTTATAGAACACAGAGGAAAGCTTGAGAGCTTTTGGAATGACCAGATGAGTGTGTTTGAGTTGTGATGAACTTATGAACACAAGCATGCTATTTATAGCCAAAGACATGGTCTAAGATCATCACACAATGGTCTACAAGTGCTCATGGATGATGGGCAGGTGTCCCTAAGTGTTATGGGTCGAGTAGGGGGCGCCCATACCTCTGGGAGACCCATCATTAAGTGTTTTGCCGCTTTAAACAGCCAACAACCATTTTTCTCTCGCTGGGCACTGCTTACGGACCGTATGGCTTCGGCCTTGCGGTCCGTAAGCCATAGGCGGATCAAACACAATCATTCACCTCCTTACGGTCCGTAAGGCATACCCTTTACGGTCCGTAAGGGGTTAAAAATAAATCTTTTTCAAATGATTATCAAATCTTTATAATTAATATCGAATCTTCGGTAATTAATAACCTGACCTTTCGGGTTTGAAGAGGTAACTTTGCGATATGGCCCTCGATTAATTACAATTGAGGACCTCGCGTTATTTACCCGTATCGTTAAGCCCCTGGTTAATTTATTTATTATTCAGAAGGCCTTAAATTATATTATTGACGCTTTTAACCCTTCTCGTACGAATCTGATCATAACTTTCTCGTTTTAAAATGGAACTTCGCGGAATTTATACAGTATATTCTAGTGAGCGTATAATACTGTTACAAAGCCTTGGGAACGTTAAAGGGTCACTCAGAGGTATAATTAAACATGTTGACACAGTTAACCCCTGTGGTTTGTAATCTCTCACTTTCTTCCGCGTTTCACTTCCGTACGATCTATGATTTACTCGTTTGAAGGTACAAGCATTATTTAGGGTTACTATACAGTATATTTACCCTTGATTGACATTTATAACCCTCGAATTTATATATTTTCAAGGTTTGTCAATATTAGTCCTTTATTTAATATCAATGCCACGTGTAATCAAATGACACGTGTTAACACATTATTGGACACAAAAATTCGAGGTGTTACAAGTCTTCCTTCTCCACACCCAGTTTTCAGGTAAAAAAATCTTCAACTTCATCTTCAGCCCCTTCTGACTCTACACTTCAATCTAAACCACCGAACTACGACTTCACCCTGAAGTCATCACCCTACAATTCCCCACCACCCTCCCATCACCCTAGTCCACCACCAGTTCACCAAATGGCCCATAACCAAACCGTCCACCAACGCTCCACCGCGGGTTTTACCGCAAACTCACCCATCACCCTTCCTGAAATCACCAATGATAAGTCCTGGCAAATTCCTTCATACATCATGACTGCCATTAACAACTCTTGTCAGTTTCATGGTCGTGATGATGAGGACGCGCCAGCACATATCAATCGCCTCACCCGTCTGTGTAGCACCTTCGGCATCGAAGGTGTTAATCTTGATGCCCGCTTTCTCCAAGTCTTTCCCTTTTCACTTGCTGGCCGCGCAGCCACATGGCTCGATTCGCAGCCAGCATGTACTTACACTACTTGGGCTGGACTTAGAGATGCATTGCTTGCTAAGTATTTCCCACCTGCGAAGGCCTCTCGCCTTCGAGATCAGATTCATTCCTTCAGAATGGACCCGGACGAACCATATCACTTAGCATGGGAGAGGTTTCAAACTTTGCTCTCACGTTGTTCCCAACATGGTCTGTCGGATTGGGCTTTAATAGAAAAATTTTATAATGGTCTTACCCCTGAGTGCAAGGCCCGATTCGACACATCTGCAAGAGGCCACCTAATGGGAAAGAAAACTGTGGCTGACTGCAATGATTTCTTTGAGAGCTTCACTCATGCTGATATAGATAATAGTGCTACCAGCAGGAATTCCAATCTTGTGATTACTTCCTCATCTTCTCGAGGAGTGAACCAAGTCGTTTTAGACTCAAAGGTAGTATCTCAACTTGACTATATCACCAAAGAGTTGCTAGAAATTAAGAAGAAGGTAGATAGGTGCGAAGTTTGTAGAGGTGGTCATGACACAGTAGATTGCCCAACCCTGACCCTAGAACAGGTCGAGTACATAGCAGGTCAAAATAGGGGTCCAACGAACCCGTTCAATAATTGTAACTCTAATTGGCGTGCTAACAATTATCGCTCTTCAGGTAACCCCCTGGTTTTCCATCAAGTCAATATCAAAGCAGGGGGCCAGGTTTCTATTCTACTGGGGGGTCGGGTCAAACGGGTCAATTTGCTAGTTCAGGTTCAGGTGGGCAGTTCAGAGGAGAGGGGTCAAACCAAGAGGTTCAACCTAAGAATGAGGGGTCAAATGGTAGTTTGTCTAGGATAGAGGACCTTCTTACCCAATTATTGGTTAAGGATCAGGCTACCCAACGTACTTTAGAAGAGCTACGCTCCTAAAGAATAATCATTCAAGTTTCTTAGACCTTCAAAGGCAAGTTGGGGATATTGCACGCCAGTTGCAAGAACGACCTCCAGGTCAATTCTCGGGCAACACAAAGCCCAACCCTTCAGGCACTTTGAAGGCAATTTCAACCCGTAGCGGTAGGACCTTAGGAGAGGTAGTGAGACCCGAGAGTGTTGAGATAGAAGATGAGGAGCCCGTAGATGAAGAGATTGAAATGGAGGCGCCCGGTAAAGTGCAATCTAGGTTCATCCCAGCAAGTACCGCACACACCGGGGGGCCTTCAAGTGAGAAAAGCGTAGGTAAAAAGCCCATTCAGGTTGTTCCATCACCCAATGTTGATATTTCCCGTGCTCCGTTTCCTTCCCGCCTTAAAAATCAAACTTACTCTAAAGAGTATGGGAAATTTTTAGAGATCTTTAAGCAGCTTAGAATCAACCTCCCTTTCATAGAAGCTCTTCAATCAATGCCAAAATATGCAAAATTTTTAAAAGATCTCTAAAACGTAAGGATAGGTTAGGAGAGGTTTCTAACATCCCCCTTAGTAGGGGATGTTCCGCCGTAGTGTTGAACAAGGTCCCGGAAAAATTGACGGATCCGGGCCTTTTTACCATCCCGTGCTTGTTTGGGAGTGATACCGAGTGTAGGGCCCTAGCCGATCTAGGAGCGAGTATAAAATTAATGCCATATTCCATGTATGAGAGGTTAGGTTTAGGAGAGTTGTCCCCTACACGTATGTCGTTATCTCTAGCCGATAGATCCGTTAAGTATCCACGTGGCATTACCGAAAACCTTCTAGTCAAAGTGGATAAATTCGTATTTCTCGTTGACTTTGTCGTTCTTGATAAGGAAGCCGACAAGAAGGTTCCTATCATTCTAGGACGCCCATTCTTGTGTACCGCCAAGGCTATCATTGATGTCTTTGACGGGAAAATCACACTTCAAGTCGGAGAGGAGAGAGTCACTTTTGAGATAGCACGCTCCATGGAACATCTTAGTGGTTCCGATGATCTTAGTAGTCCTTGTCATTCGGTCTATTTCATAGAATCTTTCTTATCTTGTGTCGACCATTGCTTTGACTATATTAGTGGAGCCGACCTAGTTGAGAGTAGGATAGATGAGGTAGTTGAGAAGGTAGAGGAGGTTGTGAGTGAGAGTGAGGAGATAGAAGAGAACGAGTGGGTCCTCCAAGTGTTAGAATTGAGTGAGGTAAAAAGCGAGCTTGAGAGTACACCTGATATGCGCAAAATACAACATATAAATTATATCAAATGTGGCATAAAACTAACCCTTTTTAGTACTAATGTTGGAAAAAGTGTGTTTTTGTCTTCCTTTTGTATTTTCAGGATTAAATGAGCTCAAATTAACAAAATAAGCAAAAAGACAGCAAAATCTATCATAAATACAAGAAAAGGAGCTAAAGTGGAGTGCCCGACCCCTCAACAGCATCTTCCCAAGCAAAACCAAGAAAACAGAAGAGTGAACACGCCCCGTGCTCAGCGAGCACGGGGCCGTGCCCAAGAAGCAGCAGAAAAGACAAACCTTTAGAAACTTCTATTGCCCACCACGGGGCCGTGCCCAGTGGACACGGGGGCGTGGTCAGACTTCTGCAGACGCATTTATTGTAATTGCGAATTACAATTAATGAGGATAGAGACAAGGATGGACACGGGGCCGTGCCCAGCGGGCACGGGGCCGTGCCCGAGCTTCTATTCAACCTATAAATAGGAGTGCTTGGAGACATTTCAACTCATCCCTTGGCACACCACCTCTCTCACACTTCACCCACCACCCACCACCACCATAACACCATCATCCACCACCATCATCCATTGTCCATCATAGAGTGTGTGAGTCGTCTCAGAATCCAAGATTGATTGTAAGAGTTCTTGACAATCAAAGGCCATGTTTGCCTAAGTCTCTTACATCACTTGGTGAAGACAAGTGTTTAGTGTAATACTTTTTATTTTTAATCTTTTGCACTTTTTAGTTGGCTTTGTATTAATGACTTTAATTACTAGTTTCTTATGTTGAAGGTGATTCTTCCTTATCGTTTGTCCGTTGTGTCTTGGCATTATTTTACTGTCTATATAAAATAAAAGATTTTCACCATTCATATCTCCACGGTCTATATGGAGGTATGTTGGCTACCTGGTCGGGGGTTAAGGGAACGGTTTGGTAAGAGTCTTGCCATTGTTCAGCGTTTAGAGATCCTGCAAGGGACCTGGGTCAAATTTAGTAGGACCTCCTTCAATACCCAAAGATATTGGATGGCGGGGGTCCAAACTCTTTGATCCCCTCATAAGTTAACTACTATTAAAACTTTAACCCAGCTACTTAGGACTGTATCCCTGCTGACTCAGACTACTTAGCTGAGGGTAACGTCACCTTCAAAAGAGGGGCCTACCACATTATGCATTAATAACTTAATTAATTATCTTTTAATAATCCGACCCTTTAGGATTGTATCCTTGCTGACTCAAACTACTGGGTTGAGGGTAACGTCACCTTCAAAAGAGGGGCCTACTACAATAACTAAGATAATCTCTTAAATAAGTGCAAAAGTGCGAAAATAATCAAAGGTTACACTAACACACGAGTCGGATCCAAGTGATTCATCTTGTCTATCTGTTTTTATTTTTATTTTTATTTTCAGCATTTTAGTTAGTTTTATTTTCTTATTTTAAAAATCTTTTTCTAACATTTTGGTTTGATTAGACGTTGAGGATAAACCGGTACTAAAAGCTCTTGTGTCCTTGGACGACCTCGGTATCTTACCAACACTATACTACGTCCACGATGGGTGCACTTGCTCATATGTGTGTTTTGTGTTAGTAAATATTGTGTTTTATAAATTTAAAACTTGGCTAAAAAAAGTGTAAAATGGGTTAAAATACATACCTATAATATAACACACTTCGCGCACATCAAGTTTTTGGCGCTGTTGCCGGGGACACAAGGATTTTAAAAAGTTAGGAATCAACGGCCTAATCATTTTTTTATTTTCTTTTTATTTTTTTAGATTTTCTTAAATTTTTCAGCTTCTGCAGAACTTAGCACGGGCCGTGCCCACTTAACACGCCCCCGTGCCCAAGATTCAGTTACTGAAAACAGAATCGTAAGATCCCGACGGTTGGTAAATTCTGACACAAAAATGAGTGATGATGATTTTTTTTTACTTTCGGCACTCTTATGGTACATGGTGTCAATTATGTAGAGGCGGACATAAAGAATTAGAATGTTATTTTCTAAACTATAAGCCCCACTATATAGACCCATCGTTTCCCTGTATCCTTAAGGGGGGCGAAAGTAAAAATAATCCTTATCTCTCCCTCGAAGGCGCCCAACCAGATATTTTAGGAGAAATGCTTCTTGATGAACTATTTCAACTAGAAGATCTAATTCTTGATTGGTTAAAGGAACTTAGGATGGATTTTCTAAATTCATCTCAAGACAATAACCAAGAAGAAGTGTTGGGATCGCATTCAAACAACCTCGTTGATCCCGATAATACCTTCGACTCTAGCAAAGACTTGGACGATAGTCATCCGTGTGTCGATTGTGCCGTGAAGGACTCCCCATCGACTTCGTTCGATGCATACATAGACCTGAGCGATTCGGCATACACCTTCTTTAACGAGAGCCCGGAAAAGGGTTGGACTTGTCCACCTACATATAGCATAGGAATCACCCTCACCGACAACCTCTTGCGTTCTCGTCTTAACCTAGGTCAATTAAGGTATCTTAGGCACTTTGGGGTTGTTCCATCCAGTAAGGAACCACCCGATCCGGATAAGTTCCTTAAAAACAATAGACAAACTTCATAAACAGCCCTTCGACACGGGGCCGTGTCCAGCCAACACGCCCCCGTGTCCACCAAAAGATTCCCTTCTGACTTTTACGTCAGAATACAGACAAACTGTGTCAGGATTCTACCTGCACACGGGGCCGTGTCCAGCGCGCTGTCATTTTCTATAAATGCAGCCAAGAATTCTGCACATTTGGACCATCTAGGGACAGAGATTTGAAGGGATCTTCTCTCCTACCGTCCTAGGTATGTTCTAAAAGAAGGTTCCAACAACCATCTTGTCCTTTCCTCTTTTATCCAGTTCCTTCTTCTTCATCTTTCACCATAAACCTCCATTAAAGCTTAAGGTTTCAAGCTTTAATGAAGGGATTATTGAGTTTTGTTCAAGAAATCTGGTTAAAAACAAGTTTAACAACATGGTTTTAAGTTAATATTGCTAAAACAGGCTTCATAAGTTAGAGGAATAACTTAAAACTTCAAAATTTCTTGTTACAAAACTCTGCAGAAAGATGAACACGGGGTCGTGCTCAATGAGCACGGGGCCGTGTCCAAAATAATGTTTCATAAAAATAAGCTGTTTTCGGTTTATTTTCGTAGAATGTCGAGTGAAAACAGTGGAACATCTTCCGTGCATTCAACAAACAGTAGAAGAGGAAGGAGGCCTTCCATTGAAGCTACCCTTGTACATTACGTCATGGCACTTCGGGAAGCTCTCGATGAGATGACTTCGGTTGAGGAAATCCTAATTGATCGTATAAACTATCTTACGGTGGGGCTGGAAAATAGTTTTCAAGAAATTAACCTATTGCACCAAAGGTTAAACATTCTTGTAACACCTCCAATGGAACCCGTCCTCCCTCAAGAGGATTGGAACCTAGCACTTGGAGTCAACAACCCGACCGGATGGGATGACATTCCAGCGGAACCTCCCCTTGAAGATCTACAAGAAGCCCCGGTGGAAGTCGCACCTCCTCAAACCGACGCTAACGAGCCCTCTTTTCTCCTCCCAAGGGAGATAGAGGAGTGGCTCGCCGACATATGAGGAGTCCATGTTCGGAAGAAGGAGTTCTATGAAGCCACAACCAACCAAGACTATTAACTTCTTGGAAATTTTGCTAATTAAAATAACTTGTAGGCTAGAACTCCATGGTTTATGCTTCTTGTGCTTATTTATCTAACTTAGTAATTTTTAGGACTATGTAATCCTCTCTATGATTTTTAATGAATGGATGGTGTTAAGGTTTGGATGGTGTTACAAGAAATAAAACACACTCTGGATGGTGAGGGATAACAAGGGAAACAAGAAACATCGCCCCATGCACTAAAACAGAGCAATCCGACAACGATCTCCCATTACAGTAGGCTCAGCACGGGCCGTGTCCACCCAACACGGCCCCGTGCTGCACAATCTGCAGCAAATCGCCCAGTTCAGGTAACTGGACACGAGGCCGTGTTCACTGGAACACGCCCCCATGCCCAGGCTTCTATTTCTTTTCTTAAAATTTTGTCACTGGCTCCTGAACACGGGGCCGTGCCCGGTCCCCACGGGGCCGTGTCCAGACTGCCAGTAACATAAAAAATTTTGCTTTAAACACCATTTTACACATTCAATCAACCTAAAAACTTATTTTTGGGACACATTGAGGACAATGTGTAATTTAAGTGTGGGGGGGATGCTAAAACCTTGAATTTTGCAAGTCCTAATAACAAGCCTTACACAAAACTCTATTGGAACCGCTAATCACCCCAAAGTTTTTCCAAAAATTTTCATTTTTTTTACTTGTCTAAGTTTAAGTTGGGAATTCAAGACTTAACAAGGTTATATTTTTACAAATTTACAAGCGATAGCGTCGTGATAAAAAGAACCAACATAAGAAAGTTATGAAAAGGCATGACAAACTTAGTTAAAATTTGATTATATAATTGATCACATAAAAAAACCCTTTTCCCACAAAAGTGAGTTTTGAGCCTTTAACGAGCATACAAATATATATATCTTTACACTAAATGCTCATGTTTCGTTTCTTGTGTGAATAGCCGCTTGGTTCATACGACTCTAGAACTTGCCACAACAATACATTCCCGGTCCTTACCAACTTAAACTCGAGTAAGTAAATGATGGAGGCATTAGGACTAACCCTTTTTCATTCTATACCATTATTATTATTTTTTTTACCACCTACCCAAAATCCCCCTAGTTAACCCCTTTGAGCCTAAACCTTTTCATTTCTTAACCCAAAATAACCCTTTTTACCCACCTAAACCTTTTTATTTATTTTTTTTAGTAACAACGTTCGGTTCTCTTATGACTTTCAAAAAAAAATATTTATATTTCGATGAAGCCAAACAAACAAACAAAGTCTATCAAATCTCTTTGTTTGAACAAACCATCGAAATAAAATAAAAATATGAAAAATAAAAAGTCTTTCAAAACCGACGTTTGTTACGCCTTTCGCCCTTTTTACTAACCACTAACCCAACTACCCACCTTTAGCCCAAGCCAAAAAACCCATAAAGTCCTCTTGATATTTACAAAGGTATATAGTTAAAAAGGAGGAGGATTGATTGCTTGGCAAGCTTATGGTAGAAGTAAGTTCCATGCCGCTCTCGAGTGATTCACTAAAAATACACCTTCGGCCGAGTGTTGAGTGATCTCCCGTGAGGAATGTGAACTTGTATATAAATAAGATTTTAAAAAAGGTACGTTATGCCCAAATAAGTAATATATCTTAAGGAATGTTCTTAATAAATCATGCCGAATAGGATTGTAAATAAATAAAAATAAAACCTCGATAAGGAATCTTGGAAATCCCGACACTCTATGACAAGCCCAAAAAAAACCTTCTCTTCTACCTATTCCATTTGGGAGTGAATAAAGCCACATTATAAAGAGTTTTGCTTGAGGACAAGCAAAGATTCAAGTGTGGGGGTATTTGATATGCGCAAAAAACAACATATAAATTATATCAAATGTGGCATAAAACTAACCCTTTTTTAGTACTAATGTTGGAAAAAGTGTGTTTTTGTCTTCCTTTTGTATTTTTAGGATTAAATGAGCTCAAATTAACAAAAGAAGCAAAAAGACAGCAAAATCTAACATAAATACAAGAAAAGGAGCTAAAGTGGAGTGTCCGACCCCTCAACAGCATATTCTCAAGCAAAACCAAGAAAACAGAAGACTGAACACGCCCCGTGCCCAAGAAGCAGCAGAAAAGACAAACCTTTAGAAGCTTCTATTGCCCACCATGGGGCCGTGCCCAGTGGACACAGGGGCGTGGTCAGACTCCTGCAGGCGCATTTTGTCACACCCCCAAAATCCACCCGCGGAGTATCACCGCTTGGGAGCGTGACTGACCAGGATCAAGCCACCAATCATATAGAACAACGTAAATAGTAAAAGTAAATGTCATTTAACCAAACCAATCCATATGAAAGGTGCTCAAAACATAAGTATAAATTCAACGTTTAGCGGAAGCATGTGAGTAAAAGCCCAACATAAGTAAAGTATGAAATGTCAAATGTTTAATCAAAGCATTCACGATCCTTGTCCACAACGACCGCGCCTCCCAGTGCAAGCTCCATGAATACCTAACGACCTGCAAGGCATGTAACAGAAAGTCAACAACTAGTTGAGCGAGTTCACAGTAAGTAAGTTTGTAATAGTAAGTTTGTTTCGTAACGTGTGGCTCTACTAGGCCGATAGTATATTCTATTAGTGGGGGTTTCCCATAGTTGCATATACACTAGACTATTTGTAACCATAAGTGTTCTTCTTAACCCGAGAACAGTAGTACGTACAAGCTTTACGTAGGTTTTACGTAAGTGTCCTTCTTTACCTGAGGACAGTGGTACGCGTGGGGTTTACGTAGGTTTTACGTAAGTGTCCTTCCTGACTCCGGAAGACAGTAGCATGTGTGAGTTTACGTAGGTTTTACGTAAGTGTCCCTCGAAACCTGAGGACAGTGGTAAGTACTTGTTTACGTAGGTTTTACGTAAGTGTCCTGCTTAACCCGAGGACCATGGTAGATAGTCTAGTAGCCGTGTAAGTACGAGTAATTGTTCAATTCCATCATTCAACCCATTCCCAATCCCCGGGAATCCCATGCCTTAGTAAGAGTGTGAACTCACCTTGGTTTGCTCGGTATGTTATTGCTTCTAGTGTTAATTAATGGTTAGGTCCGTTACACACGACCTAAGGTACATTGCACATAAACTCAATGTAAGTGTTTACGTTCAATTAGGGTTTACAATTCCTTGATGTCCAAACAACTGTGTTCCATGTGATAATCTTGTACAGAATGACATGACATAGATTGTTCATACACACAGTATCATACAGTAATATACAGTAACATACATACAGTGATAAGTGTTTTTCATTCAACATTTAACCTGATTCTGTTAACAAACTCGGACCTTTCAAGCATTAACAAGCTCGGACTATATAAACATTAACAGAACTTGAACTATGCATCACTTGTAAAGTTCGGACCATGTATCTCTTATAAAGGTCGGACCTTACTTCACTTATAAAGTTCGGACCTTACTAGTATCACAAAAGTCGGACCCAAGGAGCTTTTATAATATTCGGACTATGTTTTCCCCTTCACAAATTCGGACTAGACAAACAAACCCTAAAATTCGGACTATACATTAAGCATAAACTCAGACCATCTAATCATGTGTAAAACTCGGACCCCATACCCTATACAAAAACTCAGACTATATCCCTTTTAATCAAAACTCAGATCAATAACCTTACAAATTCGGACCTTTATAGCATACAAAATTCGGACCTTTCATGTTGTTACAAAAATTCGGACCCTTTATGTTGTTACAAAAATTCGGACCCTTTATGTTGTTACAAAAATTCGGACTATGTATCCTCAACAAAAGTCGGACCAAGCATCTTAACATAAAAGTCGGACCACATGTCTTGTAAAATTCGGATCATACAATCAATCATGCGAATGTTCAAATTCAATGGAATAGTTACGTTTTACGATCAAGAACCCTAGTTTTCATACATTCACAATGTAGTAATCTAATCAACAATCAAACATCTCTATCATATCAAGCATCTTAGTGTCAGGCAAGTGATTACACAACTAATCAATAACCATTTCACAATAATCTGAATTGATCAATAAACACAGAACCATTATTTGGAGAACTAGGGTTTGCAAGAATCAAATAACCAATGATTAACAACAAATAATCATTAAACATTTACCTTAGATCGATTCTAGATGAAGAGAGGGATCAAAAGTGATGATTGAGAGCTTGTGCCACCAAGAATGATGAAGAAGATGATTGTAGGAGAGGATTGTAGAGGAAGATGTGAAAGTACGTATGATGATTTGTGAAAGAGATTAGGGTTAAGAGTTATTAAGATTTCACTAACTACTCTACTCACCCCTAATTATCATCTTTTACATAAAGCACACACATCACAATATAATTTACAATCAAGGCACACAGTTCTCATGTAAGTCAAATAATGCATAAAGTAATGTATAGTTCCATGCAATGCTAAATATTGTGTGACCAACTTAATTGTGTTAAGTTAAAGCATCAACCTGAAGTAACGGGTTGTCACACATTTATTGTAATTGCGAATTACAATTAATGAGGAGAGAGACAAGGATGGACACGGGGCCGTGCCCAGCAGGCACGGGGCCGTGCCCGAGCTTCTGTCCAGCCTATAAATAGGAGTGCTTGGAGACATTTCAACTCATCCCTTGGCACACCACCTCTCTCACACTTCACCCACCACCCACCACCACCATAACACCATCATCCACCACCATCATCCATTGTCCATCATAGAGTGTGTGAGTCGTCTCGGAATCCAAGATTGATCGTAAGAGTTCTTGACAATCAAAGGCCATGTTTGCCTAAGTCTCTTACATCACTTGGTGAAGACAAGTGTTTAGTGTAATACTTTTTATTTTTAATCTTTTGCACTTTTTAATTGGCTTTGTATTAATGACTTTAATTACTAGTTTCTTATGTTGAAGGTGATTCTTCCTTATCGTTTGTCCGTTGTGTCTTGGCATTATTTTACTGTCTATATAAAATAAAAGATTTTCACTATTCATATCTCCACGGTCTATATGGAGGTATGTTGGCTACCTGGTCGGGGGTTAAGGGAACGGTTTGGTAAGAGTCTTGCCATTGTTCAGCGTTTAGAGATCCTACAAGGGACCTGGGTCAAATTTAGTAGGACCTCCTTCAATACCCAAAGATATTGGATGGCGGGGGTCCAAACTCTTTGATCCCCTCATAAGTTAACTACTATTAAAACTTTAACCCAGCTACTTAGGACTGTATCCCTGCTGACTCAGACTACTTAGCTGAGGGTAACGTCACCTTCAAAAGAGGGGCCTACCACATTATGCATTAATAACTTAATTAATTATCTTTTAATAATCCGACCCTTTAGGATTGTATCCTTGCTGACTCAAACTACTGGGTTGAGTGTAACGTCGCCTTCAAAAGAGGGGTCTGCTACAATAACTAAGATAATCTCTTAAATAAGTGCAAAAGTGCGAAAATAATCAAAGGTTACACTAACACACGATTCGGATCCAAGTGATTCATCTTGTCTATCTGTTTTTATTTTTATTTTTATTTTCAGCATTTTAGTTAGTTTTATTTTCTTAGTTTAAAAATCTTTTTCTAACATTTTGGTTTGATTAGACGTTGAGGATAAACCGGTACTAAAAGCTCTTGTGTCCTTGGAAGACCTTGGTATCTTACCAACACTATACTACGTCCACGATGGGTGCACTTGCCCATATGTGTGTTTAGTGTTAGTAAATATCGTGTTTTATAAATTTAAAACTTGGCTAAAAAAGTGTAAAAGGGCTTAAAATACATACCTAAAATATAACACACTTCACGCACATCAACACCTATAGAGAAACCCGCCCCACTAGAACTCAAAGTTCTCCCATCCCACTTAGAGTACGCTTTCTTAGGTGAGGGGTCCGAGTTTCCCGTCATTATTTCGTCTAAGTTAAAGGAGGGAGAGAAGGGTAGGTTGTTACAGGTGTTGAGAGTGAATAGGGAAGCCATTGCATGGCGTCTTTCGGATATCAAGGGCATAAGCCCTGCCTATTGTACCCACCGGATACTCATGGAAGATGACTATAAGCCGGTGGTGC
The DNA here is from genome assembly GCF_002127325.2 of Helianthus annuus. Classification (NCBI taxonomy): domain Eukaryota; kingdom Viridiplantae; phylum Streptophyta; class Magnoliopsida; order Asterales; family Asteraceae; genus Helianthus; species Helianthus annuus. Next base: position 63,912,538 of record NC_035445.2, read on the forward strand.
AACCTCAATGGCGCCTAAATCCGAACATGCAAGAGGTCGTTAAGAAGGAAGTGCTTAAGTTGTTAGATGCCGGGGTGATCTACCCTATTTCTGATTCACCATGGGTTAGCCCGACCCAAGTCGTCCCAAAGAAGGGTGGGATGACGGTGATCATGAATGAAAAGAACGAGCTAATCACTTCTCGGACCACTACCGGTTGGCGTGTGTGCATAGACTATCGAAAGTTAAATGACGCTACCCGGAAAGACCACTTCCCCTTACCATTCATTGACCAAATGTTGGAGCGTCTAGCGGGTCAACAATTTTATTGTTTTCTCGATGGATTTTCGGTTATTTTCAGATCCCCATCGCCCCGGAGGATCAAGATAAAACGACATTCACATGCCCTTACGGCACTTATGCGTATCGCCGCATGCCTTTCGGGTTATGCAACGCTCCGGCCACTTTCCAAAGATTCATGGTTGCTATATTCCAAGACATGCTTGAGACTTCTATGGAGGTTTTCATGGATGAATTCTCGGTTTATGGCACCACTTTCGACCAATGTCTTCTAAATCTTGATAGGATGCTTAAGAGGTGCATAGAGACAAATCTTATGTTGAATTGGGAGAAGTGTCACTTTATGGTGACGGAGGGGATAGTTTTAGGGCACAAGGTGTCGAGAGAGGGTATAGAGGTGGATAGGGCCAAGATAGATACCATAAGTAGATTGCCTCTACCTACTAGTGTCAAGTCCGTTAGGAGCTTCCTAGGTCACGCGGGCTTTTATAGGCGTTTCATAAAGGATTTTTCCAAGATCACACGCCCCATGACCCGAGTTTTAGAGAAGGATGTACCTTTCGTCTTCGACGAGGAGTGCATCAAGGCATTTGACTTCTTGAAAGAGAAACTTGCTAGTGCCCCAATACTTGTTTCACCCGATTGGAGCTTGCCTTTCGAGCTCATGTGCGATGCAAGCGATTATGCCGTCGGTAGGTGATGTGTGTAAAATGCAACATATAAATTACATCAAGTGAGGCATAAAACTAACCCTTTTTAAGTACTAATGTTGGAAAAAGAGTGTTTTTGTCTTCCTTTTATATTTTCAGGATTAAATGAGCTCAAATTCACAAAAGAAGCAAAAAGACAGCTAAATCTAACATAAATACAAGAAAAGGAACATAAGTGGATTGCCCGACCCCTCAACAGCATCCTCCTAAGCAAAATAGAGAAGGCAGAAGACTGAACACGCCCCGTGCTCAGCCAGCACGGGGCCGTGCCCAAGAAGCAGCAGAAAAGACAAACCTATAGAAGCTTCTATTGCCCACCACGGGGCTGTGCCCAGTGAACACGGGGGCGTGGCGAAAGTACAGCGGGCGCATTAATTGTAATTGCGAAATACAATTAATGAAGAGAGAGAGTGTGTCAGACAGGCACGGGGCCGTGCCCAGCCTTCTGTTCAGCCTATAAATAGGAGTGCTTGGTTTCATTGCAACTCATCCCTTGGCACACCACCTCTCTCACACTTCATCCACCACCCACCACCACCATAACACCATCATCCACCACCATCATCCATTGTCCATCATAGAGTGTGTGAGTCGTCTCGGGATCCAAGATTGATCGTAAGAGTTCTTGACAATCAAGGCCATGTTTGCCTAAGTCTCTTACATCACTTGGTGAAGACAAGTGTTTAGTATAATACTTTTTATTTTTAATCTTTTGCACTTTTTATTTGGTTTTGTATTAATGACTTTAATAACTAGTTGCTTATGTTGAAGGTGATCTTTCCTTATCGTTTGTCCGTGGTGTCTTGGCATTATTTTACTGTCTATATAAAATAAAAGATTTTCACCATTCCTATCTCCACGGTCTATATGGAGATATGTTGGCTACCTGGTCGGGGGTTAAGGGAACGGTTTGGTAAGGGTCTTGCCCTTGTTCAGCGTTTAGAGGTCCTGCAAGGGACCTGGGTCAAATTTAGTAGGATCTCCTTCAATACCCATAGGTATTGGATGGCGGGGATCCAAACTCTTTGACCCCCTCATAAGTTAACTACTATTAATACTATAATCCGGCTATTTAGGACTGTATCCTTACTGATTCAGACTACTTAGTCGAGGGTAACGTCACCTCCAAAAGAGGGGCCTACCATAATTTGCATTAATAACTTAATTCATTATCTTTCAATAATCCTACCCTTTAGGATTGTATCCTTGCTGACTCAAACTACTGAGTTGAGGGTAACGTCGCCTTCAAAAGAGGGGCCTACTACAATAACTAAGATAATCTCTTAAACAAGTGCAAAAGTGCGAAAATAATCAAAGGTTATACTAATACACGAGTCGGATCCAAGTGATTCATCTTGTCTATCTGTTTTTATTTTTTATTTTCAGCATTTAGTTAGTTTTTATTTTCTTAGTTTAAAAATCTTTTCTAACATTTTGATTTGGTTAGACGTTGAGGATAAACCGGTACTAAAAGCTCTTGTGTCCTTGGACGACCTCTGTATCTTACCAACACTATACTACGTCCACGATGGGTGCACTTGCCCATATGTGTGTTTAGTGTTAGTAAATATCGTGTTTTATAAATTTAAAACTTGGCTAAAAGTGTAAAAAGGGCTTAAATATACATCTAAAATATATTACACTACACACGCATCAAGTTTTTGGCGCCGCTGCCGGGGACACAAGGATTTTAAGAAAGTTAGGAATCAACGGCCTAATCATATTTTTATTTTTCTTTTTATTTTTTTAGGATTTTCGTAGTTTTTCAGCTTCTGCAGAGCTCAGCACGGGCCGTGCCCGCTGAACACGCCCCCGTGCTCAATCATTGGAACTGACAATCCTGTTTTAAGTCAGACAGTAAGCTGAATACGGGACCGTGCTCACTCAACACGCCCCCGTGCCCAAGATTCACTTACTGAAAACAGAACCGTTAGATCCCGGCGGTTGGTAATTTCTGACATAAACATGAGTGATAGTAATTCTTTTTACTTTTGGCACTCTTATAGTACGTGGTGTCAATTATGTGGAGGCGAACATAAAGAATTAGAATGTTACTTTCTAAATTATAGGCCCCACTACATAGACCCACCGATTCCTTATAACCTTAAGAGGGGCGAAAGTAAAAATAATCACTATCTCTCCCTCGAATGCGCCCAGCCAGATATTCTAGGAGAAATGCTCTTTGACGAGTTATTTCAACTAGAAGAGCTAATTTTAAATTGGTCAAAAGAGCTTAGGAAGGATTTTATTGATCCACCCCAAGACGATGACCATGAAGAAATGTTGGGATCGCACTCCGACAACCTCGTTGCTCCCAAAAATACCTTCATACCTAGCGAAGACTTGGACGATAGTCGTCCCTGTGCCGATTGTGCCGTGAAGGACTCTCCATCGACTTCGTTCGGTGCATACATAGACCTGAGCGATTCGGCATACACCTTCTTTAATGAGAGCCCGGGAAAGGGTTGGACTTGTCCACCTAGAATGAAAATAGGAATTACCCTCACCGACTACCTCTTGCGTTCTCGCCTTAGTCTAGGACAATTGAGGTATCTTAAGCACTTTGGGGTTGTCCCCACCAGTAAGGAACCACCCGATATCAATAAAATCCTTAGAAGTAAGGAAAGTCCATAAGACAGCTTCCAGACACGGGTCCGTGTCCAGGTCAACACGCCCCCGTGCTCACCTATAAGATTCTCTGCTGATTTTGTCAGAATACGGACAAAATGTGTCAGGATTTCATCTGCACACGGGGCCGTGTCCAGCCAACACGGGGCCGTGTTCAGTACGCTGTCGTTTTCTTTAAATGCAGCCTGATTCCTGCTCATTTTTTACCACTTCAAAAGACAGAGATTTCTGGGATCTTCACTCATACCATCCTAGGTAAGTTCTAAAAGAAGGTTCCCAAGAACCATCTTGTCCCTTCCACTTTTATTCATTACCTCTTCTTTCAAATTTTTTCAAACATTTCCTCCATGGAAGCTTGGAAGCTCCATGATTCCAACCTTTTATGTGAAGTTTGTAAGATTATTTGCTAAGGATTCTTGTTTAAAGTTAGTTGTATAACTTTGTTTTAAATTATCTGTGCTTAAAACCCAACTGGAAATCATGAATGTAATTTAAAACTCCAAGACTCCTTAGCCTAAAATCCTGCAGACAAGTGGACACGGGGCCGTGCTCATCAAGCACGGGGCCGTGTCCGAGGTACTGTTTCGTAAAAAATTAGCTTTCTTCGGTTTATTTCTCAGAAAATGGCAAGCAGAACAAACGGAACATCTTCAAGAAGTAACCGACAAGGGAGGAGATCATCAACGGCAGAAGACTCTCTTGTAAACTATGTTTACGCCCTAAGGGAGGCTATTGATGAAATGACGGGAGTGGAGGAAGCATTGGTCGACCGTATCAACCATCTAACGGTGGGACTGGAGGGTTGTCTCCGAGAAGTGAACCTCTTGCACCAGAGGTTAAACCTTCTTGCCTCCCCGCCCTTGGTGCCTATAATAACCCAAAGGGCATGGAACGTGGTGCCCGAAGTCATCATTCCGGCCGAATGGTACGCCATGCACCCTGAGCCTCCACAAAGGGTGGTGCAAGGAGTCCCGGTGAATGTTCCCCCTCAGCCACATGTTGCTGAGGAAAATGAAGCCGCCTTCTTCCTTCCAAGGGAGATAGAAGAATGGCTTTAAACGACATCTAGGGAAGAAAACCATCGGCCAAAAGTCCTACTATATCGGAAAACTATTCTCGAAATTTTCTTAAAAAGTAGAACTCTTTATGATAACCTCGTGTACCTCCTGACCTAGTTAGTTAAGTTTTTATTTTATTTTAGGAATATTATGTATTTCTCTATGGTTTAATGGAACGATGGTTTTAAGTGTTTGAATGGTTTCATAATGAATAAAACACACTCATGGTGGTAAAGGATGATAAGGGAAACGAGAAACATGGCCCCATGCACAAGAACAAGGCCACCCGGCATCAATTTCTCCATTACAGAAGGTTCGGCACGGGCCGTGCCCAGCCAACACGACCCCGTGCTGAACCCCCTGCAGAAAAATGCCCAGTTCAGGTAACTGGACACGGGTCGTGTTCAACAGACACGCCCCCGTGTCCAGGCTTCTGTTTCTTTTCTTTAATTTTCGTTACTGGCACCTGAACACGGGGCCGTGTCCGGTCCCCACGGGGCCGTGTCCAAACTGCCTGTAACATAAATTTTTGCATTTAACACCATGTTACACATTTAATCAACCTAAAAATTTATTTTTGGGACACATTGAGGACAATGTGTAATTTAAGTGTCGGGGGGATGCTAAAACCTTGAAATTTTGCAAGTCCTAATAACAAGCCTTACACAAAACTCTATTGGAACCGCTAATCACCCCAAATTTAAAAAAAAAAAAATTTCATCTTTTTTTTTTTTTACTTTTTTTACTTGTCTAAAGTTTAAGTTGGGAATTCTAAGATCAATAAGGTTATATTTTTACAAGTTTACAACCGATAGCGACGTGATAAAAAGAACTAACATAAGAAAATTATGAAACGGCATGGCAAGCTTAGTTAAAATTCGATTATATATGCTTAGTCACATAGAAAAAACCCATTCCCACAAAAAGTGAGTTTTGAGCCCTTATTGAGCACACAAATATACATCTTTAAGCTAAATGCTCATTTTTCGTTTCTTGTGTGAATAGCCGCTTGGTTCTTACGACTCTAGAACTTGCCACGACAATTCATTCCCGGTCCTTACCAACTTAAACCCAAGTAAGTAAATGATGGAGGCATTAGGACTAACCCTTTTTCTTTCAAAACCATTATTTTTATTTTTCTTTTCACCTACCCAAAAACTCCCCCTAGTTAACCCCTTTGAGCCTAAACCTTTCATTTCTTTACCCTAAAACCCTTTTACCCACCAAAACCCTTTTTATTTTTACCCTTTATTTTAGTAACAAGCTCGGTTTTCGTGTTACTGAAAAAAATGATGATGAAGTTAGAAATAAACAAACGAAGATCTTAAAACAAAAGCTTGTTTGAAGAAATACTTCATTAAGAATAAAAAGTCACTAAAACAAAATGTTTTACGAAAACCGACGCTTTTTACGCTTTTTCGCCCTTTTCTACTAACCACTAACCCAACTACCCACCATTAGCCCAAGCCTTTACCCAAAAAGTCCTCTTGATATTTACAAAGGTAACAAGTTAAAAAGGAGGAGGATTGATTGCTTGGCAAGCCTATGGTAGGAATAAGTTCCATGCCGCTCTCGAGTGATTCACAAAAATTACACCTTCGGCCGAGTGTGAGTGATTTCTCCTGTGAGGTATGTGAACTTGTATATAAATGGAATTTTAAAAAGACATGCTATGCCCAAATAAGTATTTTTTCCTATAAAACGTTCTAAATAAATCATAACGAATAGGATTGTAAATAAATAAAAATAAAACCCAAAAAGATCTTGGATTCCCGACACTCTATGACAAGCCAAAACCTTCTCTTCTACCCATTCCATTTGGGAGTGTAAGCCACATATTAAAGAGTTTTGCTTGAGGACAAGCAAAAATTCAAGTGTGGGGGTATTTGATGTGTGTAAAATGCAACATATAAATTACATCAAATGAGGCATAAAACTAACCCTTTTTAAGTACTAATGTTGGAAAAAGAGTGTTTTTGTTTTCCTTTTGTATTTTCAGGATTAAATGAGCTCAAATTCACAAAAGAAACAAAAAGACAACTAAATCTAACATAAATACAAGAAAAGGAACATAAGTGGATTGCCCGACCCCTCAACAGCATCCTCCCAAGCAAAATAGAGAAGGCAGAAGACTGAACACGCCCCGTGCTCAGCCAGCACGGGGCCGTGCCCAAGAAGCAGCAGAAAAGACAAACCTATAGAAGCTTCTATTGCCCACCACGGGGCCGTGCCCAGTGAACACGGGGGCGTGGCGAAAGTACAGCAGGCGCATTAATTGTAATTGCGAATTACAATTAATGAAGAGAGAGAGAGTGTCAGACAGGCACGGGGCCGTGCCCAGCCTTCTGTTCAGCCTATAAATAGGAGTACTTGGTTTCATTGCAACTCATCCCTTGGCACACCACCTCTCTCACACTTCATCCACCACCCACCACCACCATAACACCATCATCCATTGTCCATCATAGAGTGTGTGAGTCGTCTCGAGATCCAAGATTGATCGTAAGAGTTCTTGACAATCAAGGGCATGTTTGCCTAAGTCTCTTACATCACTTGGTGAAGACAAGTGTTTAGTATAATATTTTTTATTTTTAATCTTTTGCACTTTTTATTTGCTTTTGTATTAATGACTTTAATAACTAGTTGCTTATGTTGAAGGTGATCTTTCCTTATCGTTTTTCCGTGGTGTCTTGGCATTATTTTACTGTCTATATAAAATAAAAGTTTTTCACCATTCCTATCTCCACTCTATATGGAGATATGTTGGCTACCTGGTCGGGGGTTAAGGGAACGGTTTGGTAAGGGTCTTGCCCTTGTTCAGCGTTTAGAGGTCCTGCAAGGGACCTGGGTCAAATTTAGTAGGATCTCCTTCAATACCCATAGGTATTGGATGGCGGGGATCCAATCTCTTTGACCCCCTCATAAGTTAACTACTATTAATACTATAACCCGGCTATTTAGGACTGTATCCCTGCTGACTCAGACTACTTAGTCGAGGGTAACATCACCTCCAAAAGAGGGGCCTACCATAATTTGCATTAATAACTTAATTCATTATCTTTCAATAATCCAACCCTTTAGGATTGTATCCTTGCTGACTCAAACTACTGGGTTGAGGGTAACGTCGCCTTCAAAAGAGGGGCCTACTACAATAACTAAGATAATCTCTTAAACAAGTGCAAAAGTGCGAAAATATTCAAAGGTTATACTAATACACGAGTCGGATCCAAGTGATTCATCTTGTCTATCTGTTTTTATTTTTTATTTTCAGCATTTAGTTAGTTTTTATTTTCTTAGTTTAAAAATCTTTTCTAACATTTTGATTTGGTTAGACGTTGAGGATAAACCGGTACTAAAAGCTCTTGTGTCCTTGGACGACCTCGGTATCTTACCAACAATATACTACGTCCACGATGGGTGCACTTGCCCATATGTGTGTTTAGTGTTAGTAAATATCGTGTTTTATAAATTTAAAACTTGGCTAAAAGTGTAAAAAGGGCTTAAATATACATCTAAAATATATTACACTACACACGCATCAGTAGGGGTGTTCAAAAGTATCCGTATCCGAAAATCCGATCCGAAATATCCGATATCCGAATCCGAAATATCCGAAAAATCGGATATCCGAAATTCGGATTCGGATAGCGATTTTCAAAATTTTCGGATATTTCGGATATCAGAAATATCCGAAAAAATTAATTTTCATTTTTTTCGGATATCCGAATATCCGAAGTATCCGAAAATATCCGAAATATCCGAAAATATCTGAAATATATCCGAAATATCCGAAAAATATCCGAAGTATCCGAAAAATATCCGAAATATCCGAAAAATATCCGAATATTTATATTCGGATATCCGAAACTATCCAGAATATCCGTTTCCGAATATGAAAAATATAATCAAAAATAAAAATTAAATAAAAAGTTGAATTTTCGGATATCCGATTCACTATCCGAATCCGTATCCGAAATTTCGGATATCCAAAATTTTGGATACGGATTCGGATAGTGAAATCTAGTATCCGAAAATTTCGGATATCCGAAATTCGGATATCCGAATTTTCGGAAATCCAGTTTCGAACACCCCTAGCCGTCGGGGCGGTTTTAGGTCAAAGAGTCGATAAACACTTTCATCCAATCTACTACGCGAGCAAAACTTTAAATGATGCTCAAGAGAACTATACCACCACGGAAAAAGAGCTCTTAGTCGTAGTGTTTGCGTTTGATAAGTTTCGCTCATATCTCGTGCTTTCCAAAACCATCGTGTTCACCGACCACGCCGCTTTCCGATTTCTATTCCGAAAGAAAGACGCGAAGCCGCGTCTCATTAGATGGATTCTTTTGCTCTCCGAGTTCGATATAGAAATTAAAGATAAAAAGGGAGCGGAAAACGTGGCCGCCGATCACTTGTCACGTTTAGAGGATCCTAAGAGAGAGGAGGTTCGTGAGGATTCCATAGGAGACACTTTTCCTCACGAAACCATAGACTTTGTTAGTGCCGAGGTAGAGGGTTTGCCATGGTTCTCGGATTTGGCAAATTATTTAGCGACCGGAGATCTTGTGAGGGGTATGTCATATCAACAAAAGAAAACGCTTCTTAGGGATGCTAGAAAGTATATTTGGGATGACTCGTACCTATTTAGGATAGGTGGAGATAGAGTGCTTAGAAGGTGTGTTTCAAGGGAGGATGGTTTAAACATCCTTAGACATGTGCACGAAGGTTTAACGGGAGGCCATCACGGGCCAAATGTGACGGCACAAAAGGTATTTGATAGTGGTTTCTATTGGCCAACGGTAGTTAAAGATGTTGTAGAGTTTGTTAGGACATGTGACCGTTGCCAACGTACCGGCAACATCTCATCCAAGGATGAAATGCCCCAAAATCCCATCCAAGTTCTTGAAATCTTTGACGTTTGGGGCATTGACTTCATGGGACCTTTCCCATCTTCGAGTGGGAATAGGTACATCCTCGTGGCCATTAACTATGTCTCAAAGTGGGTGGAAGCTCAAGCTTTGCCCACTAATGATGCCCGAGTGGTGGTGAGATTTCTTAAAAAGTTATTCACACGTTTTGGAGTTCCTAAAGCCATAATAAGTGACCGTGGTATGCATTTTTGCAATTCCGCCATGGAAAAGGCACTTGCTCGCTACGGTGTCACTCATCGTTTTTCCACCGCATACCACCCGCAAACTAGTGGTCAAGTAGAGAATGCTAACCGAGGGGTGAAGAGAATTCTAGAGAAAACGGTAGGAAAAAGTAGAAAGGATTGGTCGGAAAAGCTCGACGACGCTTTGTGGGCATTCCGCACCGCCTACAAAACACCGTTAGGAACAACGCCCTTTATGATTGTGTATGGAAAAGCTTGCCATCTTCCGGTAGAGTTAGATCATAGAGCTTTGTGGGCTTTGAAAACCGTTAACCTTGACCTTACCGAAGCCGCTACAAGGAGATTCTTCCAAATTCATGAGTTGAAAGCTTTGAGGGATGCTGCCTATGAACGATCATGGAGTATCAAGGAAAAGACTAAGGCGCTGCATGATAGGAGGTTGCGAGGATTGAAGGAGATTAAGGTAGGTGATAGAGAGCTCTTGTTCAATTCGAGGTTAAAATTGATAGCAGGGAAGTTAAAATCAAGATGGAGTGGACCGTATGTGGTAAAGGAGGTGTTTCCATACGGTACCGTTGAGTTATACGACGAAGTCGATAAAGGTGTGTGGAAAGTTAACGGTCATAGACTGAAGCACTACTTGGGAGGTCCCATTGATACTACCGAGGAGGAAGAAATTCCTCTAGAGGGCCCACCCACCTTCACCGAACAGTGAGTTGCGTAAAGCTTCGTTTGTAGAGTATGTACCGTTTGTATTTTTCGTTAATTTTTCGTAGCTAACAGTTGTTTTCGATAGTTTATCGGTTTGGTTTTTGTTTTTTTGAGTCATTTGCAGGAATTCATCACCGAGATTGTGCGAGAATTGCGAAGAAAACGGAGTTCTAGATATGACAGGTGAGGGAAGTTCTTGTGGGGCTAGAGGACGAAAACGAGGCCCGGTTGCACGGCCAAGAGGTTCGCCCACTCAAGAACAGCAAATGGTTTATTAGCGACCAGGAAGGCGTATTCGTTATGAAGGTGATGAGCAAAGGATTTATGATCGTCGCTCCGTCAGGAGGGAACACCCGCTGCTCCAGTTTCAGGTTAATTCTGATGAGTGGATAAAACTGCAAAAGATTATAAAAACGGACCTGCTTGAACATTGGACTATTGATTGGGAATGGTTGGGTCAAATGGGCGCTCATGAGAGAGTTGAAGAGTTGTTGGGCCCAATGTTGGTAGAAATAGTAAATTGTGATGGGCCACAGTATGACGAGCTGGTGGTAGAGTTTCATTCTACTTTTCATCATAGAGAGGGCTCGTTCTTTGAAAGCGACGCAATTACATTTAGTTTAGGAAGGATGCTTCATGTGTTGTCCATTCCTCAGTTTGCGGTAGCTAGTAGTTTCGATGATTTTGAGGATATATCTACTGATGAATTTGCTAATGGGCTGAGGGGGTGTATGTGAACCCTAGGGAGTTATGTGTGACAAGTGCTGAGCTAGCAAGGTTTTGGGGAACTATTGCGGATCGTGGTTTTATTAAGTCAAATCTTATTACTTCTGTTCGAGATCCGATTTATAGGTTCGTGTTGAAGGTTTTTTCTACCACTCTGGTTGGTAAGAAGTTGGGGAAAAACAAAGCCAACTGGATTGATTTGTTTTTGCTGATGTGTCGGGTTGAGGGTAGAAATATGAATCTGGCAAGTTTGTTGGCTTGGTCTTTTAGTAGGTCACGTAGGGGAGGTAAAAGGGCTGCTTTAGACATGGGCCCTTACATCACAAAGTTGGCACAGAATTTGGGAGTTTTTCAGAAATACAGTTTGAACACGTTGCGCCCGGGACCTGCGTCGAGGCACTTTAATGTGAAGGATTTACAGTTAGCAGGTATCGTAAGTATGACTGTGTGACAACTCGAATTTCCAAGATTTCTATTTCGCATTTATTGCACGTTCATGTATTGATTAGTTGTTTATTTGCACAATTGATTGCTATGGAATTGTATACGTTTTAATACAATGAGGTGTATTGTGTGATTATGCATGGTTATGTGTTAATTGTGTTAGACTTGTCAAATGCATAAACTTGGTGGTGAAACTGTGAAATTGTTGTGAGATGTGGTGCTTGTGTAAAATGTAATAGTTAAGGGTGTGTAGAGTGATTAGTGAAACTTTAACAACTTAAAACCCTAATCTTCTTCCCTAATCATTCACTAATCATCACAAGAATCAAAACACGTACCCTCACATTCTCTAATCCTCTCTACAACCATCTTCTCATCAATCTTGGCTTCACAAGTTCTTTTGCATCAAGTTTGATTACCAATCCATCTAGAAACAATCCAAGGTAATTGTTAATGAATTGTTGTTGTTCTTGATTCTTGATTCTTGATTATGTGATTCATGTTAAAACCCTAGTTTTCATATATGATAGTTCTGTGGCTACCAATTGAAATCTAATTGTTGTGAAATAATATTGATCAGTGGTGTAATCGTCTGCTTAATGTCAAGATGCTTTACATGCTATAACTGTTGAATGATAATTGGATGAAAGATGTTGAGATTAGGGTTCAAGATCGTATGAATGTGCTGTTACGTTACGTATATTATGTTTTCTGTGCATCTAGGGTTTGCTTTAAGTTTTTGTTGATTGGTCCGACCTTTAACAATAACACATGGTCCGAGTTTTATCTCCTCATGTTGTCCGATCTTTGTGACATAGTGTACTAGATCCGAGTTTTTGTGTTAAGCATAGGGTCCGAATTTTCTTAATGGATGTTATATAGACCGAGTTTTATGAAGATTACATTTGGTCCGAGTTTTAAAGGAAGAAAGTGGTCCGAGCTTTGTCTCATGCTCGCTATGTCCGAGTTTTGGGCTTGAAGCCCTAGTCCGAACTTTATAGATCATCATATGGTCCGACCTTTGGGCTTGAATGATAGTCCGAAGTTCTATACACATCACATGATCCGAGTTTATCATGCACATGCTTAGTCCGAATATTATTAACAAATAAGGTCCGAGTTTGAATGTTAAGTGGGGGGGGGGGGGAGTATGTCCGACTTTTTAAACCATGTATTTAGGTCCGAACTTTAATAGTGGAAACTTGTGACTTTTATAGAAAGGACACTAGGTCCGACTATTTATACAAGGAACCCTTTGGTCCGAATTTTTGTGATACACTCCCTAAGGTCCGACTTTTATTACATGTTGATATAGTCCGACCTTCTAATCAGCACCTTGGTCCGAGTTTCATGACCCTTGGTCCGAATGTTTATGCCTTGTATATGATGTCTGAGTTTAATGTATGCACACAAGATCCGACGTTTGTTGATGAACTGTCTGAGTTGTTGATGAAATATGATGATCCTATCACCACTGTATGCATGTTACTGAATGCTACTTATTGTATGATGTCTGTACATTACCGTACGTTACTGTAATTGCTGCATATAACCGTATGACTCCATATGTGATTGTATAATACTGAAGGCAACTGTATGATCCTGCATGTGTGAACATCCTATGTGATATTTGCATGTACACAATAAACACACAAAGCACGGTTGCATGAAAATCAAGGACTTGTAAACCCTAATTTGACGCAATCACTTACACCATATCATGTGCAACATATCCTAGGTCGTGTGTAACGGACTTAGACGTTTGATAAACCCTAGAGCATAGCATACCGAGCAAACCAAGGTGAGTTCACACAGCCAAGGCATGGGGTTCCCAGGGTGGGAATGGGATTGATTATTTATTTGTACTTCTCTAGATAATGGAACGTAATGATATGATCCTCGGGTGAGGAAGGTGATTGGTTAAGATACTGCTAGACTAGTGATGCTTATAGAACTGATCTTCGCACACACGCCGGGGTTGGCTGCGATAATATGACTGATCTTCGCACACATGCCAGGGTTGGCTGCGATAATATGACTAATCTTCGCACACATGCCTAGGAAGGCTGCGAACTGTACACTAAAACTTCGCACAGGTGCCGGGTGGCCGCGATACAAACATACCTAGTCTAGAATACTTGAGAACTTTCCCTAATCTTCGCATACATGCCTACAGGGCTGCGATACGAACTATTACGATACATGACTTAATGAACGAACACAAGGCTTACCATACTATTACAATTACTAAACTATAAACTGTGAACTCGCTCAACTAGTTGTTGATCCTCTGTTACATGCCTTGCAGGTCGTTAGATACATGGAGCTTGCACAGGGAGGAGCTGGTCGTTGTGGGCTTGGATCGTGATTGTTTGTTGAACACTTTATGACATTACATACTTATTTATATTGGGTTTTACTTATACGCTTCCGCTAAACAGTGATAACTTACTTATGTTTTGGAAACACCTTTCATATGGATTCGGTTTGGTTTAATTGTTATTACTTTAACTATATACATTGTTCTATATGATTGGTGGCTTGATCCTGGTCAGTCACGCTCCCAAGCGGTGATACTCCGCAGGTGGATTTTGGGGGTGTGACAGATTGGTATCAGAGCCATTGGTTATAGAGAACTTGGTTTTAATATGGGGAAAAACGTTTTTATTAAAACCGGACTATAACCAGAACAGTGCTCTCAAAGATCCACAACGACGCTTCGCTCCACGTGCAAGACTCAACATCCTAGGTAATAAGGTTTAGGTTTATTGCCTACTTGCTAGAAATGCATAGAACTTTGCTCGTAGTATGCTTAGATTACATTGCTCACTACTTGTTATTGATTGAGAACACCTATGTGCTTACACTCTTCTGTCATCGCACTACTCGCGAACCATTCTCATTTACACTACTTTTACTATGAAGATCATGTCTGGACGTGTGAACATGACTCAAGACCAGTTGATGGCACTTATCAATGAACGAGTAGCTGCGGCACTTGCAGCTGCAAACGCAGGAGGTATACCCTGCAGTCGTAACTTATTCTAGGATCTTTAGATCCTACGTTCCTAAACAACTCTTATGTTTAACCTCGCTCTGATCTTACACATTAGGTCAACACGCTCATCAGCCCGTTTGCACTTTCAAGAACTTCATGGACTGTCGTCCAGGCACATTCAGTGGCACCGAGGGGGCAGTGGGACTCCTCCATTGGTTTGAGAAGTTAGAGTCGGTATTCGAAATGTGTGAATGCCCTGAGGATCGCAGGGTGAAGTACGCCACTGGCACGTTGGAAGGAATCGCGTTAACTTGGTGGAACGCGCAAGTGCAGATCTTAGGGTTGACAGCTGCTAACGCCACCCCTTGGAATGACTTCAAGGAACTGATTAAAAGGGAATACTGCACTCGAGAAGACATTCACAAGTTGGAAGATGAGTTTTATCATTTGAAAATGACTGGGTCAGAGATTGAAGCTTACACTAAACGGTCGAACGAGCTGGCCGTGTTGTGTCCAACTATGGTGGACCCTCCAATCAAGCGCATTGAGTTGTACCTCAAGGGATTAGCGCCAGAGATACAGAGCCATGTGACATCGGCTAATCTTGATAATATCCAGGCTATTCAGCGCCTTGCTCATCGTATTACGGATCAGGCAGTGGAACAGAACAAGCTGCCAAAACGCATCAGGGCTACCACTACTGCTGTTACTACTTATGCTACTCCCAGTGACAACAAGAGAAAATGGGAGGGGGGATTCCAGCAGGGGATCAGTTTCTGTTCAGTCTCAAGCACAGCAACGTAAGACAAACGACTACCAGAATCCGGGTCAGCAGTCATCAGGCAGTCAGGGGCAGGGTGGATATCGGGGAATTCACCCACTGTGTAATAAGTGCAACAGACACCACAGCGGGCGGTGTCGTAAAGAACAATGTCAGAGATGTCTCAAGTTAGGGCATGAAGCTAAAGACTGCAGGAGTTCGCGACCTGCAAATCAGAATCAGCAACACCCACCACCAGCTCCACAGAACCAGCATCAGCGGGGCAACAGGGGATGTTTTCAGTGTGGGGCTGAAGGTCATTTCAAGCGTGATTGTCCCCAGTTGAATCAGAATCGCAATAACAATAACAACAACAACTAGGGCAATGGGAACAACAACAATGGTGGGAACAACAACGGCAACGAAGCTAGGGGACGAGTATTTGTGCTGGGGCAGGGAGAAGCGAGGAATGATCCCAACGTAGTCATGGGTAAGTTTCTTCTTGTCGACTTCTATGTTACTGTTTTGTTTGATTCGGGTGTGAATACCAATTATATGTCTTTGAAAGTTAGTCGAATGTTAAAACGTACACCAACTCCCTTGAACACCCAACGTGTTGTAGTGTTAACTAGTGGTAAAGGTTTAGAGGCCGTACATAGTTCAGGGTTGTAATCTTATCCTCGCTGGTCAGACGTTCCCTATCGACCTCATTCCTATAGTTTTGGACAGAACCTATAGCTCACGCACCGTACCGCATAGCTCCATCCGAATTGGAAGAACTATCGACGCAGCTACAAGAACTCTTGGATAAGGGATTCATCCGACCTATCTTTTCGGCTTGGGGAGCTTCAGTGTTATTCGTGAAAAAGAAGGATGGCACTTTCAGGATGTGCATCGATTACCGCGAACTGAACAAGGTCACAGTGAAGAACCGCCATCCTCTTCCACGCATTGACGGCTTATTCAACCAGTTGCAAGGGTCGAGTTACTACTCCAATATTGATCTAAGGTCAGGTTACCATCAGCTGGGAGTCCGGGATGAGGACGTCTCCAAGACAGCATTCAGAACTCGCTACGGCCATTACGAGTTTCTGGTCATGCCTTTCGGGCTTACGAACGCGCCTGCAGTTCTCATGGATCTTATGAACAGGGTGTGCAAACCCTATCTAGACAAGTTCGTCATTGTCTTCATCGACGACATTCTGATCTACTCCAAGAGCCAGGAGGAACACGAGCAGCACTTACGTCTTATCTTGGAACTTCTTCGGAAAGAACAACTGTACGCCAAGTTTTCAAAATGCGACTTCTGGCTTCGTGAAGTCCACTTTTTAGGCCATGTGGTGAACAGGGATGGGATTCATGTCGATCCATCCAAGGTAGATTCGATCAGGAACTGGCCTGCACCGCGTACACCAACGGAAATACGCCAATTCTTGGGTTTGGCGGGGTATTACAGACGATTCATTAAAGATTTCTCCAAGATCGCACAGCCGCTTATGCTACTGACACAGAAAGGTGTCACCTACCGTTGGGGAGATTCCCAGGAAATCGCTTTTCAGTACTTAAAGGATAGGCTTTGCAGCGCACCTATTCTCTCATTGCCAGAGGGCACGGATGATTTTGTAGTCTATTGTGACGCGTCGATACAGGGGCTTGGTTGTGTATTGATGCAGCGGGAAAAAGTTATTGCCTACGCTTCTCGTCAACTCAAAGTCCATGAACGGAACTACACGACGCACGACTTAGAGCTGGGAGCTGTTGTTTTTGCACTTAAGATATGGCGGCACTACCTGTACGGTACCAAGTGCACAATTTACACCGATCACAGGAGTCTCGAGCATATCTTCAAGCAGAAGGAATTGAACATGCGTCAACGACGATGGGTCGAGCTGCCTAACGATTACGAATGCGCCATCAAGTACCATCCAGGCAAAGCCAATGCTGTGGCTGACGCTCTCAGTCGAAAGGATACTCTACCTAGGCGTGTAAGAGCTTTGCAGCTCACTATTCAGCCTGATCTACCTGCACAGATACGAAATGCTCAGGTTGAAGCATTGAAACCAGAAAACGTCAGGGCTGAAGCCTTACGCGGCTCAAGGCAACGATTAGAACGGAAGGAAGACGGCGCCTACTATGTAACGGGGCGTATTTGGGTCCCACTCTATGGCGATTTACGAGAACTTGTGATGGATGAAGCTCATAAGTCTCGCTACTCGGTACACCCAGGTTCAGATAAAATGCACCACGACATCAGAACTACATATTGGTGGCCTAGCATGAAGGCCCACATTGCTACTTACGTCGGCAAATGTTTGACTTGTGCGAGAGTCAAGACAGAGTACCAGAAACCCTCAGGCCTACTGCAACAGCCCAGGATACCACAGTGGAAATGGGAAGAAATTTCCATGGATTTTGTTACTGGCCTGCCTAGATCTCAGCGTGGGAATGATACTATATGGGTGATCGTGGATCGACTCACCAAGTCTGCACATTTCCTGGCTATTAAGGAAACAGATAAGTTCTCTACCTTAGCAGACGTCTACTTGAAAGAAGTTGTTTCGAGGCACGGTTTGCCAACCTCTATCATTTCGGATCGGGATGCACGATTCACGTCAGAGCTATGGCAAGCGATGCACAAATCTTTTGGCTCACGGTTAGACATGAGCACAGCATATCATCCTCAGACGGATGGGCAGTCTGAGCGAACGATCCAAACTCTTGAAGACATGCTTCGGGCATGTGTTATTGATTTCGGCAACGGCTGGGAAAAGCATCTCCCTTTGGTGGAGTTTTCATATAATAACGGTTATCACACCAGCATACAAGCCGCTCCATTCGAGGCATTGTACGGACGTAAATGCCGGTCACCTCTCTGTTGGGCAGAGGTGGGGGATAGTCAGATCACGGGTCCAGAGATTGTAGTGGACGCCACGGAAAAGATTGCACTGATACGACAACGCATGGCGGCAGCACGCGACTGTCAGAAAGCCTACGCGGACAAGCGTAAGAAGCCTTTGGAATTTCAGGTCGGGGACTGGGTTTTACTTAAAGTCTCACCATGGAAGGGTATGGTTCGTTTTGGCAAACGGGGCAAAACTTAATCCGCGGTACGTCGGACCGTTTGAGATCATTGAGAAAATAGGCAAAGTGGCCTACAAGCTAAACCTACCAGCTGAACTCGGTGCAGTTCACAATGTATTCCACGTGTCGAATCTGAAGAAGTGCCTGTCAGGTGAGACCCTCATAGTTCCTCTTAAGGAACTCACTATCGACGAGCGGTTGCAGTTCATCGAGGAGCCAGTTGAAATCACGGACCGGGATGTTAAGGTCCTCAAAAGCAAGAGAATCCCTGTTGTTCGAGTTCATTGGAACTCCCGACGTGGCCCAGAGTACACCTGGGAACGCGAAGACAAGATGACAGAAAAGTACCCCCAGTTATTCGAAAACCGTGCAACCACTACTGAGACTGAAGCTACTACTGCGGAATTTCGGGACGAAATTCCAAATCAACGGGGGGATGATGTGACACCCCAGGAAAACCAGTGAACAATACAGCTTACCTAGCTTCCTCAGTGAGTGCGTACCAAATTTCGGGACGAAATTTCTTTTAAGTTGGGGATAATGTGACAACTCGAATTTCCAAGATTTCTATTTCGCATTTATTGCACGTTCATGTATTGATTAGTTGTTTATTTGCACAGTTGATTGCTATGGAATTGTATACGTTTTAATACAATGAGGTGTATTGTGTGATTATGCATGGTTATGTGTTAATTGTGTTAGACTTGTCAAATGCATAAACTTGGTGGTGAAACTGTGAAATTGTTGTGAGATGTGGTGCTTGTGTAAAATGTAATAGTTAAGGGTGTGTAGAGTGATTAGTGAAACTTTAACAACTTAAAACCCTAATCTTCTTCCCTAATCATTCACTAATCATCACAAGAATCAAAACACGTACCCTCACATTCTCTAATCCTCTCTACAACCATCTTCTCATCAATCTTGGCTTCACAAGTTCTTTTGCATCAAGTTTGATTACCAATCCATCTAGAAACAATCCAAGGTAATTGTTAATGAATTGTTGTTGTTCTTGATTCTTGATTATGTGATTCATGTTAAAACCCTAGTTTTCATATATGATAGTTCTGTGGCTACCAATTGAAATCTGATTGTTGTGAAATAATATTGATCAGTGGTGTAATCGTCTGCTTAATGTCAAGATGCTTTACATGCTATAACTGTTGAATGATAATTGGATGAAAGATGTTGAGATAGGGTTCAAGATCGTATGAATGTGCTGTTACGTTACGTATATTATGTTTTCTGTGCATCTAGGGTTTGCTTTAAGTTTTTGTTGATTGGTCCGACCTTTAACAATAACACATGGTCCGAGTTTTATCTCCTCATGTTGTCCGATCTTTGTGACATAGTGTACTAGATCCGAGTTTTTGTGTTAAGCATAGGGTCCGAATTTTCTTAATGGATGTTATATAGACCGAGTTTTATGAAGATTACATTAGGTCCGAGTTTTAAAGGAAGAAAGTGGTCCGAGCTTTGTCTCATGCTCGCTATGTCCGAGTTTTGGGCTTGAAGCCCTAGTCCGAACTTTATAGATCATCATATGGTCCGACCTTTGGGCTTGAATGATAGTCTGAAGTTCTATACACATCACATGATCCGAGTTTATCATGCACATGCTTAGTCCGAATATTATTAACAAATAAGGTCCGAGTTTGAATGTTAAGTGGGGGGGGGGAGTATGTCCGACTTTTTAAACCATGTATTTAGGTCCGAACTTTAATAGTGGAAACTTGTGACTTTTATAGAAAGGACACTAGGTCCGACTATTTATACAAGGAACCCTTTGGTCCGAATTTTTGTGATACACTCCCTAAGGTCCGACTTTTATTACATGTTGATATAGTCCGACCTTCTAATCAGCACCTTGGTCCGAGTTTCATGACCCTTGGTCCGAATGTTTATGCCTTGTATATGATGTCTGAGTTTAATGTATGCACACAAGATCCGACGTTTGTTGATGAACTGTCTGAGTTGTTGATGAAATATGATGATCCTATCACCACTGTATGCATGTTACTGAATGCTACTTATTGTATGATGTCTGTACATTACCGTACGTTACTGTAATTGCTGCATATAACCGTATGACTCCATATGTGATTGTATAATACTGAAGGCAACTGTATGATCCTGCATGTGTGAACATCCTATGTGATATTTGCATGTATACAATAAACACACAAAGCACGGTTGCATGAAAATCAAGGACTTGTAAACCCTAATTTGACGCAATCACTTACACCATATCATGTGCAACATATCCTAGGTCGTGTGTAACGGACTTAGACGTTTGATAAACCCTAGAGCATAGCATACCGAGCAAACCAAGGTGAGTTCACACAGCCAAGGCATGGGGTTCCCAGGGTGGGAATGGGATTGATTATTTATTTGTACTTCTCTAGATAATGGAACGTAATGATATGATCCTCGGGTGAGGAAGGTGATTGGTTAAGATACTGCTAGACTAGTGATGCTTATAGAACTGATCTTCGCACACACGCCGGGGTTGGCTGCGATAATATGACTGATCTTCGCACACATGCCAGGGTTGGCTGCGATAATATGACTAATCTTCGCACACATGCCTAGGAAGGCTGCGAACTGTACACTAAAACTTCGCACAGGTGCCGGGTGGCCGCGATACAAACATACCTAGTCTAGAATACTTGAGAACTTTCCCTAATCTTCGCATACATGCCTACAGGGCTGCGATACGAACTATTACGATACATGACTTAATGAACGAACACAAGGCTTACCATACTATTACAATTACTAAACTATAAACTGTGAACTCGCTCAACTAGTTGTTGATCCTCTGTTACATGCCTTGCAGGTCGTTAGATACATGGAGCTTGCACAGGGAGGAGCTGGTCGTTGTGGGCTTGGATCGTGATTGTTTGTTGAACACTTTATGACATTACATACTTATTTATATTGGGTTTTACTTATACGCTTCCGCTAAACAGTGATAACTTACTTATGTTTTGGAAACACCTTTCATATGGATTCGGTTTGGTTTAATTGTTATTACTTTAACTATATACATTGTTCTATATGATTGGTGGCTTGATCCTGGTCAGTCACGCTCCCAAGCGGTGATACTTCGTTGGTGGATTTTGGGGGTGTGACAGATTGGTATCAGAGCCATTGGTTATAGAGAACTTGGTTTTAATATGGGGAAAAACGTTTTTATTAAAACCGGACTATAACCAGAACAGTGCTCTCAAAGATCCACAACGACGCTTCGCTCCACGTGCAAGACTCAACATCCTAGGTAATAAGGTTTAGGTTTATTGCCTACTTGCTAGAAATGCATAGAACTTTGCTCGTAGTATGCTTAGATTACATTGCTCACTACTTGTTATTGATTGAGAACACCTATGTGCTTACACTCTTCTGTCATCGCACTACTCGCGAACCATTCTCATTTACACTACTTTTACTATGAAGATCATGTCTGGACGTGTGAACATGACTCAAGACCAGTTGACGGCACTTATCAATGAACGAGTAGCTGCGGCACTTGCAGCTGCAAACGCAGGAGGTATACCCTGCAGTCGTAACTTATTCTAGGATCTTTAGATCCTACGTTCCTAAACAACACTTATGTTTAACCTCGCTCTGATCTTACACATTAGGGCAACACGCTCATCAGCCCGTTTGCACTTTCAAGAACTTCATGGACTGTCGTCCAGGCACATTCACTGGCACCGAGGGGGCAGTGGGACTCCTCCATTGGTTTGAGAAGTTAGAGTCGGTATTCGAAATGTGTGAATGCCCTGAGGATCGCAGGGTGAAGTACGCCACTGGCACGTTGGAAGGAATCGCGTTAACTTGGTGGAACGCGCAAGTGCAGATCTTAGGGTTGACAGCTGCTAACGCCACCCCTTGGAATGACTTCAAGGAACTGATTAAAAGGGAATACTGCACTCGAGAAGACATTCACAAGTTGGAAGATGAGTTTTATCATTTGAAAATGACTGGGTCAGAGATTGAAGCTTACACTAAACGGTCGAACGAGCTGGCCG
Organism: Helianthus annuus; assembly: GCF_002127325.2. Lineage (NCBI taxonomy): Eukaryota > Viridiplantae > Streptophyta > Magnoliopsida > Asterales > Asteraceae > Helianthus > Helianthus annuus. The sequence continues at coordinate 63,935,077 of NC_035445.2, forward strand.
TGTTGTGTCCAACTATGGTGGACCCTCCAATCAAGCGCATTGAGTTGTACCTCAAGGGATTAGCGCCAGAGATACAGAGCCATGTGACATCGGCTAATCTTGATAATATCCAGGCTATTCAGCGCCTTGCTCATCGTATTACGGATCAGGCAGTGGAACAGAACAAGCTGCCAAAACGCATCAGGGCTACCACTACTGCTGTTACTACTTATGCTACTCCCAGTGACAACAAGAGAAAATGGGAGGGGGGATTCCAGCAGGGGATCAGTTTCTGTTCAGTCTCAAGCACAGCAACGTAAGACAAACGACTACCAGAATCCGGGTCAGCAGTCATCAGGCAGTCAGGGGCAGGGTGGATATCGGGGAATTCACCCACTGTGTAATAAGTGCAACAGACACCACAGCGGGCGGTGTCGTAAAGAACAATGTCAGAGATGTCTCAAGTTAGGGCATGAAGCTAAAGACTGCAGGAGTTCGCGACCTGCAAATCAGAATCAACAACACCCACCACCAGCTCCACAGAACCAGCATCAGCAGCAGCATCAGCGGGGCAACAGGGGATGTTTTCAGTGTGGGGCTGAAGGTCATTTCAAGCGTGATTGTCCCCAGTTGAATCAGAATCGCAATAACAATAACAACAACAACTAGGGCAATGGGAACAACAACAATGGTGGGAACAACAACGGCAACGAAGCTAGGGGACGAGTATTTGTGCTGGGGCAGGGAGAAGCGAGGAATGATCCCAACGTAGTCATGGGTAAGTTTCTTCTTGTCGACTTCTATGTTACTGTTTTGTTTGATTCGGGTGTGAATACCAATTATATGTCTTTGAAAGTTAGTCGAATGTTAAAACGTACACCAACTCCCTTGAACACCCAACGTGTTGTAGTGTTAACTAGTGGTAAAGGTTTAGAGGCCGTACATAGTTCAGGGTTGTAATCTTATCCTCGCTGGTCAGACGTTCCCTATCGACCTCATTCCTATAGTTTTGGACAGAACCTATAGCTCACGCACCGTACCGCATAGCTCCATCCGAATTGGAAGAACTATCGACGCAGCTACAAGAACTCTTGGATAAGGGATTCATCCGACCTATCTTTTCGGCTTGGGGAGCTTCAGTGTTATTCGTGAAAAAGAAGGATGGCACTTTCAGGATGTGCATCGATTACCGCGAACTGAACAAGGTCACAGTGAAGAACCGCCATCCTCTTCCACGCATTGACGGCTTATTCAACCAGTTGCAAGGGTCGAGTTACTACTCCAATATTGATCTAAGGTCAGGTTACCATCAGCTGGGAGTCCGGGATGAGGACGTCTCCAAGACAGCATTCAGAACTCGCTACGGCCATTACGAGTTTCTGGTCATGCCTTTCGGGCTTACGAACGCGCCTGCAGTTCTCATGGATCTTATGAACAGGGTGTGCAAACCCAATCTAGACAAGTTCGTCATTGTCTTCATCGACGACATTCTGATCTACTCCAAGAGCCAGGAGGAACACGAGCAGCACTTACGTCTTATCTTGGAACTTCTTCGGAAAGAACAACTGTACGCCAAGTTTTCAAAATGCGACTTCTGGCTTCGTGAAGTCCACTTTTTAGGCCATGTGGTGAACAGGGATGGGATTCATGTCGATCCATCCAAGGTAGATTCGATCAGGAACTGGCCTGCACCGCGTACACCAACGGAAATACGCCAATTCTTGGGTTTGGCGGGGTATTACAGACGATTCATTAAAGATTTCTCCAAGATCGCACAGCCGCTTATGCTACTGACACAGAAAGGTGTCACCTACCGTTGGGGAGATTCCCAGGAAATCGCTTTTCAGTACTTAAAGGATAGGCTTTGCAGCGCACCTATTCTCTCATTGCCAGAGGGCACGGATGATTTTGTAGTCTATTGTGACGCGTCGATACAGGGGCTTGGTTGTGTATTGATGCAGCGGGAAAAAGTTATTGCCTACGCTTCTCGTCAACTCAAAGTCCATGAACGGAACTACACGACGCACGACTTAGAGCTGGGAGCTGTTGTTTTTGCACTTAAGATATGGCGGCACTACCTGTACGGTACCAAGTGCACAATTTACACCGATCACAGGAGTCTCGAGCATATCTTCAAGCAGAAGGAATTGAACATGCGTCAACGACGATGGGTCGAGCTGCCTAACGATTACGAATGCGCCATCAAGTACCATCCAGGCAAAGCCAATGCTGTGGCTGACGCTCTCAGTCGAAAGGATACTCTACCTAGGCGTGTAAGAGCTTTGCAGCTCACTATTCAGCCTGATCTACCTGCACAGATACGAAATGCTCAGGTTGAAGCATTGAAACCAGAAAACGTCAGGGCTGAAGCCTTACGCGGCTCAAGGCAACGATTAGAACGGAAGGAAGACGGCGCCTACTATGTAACGGGGCGTATTTGGGTCCCACTCTATGGCGATTTACGAGAACTTGTGATGGATGAAGCTCATAAGTCTCGCTACTCGGTACACCCAGGTTCAGATAAAATGCACCACGACATCAGAACTACATATTGGTGGCCTAGCATGAAGGCCCACATTGCTACTTACGTCGGCAAATGTTTGACTTGTGCGAGAGTCAAGACAGAGTACCAGAAACCCTCAGGCCTACTGCAACAGCCCAGGATACCACAGTGGAAATGGGAAGAAATTTCCATGGATTTTGTTACTGGCCTGCCTAGATCTCAGCGTGGGAATGATACTATATGGGTGATCGTGGATCGACTCACCAAGTCTGCACATTTCCTGGCTATTAAGGAAACAGATAAGTTCTCTACCTTAGCAGACGTCTACTTGAAAGAAGTTGTTTCGAGGCACGGTTTGCCAACCTCTATCATTTCGGATCGGGATGCACGATTCACGTCAGAGCTATGGCAAGCGATGCACAAATCTTTTGGCTCACGGTTAGACATGAGCACAGCATATCATCCTCAGACGGATGGGCAGTCTGAGCGAACGATCCAAACTCTTGAAGACATGCTTCGGGCATGTGTTATTGATTTCGGCAACGGCTGGGAAAAGCATCTCCCTTTGGTGGAGTTTTCATATAATAACGGTTATCACACCAGCATACAAGCCGCTCCATTCGAGGCATTGTACGGACGTAAATGCCGGTCACCTCTCTGTTGGGCAGAGGTGGGGGATAGTCAGATCACGGGTCCAGAGATTGTAGTGGACGCCACGGAAAAGATTGCACTGATACGACAACGCATGGCGGCAGCACGCGACTGTCAGAAAGCCTACGCGGACAAGCGTAAGAAGCCTTTGGAATTTCAGGTCGGGGACTGGGTTTTACTTAAAGTCTCACCATGGAAGGGTATGGTTCGTTTTGGCAAACGGGGCAAAACTTAATCCGCGGTACGTCGGACCGTTCGAGATCATTGAGAAAATAGGCAAAGTGGCCTACAAGCTAAACCTACCAGCTGAACTCGGTGCAGTTCACAATGTATTCCACGTGTCGAATCTGAAGAAGTGCCTGTCAGGTGAGACCCTCATAGTTCCTCTTAAGGAACTCACTATCGACGAGCGGTTGCAGTTCATCGAGGAGCCAGTTGAAATCACGGACCGGGATGTTAAGGTCCTCAAAAGCAAGAGAATCCCTGTTGTTCGAGTTCATTGGAACTCCCGACGTGGCCCAGAGTACACCTGGGAACGCGAAGACAAGATGACAGAAAAGTACCCCCAGTTATTCGAAAACCGTGCAACCACTACTGAGACTGAAGCTACTACTGCGGAATTTCGGGACGAAATTCCAAATCAACGGGGGGATGATGTGACACCCCAGGAAAACCAGTGAACAATACAGCTTACCTAGCTTCCTCAGTGAGTGCGTACCAAATTTCGGGACGAAATTTCTTTTAAGTTGGGGATAATGTGACAACTCGAATTTTCAAGATTTCTATTTCGCATTTATTGCACGTTCATGTATTGATTAGTTGTTTATTTGCACAATTGATTGCTATGGAATTGTATACGTTTTAATACAATGAGGTGTATTGTGTGATTATGCATGGTTATGTGTTAATTGTGTTAGACTTGTCAAATGCATAAACTTGGTGGTGAAACTGTGAAATTGTTGTGAGATGTGGTGCTTGTGTAAAATGTAATAGTTAAGGGTGTGTAGAGTGATTAGTGAAACTTTAACAACTTAAAACCCTAATCTTCTTCCCTAATCATTCACTAATCATCACAAGAATCAAAACACGTACCCTCACATTCTCTAATCCTCTCTACAACCATCTTCTCATCAATCTTGGCTTCACAAGTTCTTTTGCATCAAGTTTGATTACCAATCCATCTAGAAACAATCCAAGGTAATTGTTAATGAATTGTTGTTGTTCTTGATTCTTGATTATGTGATTCATGTTAAAACCCTAGTTTTCATATATGATAGTTCTGTGGCTACCAATTGAAATCTGATTGTTGTGAAATAATATTGATCAGTGGTGTAATCGTCTGCTTAATGTCAAGATGCTTTACATGCTATAACTGTTGAATGATAATTGGATGAAAGATGTTGAGATAGGGTTCAAGATCGTATGAATGTGCTGTTACGTTACGTATATTATGTTTTCTGTGCATCTAGGGTTTGCTTTAAGTTTTTGTTGATTGGTCCGACCTTTAACAATAACACATGGTCCGAGTTTTATCTCCTCATGTTGTCCGATCTTTGTGACATAGTGTACTAGATCCGAGTTTTTGTGTTAAGCATAGGGTCCGAATTTTCTTAATGGATGTTATATAGACCGAGTTTTATGAAGATTACATTAGGTCCGAGTTTTAAAGGAAGAAAGTGGTCCGAGCTTTGTCTCATGCTCGCTATGTCCGAGTTTTGGGCTTGAAGCCCTAGTCCGAACTTTATAGATCATCATATGGTCCGACCTTTGGGCTTGAATGATAGTCCGAAGTTCTATACACATCACATGATCCGAGTTTATCATGCACATGCTTAGTCCGAATATTATTAACAAATAAGGTCCGAGTTTGAATGTTAAGTGGGGGGGGAGTATGTCCGACTTTTTAAACCATGTATTTAGGTCCGAACTTTAATAGTGGAAACTTGTGACTTTTATAGAAAGGACACTAGGTCCGACTATTTATACAAGGAACCCTTTGGTCCGAATTTTTGTGATACACTCCCTAAGGTCCGACTTTTATTACATGTTGATATAGTCCAACCTTCTAATCAGCACCTTGGTCCGAGTTTCATGACCCTTGGTCCGAATGTTTATGCCTTGTATATGATGTCTGAGTTTAATGTATGCACACAAGATCCGACGTTTGTTGATGAACTGTCTGAGTTGGTAATGAAATATGATGATCCTATCACCACTGTATGCATGTTACTGAATGCTACTTATTGTATGATGTCTGTACATTACCGTACGTTACTGTAATTGCTGCATATAACCGTATGACTCCATATGTGATTGTATAATACTGAAGGCAACTGTATGATCCTGCATGTGTGAACATCCTATGTGATATTTGCATGTACACAATAAACACACAAAGCACGGTTGCATGAAAATCAAGGACTTGTAAACCCTAATTTGACGCAATCACTTACACCATATCATGTGCAACATATCCTAGGTCGTGTGTAACGGACTTAGACGTTTGATAAACCCTAGAGCATAGCATACCGAGCAAACCAAGGTGAGTTCACACAGCCAAGGCATGGGGTTCCCAGGGTGGGAATGGGATTGATTATTTATTTGTACTTCTCTAGATAATGGAACGTAATGATATGATCCTCGGGTGAGGAAGGTGATTGGTTAAGATACTGCTAGACTAGTGATGCTTATAGAACTGATCTTCGCACACACGCCGGGGTTGGCTGCGATAATATGACTGATCTTCGCACACATGCCAGGGTTGGCTGCGATAATATGACTAATCTTCGCACACATGCCTAGGAAGGCTGCGAACTGTACACTAAAACTTCGCACAGGTGCCGGGTGGCCGCGATACAAACATACCTAGTCTAGAATACTTGAGAACTTTCCCTAATCTTCGCATACATGCCTACAGGGCTGCGATACGAACTATTACGATACATGACTTAATGAACGAACGCAAGGCTTACCATACTATTACAATTACTAAACTATAAACTGTGAACTCGCTCAACTAGTTGTTGATCCTCTGTTACATGCCTTGCAGGTCGTTAGATACATGGAGCTTGCACAGGGAGGAGCTGGTCGTTGTGGGCTTGGATCGTGATTGTTTGTTGAACACTTTATGACATTACATACTTATTTATATTGGGTTTTACTTATACGCTTCCGCTAAACAGTGATAACTTACTTATGTTTTGGAAACACCTTTCATATGGATTTGGTTTGGTTTAATTGTTATTACTTTAACTATATACATTGTTCTATATGATTGGTGGCTTGATCCTGGTCAGTCATGCTCCCAAGCGGTGATACTCCGCAGGTGGATTTTGGGGGTGTGACAGACTGAGCCAGTGACTTGGGTCGATGCGAGGCAGGGGCCTCAGGTTATGCCACCCACGGGTCATCCAGCAGATGATGTGATGCAGGCTATCTATTCTCCAGTTCGCCAGATTCCTAGACAGAGACAGGAGATACCAGCTCCTCAGTATCCACGCCTCCAGGCGCCACCGGATCCACTCACTTTGGCTTCACTTTATGAGCGGATAGATGCGGGATTTTGTAGGATGGATTATCGTCAGGATAGGCAGGATGGGGCTATCAGATACATGATGGATAAGATGAGCATGAGGGTGCCAGATTTCTTTCATCCTTATGTGGACCCGGTTCAGTTTCCTATGCCGGGCCACTATGATCCTACAGGTGGTGCTAGTAGTTCTGGTATGCAGGCAGGTCAGGGATCCGGATATGTGCAGCCGGAACCCGAGTTTCAGGTATTTGAGTCGAGTGATGATAGTGATGAAGAGATGGAAGAAGAGGAGGAAGTTGGAAGCGGCGACGAGGAGTAGTGTGGGGATGGCATGAGGATGCAGAGAAACAGCTGACGATTATATCTTTTGCTGATTATTTTTATTTTATGCTATTTTTGATCCTCATATTGTTGGTCTGTATTAATATTTACACACTTTAAACAGGTTGGTTAGGGAGGTTGGGTTGGTTGATGTGATGAAACTGATGAACTACTAATATTTTGATGATATATGATGATATGTTTTGGTAGTTTTTGTTGATGATTGATAGGTTGATTGTTATAGCCGCTTTCGTTCGCGTGTACGAGGTTAGAGTTGTTTGCTGAGCGCGTTTCGAATTGGAGGGCTTATGTGGAAATGACTGGCACTTTGACAGTCTCACATATCAGCTAAGTCGTTTCCCTTTTTGTTGTTGTAATTTATTTATTTATTTCGTCGTTAGTCGTTATTTCTTTAGTAGTTAGTTAATAGTTTAGTAGTTGTTTCGGTAGTTGTGTCGTATTTCCATTCTTGCATTAGGGACAATGCAATCTTTAAGTGTGGGGATGGGATACATGTAAATATGAGTCTTATATTGAAAAAAAATTGAAAAATCAGAAAATGTCTTTTGAATAAAGAAGTTTGCAAAATAAAACGGAAAATGATAGAAAAGGTGAATTTTTGCTTGGGTTAAATAATAATAATATGAGATTATAATAAATCGAGCTTGCATCTAGTTAGGGATATGTGGATAAGCCCGGGTTTGATTTTAAGTCCCTTTGAGCTAATATACCTTAATTGTCGGTCTGCTAGTGGGTTTTCGCCTCAGAGATATGGGAAATTAAAACTACCAATAATAGTATAAGGGGCACCGTTATAAGTTAAAACTGTTAGAGTTTGTGATCATGCGAAAAAAATAGAATAAAAAGTGAGCTAGAAACTAAATGAAAGTAATGCATTCCTATGTAGTCTGGGTGGGGATAGTGACTTTGCAACCGGATTACCGCTAGGGTGTGTGAAATCGACTGTGCAAAGAGAGAAAAAAAAGTACCGAAGCTTAAGTAGTCTGGGTTGGGGATAGTGACTCTACAGCCGGATTGCCTCTTGGTTAGGGAAAGCATCGTCTAGCCTCACGAATGAAAAAAAAAAAAGAAGAGCGAAAAAAATGGAAAAAGGAAAAAAAATATTTGATTGTAAACTCTCTTGGTTTTGATATAAGACGGTTGGGAATTGGTCCAGTGATCGTTCCTTTAGTCCTATAAGATTGAGGTGGGAGTAGGTGGACTGTAAATTCTAGTGTGAGACCCTAGGTGGATTGACCGCACTTAAATTAAATTCACATGATAAGGGTTTAGGATTGGATTCGGGTTTAAAGGGACAAGTATATTCGCAATCACGGTTAACGCAAGCATTGGTTTTAATAAGATATAAATAATTTTTGACCCAAGTGATTGTTTATCTCTGATTCCGTTGCACAATTCTTTTTCGAGGACGAAAAAAGAGTAAGTGTGGGGATATTTGATGTATTGCAAAATACATCCTTTATTCGTGTATAATTTGTATAGATTTCCGTTATTTCTAGTTTCGTTTTAGTTAGAATTGCGTGCTATTGATTAGATTGTGTTTTTCCAGGTCTTGGTACTAAAAGTTGATGAAAATGGAGTGAAAACGAGCTACAATGATGAAACACCAAGTCTTGGAACAAGTAAAAAAGAGCTAGAATAAATTCTGGATTGTATCACCCTAAACTATGCAAAATTGGCCGATACCACGCCCAACTTTCAAGTTGGCTCCCACCACCCTCTACTCGACAACTTGGTGTCACTGTCACCCCTTCGTTAAAAAATCACTAACTGAGTTTGTTTATTTTGCTGATGTGGCTTTTTATCTGATGTGGCAAGGTGACATGGCATTTTTTAATTGTAATTAATATAAATATATATATAAAACACAATACATACAGTCACTTTATAAAACAATTCTCTACCTTGAAGGAGACGGTCAGTATCCATGGATCCGGCAAGACGGCGACGACAAGATCGCTCCGGTTTTAAGGTCTGATTACCCCAACTTTCAAATCATCATCGTCTTCGCCAAACAGATGTTCAAAGCTGCACCAAAGATGTCTCGTCAAACAACCAGATTCATCGCTAATCTCTCTTCAAAACTCACATCTCACACATCCTCTGTATCATCATTGTCTTCGAATCCGATCTCTCAGTCGCGTTCGTTCGCCACAGCTCCTCCGCCACCAGCCGGCTTCGTCGACAAGAACACATGCGTCATCTGTCAAGGAATCACATGCAAAAATGGCACCTTTTACACCGAACAAGCCATTGAATACGGCACTAAGATGGTAAACCTATGGTCTATTCTCGTTTCAGATCTCACCGGCAATGATAAAAACAAGAACATACCATGGCTTCTCAAGTCCAAATCTCCGGTTCTTCTTTAGACCTGAAGGGAGGCGGCGACGGCTTGGTCCAAATCTCCAGTGAGATTGTGCTTCAATCTTGGCTAGTAACGGTGATGTCCTCTCTCCCATCTCTCTCTCTTTCGGGTTCGTCGTTCCAATCTGAAAGGAGGCAGCGACGGTTGGGTTGTGTGTAACGGAGGTGGTTGTGGTGGTAGGAGTTCCGATTGATTTTCTCTGCAATTTGTGTGTGTTTGGGTTGAACTACAAGTGATTTAGGGTTTTTATTTATGTTTATAGAGATAGATGATGGTGAGTCCACGTAGCCTGTCCACCTCACAAGTTCCTTGCCACGTAAGATTAAAAAACAAACTGAGTTAGTGATTATTTAACGAAGGGGTGACACAGCAACCTAAATGTTAAGTTGGGGGTGGTGGGAGCCAACTTGAAAGTTGGGCGTGGTATCGGCCAATTTTGCATAGTTTAGGGTGATACAGTCCATTTCCCCTTGATTATTTACTGTTTCACATAGATTTTGGTGAATGTCTTTCACATAATAAATTTGTGTTGATTATTTGCATCCTTGCGGGTTCGGGTGATCTTTGGGTAAATTGGCCAATAGCCTTAGAAACAGTAATTAAAATACAATTAGAATTAAATATTCTGTTTAACTTGTCGCTGAGAGGCTCGAGTTAGTTATTAGGTCTCAGTGCAATATATAGCTAAGATAGATTTTGAGAGAAGTCGGTTTTAGTTCCCTAATTGCATTTGTGTCTAGTAAACCAAGTTAGAACCTAGAATTGCCTTAAAGTGTCGCGCTGAGAGGTAGATAGTCGTATTAGGGCACTTTTAGAGTTGTTAGAGGACTGAGAGGAAGTCTAACAGTCGGTATACACAACAGCCTTGTAGGGTTTCCTAGGTTTCTTCCTGAGAAAGGCCGGGAAGTCTTAGCATTGAAATACCTTAAGGTTTAGTATTTTACGATCTCGGCTCCATACAACAATTATGTCGTTAGAAGTCCATTCCTAGTTAAACTGGATTCAAGCCTAGGTAGTCGTTAATCTCATCTGAATTAAACCTTAGTTCTTGTTCGTTCATAGTCTAATTTCATTTTAATTTCAATTTTAGGATTTTAGTAAAACCCCCCTTAAAACACAACAATTGTCAAGTCGTGTCAGTGTCTAGTCCAAATACAGTCGTTAATGTAATTAATTAGAGTACTTGTGGGTTCGACATCCGGACTTACTTTTCTTTACTAGAGTCGGCCGGTTCACTTGCCGGTGAGTAATTCAGTCAAGTTAGAGAGTCTAGAATTTTTATTACTTGAGTCTTAATTTAGGGTTATTTTAGTTTATTTAGTTGAACTACTTTTTCCACATTACTGTGGCCAAGGACGACTACTCGACCGCCGTCAGCCCCTTGCCACTCCAGATACGCGAAAACTCGACCTCCACCCACAAATGAGCAGTTAACAATTCTTTTTTTAACGTGATTTTTGAAACTTGCGATTCTAACATTTGTTTCTAACCCTAATTGCTATCACACTTCCATCATCATACCATTTTGCATCGACCCTTGTAACTCCGTAAGTATCTTTTCTTAAAAAAATAATATATAATTGTAGGTGCCATATGTTTTGTTTTGGGTTTTGATTTTGCCAATAGCTTTAGAAAACGACCCACTCCTCTTTAGTTGATTTTTTTTTTCAGATTTGCCAATTGCCAATTGTCAGGGGCGGATTTAGCATGGTTTTATGGGTTCTTAGGAACCCATTCGATTCGAAGAAAATAGAAAAAATTAGTGTAAACCTTCTATGATTTGGAAAAAAATAATGAAAATTAGTGAAAAACAACAAAAGGAACCCAGTGGAATCCGACCCTGAATCCGCCACTCCCAATTGTGATACTCCCAATTGTGATACTTGGTATTTTTCAACTATGTTAAAGTATTTAGTGAGCTATGATATTTTAACAATATTTATTTTTTTTTTCTCTCACATTTTTAGTTGACCTGTATTGTGTCTCCCCTATTTTTTTTATTCACCACTAAATACATATGTGTGTCCGCGAGTGTGCTTGCAATACATATTTATAAAAACAAAATTTATAAAGATGGTTTTAGTTTTGGTAATTTATACACGTGTAATTATAATCGAACCATAAAAACTGGCTATACAAAATCATAACCAAACTATTGCTCGATTTCTTAATGAACGGACACGAACAAAAAGATGTGTTCGATTATATGTTCGTGTCCGTGTTCATGTTCGGTTAAAGTTAAAGTTAAAGTTAAACGAACAAACACGAACATGCCTATGTTCATGTTCGTTCGGTTCATTTACATGCCTATTCACACTTAGAAAATCTTTGGTTAATTAGAATTCGATAGAATTCAATGCAATTGAAATATGAATTTTATTCTTTACTCTTTTTCTCACAAAATTCATTAATATTGGAGCTTAATTGAAGATACATTTTAAGGTTAAGGTTGGAAATTTAAGATAACTTTAAAATTGAAAGAAATTTCGTCAAATTCTTTCTAGTAAAGAAATTTAAGTTTACTTCCAAAATAACGAAATAATTCAAACAAATGAACCTAGATCTCCCCCTTTCACCATCACCATCTTCAGTGCCACACTACCACCACCACCCGCACTTGCCACCTCCATCCCCACCAGGCACCACATCCTAACTTTTATAATTTACAACGGGTGTTAATATTCACATACCCCTCTTTTCTATCTCTCAGATATATAGAGAGAGATAAAGTGAAAAGGATATGGGAATAAGAATTTAGACTACTCGCTACGGGGCTCGTTCCCGGTGCGTCGAGGAGCGGCGCCGGCGACGGGCTGCCCCCCCCCCCCCTGGGTCGTCCCCGTCCTCCCCTAAACGTTGAAGTCGGGCCTGTTTCTTCTTTATACCGGCCACACACACATATACATGCAATCACATATATATATTGAGGCTCATACTCTACACGATAAGTTCATCTCCCTTAGCCCCATCCTTACACCCCATAGGAATATGGGAATAGAATTAACTTTCAATCAAATGAATCATACGGTGACAAATTTCATACTCCACTTCTTTTTACAATCCAGCTCATTAAAATTTCGATAAATTGTGTCAACAAACCATCCATCAATGTTTATTCCACTATTTGTGGCGAGAGGCTTGGGTTTTCTAATGGAGATTCAAGTTTAATTCTCACTTGTATCACTTTAGTGGATTAGGCAATGATGGATAGAGTCTAGCCTCCTTGCAGAGGTGTCAGACTCTATCCCGAGCCCATCCGTGTTTTCGTCCCACCGTGTGTTACGCCAGAGAGTTCTGCTCTTGTGGTGGCACAACGATTGTCAAACTGGCAGCCGACGGTATGGTTTCCCGAGGGAATGCCCGAGTTTGCCAAAGCCAAACTCTGAAGCCAGCGTGAACCTAGTTAAGACAACATAGTCTGACCAGAGTGTGACAACAGGGCTCTCCAATTTGAGAAGTGCGGTAGCCTATTACAAAAAAAAAAAAAAAAAAAAAAAAAAAAAAAAAAAGTCGTCATTCTAAAAAAACATCCTTGTTTATCTATTGATGTATCATCTATTTTTTTATATCATATGGTGACGTAATGTATACATTTAATAAAAGTATATAAAATAAGTTTATAAAAACTGTCATGATTAAAAGAAATATTCAACAAAATGAAGCTCAAATAATATTCAAGAAACTCAAAACTCAAATCAGTGGTCATAGTTATAGTTTCAACTTAAAACCATTTATGGATCTATAAGAAAAATATTATACATGTATTATTATTCTCACTACTGCCCCGCACATGTTGACTACTGCCTAAGCACGTGGATAGGCAATCAGTAGTTTGTTGAATGTTGACTAACAATGGCTTATTTTAATCCTTTTATTCGTTTTTGTAGCAGAGCTTTATCTTAAATTTTACGATTTGCTCGTATCAACTAGAGTTACTTCTAGTAGATTTATAAAGTGCTAAACTATCTACACACTAGTCACCGTTAAAAGGTGTTTTTTATCCTTACATGCACACTCTGCAGTGTCGAACTGTGATCAAAACGCGGCGTTTTGGTCCGGTTAATCAGACAAAGACTGACGGGTATCTGACGGGTCTGTTGTCCGGACCAAAACGCCGAGCTTTAGCCGCGTTTTGGTCCTGTCAACCAGACCGGGTGTCAGTCTTTTCTCTCTTTTGTCTGGTTGACAGGACCAAAACGCGGCCAAAGCTCGGCGTTTTGGTCCGGTCAACAGACCCGTCAGACACCCATCAGTCTTTGTCTGGTTAACCGGACCAAAACGCCGCGTTTTAGCCACAGTTCGACACTGCAGGGTGTGCATGTAAGGACAAAAAACACCTTTTTTTAGTGTGTAAATAGTGAAATGAGTGTGTAGATAGGTACACCGTTTATAAATACTTCAAACCCAAAAGTATTATTGGGCTTTCTAGATAATAAAAGTTTGACAGCCAGCCCAAACAAAACAGCATACGAAGAACAAGAAAGTCAACTGTAATGTAAATAAAACTGATAGTTTTCTTAAAGGAACAGGTTATACTAATATATATAGATTATAGACGCGTGTATTACATGCGGTTGTACACGAGATCCGATATAATTATATAATTTGTTAAAAAAACTTCATATAACAGACGTATTTTTATTATCGTATGACAGTTCACACAACTAACTTGAATTCCTCACAAAAATTAGCATGTGCTAATTAGTAATACTAAAATATCATTATAACCCGTGTATTACACAAATTGAATACTAGAAAAATACCTAATACAAGAATACACACGTTTATCATATAACTGAAATTATGTATTATATTACATATAATAGTGTATATAAATAATTTTATTTTTATTATTGGATATATTTTAAATATAAATTTCATTCAAAATAATTTTAATGGTATGTCATAAAGTAGATACGTTACTGTTATTAATAATTGTTTGTGGATTTTTTGTTTATTATAAAATTGATCTAAGTGAATGGTTTATATATAATGAACTAGTGGGATAGTACTATAGTTTTGCTAGAAAGAAAAAGCAAAACGATGAAAACATCGTAATTTTGAGCTCAAGGTAAAACAGTAATTTGTAAGGACTAATGAGCCGTGACCTCCTCTAACCGGTTTTGGTAAGCCCTTTTGGGTGGATCATGAAGAACTAGTATAAATACTACACTCATGACCACACTCACCATTTCCTTGGACTACACACACCCACACTCTCATACTTTCCCTCTCACTAAAACCCTAAGAGCACAAACACACATCATTTTCGGACCCAATCGGTTAGCACTAGGATTTCGGCTCAAGCTTGGAAATCGACACTTGGAGTTCACCTTTCCTACCTCTTAACCGGTTAGTGATTCTTATTGTGTTTGTGCTTGGATTGATGATTATGACATTAGGGTTGTTTGCTAAGTTGTTGCACATGAAATGATTGTTTATGATAAAAATGTTACTTGAAAGGAAATAACTACTTGTTGAACAAAGGATGACGTTTATTGTGTTTGGATATTAGTGTTTACATGATGTTCTTGATGTATATGATGATTCTAATGTGTACAATGAGATAACCGGTTAATATGCTTGATTTCGGATGGATAGTGCTTGGTGTTTAAGTGAAGATCGAATCACTAGTCTTGTTGAGCATAAAAATCGGTATATGTGTGTCATATTATCGGTCAAGTATAGAACCGGATTGTGGTATTAAGTCCAAGTGTTTGATAGTCGTTCGTGTATAATTAGGAAGAATGCATATATGCTTGAACAAAGGTGGAATATGTTATGAATATGCTTGAATGTTTGAAGAACATGAAGAACTTGTTGAATATGCTTTGAATGTGGGTTAAATATTTGAAATCCTGCTTGTTTGATCTGAATTCATGAATGTTTAGACAAGAAAACATGTTTAAGTGGATAGTACACAAATAGGGTGCATGCAATTGGAATGTTATTGGATAGTACAACTGTGCAGAATCAGCAACTGTTGGGGAGTCGAAACCCCTGGTTGCGACTCGCAACCACAACATTACAAGTCGAGACCGCCAGTTGCGACAGAGGTTACGAGTCCTGTTGCGACTCGCAACCACAGCATGATGAACCGAGACCACAGGTTGCGACTCGCAACCACCCATGACCAACATAACAGCACAGCTCGAAACCACGTTTGCGAGTCCGGTTGCGACTCGAGACCCCTTAGTGGGCTTGCTTAGTTATGGGCCTAAGTTAGTGGGCCGGACTTATGGACTTCTGTGTTACTGTTGACGTGTTGTTTGGGCCTGTTATCATGAGCCCAACTGTTAGGGCCTCACACTTAGACTTTGGGTTGTGTTTGACTGTTAACTGTGAACTGTTAATGTTAAACGTGTTGCCATGATTATGACCTGTGTACAATACGTGTTGAACATACGTGCACTGCTTGGCTTGAATCTGATACGAATAATATCTGTGATAGGACCTAATTGATTACCTGCAATTTGATTGACTTTCTGTGTTACTACCGAGCAAACCAAGGTGAGTTCACACCCTTTACAAAGCATGGGATTCCCTGGGTTGGGAACGGGGTTAAGGAACGTGGATTCCTCGTCCTCCTTGGGTAGGACAGTTATGGTTCAGGAATGTGATTCCTCGTCCGGACGGACGGATAACTCGTACTAGACCAAAACTCTATCACGAAGTCCCTCCTTTTTATATCGACTTAATCGTCGGGCCAATGGCGAGCGGGTCATTAGTTAGATAGCGCTATTTAGGTCTGACAAACCTCACACCGTGCCGCAGAGGACGGGCGTGAACTAATGGATCTGGGGCACGTCAATGATGATAGACATTGATGATTTTCAGGGCACATAAACATGACTACAGTCAGCAGTCGATATGGTAACGAGTCTAGTGTACGCATGGGGTAGCCCCCACGGCCGAAATGCCTGATAACTAACATGGGGTAGCCCCCACGGCTGGAATGCCGGAGTAACTGGGAATGAACAAGTCACGTTTTTAAACTATGGGGTAACCCCCACGGCAGGATGCCAGTTAAAGGAAACTGTTTTCGAAACAACTAAAACGAACACCTAACTGTGAACTCACTCAACTAGTTGTTGACTCGTTACTACATGCTTTGCAGGACCATAGGTACTCAGCTGGAGCTTGCATGGAGGAGGGTCGTTGTGGGACACAGTTTGCTGCGCGCCATGTTCAATTTGAAAACATTTGAACTTATGTTATAACTTTAACTTATGCTTCCGCTTGCAACTTAACTTGTTTGTTTTGAAACACCAATCGTATTGGTTAAACTTTTATAACTGTTTATATGCTTGTTCAGTATGATTGGTGGCTGGATCCTGGTCAGTCACGCCTCCAAGCGGTAGTACTCCGCAGGTGGGATTTTGGGGGTGTGACATACTATTTATCACTTACATTCTTATTTTCTTTTTAGACCAATACTAACATTATTTCATTTGACCCGTTCATAGTGGATCTTCATACGGCCATTCTTTTTACATCCTGATTCTAGTTCATTTGACCCGTTCATAACGGGTCAACATATGACCATTCTTTTACATACTCGTTCTAGTTCGTTCGACCCATTCATAAGGGGGTCTATTACAAGTTCATTCTTTAACATAACAATTTAGTTCGTTCGACCATTCTTATTAGGTCTAATACAAGTTCATTCTTTAACATAACATTCTAGTTCATTAGACCCATTCTTATTGGGTCTAATACAAGTTCATTCTTTAACATAACATTCTAGTTCGTTCGACATGTTCGTATTGGCTCTATTACATGGTCATTCTTTGACATAACATTCTAGTTTATTCGACCCGTTCCTATGGGTCCATATTTAACATGATATTCTAGTTTATTCGACCATTCGTAATGGGTCTTTTACATGATCATTCTCTACATGACAATTCTAGTTCGTTCGACCCGTTTGTAATGGGTCTATTACATAATCATTCTCTAACGGACTTTGATTACCACAATATATAACAATAAACAATGCTATAATTAAAACTCGATCTTGAACACCTTGTGCTTTCTTGTTACTCGGGCCTTCTTCTTTCACACCTAAATTTCACAATTATTTAAAAAGGTTTAATCTCATGTTCTCATCCCATAGTTTTCTTAACATAACACATTATTAATTTCTCACATTCTCAACATTAACCGTTTAGCATCATAATCATTTAGAATCATTGAATTCACATAAAAAATTATATTCTAAGCATTTCATCAAACACTTAGTGTGCATACCTAATTTAAAGCATAATGTACAAGTAGTCTATGCACATTCTTCCTATTTCATAACATGGATGATTATAATCAATCAATTTCACATAATCTTCATCCCATATCAATTTATCTAACAATACCCCATTACATACAATTTCATTCATCAACATTCCACCTATTTGCATCTACATGATCATCAAATTTCATCATACTACTACTACAAATGGGTTTTCACTTTTAGATCATCAACTAACCAAATTCAAGCATAATTCTTGTTCTATAAGGTAATTCTAACTCATAACCATACTAATTTCACATGAACTCATGGATTGATTGTAACCCACTTTCTACAAAATCACCTAAATCATGAAATTCAACTTACCTTATGTTAAGAACACTTAGATAGTGAAGAATTTGTGTTCATGCATCAATTTTATCTTCAATTCCTCTTTCAGTTTTGCTGAATTTTAAGGTTTAAGGGTTTTTCCCTTGTCTTTCTTTTGCGCAGGTCGACACACACACACACACACTGAAGTGTGTGCGTTTTGATTTTAGTTTTTGTTTTATAATTCCATCTTTTTCATTTTTCCCATTTGACCCCTCAAGTTTGCTACTTGTTAATTTGTTACATGTTAATTTCCTCACTCTCATAATGGTAACTTTTGTAACCCCATGTTAACAATTCTTAGCCACCAAGTCCATAATAAATACAAATACTTTGAAAATATTTTACTTGGTTCAGAACGTTAGTTATCATATTCCATTCTAAGTCATATTTATATAAAATGAATAACATATGTGCAGTTTGAGGTGTTACACCGACGACCTACAAAGCCTTCGTCACGCATCCATCTCACTTTCTGAGTTGCTTCCGTTGGACTGTTAGAGGTATGAAGTATGAGCCTACATTAATTAGTCGTATTTGTTATGCTACTCGAATATGGTTGTCATTAGAATTGACTTGTACCGACGACGTTTAAGTTCAAATACAGTATAAATGATGAAGTATTGAAGCTACTGGTTGTAATATTTTTGTCACATTAGCCATGGAATGATATTTAAGTGTATATATATATATATAGTGGAGTGTATATATATATATATTAACAAAATTCATATGAATCTCCATTTTATGAAACAACTAAGTCTGTTTAGTATTGTTTTTGAAAATTCAAGGGAACATAGTCTTGTATAATAAACAACTTATTCATTTTCTTGATTCTTGGATTCCTGTAACTATTATAACTTGTAATGGTATTTATGCTAATGTCAAAGATAATAAATAACCTAGATTATCAAGGGCTTTGATGTGTCAACTGTCATGACGAAAATTCGCTTTGAAGCGAAACATGGTTTACATAGATTATACAAGTATAGTTGATAAAAATTCTTTATACTATTTAGAGGGTGTTTGGGGTTGATTTTTGAAAATAGATTAGGCGTTTTGAATAATCAGAATCAGATAATTAGTTGTAACAAAACGTGCGGCAGAAAGATAGTGTTTGGATTTGATTATGTTGTTTGATATCACAATAATCAGATAATCAACTATTTGAGTGTTTGGCAAATATATATTTTAAAAAATAAATAAGTGAAATGAAAAAAAAATCAATTTTTGGATTATCACGTTTTCCTGCAGTAAGGGGTGACCTACTTTTGGATTGTCACGTTTTGATCTCTACAAAAAGTAAAAAATCAGTTTTTATTAATTTTTTACCAGACACTCAAAATAGATTTTTTGCGATTTCAAAACACAATAATTAAAAAATCAGGTTGAAAAAGCAATCCCAAACACACCCTTAGTAATGGATTTGCTAAAATAATCAAAACCAAGTTTCGTCTATTTATTCCTAAAAAATACGCAAACATTTGCAAAACCTAGACTCTTCATATAAGCAACAAAATAGATTATCACGATATGCATTTGTAATTGATTAAGAAGTTTCAAAAACTTTCGTTGCCGGAATTTAATGATTCAATGAACCAAATGGCCTAAGAAATTATGTCCCGTGAATCTCTTTCAAACCATGAAAGCCGAGTATCGATAAAGCCCATAAATTGAAGCCATATTCAATAAAAATGCATACAACAAAACAATAAATAAATCCCACATACAAACTACCTATCCCTTTCTCCTACCATGCGTATATAAATTCTTGCTATGGAACTATGATAACATTAATAAATAAATAAAACTAGGTTTATACCCCGCGCGCGTTGCGGCGCGCTATATCGAATCGTTTTCGGTTGGAATTGAATTTATCTTTCCAGATCGTGTGAGCATTTTATGAGGAGAAACATCCTTCATGGTTCACTCAACATACTTTATCAACACTTGTTAGTTGTTACAATAGTAAAATGCTACTTTTATGCTCTTTCTAGAGGAAGAAACATGCTTAAACCACAAACTTATGTTTTTTTGACAAATAGCACAAAAGTACACAATCAGGAATACAAAACACTCGTTCACCATTATTTAGTAACGCATTCAAAATAAATAAGATAAATGACTAACCTAAGAAATTTTACAAAAATAAACGACAACTAAATCTAGATTTCACCAACACGATATTACGGTTATTAGAAAACATATCCAAAGCTTGATTCCAGACTGATGCATTTAAAATAAACCTGCTAAGTCAATCAAAATTAGAAGAAAAAAACATTAAAAAATGCGACGGATTTTACCTTCCATAGCGCAAGAGGTGAGTGTTGTAACCATTGACAAATTCATGAGGGGAAGCATCCTTCACAGTTCTCACCGTCGCCGTGGTAGTTGTGTTGAACGGTGGCGCAAAAGGTTTTTTA
Source organism: Helianthus annuus (assembly GCF_002127325.2). Taxonomy (NCBI): domain Eukaryota; kingdom Viridiplantae; phylum Streptophyta; class Magnoliopsida; order Asterales; family Asteraceae; genus Helianthus; species Helianthus annuus. The sequence goes on from NC_035445.2 coordinate 63,955,489, forward strand.
ATGCATAGTATGTACATCAGTTTATTCAAAAGTAGAATATTATTATAAGTAATCACTGCATCAACTATTTAAAAAAATAAGCACATAATGATTTTAGGGTCTAAGCTGCACTAAAAATAACTCCTTAACCTTTTAGTCAACTTACATGACCCCTATTTAGCCACCTTATGAGACTTACTGTTGAAGACAACAGTTGAGAGAATACATACTTGGGAAACATACTTAAGCATGCAACCAGCAGAAAACACAAACCCAGAGATCATAACTGCCAATGGATTCGCCCTTAGAAGACATAATGCTGCCCTATTAAGTGCCATATCAACCATGAACTCGTCACGTTCAACGAAGGTAGTAACGTAAATTGAGTTAAATATTGAAAAAAAATAATAATTAAAACTCAAGGGTGTCAAGTGTAATATTTTTACAAAAAAATAAAACGCGAAGATGATAGATTCAAACCTGCGACACTTGCATGTCAAGGGAACATCCTTACCCATCCCATCACCTAGCCTTTTAGTGTTAAATTATGACGTGAATGAATGGTAGCCGACAACGCTCCTGATTCGGTTATTTGGTCTTTCTGGTACTGGCCGGTTCAGTTTGTTTTTTTCCAAAACCATAGATAGTGTTTTGGTCCGAGTAAATCATCAAAACCTATCGGATCATGAGCACCCTACCACTGTCCACTGCTGCTTACAACACCTCTTCGATTATAGCCTTCCCTTCCTATCTTCTTTCTTCTGGGCTTTCCACGCGCCCAATGAACGACAAAAGGATACGAATAGAGCAGCCTGCCACTGTTCATTTCCATTTATCTATTAACATTTAGTAATTACATATTCTAAGAGTAACACAAATTAGGGAGATTTGGTTTTTTTTAATGTTTATGTCTTTGAAGCAAATGATCAAACTGTTGGTAGGCATGAGCCTGTTAACGGATTAAATGGAATATTAGATCCATAACAACACCCATTTACCATTCCAACAAATTAACCACCTGTTGATCAATCAATAAACAGCATCCAAAATTACATTTATACTTTGAATCAATTATCTCCAAAATTTAAACACAAACAGATTCAACATTAAACATTTATGCTACAATCCACCATAACTTAAAACACACAAAAACCTAAAATTCATTTCCATTTATCTATTAACATTTAGTAATTACATATTCTAAGAGTAACACAAATTAGGGAGATTTGGTTTTTTTAATGTTTATGTCTTTGAAGCAAATGATCAAACTGTTGGTAGGCATGAGCCTGTTAACGGATTAAATGGAATATTAGATCCATAACAACACCCCTTTACCATTCCAACAAATTAACCACCTGTTGATCAATCAATAAACAGCATCCAAAATTACATTTATACTTTGAATCAATTATCTCCAAAATTTAAACACAAACAGATTCAACATTAAACATTTATGCTACAATCCACCATAACTTAAAACACACAAAAACCTAAAATTAGAGACAAATTAAACTACCTGAGACAACTTCAAATCACAATGATGTCACCTCCACTATCGACAAAGGAATCCCCTTAACGGAGAGAATTGTTTTATCGACTTCTTTTCCGATGAGCTTCTACAAAAACTCCATAACTAAACTTTGTGAGAGAATGTAAACACACCTATTAACAAATCATAAGATAAGCAAATTCAAACAATAAAATTTTATTACAAAATTTAAACATATCAACCAGACTTCAGGCCAAGAAGAACAGCAAGACAACATCTGGTAAAGAAAACGACCACCAGCAAACCTAATCTGAAAAACGAACAAATCAACATCAATCGCAAACTAAAAGGATATGAAAAGGAACAAACATGCAACGAATTTTCGATGAACTCAACCTAGGTTCCTCACCACCACCTAAGGCCTTGACCGACGAGGAATAGAGAGACACAACGACTCGTTCGATTGGAGAAAGAAGTTGAATAGGGAGAGCATTTAGTTCGCCGGAATTTTTTGGGCAGATGCCCCTTTCACTCGGTTGCTTTCTACATAGAATTTTTTTGTGTCTTGAAAAGAAGAAACTGTACGAGTCAGTAGACACGCGGCTTTATGGCTTTATGAGAAGCTTTTACACACAACAAAACATAGGGTACAACCAATAACTAAAAAAAACACAGCTGCTGCATATAGTACTACCTAAAGCCCTAGAGTGATGCAAATTTATAATATATAATTCTAACTTATTCGTATATCAAAATTTACTAAACTTTCTAGAATTTGTAGTTTGACCCCCGGAGTTTGATAATTCCATTATTTTATGCTAGAATCTCATAATTAAGCATGTTTTTAGGTATTTCAAGTGTATCAAAGTAGTGTATGAGTATAATGCACGTATAATTGATAATTTCAAGTATTTCAAGTGTCGGTTTTTGCGTATAAACACGTATTCGAGATTGTAGCGTATAACACAAGTATGTAACGTGTATAAGTATAAAAATGAATTCCATTACAATCAAAGTCTCGGATTACAAGACTGGAAAGGAAATACAAATACGATACGACTACAAGTTTCCAAAAAATAGAAAATATGATCCCACTTTCTAAATAAGGAAAATACAAAAATGCGAAGTGTTACGGAAGTGGCATGAGTCGTGGTCAAGCACTCATCATAAAAGATCGGATTCTACATATTCAAAGACATGTATTAGTTTGAAAGGGTGTGGGGCTATTATACGTGTTACACTATTTTTCTCTTGACTAAGTTTTGTCTCATTTAGTATTTTAGTAAGGTATTTTTAATGAGACATCACAAGGGATCTAGTGGTATCGGTTATTTTCTAAGTTATGAGGTACTGATTTAACATCATGCAAAAGTATATTGGTAATAATGCCTACTAGAAGCATTTTTTTGGCACGTCGTATTTATTATCCGTTTTCGACCCTCAACAAGCTTGAGATGACCCTACCTAAAATCGCTTAACGAACACACGTTAAACATCAACACTTTATGTTGATGCAAGTCTAAACTTAAGCTTAATATCCAAGCCTGATAAAAGGTAGTTGATGGCGTAAGTACGATGATGACCAGTTGTTGCTTTAACGATGTTCATACTACTAAAGCTTATCTAACCAAAGCTTCTTCTTCTTTTTTTTTAAAAAAAAAAACCAAAGTAGTCATACCTAAGCTTACTTAACCAAAGGTGCTTCCATCACAACTTCTTCTAGCGATGACGAATAAGCCAGCGCTACTCGAGGTTATCAATGGAGGGTGGTCGATGAGGATGGTGGTGGTAGTGACTAGGATGGTATGGGTGGTTGACAAAAGGTGTTGCGGTAAGGGAAGGTGGTGGAGGTCACAGCTGGTGGGAGCGATGGTGGTGATCATGGTGGCGATGGCGAGGGATGACAGTAGCGGCGATGACATGGGGGCAATGATTAGGGCGTCAAAGGTGGCGACACCGGTGATTGAGGGGTTGGGCGACAGAAGTGGCAATGGTCATGGTCAAGCACTCATCATAGAATATCGGATTCTACATATTCAAAGACATATATTAGTTTGAAAAGGGGCATGGATATAATGCGTGTTACACAATTTTCTTTTGACTAAGTTTTATCCCATTTAGTTTTTTAATAAGGATTTTTAATGACACATAATCCTAAGTGATCTAGCAGCATCAATTATTTTCTAAGTTCTAGAGTATTGATTTAACATCATACGAAGTATATTGATAATAGTGTATAATCTGAGTTAATATTATTATGTATGAAGACAGTGTTATGAAACCCTTACCATTGTAGAGTCGATACAAATTTAATTCATAACCGAATCGCCTCCAAGACAATCATCTAACCAATGACTCGCTTGTTTAGCACAACTAACTACTATTGTACCACATTCAAAATTGATATATATTTAATTCAAAATCGAATCATTGCCAAGACAGTCCTTTTATTTCCCCTAACCAATAACTCGTTTGTTCGCCAATGAGGTGGTGGTGGAGTGGTAAAGGAGAGACTTGGTGTTCTAAGGGACTCAGGTTCGATTCCTGCCCTCCCCATTATTTTCTGCGACACCTGATGATGATGAGAGACTGGGCGAATAGGTGGAGATCGCTAGTTCGATTCTTGAACTAAGCGAGTTTTACCTCACCGCACTGTCGTGCCTTCGGGCGAGTGTTCACGGGCTTCGGCCCTAGGTGAGGGTTTTCCCCGGTTCGAAGGCGAGTGTATTCCGACGTGATGAATTTCGTCAATAACCCATTTGAACGATTCGTTGGCCGTTAAAAAAATAACTCGCTTGTTCAGCGCAACTAACTATTATCGGAGGTTTCCGTCCCCTCCGATAACTTTGCTTGAATCTCGTACAAGTTAGGTTGTCATTGTATTTACTATACATACATTTACCAAATGGGGGAATAGTGCCAGGCAACTGCCTGACACTCCCCCATTGGACTTACCAGTTTACTATTTTTTATCCATTTAAAATTACCGTTTTGTCCCCAGCTGAAAATAAAATTACGCTTTTGTCCCCATCTCAGAATTACGATTTTGCCCTCAATTCAAAATTACGATTTTGGCTGGCACTCCCCCATTGGACCAACCAGTTTATTATTTTATATCCACTTTAAAATTACGTTTTTGCCCCTCATAAAAAATACGATTTTGCCCCCAGCTAAAAATAAAATTACGCTTTTGTCCCCAGCTAAAAATTACGAATTTTCCCTCGATTCAAAATAAAATTGTGGTTTTGCTCTCAGCTCAGAATTACCTTTTCAACCCCAGTTCAAAATAAAATTTTGTTTTTGCCCCCAGCTAAAAGTTACGATCTTGCCCTCTGTTCAAAAATGTGATTTTTCCCACTTTAAAAAATTATGATTTCGCTCTCAGTTCAAAATCACGTCTTTTCCCCAGTTCAAAATAAAATTATGTTTTTGCCCCCCAACTCAAAATTACAATTTTGCCCTCGGTTCAAAATAAAATTGTGGTTTTGCTTCCAGCTTAAAATTACGATTGTGCCCTTAGTTTAAATTTATATTACGTTGTTACCCCAAGTTCAAAATTACGAATTTGCCCTTGTGAAAATTTACAATTTTGCCCCTGATTCAAATTTACAGTACTACCATCACTTTAACTTTTGGCAAATTATGATTTTACCCCAGTAAAAAAAATACAATGTTCCCTTAGTTAAAAATTACAATATTGTCATTGTTTTACTTATTTTTATCAAAACTATAAAAGTATTTTGTTTTAATTAGTTAATTCGATTTAATTGTTTTCCATATCAATGAGCTATCTAACACTCGCTCATTATTCGATCATCGCCCCGCAACACGGGCGGGGCATTAACTAGTTAACTACAAGCGGAGCGGAACGTAGGTGACATAAGTCACATAACCCAATGATAAAAAATCTTCCACGTGTAAAAGAGAGTGATCAAGATATCTTCGACTTTCCTACCAATGGAAATCTTCCACGTGTAAACAAAAATCTCTTGTCCATATCCAACTCATCCACCAAACTCACCCCTCCAACGTGGCTCATCTCAAACCAATAACTGCCACCCAGAATTACCACAATACCCTCATCACCCAACATTCCACACCCCACACAAAGGTCAAACTAGACTTTTCACACCCCACACACCTCAAAATCCCGCCAACACGTTTGTGGTGTGAGGGTAACAATGAAGCTATCTTCCTCACAACAACACTTTCCTCTCTTCAATGGCGGTTCAAAGTTACACTTCACTACCTTCATCAAACCCTCGTTTTCACATTCTCACCTCCAGTTTCCATCTCTACCGGCTCTTGATTCTTCCTCCTCCTCCGCCGCATCGATTCCGGCACCGGTCCTCCGAGAAACCGCCGTTCCTGCTGAATTTGCTGATACCGGAAGTAGCGAAATCTCGAAACGGACGGTTAAGGAGTTGCTCGTTATTCGACGGCCGGTGAAGGAGTCTGCCGGTGACGGTGAAGGTGAAGGAGATGCTGACGTGGAAGTGGAAGTGGAAGGAAGTTCGTCGCTTACGTCATCGTCGTCGGTTGTTGATGCTGAGTTGTCTAGGTTTGCGAAGAAGATGCCGATTTTTGAGCCGATGAGAATTGATTCGAGTTCTGGTGAGAAACCGCTAGGTGTTAATTTGGATCTAGCGTTGTATAGAGCTAAAGTGTTGGGGAGGAATTTTAGATACAAGGAAGCTGAGGAAGTTCTTCAGAAGGTATAACGATCTCGTTATGATAATTGATTTGATCCGTGTGTTGATGCATTGTGTATGTGGTTCATAGTTAAGCTAGATTAAGTTTGTTATGAACATCTTAGATTTTGTTTTGTTAATTAAATCTAAATATGTTAGCTGGTTAATATGTTATTGAAGTGATCAAACTGACTGTAGATTATAAGTTCAAATAGATGAAGATTACATTACATTACAGGACTTGCATTAAGTTGAAGTTATTACCTCTGAATTTGATGTAAAATGCTACTGTAATTGCTCTTGATCCGTTTCCGTTTTTGTTGTGAGAAGCTTCTTACTTGTATCTGATATCCATAGAATGTTTTTATATAAAGTATCTTTTGTTGGTTCCAATCGATCTTAGATCTCTAGAACATGAATCGAATATAACAAACTGAACTTGAATATAACTTGAATCTCTGAATACATGTATGTTTTACAATTGAAATCTAAAGCCCTATTTATAAGTAAGTAAAAGGTGCGATTGTAGAGACGTGTCACTTCACGAACGGGTGTGTCTATTGATCTTGTGGATGTGATTGTACTTGAAGAGGTGCGTCCTTTTTTTTTTTCTTTGAAGCCGTCGATCAAAGGGTGTGTCCAAGGGACACATCGATTCCTTTAGGTAGTTGGTTATCAACTTCTGTTTTGTCACATCTAGTCCCTTTGCTTCATAACTACCCTAATATTATCTTTATACTATATACATAATAACCCTTGAACTTTAGAATGTGTAAGGATTAATGATTTCATCTTTGGTGTGAAGTGCATATCTTACTGGCCTGAGGATGGAAGATCTTATGTGGCACTAGGAAAAATATTGGGCAAGCAATCAAAAGCAAATGAAGCAAGAGCAGTCTATGAGAAGGGCTGCCAAGCAACACAAGGTGAAAATGCCTACATTTGGCAGGTCAGTCTTCCCTCTAAAGAATAATCAAACTTCTTAATGATTTTGTTTTGCTTAAATACTTGTATTTGTTACATGAATCCAGTGCTGGGCTGTTCTGGAAAACAAAATGGGAAATATACGGAGGGCAAGGCAACTATTTGATGCTGCAACAGTAGCTGACAAAAAACACATAGCAGCATGGCATGGATGGGCAGTTTTGGAACTGAAAGTCGGAAACGTAAAGAAAGCTAGGTATCTTCTAAGTAAAGGAATAAAAAACTGTGGTGGAAATGAATACATATATCAAACACTTGCAATGCTTGAAGCTAAAGCAAACCGCTATGAGCAAGCACGTTACTTGTTCAGGCAGGCTACTAAATGTAATCCCAAAAGCTGTGCAAGTTGGCTTGTAAGTCATCAGATTCTAACCTTCATATATTCGCCGAAACATTGGGGGGGGGGGGGGGTGCACCCCCCACTTCACACTAAGCTACGCCCCTGAACTTATAAAGAAGTAATTTTAAAAAATTCATTACTCGTGTAGGCTTGGGCTCAACTTGAAGTACAACAAGAAAATTATCGCGATGCTAGACAGCTTTTTGAGGTAAAGCATTTTTTTTTCTTCTAGTAAAATGCCATTTTCGTCCCTCCCTGAGGTTTGGCCAGTTTTGCGACTTTCGTCCAAAGGTTTGTTTTTCCGCATCTGGATCCAAAGGGTTTGAAATCTTGCCATTTTCATCCGTCTCGTTAACTTCATCCATTTTTTCTCGGTTAAAGTCAAGGGTATTTCCGTCTTTTTTGTTAACTTAAAGGGCAATTCGGTCTTTTTCACTTTATTGACAGGCATTTAGCATAATGGACAAGTATTCAAAAGATCGAATTGCCCTTTAAGTTAACAAAAAAAGACAATAATACCCCTGATGTAATGGAGAAAAATGGATGGAGTTAACATGCCGGATGAAATTGGCAAGATTTCAAACCTTTTGGATCCATAAGCGAAAAAAAACCTTTGGACGAAAGTCTCAAAATTGGCCAAACCTTAGAGGGACGAAAATGACATTTTACTCTTTTTCTTTTCTTAAGTTGTTTACTTGTTTAACAAGAATCACTAAACATTTGTGATGTTTTCTTGTCTTGTATCAGAAAGCTGTGGAAGCTAGTCCAAAGAACAGATTTGCATGGCATGTATGGGGAGTTTTTGAATCTAATATCGGAAACGTTGATAAGGGGCGGAAACTGTTAAAAATCGGACATGCGTTAAATCCTAGAGATCCTGTATTACTTCAGTCACTTGGTTTGTTAGAGTACAAACATTCAGCTCCCAATTTTGCTCGAGCGTTGTTCAGAAGAGCTGCAGAATTAGACCCGAGGCACCAACCTGTTTGGATTGTAAGCATATTATTTTTCGTTTTCTTTTTTTGAAAAATTTAGTTTTATTTGATCGCTGTGGTATTTTTGTTATTGAAATTAGGCTTGGGGTTGGATGGAGTGGAAAGAAGGAAATATAAAAACAGCTAGAGAACTCTACCAAAAAGCATTGTCAATCAATTCAACAAGTGAAAGTGCTGCTCGCTGCCTTCAGGTTTTGGTTCTTCTTTCACCTTTGCACATTTTTAAAAGTTAACAAGTCGATACGTTAAACTATTAATGCGTGCATTCTAAATGAGTTTAGGGACTTCAATTCAAAAATTAGTTTAGAGGCTTTTACATGTATTTCTTTACAAGTTAATATGCCAAAATTAGGTTAAGAAATCTTTTATAATATTGGTATACAGGCTTGGGGTGTTCTGGAACAACGATTGGGTAATTTATCAGCTGCTAGAAGACTATTTAGATCATCACTTAACATAAATTCTCAAAGTTATGTAACATGGATGACATGGGCATCTCTTGAAGAAGATGAAGGAAACTCCATTCGTGCAGAAGAGATCCGGAACCTCTATTTCCAACAGGTATTTCACATGTCTTTTTATATGATTTGTTAATAATCAAAGAGATTATATTTATAATTATTATTGGTTGGTTGCAACAGCGTACAGAAGTGGTTGATGATGGTTCATGGGTGACAGGAATGTTGGACATTATAGATCCAGCCATTGATAGTATAAAGAAACTACTAAACATTAATCAGAACCCGTATAACAAGACACGTGATTCTTCAACAAGTGAAGACGGCTCAGACCGTGTTGTTGATGAAAGTAACACAGAAAGTGGAACCGGGTTTGATTTAGATGGTTTTATCCGTAAGAAACTCTCTCTTGATGCGTCAAAACTGGATATTGATTTAGAATCTAAATCCAACAAGTCTCCAAGAAAGATTTGGCGAGCAAGTGAAAGTAAAGTGCCAGTATAACCAGCGACTAGTAATACATTGAAAGCAAATTCAAACAAATTGTGGTCTGGTCTGCTTAGCTCAAGCTGAAGCTAAATACACAAGTATTGGATGAATGATCTAAACACAAGGTGCTCACAGATATTATATGATTGTTCATTGTAGCTTAAAAGTGTAAGACAATGATGCCTTATTTCAGAAGAGAAGCTTTGTAATTATACTGAATGCTTTGATCATCTTTTAGCAATATCGAGATTGCTAAAGGACATGGCTGACCTGACATAAATCTTTGATCATCATCATCATCATCATACTCGGTAAATTCCACCAATAGCAAAACTAAGGTAGGGTCTGAGAAGGGTAAGATGTAGACAGCCTTACCTCTACCTGTAGGAATAGAGAGGTTGCTTCCAGTGAGACCCCTGGCTCGATAGTAGTTTTGCATCAAGCCTTAGATTAGTGCATGTACTCCCTTGTCTTTTGGCTATCAACGCCACCACATGATGCATGATTAACCATCCTCCTCTTTTAACGTTATTTTCATGAAATTAGTAAAATAACGTTAAAATTAGTGCACTTTCATTTTAGCCCCCCGAGCGCCCACACATATATACATTATATGCGCATACTGCTTCCATGAAATCCTAGGAAATAGTCTCTGTCCAGAGTTATAGTTGAACTTTTTTTATAAACAGATTCAGGAGGAGCACCATCTGTGTCGACTCATCCAAAAGGTCCAAACCTGTGTTTGTTGGTGCTAAACGACGTTGAAGCTAACCCATTATCGACAAACTCGCTGGCTACTGAAGTTAAAAACTCTTGATGGGTGATTAAAGGTCACTTTTATTTTATAAAAATGGACTACCTCTTTCAAATAAAACGAACCCAAAATAATAACACAGGTTTTCTTGTTTCAAATCAATCAGCCAATACAGAGTTTCATATGTGCACTCAAAAGACTCGGGGCGATGTGAGACGCAGAAGACAAACAAGTCGCCTGCTTCTGTTTCTTTTCTTCTACACAGGCTGCTTGGTTTCTGCCTCTTTCTTCTTAGCGGATGCAAAATTAATGTTCGTTTTAGGCTCTCTTTTTTCAGCATACAATTTGGATGTTTTCAATTGCTAATTATATTAGCTTTTTTTATTGCAATTTGCTGTCGTGGGGAATTATTTTTCCCACAACAAGAAATTTGTCGCTATTGCCTGGATCCGACGATTTCCAACAAAAAAACGACGTTGGAAAATAGCTAGTTTTTTGGTAGTGAAAGTTCCTAAACATGTCTATATTCACGTACTTTAGAAAAAACTAAAATAGTCACTTGTCTGCGATTTAACCATGTCATAGTAGATTCAGGCTTGGGGTGTTCAGGAACAACGATTGGGTAATTTATACACGGCTAGAACACTTAACACGAACTCTCATAATTATGTAACATTGATGACATGGGCATCTCTTAACGAAACTACTTGACATCAATCATAACGCATATAACAAGACACGATTCTCCAACAAGTGAGGAGGGACCAGATCGCACTGGTGAAAGTGTAATACATAAAGTGGAACCAGGTTTGATTTAGATGTGTTTATTAGTGAGAAAATATCTCTTGATGCATCAAAACTGGATATTGATTTAGAACCAAAATCAAGAATTTGGTGCAAAAGGAAGGCTCACCTCCTAGAAATATTTGGAGACCAAGTAAAAGTGTGAAACAATGAATGCCTTGTTTCATATGACCAAAACAGAAGAGAAGCATTATCTAAAGGGCATGCTCGGCTTTACATAAACCTCGATGGCAAACCGTTTGCACGGTTAGACTCGGTTGATTTTTAGGAAAAAAAAAAAAGAAACGAAAATCCCGAAAAACGTTTTGGACATTATATATCATTTGATTCGTTTTTTCAAGACGAGTCTAATGGTACAATTTGGTAAAAACAGTTTTCGGTCAGTTTTTGAACGTTTACAATTTGGTAAAAACGTTAAATAAGTCCCACGTAAACACTGAAACAAAGAGGAAGCAGAAGTAAAGAAACTGCATTAACAAGAACCTAAAACCGAATTTACAATCTTCAACTTCCTTCTACATCAAAGATTTTCGTGTTCTGTCTTCACTGAAAGTACATTTTATTTGGATTTCGATTTTACATTAAAGTCGAACAGAGACCAATAAAGAGTTCACACCAAAATCCAACAGAAACAAGACCAATGTTTCAGTCGCTTCTCTTAGTGTTAACCGGAGAGTTTTGCTCTGTCAGCATTTTAAGAACATTAACCAGTGCTCGCAACCGGTCCCACACATTGAACCCGTACAACGCCTCCACGAGCGACTGCTGAAACTCAAACGCGTTTTCCGCAACAGGATACTGGAATCGAAAGTAAACAACCAATTCGTTCACGTTTTAATCCCTTCTGTTTGCCACTTCTAATTTATAATCGTAAGAAATAAAAAAATTCCAAAACTTAAAATTACCTGAATTGGCTTTGGTATTTTGGTTTTTATCAAAGGCCACCATCTATCCTCTACCACAGATTTTACAAGGCAGCAAGCACGCAACCCTTCAACACCAGCAAACCGCCCAAATCCGCTGTCTTTTACACCACCGAATGGGAGAGACTGCCAAAGCATAAATTACTAAATAAATAAACATGTCAAGGTAAAATTACCTATTTGCCCATTAAAAACAAAACTTTGGACATATATATAGGAGGCAGATCAAATGCAAAGTGGAAATAGCATGAGAAGTGTACTAACTGGACCTTGACCATTGATCACGGAAAATCAATGGCTAAGATAAGGTAGTGACAATTTCGTAATTACGTAAGCGTATGTTATGACTGGAAGGGCAAAAAAACCACGATAGTTAAGACTTCTTATCTAGTTCCACCATTTTTTAAATTGCAATTTGCAAATAAAATTTTAATTATTCATTTTTTTAATCGTACCATTAAATTGAGCATTTTATTCTCTTTAAGTTGCTTATAGTCATGGTTGTAAAAATCCCGACTAGGCACCGATTAATCCCCGATTAATCTCGATTAATTTTCGATTAATTACAATTAATCCTGATTATATCCGATTAATCCCCGGTTAATCCCGATTAATCGCTAGTCCCCACCTCACTGACCGACTAGCAATTTCTACAACCATGCTTATAGTACTGCTATATAATTAAAAAAAGGCTTATAATAAAAATGTTGATATGTGTGAGTATAAATGTGCATTATTATATGATATATAAATGTACATAATCATATGATACACCAAGACTTCATATGAAATTTCCACCTTATACATGAACCGTCCTATATAACAGTAAATTTTACCTGACACATGTAATTGGACGCAAAGTCATTAATAGCAGCAACTCCACAATGCAACTGTGAAGCTATGAATCTGGCACGACGTTGACTACCAGAAAAAACAGCACAACCGAGCCCATATTTCGAGTCATTTGCAAGCCTAATAGCCTCTTCATCAGAGCTAAACTTCATGATTGGCATTATCGGCCCAAAAGCCTGCTCATCAAATTATACCATGCCAATTAATTCCGAAAGTCAAACTAAATGAAGACTTTTACAATTAGTTAGTCAACCACTTACTTCCTCTTGCATTAACCTCATTTGGTGGTTGACGTTTACAATGACAGTTGGAGGGAAGTATTGATCAACGGCACCTTCACTGATGTTTCTCACACTTCCGCCACCGACAATCTCTGCTCCTTTATCTAACGCATCGTTTATGAGGCTTTGCAGCCGTTCAGAATGGTCTTGCATGCAGATCGCACCCATATCGTATTTTCCTGATTGAGGAGGACCCTGTGTTATATAAAGAACGGGTCAAACGGGTCAAACGGGTCGAAAGTTGTCCAAAGTTTAGCTTTAATGGATATCACTATATAAATATAAAGAACGGGTCGAACGGGTCAAACGGGTCGAAAGTTGTCCAAAGTTTAGCTTTAATGGATATCACTATATAAAGTGTTTTACTCAGAAGTCAGAAGGTTAAATTATCATTGTAACTAGTATTTTGAGCCGCCACGACGCGCGGCGGCTTCGAAATTTAAAGTAACTTGAACTTATACCGTCAAATATTTTACTCGACTAGTTTGCGAACAAAATTTACATCAAAACGTAGATCAACTGAAAACGCACATGAAAATAAGCACAAAAACGTATTATATTTGACCTCGTTACCGAGAAAATTTACGTCGAAACGTAAACCAACTTGGATTTATAACGAAACGTACTTATGTAAGAAAATAATGTTTTTTAAGATAAAGAATGGCACCACATGTTGAGGTGGAGTCGAAACGTAAAGTAACTCAAATTTATACCGCCTAGTGAAAACGTATTATATTTGACCCGACTCATTGCCGAACAAAACGTAGACCAACCAAGAACAAAACATAGACCAACCAAAAACGTACATAAAAATAAACACGGAAACGTTTTATATTTGACCCACATACGTAAAAATAAGCACGTAAACTCTAGAGGGTCAAAATGACATTTTACAAAGTTTTTAAAAAGCTGAGGGGGGTGTAAGTAGCAATGCTATAAGTTGAAGGGTTGAATGCACAAAAAGAAAAAAAACAATAAAAAAATTATGTGGACAAAAGCATACTTACAGCTGTAACAGATTTAACGATCTTGACGACGGCAGCTACAAATGCAGAATAGACGTCTTTGTGAACATAAAACCTCTCTGCACCAGCACAATTCTGTCCACTTGATTGCAGGGCAGCCCTAACGGCAACTTGTGCAACCTATACTCAACTCTTAATAAATTATTAAACAATTTATACCATTATTATACAAATTGAGTATATGTTAAACAATCATACATGAGGCACATCTACATCTTCACACACAATAAATGGATCTTTTCCACCAAGCTCAAGAGTCACTGGTATCAATGTGTCTGCAGCCTTCCTCATTATCTGCATTTACAATAAATAAATCAGAACAAGTAAAATTAGGAGTTAAATGCCATTTTCGTCCCCGAGGTTTGGCCAGTTTTGCGACTTTCGTCCAAAGGGTTGTTTTTTTCGCATCTGGATCCAAAAGGTTTGAAATCTTGCAATTTTCATCCGCCTTGTTAACTCCATCCATTTTTCTACGTTAAGTCAGGGGTATTTCCGTCTTTTTTTGTTAATTTAAAGGGCAATTCAGGCTTCAAGGGTATTCAGTCTTTTTACATAGAGTGAAAAAGACCGAATTGCCCTTTAAGTTAACAAAAAATACTGAAATACCCCGGATTTAACAGAGAAAAATGGATGGAGTTAACAAGCCGGATGAAAATGCCAAGATTTCTATCCTTTTGGATCCAGATGCGAATAAACAAACCTTTGGAAAGTCGCAAAACTGGCCAAACCTCAGGGACGAAAACAGCATTTTACTCTAAAATTAATTATATGTTTACAATATACATTGTCAAAACACAAAATACCCTTTTAATTTACAATAGATAATGTCATAAGATTGAAATCATACCATTTTACCAACACCGGGTGACCCAACAAATATCATTTTGTCAACTGAAGACACCAATGCTTCTCCCGTCTCAGCAAACCTGCACAAATCAAAGTTTAAAGCTCCTAACTAAATATAAAAAAATCACATAACAAAGAAGGGCTTACCCAGTTATTACTTCAACAAGATTTTCAGGAGCACCGACAGCTGCAAGGGCACTTTGGAGAATTCGCACATAGAAACATCCAGACCAGCTTGCGTGTTCAGAAACCTGCAAAAACCAATAAAGAGATCCGACTAAATTAAAAACAATAATGATTTGTAAATAATTTTTATTCAAGAATAAAAATACCTTGACAACTATCCCATTTCCGGAAAATACAGCCGCCAAAACCGGATTAAACAAGTTATGAAACGGATAATTCCATGATACAATAGCTCCAACCACACCAAGGGGGTGAAATTCCACCTTGGCTGTCTTGTGAAGCATTGATCTTCCACATGATCTGAAAAATACCGAAATAGAAAAAAAAAAAATACAACTTATACAATTGTGACGACTGACAATGATGATGATTATCATTATTGATACACTAAGACTACTTCTTACTATTATATAAGAGTCAATTGCCATTTTTGTCCCTGAGAGTTGGCCAGTTTTGCGATTTTCGTCCAAAGGTTTGTTTTTCCGCATCTGGATCCAAAAGGTTTGAAATCTTGCCATTTTCATCCGGCTCATTAACTCCATCCATTTTTTTCGTTAAGTCAGGGATATTTCCGTCTTTTTTAGTTAACTTAAAGGGCAATTCGGCTTTTTTCACTTTATGTAAACTCGCTAGAGATTTGTGAAAAAGACCGAATTACCGTTCAAGTTAACAAAAAAGATGAAAATACCCCTGACTTAATGGAGAAAAATGGATGGAGTTAACGAGCAGGATGAAAATAGCAAGATTTCAAACCTTTTGGATCTAGATGCGGAAAAACACACATTTGGACAAAAGTCGCAAAACTGGCCAAACCTCAGGGACGAAAATGGCATTTTACTCTTCTTACTATTATATAAATTTGAATAGAGAAAACTTAAAACTTAATACCTGTGCTCGGGTTTTAACCACTTCTCACCCTCTGAAAGAAGCCAAGTAATTTTCTCACATGTTGTCATTATTTCTCCCATAGACGCATCCACCATAGTTTTTCCAGTATCACGTGAAGAGACTCTATAAATAAATATGAATTAGTATAAACTTGAAAATCGAGTGCTAAGAGCGTCAAAAGATGGCATGATCAAAAGTGAAATTGTAACTTATTCATAATTTTATTATGAAAGAATTCGTACTCGCATATAAGGTCTTGATGTTCTAAAATATACTTCAAAAGCACACGCAAGAACTGACGCCTTTGCTTGAAGCTACCCTTTGCCCATACAACCTGGGATTTCCTAACCTGTGCTACTCGCTCCTTAACCTGAGCACATTTAATGACCGTAATACAGTTTTACCCAACGAATGATTAATCAGCAATTTACTACTAATAAGTTTGAGGAATTGGCGATCTAACAAAAGATTAAATAAACAAGTATAGTCCTAGAAGAATACATAATTACAATCATACAGAGGCTCTGTTATAAATGTTTATTACTTTATTTTTCAAACACTAACCTCGTCAGGCTTCAGCGCTGGGAAGTAGCCTAGGTACTTCATTGTTGCAGGCTCATAGCACTGGACTTTGTCGGTTTGTCTTCTTGAAGGTATCTAAAACATGATAATACCAAAAAAAAACCGTTCCAGGTCTTTAAAATCCGTATTAACATCTTGAAACATAAATAAGAACTTACATAGATGAAGCTATTCTCTTTGGGATGTCCATCATCTATAACTGTTTAACATCCAATAAATGTAAAGTATTAAGAATGTCAAAATGGTATACATCAAAAGCAAGTATACTTGTTACAAAGAGAGAATCAAAGAAATATCACAAACACATATCAACTGCACACACACAAACATACACGCATTTAAATCTAAATACGTATTAAGAATTGTACAAAGAGTGATGTGCTTTCTAACAGAGATGAGCTTTCAAACCATACTTCTCTCACCGTCACTTCACATTTGTATGGAATTCAGATATTCTTGTCAACTAAATAGATGGTTATCCATCGAGTTAACGAAAATCATTTGTACATTAGCATTCGACACCATAATCACAGACTTCAGAACCTGGGATCCAGATCCCTTACGTAATATTAGGAATGGACATTGTTACCTAAAGCTCTATCTGCAGCATAACGGATCAGCCTACAAATGCAAGCTGTTCGATACACATTGTAACTTCATGCTACTGCTCTTGGAATAAAATACACACGAAAACCATATTCAGTTAAGTTCAACCCAATAAAAGGTCTAGAATCATGTCTTACCTGGCTTAAACTATGCTTCTTAGCAGTTGACTAGTTTTGCTAACATCCCCCCCCCCCCCCCCCCCCCCAAAAAAAAAAAAACTCTAGCTTCATTAACACTCCATGCCATATTAGAACTAATCAACTGAAATAGGAAAGCATAACCGATAACTGATTCGGATTAACCTTTGTTTCCTAACCTATAACACTAACACACCAATGCACCTGACATAAGCATATGCATGTATAACTCAAACACATCATCCACCACCACAGACAGAATCAATGCATATAATACATGAAACTAAAGACAAAACTATGAGAGAAATGTTGTACCATCGGATGCATCAACGTCGATCGAAGGCACATTAGAAGGAATGAGCATGAGTAGAAACTTGCAGATGACGTAAGCGAATGCTATGACGATTAGAGGCCACCAGAAGGCCATTTTTATAGATTGATTGAAGAAATTTGAGGTCTGAGAGTAGCGATTAAGGTGGGAAGTGGAAATTAGGGCTTGAATTTAGAGAAAGAATGTAGGTGATTTTCGTTGGTGAGAGTAAAGAATATATTCTTTCTTCAGTTGTAGATGCAAATCTTGAGTGTTGATCAGGGGTATAAAATACCTTGTTTCTCCTGATTTTTACGATCACGCCACCCTTCAGGACGGACAAGATCGAAATTTCGATAATATTTATATTTGTTTACCAACTAAATTACTTGCTAAATTACTTGCCATATGTTTCGGTGATTTTAACTAACTGAGTTTAAAATTAAAAAGTTTAACGTCCTGAGTTTCAAACCACTTATTTTATAACGTTTTAAGTTCAATTTTTAACAATTGTATTTTTGATTTTGGGCTCAAGTGGTTAAAAACACTAAGGTAGTGTTTGGTATGAGGTAATGGAGGATGGAATTGAATACTTCATTCAAGGCTAATGAAAAAAGAAGTGTTTGGTTGATCATGTGAATGGAATAAGGCATTACATACCCCATTCCATTCCTTCTAAAATTGTTGAAATCTATTCCTGGCCTACCCCCAGCTTTTTTTTCATTCCGTTCAATAACAAAAGGTTGTTTCTCTATTTTGCCCCCTCCTCACCGATTATCCCTCTCCTTCCATCGATGTCGCCATCTTCATAGAGCAGAACGTCACTCCTCTGGAACCCTAAAATTTGCCCAGTTCGTCGTGATTTTCATCATCAGACACGAAATCAGGTAAATTTTTTATTTATTTGTTCAATTCTTGTGATGTTATCATCCCAGACTTTCACGGAATTAATGGTGAACTTTAAACTCTTTACATACTGAATCAATTGGTAATATCATCGGTTCTGTTTTGTGAGTTTTAACCAAAATTGAAGTTTTTGTTGGTATATTTAGTTTTTAATCTTCACCATGATAATTAAATTCATCGTTTTTTTTTGGGTTTCTGTTGGAAGTAACAAATTAGAAGAAAACACAAAGTAAAGTTTTTTCATTCTTATTCAAGTTATATTACGATTCTTGTTGTTCTGTTTTGATAGTTCATATTTTATATTCTATTTCGGTTCCATGTATTGAATTATCGGTTTTTTTTTGTGAGTTTTAACTAGGGGTGCAAACGAGCCGAGCGGCTAGCGAGCTACTCGATATCGGCTCGAGAAAAAGCTCAAAATAAGCCGAGCCTTATCGAGCCCAAGCCGAGCTTGAGCCTAAACGAGACCAATTTTAATATTATATATATTATACGTATTATTTAATACTGGCGAGCCGAGCTCGATCGAAAAATAGTAGGCTCGAACTATGCCGAGCCCGAGCTTCACAAAATCATGACAAGCCGAGATCGAGCCTAGTCTAGATCGGGCTCGTTTACACCCTAGCGTGGACATATAAATACTTGTGTGTGTATTTGATTACTGGTTAGACAATTGATTACTGAGAGATGATTTATTGAGGTCTTTTAACATGCTTTTGTTTATGATATGTGTGGATTCTGTATTGCCGAAGTGCTAGTGTTATTTGATATTATTGTATATGGGTGTTTAGACAACTAGTTACACAACTGTTCACTGAGAAATGATTTATTGAGGCCTTATGCTTTTGGTTCAAACTACTGCCACACTTACATTTTGTTTATGATATCTTTTAATATTTAAGAGTTAGGTTTGTTGATTATCACTCATATTAACATTCTAGACATTGAATTCTGACATTCTGTATTGCTTAAGTGCCAGTGTTGTTTGATATAATTAGAGTATACCGTACTGCAGACAACTATATGCACAATTGATCACTGTAAAATGATTTATTGAGGTCTTATAACATAACATGCTTTTGTTTCAAACAACTACCACATTTGCACAATGAGTGATATTGGATAACAATTGCCTAATTTAATAGACTTGAAAGTAATTGAAGTCTATGTTCTTTTGAATGGTTCTTCTACTTGAATTATTTTCTTTCACTGCTAGTTCTTCAGCCAATTCCTTTCCACTTTAACCCATAACCAGCTAAGTAGTTAGCCACTAACTCCATCGAATTGAATAAATATATAAATACTAATGTGTGTGTATTTGAATTATTTTCTTTAGCTGCTAGTTCTGAATTCTCTAATGGGTCAAACTTGGTTTGTTTTCTATATATTTTTTTTTTCATTCGTTGAGTAGCTTGAAAGAGTCGGAAGAAATAACTGGTGCGGAGATTAGGGAGGCTATAAATACTTTCAATAGTGTTTTTGGAACTGAGAGCAATAGGGAGGAACTATGTAACAATCTTTTTGCGGAGATGAACAAAGTTGTGGGTTTGACTACTCGTGAATGTGACAAGGTTGTATGTAAGCTCGCACAAAATGAAGAGTTGATGGTAATTTTTTTTAAGGTTGATGAAGAACGCAAATTTGGATGGGTAAAGACTATGCTTGAAGATATTGCTTGACGTGATATACGATGACTTTTGGATTATTTTTTAATTTTTTTTTAATATATATTTATTATAATTTTTAATGGAAAATTTTGTGAAAACTAGTAATTTTTCTTTATTTTTAGACAAGGGTATTGTTGTCATTTTCAATGAATTGTATTCCATTCATTCGTCCTTTTTCGCATACCAAACAACACAAAGTAATGTATCATTCCATTCTCATAGGTTAACCAAACATGACCATGGAATGGTAATGACCCATTCCATTCCCTTGCCCATTCCATTCCTTTGCTCATTCCATTCACTCGTCCATTCCATTACCAACAAAGGGACTTAAAACGTTATAAAATAAGCGGTTAGAAACTCAGGACGTTAAACTTTTTGATTTTTGATTCAAGTGGTTAAGACCACTAAAACACATAGACCTAAAAGGTAATTTACTCTTGAAGTGATAAACCAGAAGGGCCAAAGTCGGAAGGTAGGTTTACCATCAACATTGATTTTTAGCATATATGATTGATACCACTAGTGTAAGTTGAACTAGTGTTTAAGCTAATTCCCCTATATTAATTATCAAAATTGGTATACACACAAAAACATTGTTCAATTTCTATAGTTTTTAATTAATGTGTATTTCACGTTCTACTTCTTTTGATTTACTCTTGTCTGCGTCTCTACCTCTCACAACATATATACTATATGATATAGTATAAATAATTCAGTCCCCATCCCTATATAGATATTTGTGACTAAACTACATTTTCTATTCTAAGTTCTAACTACATTTTCAATACACTTAAAATTAATGAACTCGGTATTAACTAGCTAATTTGCTATTCCGTTTAACCTCTATATATAATCTACTAAAGTTGTTCATATTGCCATCATAATTATTTTCTGTTTCTTGCAAAAAGATGAGTATACTTAACTTTTGAAACGTATGCAACGCGTATTCGTAGTTCAATGTTTTTTCGTCTATGTTTTGGTCGCTTTAACATCTCGTCGCAACGCCCAGGTCCTAAATTCTAGTTATTTAACATATTCTATTTTAATTTTTGAATATGTACTTATGTATATGGTTGTGTGAAGAGGTAAATTCCAACTGGGCTCCAACAAATTTTTGCCTAAGACATCTGGTCCAACAGAGGATTTAACCATTTCCATCTCTAAAAATAGAAGTCTCAATCCCCATTTATGGGCTTTCTAGAACATACTTATTTAGTTTCATCTTCTTTATTACTCTTGTTTACACCCATATTTTCATTCATAAACGAGACACTGACTTGAACGCCGGATGATGGTTCTATTAAAGACTAGCTACACTTAATATTTAATTTATTCTTTATTTATTGTTGCACGCTTTGTATTCTATTGGTGTGTGTATATATTCTTTGCGAGGCATATCAATCACATCATTCACTTTCCATTCTCAAACATGCTATCATACGCCATTCTATCCTGACCTTTTTTGTCACACCCTTAAATTCCACTTGCAGAGTTCTACCGGGAGGCATGTGACAAACCAGGATCACAGTCATTAGTCATATTGAACGACCACTATATGAGTTTAAAAAAAATATTTTCCTTTTTGCTCATTCACGAGAAAATAATGTTTATACAAATGAGTTGTGGAAGCGTATCCATTACAAAACCAAAATAGTTAAGGTAAATTAAAGTTGAGTCTATTTGTTTGATGAAATCAATGCGACTCCAAAATGCATCCCAGTCCTGATCTGTGCTACCTTAGCAACCTGAGAAAGACATGCAAGAACAAGTGTCAACACATAATGATGAGTGAGTTCATAGGTTTTTTATTATCATTATAAGATAAGTTGTTTCCCAAATGTTTTCCAATGTTTCAAACTCGAAAAGTAAGTTGTAGTGATTAGCAGTTACTTGTTATATTTGTAGGTAGCTAACCTATGTTACATCACGAAAGAGTTCGAAACCGAAGCTAATTGTTGTTGCCTCTGTTTGCTAGGTCTATCACTGACCATGGCGATAAGTTAGGCTAATTCTACACCCGTTGACCATTCACGCTCGAGCTAGGTCTATCACTGACCATGGCGATAAGTTAGGCTAATTCTACACCCGTTGACCATTCACGGTCTAGCTAGCACAACTAGCTCGAGTGGGGCTTGTCGGGCCCAGTAGTACTACTCAAAATTCCCCCGCTATCCACCCAATACTAGCGGTCCGAGGTTTGTGAGGACTTTATGTGATAAATGCTACTTTGTGACCATAACGATATAACAAAAACCCTAACAATTGTATCGTTACTTGACTGTAACATTATGACATTACTTTACCGTAATGTAGCGCATTCTTTCTCCCCCTGTGTTTTAAAAACATTTAAAAGAGTAGGGGTCGTGAACTCATCTTTGTTTTGATCGTTATGACTTAAATGAATTACGAGCTGATAGGGTCAACCACTTCCTATTATGGTTATCATTAGGTTTGTTAGTGTGGGTCCATACAAGACATGTAACTCTACACGTATTTAACACAGAACAAGTAAACAAGTTGACCCATAGACGTTTAATCGTGTGGTATCGTGCACGTGGTCATAGCATAACATGCACACATTAACGTATACCCATTCGGGTTTCAAACAATCATTCCTACCTAGAAACAACATGCAACACACTTAGAAACACTCATGTAAACTTTCAGCCAATACATCCGTTTTTTGGCTATTTTGAGGAATTTATTTAAAACAGTAAATGGGTCACAAAAATTCTAAATAAATTATAAGGCATGTCATTTAATCCACGAATGCTTGTGGATTTTTCTCATGCCCTAAACACTTACAGAAAATTCAATAAAAATCAAATAGTACACCTAGGTCTGATTCATCACATTCTGGTGACAGTTTACGGTAAAAATCATTTAAAAAACTTCTTTAACTTTTTTAACGAAATTCTAGTTGGAGGATTTGAGAATCTCCTAACACTACCTACTGTATAAATTTCACATATTAATTGCAAAAATGGATTGAGTTATGATATTCGTAGTAGGCTGTAAATTCTGACAGAAAACGCAGCCTAGACCTTTGTCACGGAAAAATTTATTTAAAATATCAAAACTCATCAAAAAATTATGATTCCAGTGGGGTTGGAAAGCTATTTCCTGGAATTACATTTTAGACTCAAGAAACACATGTTTTCACGGTTTCACTTACCGACCGAAAATTAAAGGAAAAAACCAACCGCAGAACCAAACTGGTGACCGGTTTCATGGTTTAAGACCAAACCATGAATGTCACACCCTGACTTTTGCGGAAGCGTATGATGTGTGACTGGTTTAATATCGTTGCATTCAATCATAATAAACAAGTACATGATCAAAACGATGTTCATCGATTCATAAAATTTGAGTATTACAAACACTGGTTATTTATGTTTTAAAACACAACCTTCGACTAGGTTACAAACCAACAAAAGTGGATGACATCTAAACTTGAAGTCTACTTCTAAAAACAACACCCGCGCCCAAGATCCAATCTATCACCTGAAATACATGTAATTTTGTGTAACACCTCGAAAATTCATGTCCAATATTATATCGACACGTGTCATGGACTTTAAACGTGTAAATGATTGATTAAGAGGGACTAAATTTGACAAACAAGGAATCTATGCGTGTTAAAGGATTCAAAGTGTCAACAATGAATAAATATACCTTTCAATAACCCTACATGATGTTTATACCCTTAAACGAATAAATCATGGATCATACGAAGCTAATTGTGAAAGAGAGTGAGGAATTACAAACTTCAGGGGCTAAATGTGTCAACATGTGTAAAGTATACCTCTGAGTGACCTTTTAGCGAAACCAAAGCTTTGTAATGGTTAATTATACTCACGATGATAAGTGATAAAAATTTCACAAAGTTTCGTTATCGTATGAGAAAGTTATTATAAAATTCGTATACGAGGGGTTAAAAGCATCAACGTTGAAATTTAAGACTTTTTAGTGAACGCATGAATAGCCGGGGACTTAATAAAGTTGGTTTATAACTTGGAGTCCTTAAAAGTCAAGTTTGGGGGGTTAAAAGTGCAAGAAAACAAGTTAAAATCAAGTTTGGAAGGACCAGTGACCAAAATTGCAAATATGAGAAACTTGCTGACCGAATCAAACCTTCACACGAGGCGCGTAAGGTCCCTATGGACTCTTACGCGGGCCGCCTAAGGTGCCCAGATGCTGAAAAATTGCACAGCTGCCTGTTCCAACAAGTTTAACCGACTTATGAGCATGGTTTTTGATCCTATGGGCCTGTTTGATGGTTTTTAAGAGCCTAGGGACACTTGGAATGATCAGGGAACATTCATAGACTTTTTTGTAATGATCTAAAGGCATCAAGAAACCTATATAGAGGTCATAAGTTAGGTTCTTCAATTGCTCATTCACTTGTAAACTTCACAAACTCACTTCTGGAGGTTCCTGGAGCTCAAGACTCATTCCTAGTGATCATTAGTCGTGCATAGGACCTTGGTAAGCATCATTAACCTTTCTTAATTCAGTTTAGCTTAGTTATTTAGCGTTAAGTCAAACCGTCGTAATTAAGATTTGACTTCGTTATTGATCTTAATTTATCCAGTCAAATTACAAATTGAAAGTACCTATGAGTTGGTAATTATGTGGGCAATAAATCCTTAAAAGGGCACCCTCTGATTCCCACTCTAACTAGGTCAATTGTCGGGTCAAACGTGATACTAAAAAGTCAACAGAAAAGCAAATTTTCAAATAAATGCATAATTAGCAATGTAGAAGCTATGCAACCTATTTTGACATTAATATAACCTGGTAATTAATGTAAGAACATGTCTAAACATGTTCAACTCGACAATTTTCAGTTTAGGCTCGGTTCGGGACCGAAAGTTGCATAGTTTGACTTATGCTTTGACTTTCAGTTCTGACCCGTTTGAGCATGATTTAGGAATGACATAGAGCCTTAATAGGACCAAGTTACCTATAAGTATAACCCTCTGTGATTATACAACTTGGTTCATTAGTTATTCGATTCATATGCATGATTCCGTTAAATGCTTAAATGTTGACTCTTATGCCCTTATCACCTTAAAATGTGATTTTTGAAAAAGTGAAAGAATAGAAACCTTCACTACTGATTTGTAAACTTATCCCTAAAATTTGACATTAGTTTGAGGTCTAGATTAGGAGTTATGCTCATTAGCGTAGTTAAGAAGCTTTTAAGTAAATAAACCGCATAATTAGCATATAGCCTATCTAAACTCAATTTTTTGATACCAAACTTATTACCCACTGATGTAATATAATATTTTGAGAATTTTGGAGATTTTTATTTATTTTTAGACTGAGCATAACTTAGAGTTCTAAGCTTGATTCGGTAATTGTCGGTTTTGCCCTTTTGGGCCATAAAATGAGTTTTACAAATTCTTTTGACCCCAAACCTTTTTCTACTGATCTAATATGATAAATAAACTATTTTGAGCCTTCTGGAATAATAAAAATATCAGCTTTTCTTTAAAAACCCGGAAATGGCTCCAAATCGTCTTTTTAAGCGTTTTTAACGCATAGTATATATTAAAACCATTTTAGATATATAAGACTTGATACCTACTGATGTTTTAAGTAAATTTTCATACTTTAGCAGTAAGCAAAAGTCTTAAACTCATAATTCCAGTTTTGACCTTTTAAGCCTAGGTGAAATTACCAAAATGCCCTTAAGATGCATAGTTTGGTTATAAGTGATAAATTTCACATATAAGTTATACCCTACTGATATAACTTATTAAATTAAGTATTTCTACTGATTACATCAGACCTGAAACTCAGAATTATATTTAAACTCTTTTATAACCTTTTAAATGACCAAAATGCCATTTCGGGGCGTAATTTGAATTTAAATTCATTTGGGGCATAATAGAAGATATCTTTCTGATGTCACCACATATTTAAGGCATATTAACTTAGGAAACTTGCATATGACTCTTATGGTTACCCGTTACGCATGTTTCGCATTCGGATCGGTCTATGTAACTAGTTTACATATATTAGCCGAAACGGGTCAAACCATATCGTTTTTGTCTCAAAATCCAGAATGTGATTAAGTTACCCATATTAAACAAGCATTCAAGCTTGTCGGGTCAAAACCACATTCTAAATCGGTCTTCTCTTTATCATGCGTTTGAACCATATCTTCCTTTGAAAACTAATGTAACACCTCGTAAAATCATACCCAATAAAACGAAAACACGTGTCATGTTAGAAAAACGTGTCACGGATCAAATAAAGATGTATGGTAGGATTTAAAAGGGGCGACATGTTATTAAATTACCTCTGAGCGACCTAAGGGCGACATGTTATTAAAATACCTCTAATCGACCCAAAGTTATAAATCCCAAGATCCTTGAATCGTTTTGATAAACATCTGATATATTAGCCATTTGTTTTAAATAAATAAAATTCCATTTTATATGGAAAATTGGATTTTTAAAATGTTGCTACAACATTTGGAAGTTGGATTCTTGATTTAAAAGAATTAAACTTGAATAAATTCATGTCCCTTATATTTTCGACACTTCCAAAGCTTGGCACAAGGAGCCAAAGTGATGTAAGGACATGCAAAGCATTCAAGATCTGAGAAAATGGTCCCTCAACTGCAGTAAAAGCATGAGATATCGACACTACAAAATTGCATGGTCAAAACTTGGAAGTTTACAAAATTTTGGATTCTGGTCATCGGTTACGGACCGTATGGCTTTGAGCTTACGGTCCGCAAGGATCCGTTACGGACCGCATCCGATTAAGCATACGGTCCGCAAGGAGCATATCTGGGCACATCAGACCAAGGCCGGTTACGGACCGTATCCGTATAAGCTTACGGTCCGTAAGGGGTGGATACGGACCGCAAGGCATTTTGCTTACGGTCCGTAAGGCTGTCGCTGGTAGCAGGTTTTGGACAGCTGCCTGTTCAACCTGTTGCACCGCCTTATTAGCATGGTTTTCGAAATTAGGGGCTTGATAGGCAGTATATAGCCACATAGGGGCACCTGGGATCATCTCACAACATTTGTAGACTTCCTTGGCAAGATCTTGTGCATTGTAGTTCACTATATAAGAGCTTGAAGTTGTGAACTTTAGGACTTGCTCATTTACAATTTATTCAAGCATCTCTGGAGCTTCTCTGGACAGCAAACAAGTTTCTCTTAAGTCCCTAATCATACTTAGAACTCTTGTAAGTGTTCCTAATCCTCCTTAATTCATTTTAGCTTAGTTAATTAGCTAAAAGTCAAACCGTCGTAATTAAGGTTTGACTTCGAGATTAAGCATTAATTATTCAGTAAAATCTCGAATTTAAAATACCTATAAGTAGGTAATTATGTGGGTAACAAACCCTTAAAAGGGTATTTTCAGATTCCCACTCTAACTATGTTAATTGTCTAGTCAAAGCTTACTTTAAAAAGTCAACAGAATACTTATTTCCAAATTAATGCATAATTAGCAATGTAGGACACATGCAACCTGTTTGATCATTAATATAACTTGGTAATTAATGTAAGAACATGTCTAAACATGTTCAAATCGACAATTTTCAGTTTAGGCTCGGTTTGGAACCGAAAGTCGCATAGTTTGACTTCTGCTTTGACTTTCAGTTCTGACCCGTTTAAGCCAAGTTTAGGATTGCCTTAGAGCTTATTTTGGACCTATTTACATGTTAGTATAACCCTCTGTGATTATACAACTTGGTTCATTAGATACCCGATTCATATGCATGTTTCCGCTAATTGCCTAATTGTGGACTATTATGCCCTTTAAGCCATAAAATGTGATTTTTTGAAAATATAAAAGAGTAGACATCTTAGTTGCTGATTTATAAACTTGTGCCCAAAAATTTGACATCAGTTTGAGGTCTAGATTAAGACTTATGCTCATTAGCGTAATTAGAAGCCTTTTAAGGAATAAATGGCATAATTAGCATATAGCCGTTCTAACCCAAATTTTTATACAAAACTTTT
This sequence comes from Helianthus annuus, assembly GCF_002127325.2. NCBI lineage: Eukaryota > Viridiplantae > Streptophyta > Magnoliopsida > Asterales > Asteraceae > Helianthus > Helianthus annuus. The sequence goes on from NC_035445.2 coordinate 63,983,678, forward strand.
TACCTACTGATATAAATTAATATTTTGGGATTTTTAGAAATTTTTATTTATTTTTAGGGTGAGCATAACATAGAGTTCTTAGCCTATTCGGTTAATGCCGGTTTTGCCCTTTTGGGCTATAAAATGAGTTTTATAAATTCTATTGACCCCAAACCTTTTTTACTGATCTAATATGTTCAATGAATTATTTTGAGCCTTCTGGAATTTTAAAAATATCAGCTTTCTATGCCAAACCTGGAAATGGCTCCAAATCGCATTTTTAAGCATTTTAACGCATAAGTATGTAATAAAACCTTTTTAAACATATGGGGTTGATACCTACCGATATATTTAGTAAATTTTTATATTTTAACAGTAGGCAAATGTTTTAAACTCAGAATTCCAGTTTTGACCTTTTAGGCATATGTGAAATTACCAAAACGCCCCTACGGTGCATAGAATGGTTAAGTTTAATATATTTCACATAAAATTAATACCCTACTGTTGTAACTAAATAAAATGGGTATATTTACTGATTTATTCAGACCTGTAACTCAGGTTATTATTTAAACTCTTTTATACTCTTTAAAATGACCAAAATGCCCTTTTGAGGCATAGTTTGAGTTTCAAACCATTTTTGGCATAATGGAAGGTATCTTACTGATATCACAACATAATTAACGCATATTAACTTAGGAAACTTGTATATGACTCTTATGGTTACTCGTTACGCACTTTACGCGTTCGGATCGGCTTATGTAACTAGTTTACGCATATTAGCCAAAACGGGTCAAACCATATCATCTTTGTCTCAAAATCCAGAATGTGTTTAAGTTACCCATATTAAACAAGTATACAAGCTTGTCGGGTCAAAACCACATTCTAAAACGGTTTTCGCCTGAGTATGCGATTAAACCGTATTCTTTCTTTAAGACTAACCGGTCTAAGCTTAGGCTAAATTAAAGACCCGTTAGGATTCTAATAGGTTATTATAAACCTTCGTTCCAGAATAGGAGATCCAGTAAAAGATACGTGCACTTGCTTGTTGTGAATTATACTTGCAAAGGTAAATACTTTTAACTTATTTTCCCTTATACGGGCTTGGGGTACGGTATATAAAATACCGCTTGGTAGGGCATTTGACCTTAACTCATTAGTAGTTGAGTACTATCAAGATGACCCGTTTGAAAATTGGTTTTGTTTGTTTTACGCCTTTAGGGGTTTAATGACCATGTCCCGGATATCCTTGCCATCATTCATGAAATGGCCACGACCTTGGCACGCGGGTGTAGGCGTACACCCGACAATGTGCTTACATTCATTAAAGTATAACCGCTGGTTCCCACCGCGGGACTATACTATGTGGTGTGTGTCTATTAATCTTTAACCCGGCTCGAACCGGGCGACTGAACGCATAACAGACATGTAATTTTTTTACAAGTTTAAATTTAACTAATTATCCCAAGTTATAAAAAGCTTTGTGCCAAGTGCATTCAAATCAATTTTAAACATTTTCAAAATGAGTCAGTTAAATTGTATTTACCAATGTTAAGTGCAGGTACTACACGTAATAGGCTGGCCTCTCCTTAGCATCACTTAGAAGTCTCGCAAGCTTGGATGCCTTTGTCTGTTGAACTATATTTCCTTTTTCTTGATCCGCCTGTGGATCTGTTTCAACTACTTTGTGATACTTGAATATTACAATTTGTTTGGTTGAAATAAATCTTTCTTTGCTTCCGCTGTGCATTTTATATATTCTTGTTGTTTGACTATGACAATATCAACTACGTCACTATACCCCCACCGGGCCCACCGGTGACACGTGGAAAATAAGGGTGTGACATGTTGGTATAAGAGCCAACGCTGAGTGAATTAAGCACTAGCCTTTTGTGTTTAATCTCAGTTAAATAAATGCACATTCCTCGAGTTCCGAGTCTAGACACAGAACATAGGACAAACTCTGTTTTGTTTTGTTTCATTTTTGTCTTTATTTTATTTTATATTATATGTTGTTGTATCTTTGTTTTGTTGACAGGTTTGACCATGCCACCTAGGATGAGACGAGGTCGGGGAAAGGCTCCTTTCACTAGCCACGACCACGAAGTCGGGCCTTCGCATCGGTGTACCCCTTCGATTACAATGAGCACGAGTCCTCAGGAGCCATGGAGGACGTACGTGGAACCTGGGAGGCGATCTCTCTCCCTAAGCTCTTCACCTTCTTACTTGCACTCTTTTGGGCCACAATCTGAGAACGAGCCCAACAACCCTCAATCATCTTTCATACCCTTGCAGCGATCAAACTCGCATCATTCGTTTGGCGACCCCACTCCCGCCTTCCAGAGCCGGTTCAACCCGGCTAATTTTATTCAAGAACCCGTGGGTTTTAACCCACTAGGACCCGAGGATCACTTCTCGGGTGAAAACGACATGGATGAGGACACGGATCCTGTGGAGCCTGCAACCGGGTCCCCGAACCATCCCATCGAAATCTTGGATGGGTCCTCATTTCACGGATCACCTTATCGTGGTCCGGACAGCTACGAGGCGAGGTTCAGGCAGATTGACTGGTATTTTACCCCCTCTCACCACTCGTCTCCATACCAGCAGCAGCAGGATCCTTCCGAGGATTCTCGATTTGTGGCAGTCGCACCGCCACCACCACCACCACCAGTGGAGCAACCGCCTCAGGAGCCACCGAGGCGGAGAAGGTCGAACGCACGAATGTCCGTGCGAGGAGGAGTCCGCATCAGCACTCCTCAGCCCTCGAGTGGCAGTCATTATCCGCCACTCCAAGAAGAAGACCCGCAGATGGGGGGACCATCAAACTCTGTCTCAGAGGTACACTTTACGCCTGTGGCGCCACCATTGGGTTTCGATAACCCAATCCCTGCTTATGCCGGTTCAGCGGCAAATAACCCGTTCGAGCTACCGGGCCACAACAACTTCAACTATGCTAATGTGGACCCGTACCAGGAGGCGTGGGACTATAATGCTCGTCACCCTGAAGGGCCCTATGGTGGTCCTTAGACCACCGGGTACCCACCTTACATGTACCAGCAACCGCCACCTCCTCAACCGCAGTATCAGCAGCCGCCGCAGCCGCAACTGATCCTGCCGGAACGTCAACAAGAGGTCCTCGATAGATTGGGCCAATGTGAAGAGGAAATTCGAACGGTGCGCGAGAACAACCGAGGCTTCTTCAAGGGTCTGTCAGACCTACTCAAGGGGAAGTCCAAGAGAAGGGGTCGTTGAAGACCTTTGTTGTTTATTTTATTTAGTTGTAATCAAGTCCCTGCGTGGACTTTTTGTTTCAGTACTCAGCCCCTGCGTGGGCTTGTCTTTTAGTATTATGCCCCTGCGTGGGCATGTCTTTTAGTTGACCCCTGAGTGGGTTTGTTTATTTCTCGCCCCTGCGTGGGCATGTTATTTTGTAGAAGTTCCGTTTAGGGCAAAATGTAATGTTTGAATCTTAATGAGATGTTTAATTTAAAATTTTCATTTTTGCTTATTAATTATTATATGCATAATCATGAAACATAAAATAAATGAAAATAACTTTCTTATTAAAAGATCTACTATTATATTAATATGGCAAAATCTAAAAAGGACAAGACCTAGCCATATGTCATCTTAAGACAAGGCCAAGATGGTAGTTCCATAATTAGATTCAGATCTAATTTAACATCTCAAATTAGGATTGTTCTGCGTTAATTATTAAAAGAATCTTAAAGGTAAAACCTAGCCTATATGTCACTACAGACATGACCAAGACGGTAAAACCTATCTAAAAGATTCCAATCCATGTTACCATCTGTGAGTATGTTAACATTCTTGGCAAACTGTGAATCGTTAAAGTCACACAGGCCATCCTTTAAAAAGGGTTAATCTAAATTCCCTTATTTGAAATAATTATCCCTTAAGGATGAAGTGCCTACGGGCTATAATTAATGTCCTCTGTGACTAAAGACAGTGGTAGCTTATAACTCCCTGTCAAGAAAAGGTGATGAACTGTGGTTCAAACCTAAATACCTGGATACTGTAAAATCCTGGTTTATAATCAAATTAAATTGTCTACGTGACTAGGCCTTATGTGCTATTATTAATTTATAATTTAGGATAATAATAAAGATCCTACATTTGTAGCAAATTAACATAAAATGGCAATTTAAAACCATGGTTAATAGAATATAAAATACTATAAAAGCTTCTAAATAAAACCTTGCCCATTATTTTCTATATGTAGCATTTGAAGCTACATGGCTGGGTCGGACGAGGTGAATAGTCGTCCGGTGGAAAATCACGAGAATACTAAGATACAGTTGACCAACGCAGAACTGCAAGCACTCGTCGATAATGCTGCTACCAAGGCTTTAGAGCGGCAGTATAATGAATATTGTGGGACTCACAGTAGGACCCTATATACGCCACATTCCAAGCCTAAGACTCATTCTGAGGCTCACAGCAAACCACCACCTACCCCACCTAAGTCTAAGAAAAATGAGTCTAAGAAAGATGATGACAGACATTCCTCCAACCAAAACAGTGTTCCCTTCAAGAAGATTGTGTTTGATGATGCACCATGCGCTAAGTCCTGTACATATAAATATTTTGTATCTTGTAAACCCCGGGATTTTACTGGGGAGAAAGGGGCGGTAGATTGCATGACTTGGTTGGATGAGATGGACACGGTGGTAGACATAAGTGGTTGTGCTGAAAAGGACATTGTGAAGTTTGTGTCACAGTCTTTCAAGGATGAAGCCCTAGCATGGTGGAGGTCGTTGATTCAAGCCACCGGAAAGATACATTTGTACAACATGTCTTGGGAACAATTTGTTGCACTTATCAAGGAAAACTACTGCCCTCAGCATGAGGTTGAAAAGATAGAATATGATTTTCTATCTCTGGTTATGAAGAACCTGGATTGCCAGGCTTATCTCACGAGCTTTAATACTATGTCAAGGTTGGTTCCTTACCTTGTGACCCCGGAACCCAAGAGAATCACTCGTTTCATTGGGGGTTTGGCCCTAGAAATAAAGGCAAGCGTGAAGGCCTCTCGGCCCGCTACTTTTAGATCCGCAGCTGATATATCTATGTCCCTCACGCTGGACGCAGTTAGACAGAGATCACTGAGAAATACGGATGCCGAGAAAAGGAAACATGAAGATGACAATTCACGCCAGTCAAACAAGAAGCACAAGGGAAATCATAACCATAAGAAGGGGTCGGGATCTAAGAAAGGAGATCAACAATCGGGTGATAGACCCAAGTGCAAGACTTGCAAGAAGCATCATTTAGGGAGGTGCAGGTATGAACAGAAATCCCAATCCCAGTCGAAGGCATGTAGGATTTGCAAGTCCTCTGAGCACAGGACCCTCGATTGCAAAAAGCTGAAGGATGAAACTTACTACAGTTGCAATGAAAAGGGGCATATCAAGACGAATTGCCCGAAATTAGCAAAGAAGGCCGAGGAGGGAAAGAAGACCAACGCCAGGGTCTTTCAAATGAATGCACAGGAGGCCATCCAGAACGACAATGTCATAACAGATACGTTTCTCATTAATGATGTCTACGCTAGAGTATTGTTTGATTCTGGAGCAGATAAATCCTTTGTAGATAATAAGTTTTGTGAGTTGTTGAAACTGCCTGTTAAAGCCTTAAGTGTGAAGTATGAAGTGGAATTAGCTGATGGAACCATAGAAACAGCTTCGACTGTATTAGTTGGATGTGTCATATCCATTAGGAACCACTCTTTTCCTTTGTCCTTATTACCTTTTAAGTTAGCTGGCTTTGATATAGTGATAGGCATGGATTGGTTATCACATAACCAAGCCCAGATTGTGTGCAACAAGAAACAAGTGGTGATCAAGACTCCATCTGGTGAACCACTTACCATTCAGGGAGATACCCAACACGGATTGCCTGAGCAGGTGGCTATGCTCAAGGCATCCAGATGTCTGAAGAAGGGTTGTGTCATTTATATGGCACAGGTGACCATGGATGAGAAAAAGCCCAATATCGAAGACATACCAGTCATTTCTGAATACCCTGAAGTTTTCCCGGAGGAACTACCTGGTTTACCACCAGATAGACAAGTGGAATTCAGGATTGACATCATCCCCGGAGCTGTACCTGTTACAAGAGCACCATATAGATTGGCACCAACAGAGATGAAGGAGTTGAGGACGCAGCTAGATGATTTGCTAGCCAAAGGTTTTATTAGACCTAGTTCGTCTCCATGGGGAGCACCAACCTTGTTCGTCAAAAAGAAAGATGGTTCGATGCGTTTATGCATTGATTACCGTGAGCTTAATAAGGTCACTATCAAGAATAGGTATCCTTTACCCAGGATTGACGATCTGTTTAACCTGTTACAAGGAGCAAGTTATTTTTCTAAGATAGATCTCAGGTCAGGCTATCATCAATTGAAGGTCAAAGATGAGGATGTGCACAAAACTACATTTAGGACTCGCTATGGTCATTACGAGTTCCTAGTGATGCCTTTCGGGCTCACTAATGCACCTGCCGCGTTCATGGATCTCATGAATCACGATTGCAAGCCTTATCTGGATAAATTTGTCATCGTCTTCATCGACGACATCCTCATCTACTCAAAGAGCCAAGCCGATCACGAGAAGCATCTCCACTGCATTCTAAAACTACTACATCAAGAAAAGCTCTATGCCAAATTTTCTAAGTGTGAATTTTGGCTTCGTGAAGTCCAGTTTCTTGGGCATGTTGTGAGTGAGCGTGGTATCCAAGTGGATCCCACGAAAATCGAAGCTATTATGAATTGGCAAGAGCCAAAGACACCTACGGAGATTCGCAGCTTCCTAGGACTGGCAGGATACTACAGGCGCTTTATTGAAAACTTCTCAAGAATTGCAGCACCCCTGACTTTACTCACTCGCAAGAATAGCAAGTTCGATTGGGGGCCTAAGCAGCAAGAATCCTTCGATATTTTGAAGCAGAAGTTGAGCAATGCTCCTGTACTGACATTGCCCGATGGGATTGATGAGTTTGTAGTCTATTGTGATGCATCACACACCGGGATGGGTTGTGTGTTAATGCAAAAAGGCAAGGTCATTGGCTACGCTTCACGACAGTTGAAAGTGCACGAAAAGAATTACACCACCCATGACTTGGAGTTGGGTGCAGTTGTATTCGCACTAAAACTTTGGAGGCATTACCTGTATGGGACTAAGTGTGTGATCTATTCTGATCACAAGAGCCTTCAACACTTGTTCAATCAGAAGGACTTGAATATGAGACAGCGACGTTGGATGGAAACTCTGAACGATTATGACTGTGAAATAAGATACCATCCAGGAAAGGCTAATGTAGTCGCAGATGCCTTGAGCAGGAAGGAAAGAGTGAAGCCAATAAGGAGCAATGCCAAAAGTATTGAAATCAAGAATAGCTTGAATGAAAGGTTGTTAGCAGCACAGAAAGAAGCTGTTTTAGAAGCTAAGTACCCTGACGAAAAGCTAGGGGTAACTGAAGAACAGTTATCCTATGGCAAGGACAGAATCCTGAGATTAAATGGAAGAATATGGGTTCCTGTCTATGGAGGACTTCGGGATGTCATCCTTCAGGAAGCCCACAGTTCCAAATATTCCGTTTATCCTGGAGCTGATAAGATGTACCAGGATTTAAAGGCAAATTATTGGTGGATGGGCTTGAAAAAGTCTATAGCTGCCTATGTAGCCAAATATCTGACGTGCGCTCAAGTCAAGGTTGAACACCAGAAACCGTCAGGTTTGCTACAACAGCTTGAAATTCCCACTTGAAAATGGGAAATGGTAACAATGGATTTCATTACTAAGTTGCCTAAGACGAAGAAGGGAAATGATACTATATGGGTCATAGTTGACAGACTAAGTAAGTCAGCACATTTCCTACCCATTAAGGAGACTTATAGCTTCGACTTATTAGCCCAACTGTAGGTGGATAAGATTGTATCTTTACATGGCGTACCAGTATCCATTATCTCTGATAGGGATACTAGATACACATCTCATTTTTGGAAAAGTTTCCAACAATCTCTGGGCACGCAATTGAATTTTAGTACGGCTTACCATCCTTAAACGGATGGGCATAGTAAGCGTACAATCCAGACTCTGGAAGACATGCTTCGTACATGTGTGATTGACTTAGGTGGTAGCTGGGATAGGCACCTACCTCTGGTCGAGTTCTCCTACAATAATAGCTACCATACCAGCATTCAGGCTGCACCTTTTGAGGCACTATATGGTAGAAAATGCAGAACGCCCATCTGTTGGGCAGAAGTAGGAGACACTCAATTATCAGGTCCTGATATAGTCTTTGAGACAATGGACAAGATTGTCCAGATTCGCGACCGCCTGAAAGCTGCCCGGGATAGGCAGAAGAGCTATGCTGATAAAAGGCGAAAACCTCTGAAGTTCGAGGTTGGTGATAAAGTGTTGCTTAAAGTATCACCTTGGAAAGGGGTGATGCAATTTGGCAAGAAAGGTAAGTTAAGCCCGAGGTATATAGGACCATTCGAGATCATCGAATGTGTAGGGTCAGTGGCTTATAAGTTAAACTTACCAGAAGAGCACAGTGGTATTCATAATGTATTCCACGTCTGCAATCTGAAGAAATGTCTAGCTGATGAATCGCTGGTCATACCACACACAGATGTGCACATAGATGAGAGCTTGAAATTTATGGAAAAGCCTTTGTCGATTGAGGATCGACAGGTAAAGAAGTTTCGAAGGAAGCATGTACCTATTGTAAAGGTCAAATGGGATGCCCGTAGAGGTCCCGAATATATGTGGGAGTTAGAGTCCACAATGAAAGAAAAATACCCTCAATTATTTCCTTAAATCTCGAGGTCGAGATTTCTTTTAAGGGGGTGAGGATGTAACACCTCGTAAAATCATACCCAATAAAACAAAGACACGTGTCATGTTAGACAAACGTGTCAGGAACTCGGATCAAATAAAGATGTATGGTAGGATTTAAAAGGGGCGACATGTTATTAAATTACCTCTGAGCGACCCAAGGGCGACATGTTATTAAAATACCTCTGATCGACCCAAAGTTATAAATCCCAAGATCCTTGAATCGTTTTGATAAACATCTGATATATTAGCCGGTTGTTTTAAATAAATAAAATTCCATTTTATATGGAAAATTGGATTTTTAAAATGTTGCTACAACATTCTGAAGTTGGATTCTTGATTTAAAAGAATTAAACTTGAATAAATTCATGTCCCTTATATTTCCGACACTTCCAAAACTTGGCACAAGGAGCCAAAGTGATGTAAGGACATGCAAAGCATGCAAGATCTGAGATAATGGTCCCTCAACTGCAGTAAAAGCATGAGATATCGACACTACACAATTGCATGGTCAAAACTTGGAAGTTTACAAAATTTTGGATTCTGGTCATCGGTTACGGACCGTATGGCTTTGAGCTTACGGTCCGCAAGGATCCGTTACGGACCGCATCTGATTAAGCATACGGTCCGCAAGGAGCATATCTAGGCGCATCAGACCAAGGTCGGTTATGGACCGTATCCGTATAAGCTTACGGTCCGCAAGGGGTGGATACGGACCGCAAGGCATTTTGCTTACGGTCCGTAAGGCTGTCGCTGGCAGCAGGTTTTGGACAGCTGCCTGTTCAACCTGTTGCACCGCCTTATTAGCATGGTTTTCGAAATCAGGGGCTTGATAGGCAGTATATAGCCACATAGGGGCACCTGGGATCATCTCACAACATTGGTAGACTTCCTTGGCAAGATCTTGTGCATTGTAGTTCACTATATAAGAGCTTGAAGTTGTGAACTTTAGGACTTGCTCATTTACAATTTATTCAAGCATCTCTGGAGCTTCTCTGGACAGTAAACAAGTTTCTCTTAAGTCCCTAATCATATTTACAACTCTTGTAAGTGTTCCTAATCCTCCTTAATTCATTTTAGCTTAGTTAATTAGCTAAAAGTCAAACCGTCGTAATTAAGGATTGACTTCGAGATTAAGCATTAATTATTCAGTAAAATCTTGAATTTAAAATACCTATAAGTAGGTAATTATGTGGGTAACAAACCCTTAAAAGGGTATTTTCAGATTCCCACTCTAACTATGTTAATTGTCGAGTCAAAGCTTACTTTAAAAAGTCAACAGAATACTTATTTCCAAATTAATGCATAATTAGCAATGTAGGACACATGCAACCTGTTTGATCATTAATATAACTTGGTAATTAATGTAAGAACATGTCTAAACATGTTCAACTCGACAATTTTCAGTTTAGGCTCGGTTTGGAACCGAAAGTCGCATAGTTTGACTTCTTCTTTGACTTTCAGTTCTGACCCGTTTAAGCCAAGTTTAGGATTGCCTTAGAGCTTATTTTGGACCTATTTACATGTTAGTATAACCCTCTATGATTATACAACTTGGTTCATTAGATACCCGATTCATATGCATGTTTCCGCTAATTGCCTAATTGTGGACTATTATGCCCTTTAAGCCATAAAATGTGATTTTTTGAAAATATAAAAGAGTAGACATCTTAGTTACTGATTTATAAACTTGTGCCCAAAAATTTGACATCAGTTTGAGGTCTAGATTAAGAGTTATGCTCATTAGCGTAATTAGAAGCCTTTTTAAGGAATAAATGGCATAATTAGCATATAGCCGATCTAAACCCAAATTTTTATACATAACTTTTTACCTACTGATATAAATTAATATTTTGGGATTTTTAGAAATTTTTATTTATTTTTAGGGTGAGCATAACATAGAGTTCTTAGCCTATTCGGTTAATGCCGGTTTTGCCCTTTTGGGCTATAAAATGAGTTTTATAAATTCTATTGACCCCAAACCTTTTTCTACTGATCTAATATGTTCAATGAATTATTTTGAGCCTTCTGGAATTTTAAAAATATCAGCTTTCTATACCAAACCTGGAAATGGCTCCAAATCGCATTTTTAAGCATTTTAACGCATAAGTATGTAATAAAACCTTTTTAAACATATGGGGTTGATACCTACTGATATATTTAGTAAATTTTTATATTTTAACAGTAGGCAAATGTTTTAAACT